>NC_060138.1:697498431-698147977 GCF_021461385.2 Schistocerca piceifrons
TGCGCCTCTCTTGGGTGCTTGACCTTATCGGTTGGACTATAGACGACTGGGAAACCACGGCCTGGTCAGATGAGTCCCGATTTCAGTTAGTAAGAGATGATGATAGGGTTCGAGTGTGGCGTAGACCCACGAAGCCACGGACGCAAGTTGTCAACAAGGTGCTGTGCAAACTGGCGGGGGCTCCACAATGGTGAGAGCTGTGTATACATGGAACAGACTGGGTCCTCTGGTCCAGCTGAACCGTTCATTGATTGGAAATGAATATGTTGAGCTACTTGGTGACCATTTGCAGCCATTCATGGACTTCATGTTCTGAAACAACGCTGGAATTTTTATGCATGACAGTGAGCCATGTCACTGCATCACAGTTGTTCGAGATAGGTTTCAAGAACAGTCTGGACAATTAGAGCGAATGATTTGGCCTCCCAAGTCATCCGACATGAATCCCATCGAATATTTATGGGTCATAATCGAGAGGTCAGTTCGTGGACAAAATCCTGCACCGGCAATACTTTCGTAATTATGGACGGCTACTTTAGGCAGCATGGCTCAGTATTTCTGCAGGGGGCTCCAACGCGACTTCTTGACTCCACGCCACATCGAGCCGCTGCATTACGACGGACAAAAGGAGATCTGACACAATATTAGGAGGTATGCCATGACTTTTGTCAGTTCAGTGTATTTCCCATAGTCCAGAGACAGCACTGTACACTGAACTTCTGTTGTAGACTGTCTAGAACACGTACAATTTGTTCACGGGATTCGTTGATTGCCAAGTAAGTACACTTCATTCCAATAAAGCAAGAAAACTCACATAAATTACTGTACTTCATAATGTTACACCGTTTGTCCAAAAAAGCTGCGAGACTGGTTTTACTCCTGGCGTACAAATGAAGTCAGCGCAGAAACTACTTTGTCAGCTTGAACTAACAACTGTCAACAGCAGATGTGCTTACGACCAATCAGTTGTAAATAGTGTTAAGTAGTGGACGTACGACTATAGTGTGTCAACGCTGTTGTGTCACAAAATCACAAAGGAGCAACGAACTGAACATCTCTAAATCAAACGTCGAGACATATTCCAGTATGTTTTGAAGAAGACAAAAGTGTGTGTAAAGTCTGTCGCACACACCTCGACTCCAGTACAAAAACGACGACGTGTGGATGTCTGCAGCAGCTTGACTGAAATACAAAACGCTGGCAATTCCTTTCTGGAAAAAATCATAGCTTGTAACGAGACTTTGTATTATCAATAAGAACCTACCAGAATATTAAGTCAAGAGCTGAGCAGCACTCCAAACAAAGGCTTTCCCGACAGTGCCCTAAGATTGCATGAACATTCGGTGCGTTATACTCAAGTGAGAGGAGAGTGTGTAGAACATTTGAAGCACTAAAACCACCACCTTAACGTTCCTCTATTTTTTATTAATAGAGTCTGGAAACTTTCTGGCATGCCGGAGTAAGTGTCGAAGTTGATGACATTTACCCAAAATGTAGAACGCACGAAGGGAATAACTGGTCTTGACACGTGTCATGATGGGTGTCCTTGACATTTGTCGTAATGGATGGTTCTTGAAAGCCCATTGGTACACTAGTTTTGAGCTCCAGTCCACAGTTGTTTAGACCAATCCTTCGTTGTTTACTCAACCAACTTTATTTTTGTATTCTGTACGTAATGTGGAACTGAGATTGAATAGAGTATATCTGGTCCCTTTAATCCCACAAACCAACCAACCAATAGAGTATAATTTTCTCTGCAACATCGAGTAAATGTATGGCGCGTATTCAATCCTACATGCAATTCCATCCAGGAAGTTCTCGTGCGGCATTAAACATTAATTACTGTAACTGTCATAGAGTACGTCCTTCAGCTGCTGTTTGTGAGAGCGCTGCACCTGGGACAATTACTTGACGCAGCGCCTACCATTGGTTGCACGCCACCAGGGACGTTTTGCTGCCACGTAGACGACCTCTCCTTGCGTAACTAGAAGCGATCATGTAATGTGCCCTTACTGAACTTCGTTTCCAGGAAGCGCATGGCGTAACGCATATATTACAGACGCACTTGTCTGTTGTTCGTCAAGAATATGTATCTTATATGTACATTCACTGAGATCCTGACGCGACGCAGAATATCTTGCACTACTTAACCCAAATCAAGCCTTTAGCCCAGTATCTTCCACGTTATATTTGCCTCTGCGTTTCTGCTGACAAAAAGGTAACGTTTCGTGTTTGCATACCGGTGACGATTTATGCTGCCTGTCTGTATCATGGATTCGGAAGGAACTTCGTTGTATACGTCGATACGTCGACGGTAAAGTAGGTTCGTGCATAATAGACTATTATGCAGACTTCTTCTGTGCGATGGCAACGACATATTATACGATATTTCAGCTACCACACCCCGCCACTGCAATGGCGTTCTTTGCATTGACGCAAACGAGATACCTGTAACGTTTTTGTGCTGATTGTACCAATGTCCACTTTTCGTTAGTTTTATGTTTGCCCGCCTATGATGGTGGCTGGGTAAAGTGGTGGCTTGGGTGCATGCACGTTACGCAAATTTTGCTGAAATGGACTGTTACCGCAGCCTTCACTTGTTGTGATACTGTATGGGTTTTTTCCCTCAATTTTATATGCATACTTCGCACCATCCTCTTGAAAATGGCATAAAAATCGAAGTCAGCCAATAGCGAAAAATAAATATTAATTACCGTCGAAGGTGCGAAATTTTGCAATTTCACAAACTTTGTACAACTGTGTTACTTTCCTGCGGAAGTCTGTGCGCTGATATAAAACTTCCTGGCAGATTATAATTGTGCCCAGGATCGGAATTCGAAACCGCAACCTTCGTCTTCACGGGCAAGTGCCCTACCAGCTTGAGAGCACTTGCCCGAAAAGGCAAAGGCTTAGAGTTCGAGCTTCTCAACAGTTAAACAGGCTGCCAACTTCAATTGTTTTAGGTCTCAGTTGTCGAAGTACCAAGCAGGAAAAATTTTTTCCTAGTACAGCCTTCCAGTGCTGCGACGGTATTTATTTTTGTCCTTGGAGTTCCTAGTAAATTATGAATCCTAAGATCTTTTTGATCGCTGTATTGTTTTACTGGCTATGGTGCTATTGACAGTGACATGCAAACTGATGATTTCCTTTGACCCGAGAATCCGAGCGAAGCTCAAGCCTCAATTCTCACACTACTGCCAGGAATGAAGTTAATTAAAAATTTACTTCCTTCTTGTCAGTGGTGTGAGAATCCTGGGATCAGTCGGTGACTGAACATTGAGCATGCATGGAATACGAAAAGTTGAACTATTCACAACCCGAAGATTGTTTTGTATTCCACACTGCTTTACTAGGCACGGTCCTATTGTAGGTGGTATGCCATTGCCTTCTTGCGCTCCGACGTTCTCAGCATTTTAGTATACTTCAGATTTTCGTTTTGTAAAAAATAATCCAAGAACTCATAAAATTTTAAGTCACTTTAAATAGATTTTGAAAGCCTAGACGAAGGAAATCAAATATCCTCTACAAGAACTAAAAACGGCGGTGCCACAAGACAAATAAAGCGATCGCACCAGGAGGTGACTCACTACTAATCTGGCAATGTAATAAATCACATTACTCGATACTAATCAGAACTAGTCGTGAAACTTCCATACGGATTAAAACTGTGTGCAGGACCGACACACGAACTCGGGACTTTCGGCATTCACTCTAGCGACTTTGAGGATGAGTCGTGACTTGTGCTAGGGTGCCGGCCGGTGTGGCCGAGCGGTTCTAGGTGCTTCAGTCTGGAACCGCGCGACCGCTACGATCGCAGGTTCGAATCCTGCCTCGGGCATGGATGTGTGTGATGTCCTTAGGTCAGTTAGGTTTAAGTAGCTCTAAGTTCTAGGGGACTGATGACCTCAGATGTTAAGTCCCATAGTGCTCAGAGCCATTTGAACTTGTGCTAGGGTAGCTCAGTCGGTAGATCACCTGTCGGCGAAAGGCAAAGGTCCGGAGATCGATTCTCGATCCGGCAGTTTTAATCTGCCAGGAAGTTGAATATTAGTGCACACTTCACTGCTGAGTGAAAATTCATTCTTGATAATCATTCATGTTGCTGCGTTAGCGTATCTGTTCTGTCCAATAACACTAAACATAATTTTGAAATTACTATTCGCATTAATCGTTCTCCAAAGACAATATTTTCGTATTTGTTTATAAGAAAAAAATTTTTCTTCCTGCATTATTGGTTTTCCACAGCGGGATTCATATTTCATATAAAATGCATTTTTAGTGAGGTTCTGGAACAGTTAACAATTTTTTCTCATAGTAGTCACAGATTTAAATCAGTTCCTAGCCTAAATTTCTTACCCTAATAAAACGATGCTCACAGTTATTTTTTTGTCTGTTCTGCCGTTTCTACGGTTTCTCTCGTGTGGTCATAGGCTAAAAGTCTTAAGAAAATTCCTGGCGTACTCGGCTCAAAATTTTCAGTCTTACAGCTTCCCCAGACATTGTTCCGCTTCTACAGTAAGATTGAATACTTCACAACCCATTCATCTAAACATGTAGCCTATAGTCTCCTGCTGCCCTAACGTAATGTGCACACACACACACACACACACACACACACACACACACACACACACACACACACAGAGAGAGAGAGAGAGAGAGAGAGAGAGAGAGAGAGAGAGTACACAAAGTGCTGACTACATCCGCAAAATAAACAAATAGTTCACCTAGAAAAATATGATCACAGCTGTTGCTTTAAACGTCTGTAGTGATTGCAGGATCGACAGTGAAATGTTCACATCATAATGTTTATTCGACGCAAATATGTTCTATTTTTTTCCCCCTTCTAAGTGAACTGGAAGTCCAGTTTTCAAGTTTTAGTTACACTAAAGAAAGCACAGAAATCGCCAGGACAAGAAAAGACTAAGGTAAACGTAGTGTGATGTAGTAAAGAAGTTTACGTTAAATGTTTTAAATCTATGATAAATAATTGAAAAACTGAAACTATTTACTCGTACTATACGGGAAACGCTGACGATACTTTTTGTATAGAGGAAGTTGGAAATTTGTGGTAAGGTCTTATAGGACCAAACTGCTGAGGTCATCGGTCCCTAAGCTTACGCACTACTTAATCTAACTTACAAGGGGAGGCCGCCAATTGTGAAATTCAGATTCGATTCATACTTCGAATAATAAAAGCTCATGGCCAGAGGTGTAATGTGGCAAAGCACCAAGATGCACTTCTCAGCTGTTGTCGAGAAAATCGACAGTTAAAAATAAACCGTTGCGGTGAAATACTCTCTACGATTAATACTCGTAATTTTCTACAGCGTCGTGGCGCAGAGGTAAGCGCTCGGGTTCGTAATCCTAATGTCGCCGGATCGAATCTCGCGCCATGCAACTTTTTTTTAGTATTTGTTTTTTGTAATTGAAATGTGTGTACACACACACACACACACACACACACAATATATATATATATATATATATATATATATATATATATATATATATAAAATTCCCGGTAATCAGTTGCAACAATTATGCATATAATAAGTTGCTGAAAGTCGTTTGTCGTGGAAAAACTGGCGACTTCGAACATCATTATGTTTTCCGCAAACAAAGCTTTATTTCACAAATGTTATTAATTGTCTTCATAATGTTAACCACGTATAGTTAACGGAAGACGTAGAAATGATATTCCGAAACGAATACGTATAGCGTAAGTCAAACGTTCGAATTAGAATAGACACCCCACGAACACAAATTTGCTGTGGCAGGTATGAAATATAAACTCAGTTACTCGCTCGTTACACTTGAAGGACAGATGTTGAATGGGCCGAAACGAGCCGCCGCATAACAGCGTAGTTGCCTGCTAACTTCGAAAGAAGGTAGATGCGGTCCCTAGTGCAACTTATAACATCGTCGAAAATCAGTGCAGACGTGAGAGCTTTGGTACACCCTGTTAAACAAACGGAAAAATGGAGGCGGTACAATTGGAGAGCGATCCGCCTACACCAACACGCATAAGAAATTCATTAATAGTTTATATATATTTGAATTACAAAAAACTAATAATAAAAATATGTTGCATGGCGCGAGATTCGATCCGGCGACCTTCGGATTACGAACCCGAGCACTTACCGCTGCGCCACGACGCTGTAGAAAACTATTAATCGTAGAGAGTATTTCACCGCAACGGTTTCTTTTAACTGTCGATTTTCTCAACAACGGCTGAGAAGTGCATCTTGGTGCTTTGCCACATTACACCTCTGGCCATGAGCTTTTATTATGCGAACTATGAATCGAATCTGAATTTCACAATTGGCGGCCTCCGCTTGTTAGACTAACTTATGCTAAGGACGACACACACAGCCATACCCGAGGGAGGACTCGAACCTCCAACGGGGGGAGCCGCGCGGACCGTGACAAAACGCCTTAGACCGCACGGCTATCCCGCGCGGCCCGTATCGAGGATATCGTCTGGTAAGTTCAGTACCGATAATGCAACAAGGAAAAAGCATTCTGTTTATAAACGAATATTTATATAGTTACTGTTAGAAAAAGACCATTTGCCAATATTTCCAAAATAGCATTTGCATATTTCTCTCTCGATTGAATGCTGCCGTTTAGTACTGAAGGATGAAAAATGAAACTCATGTAAACCAGCAGTTTACATCTAACTGATAGACTACATTTCGGTTTTTAAAGCTCTGCCATCTGCAATACTGTATGTATTTCTGTTTCTTGTTCTTTGCCCGAACATCTTTCGTCATCACTAGGTCATCTTCAGTTGGTCTCATTTTATTTTTGAAACTACATTAACTGTGAAGATGGAATTGCCTTTATTCTGTTTTTTAGAAAAACAGCGTGTCCTGTTTTTAGTCATATTGTAGATCTATGGTGTTTTCTTATTGTTTCTATTATACACGATTTTTTTTCTTCAATCTTTTTCACCTCAGGCTCACCTGTCATCTCTGTAAGACTGGCGACACTGGCTTTTCCTGAATGTTGTTTCTGCGACTATGTGGTCGTCCCATTTCATATCCCTGCAAATTTTTATGCCCAGGTGGGACTCGGGAAGGCAAGATTAGCCTAAACACAGCACACAGAAAGACATTCAAGCAATCATTCTTCCTGCGAGCCATACGTGAATGGAACGGGAGAAAGTCCTAATAATTGGTACAATGGGAAGTACTCCTTCTGCCATGCACTTCACAGTGGTTTGCAGGATTAAAATGTAGATTTAAATATGAATGAAAGTAGCCTGTATTGTCCCACTGAGTGCAAAGGCCTCCCACACGTAGGGGTAGCTGCTTTTCAAGACTAACGCGGTGAGCTAGTCCGCGTAAGAGGGTACCGCATTTAATGTACACTACACATTGAATTACACTTGATCACTTAGTTATAGTTCTAGTTCTTTCCACTCCTTTCTGTTTCTGGCTCTGCTGGTCTACTGTCTACCTGCTTGCTTTCTGAATAAGACCAACCATTTGCGTCGTGATCTTCCTGGGAGTCTCTTGCCAATGTAGACGTCCCATGTGGTAGCTCGTACCGTCCATCTGATGCCTTACAGTCTTGCCACGTGGCCGCCCCAATTCAATTTGGTCTTCGTTGCCTCTTGTGTTATGTCTACTGTTGCTGACATCTCGTGTGTCGAGGTGTTCGATATTCTGTGTTTAAGAGAGATGCCAAGGATCTTCCTCTACATTTTCCTTTGGCATACCTGTAGAGTGTTTCTGTCTTTGGCTTTGAGAGCCCATGTCTGACATCCATATAATATTACTGAAAAACGCATCTTTCGAGTGCCATCCATTTTGAGCCTCCGATTCAGGGATCTGTCTAGCAATATGAACTTCGAGGCTCATAAAGCTTTCGAAGCTAAGGAAATTCTTTGTTTTATTTCTTTTCTAATTTTGTTGTTAAAGGAAATTATTTGGACTAGGTATTTGTGTTGTACAATTTGTACAGAAACCAGATGGCAGTTATTTTAGTCGAGGGACATATAAGGGAAGCAGTGGTTGGGAAGGGTGTGAGTGAGACAGGGTTGTAGCCTCTCCCCGATGTTATTCAATCTGTATATTGAACAGCAGTAAAGGAAACAAAAGAAAAATTCGGAGTAGGTATTAAAATGCATGGAGAAGAAACAAAAACTTTGAGGTTCGCCGATGACGTAATTCTGTCAGAGACAGCAAAGGACTTGGAAGAGCAGTTGAATGGAACGGATAGTGTCTTGAAAGGAGGATATAAGATGAACATCAACAAAAGCAAAGCGAGGATAATGGAATGTAGTCGAATTAAGTTGGGTGATGCTGAGGGAATTAGATTAGGAACTGAGACACTTAAAGTAGTAAAGGAGTTTTGCTATTTGGGGAGCAAAATAACTGATGATGGTCGAAGTAGAGAGGATGTAAAATGTAGACTGGCAATGGAAAGGAAAGCGTTTCTGAAGAAGAGAAATTCGTTAACATCGAGTATAGATTTAAGTGTCAGGAAGTCGTTTCTGGAAGTATTTGTATGGAGTGTAGCCATGTATGGAAGTGAAACATGGCCGATAAATAGTGTAGACAAGAAGACAATAGAAGCTTTCGAAATGTGGTGCTACAGAAGAATGCTGAAGATTAGACGGGTAGGTCACATAACTAATGAGGAGGTATTGAATAGAATTGGAGAGAAGTTTGTGGGACAACTTGACTAGAAGAAGGGATCGGTTGGTAGGACATGTTCTGAGGCATCAAGGGATCACCAATTTAGTATTGGAGGGCAGCGTGTAGGGTAAAAATCGTAGAGGAAGACCAAGAGATGAATACACCAAGCAGATTCAGAAGGATGTGGGCTGCAGTAGGTACTGGGAGATGAAGAAGCTTGCACAGGATAGATTAGCATGGAGAGCTGCATCAAACCAGTCTCAGGACTTAAGACCACAACAATAACAACAACAAATGTATTGTGACCCATAGATTAGTTCCGTTCTTTCAAGATATATTGGGGTTCCTAATCCATTTGTGGTTACTTGGGTTTTACATTTGTTCATAGTGAGTCCTGCCATCTTGCTTTGTATGTTAAGCTCCTGGAGCACTGATTCCAATTCCCTTGCAGTTTTGGCGAAGAGGACTATTAAAAACAGATAATTTTTTAAATGTGTACAGTATTGCGGAAAATGTGGCATGTCGTCAAAGCTATAAAAAAAGAATAAAAACAAGCTAAGCCTCACAACTGAATCTTCAAAAATTAATGTAAATTCAAGTGTAAAACGAAACACGCTGAAGATGGTACGCAGGTGTCGGAACATGTTTGGGTAACAAACAGAAAAAAGGAATGATGTGCTTTGCAGAAGGTGGAGTTTTTAAAACCCACATTTAGGGTGCAAACGCGGAGAAAGAAACGTCAAGAGGAGCTTCCGAGACCAATAAGATAACTGTCTCAACACGTGCCAAGAGAGAGCACGCTTCTCGCTTTGTAATAGTGGTAGCCGTGGCAAGACAAAGCATCCAGAATAATCCCTGCCCGGTGGCTCGCCTACCAGATGAGGAGCGACTCGGGTTTTCCGTGGCGTATATCCGGCCTGTGGCAGGGTCGTTTAAGAATTGTTTACGGTCCGCCATTACACGGCGAAGAATCGTGGTTGGGGGTGAGATTAGGTGCGGAGAGCCAGCCGTGTCGCGCCCTCGCGGACACGCTGCCTCACCGGCGGCTGGGACAGCGGCTGGTGGCGCCGTGCCAATTGCAGCGTCGTCCCACCCCCTCCCCGCCCCTAGCAGCCCCGCCCGACGCTTCCATTCCGTTTACTCCCCGCACTCTCATTTGCGATCCTGTAGCGGCGTGGTGCTCCTGCTGCAGCGGCGGAGGCGGTATGTCGGGACAGAGAGGGACGGCAGCAGGGGCAGGGCACACAATCGGGTGCGGACCCGGCCACGCGCTCTGTCGGCTCGCGACAGCCTCCGGCGTGCCTGTGCGACCTCTGCACAGGACGCCAAAGGGGCGCGATTGCCCCGGCCGGGGCCGCGGGGCGCCGCTGCAATCCTGCCGTCAGGGGCGCGTCACGCATTAGTGGCGCCGGCGCTGACACGGGCGTCCACTCGCAGCGGTCACCGCAGAGGACCACACCGCACAGCGAGGTCCTGCTAGACGGAATCAGCGGTACACTCACATTCAGCGTGTTTTAAAAATACGTTACCCGTATTTCCAGAGTTGGTAGTATGCACCAAAAGAAGAAAACAACGTCCAGTAATCATAGCTTTCAAAATGAATATCTGTAGAGCAAGAGTAGGATAGAAGCTTTTGAAATGTGGTGCTACAGAAGAATGCTGAAGATTAGATGGATAGATCACATAACTAATGAGGAAGCATTGAATGGGATTGAAGAGAGGAGAAGTTTGTGGCACAACTTGACTAGAAGAAGGGATCGGTTGGTAGGACATGTTCTGAGGCATCAAGGGATCGCCAATTTAGTATTGGAGGGCAGCGTGGAGGATAAAAATCGTAGAGGGAGACCAAGAGATGAATACACTAAGCAGATTCAGAAGGATGTAGATTGCGGTAGGTACTGGGAGATGAAGAAGCTTGCACAGGATAGAGTAGCATGGAGAGCTGCATCAAACCAGTCTCAGGACTGAAGACCACAACAACAACAATCTTAGAGCACAAAAGAGCAGAAAAGAGCTCCGTATTCTAACTTTAAACTCGCTAGCGGGTTCTATAACGTCATCTCCGAACTCTCGAGCCCCGCAAGAAAGGCAGGCCGCAGCGTATACGTCAGAGGACGTGTCGCTGCAGGTCTTAAGCGTGCCTACAGCCGTCTGCAGCGGGCAGCCACTAACTACACTACTGGCCATTAATATTGCCACACCAAGAAGAAATGCAGATGTTAAACGGGTATTCATTGGACAAATATATTGTACTAGAACTGGTATGTGATAACATTTTCGCCGGCCGGTTTGGCCAAGCGGTTCTAGGCCCTTCAGTCTGGAACCGCGCGACCGTTACGATCCCACGTTCGAATCCTGCCTCGGTCATGGATGTGTGTGATGTCCTTAGCTTAGTTCTAGAAGACTGATGACCTCAGATGTTAAGTCCCATAGTGCTCAGAGCCATTTGAACCATTAAATTTTCACGCAATTTGACTGCGTAGATCCTGAGAAATCAGTACCCAGAACAACCACCTCTGGCCGTAATAACGGCCTTGATACGCCTGGGCATTGAGTCAGACAGAGCTTGGATGGCGTGCACAGGTACAACTGCCCATGCAGCTTCAACACGATACCACAGTTCATCACGAGTAGTGACTGGCGTATTGTGACGAGCCAGTTGCTCGGCCACCGTTGACTAGACGTTTCCAGTTGGTGAGAGATCTGGAGAATGTGCTGGCCAGGGCAGCAGTCAAAAATTTTCTGTATCCAGAAAGGCCCGTACAGGACCTGCAACATGAGGTCGTGCATTATCCTGCTGAAAAGTAGGGTATCGCAGGGATCGAATGAAGGGTAGAGCCACGCGTCGCAACACATCTGAAATGTAACGTCCACTGTTCAAAGTGCCGTCAATGCGAACAAGAGGTGACCGATACGTGTAACCAATGGCATCCCATATCATCGCGCCGTGTGATACGCCAATATGCCGATGAAAACGAATACACGCTTCCAATGTGCGTTCACCGCGATGTCGCCAAACACGGATGCGACCATCATGATGCTGTAAACAGAACCTGGATTCATCCGAAAAAATGACGTTTTGCCATTCGTTCACCGTAGTACGTCGTTGAGTACACCATCGCAGGCACTCCTGTCTGTGATGCAGCGTCAAGGGTAACCGCAGCCATGGTCTCCGAGCTGATAGTCCATGCTGTTGCAAACGTCGTCTGCAGATGGATGCTGTCTTGCGAACGTCCCCATCTGTTGACTCTGTGATCGAGACGTGGCTGCACGATCCGTTACAGCCATGCGGATAAGATGCCTGTCATCTCGACTGCTAGTGATACGAGGCCGTTGGGATCCAGCACGGTGTTCCGTGTTACCCTCCTGAACCCACCGATTCCATATTCTGCTAACAGTTATTGGATCTCGACCAACGCGAGCAGCAATGTCGCGATACGATAAACCGCAATCGCCATGGGCTACAATCCGACCTTTATCAAAGTCGGAAACGTGATGGTACGCATTTTTCCTCCTTACACGAGGCATCACAACAACGTTTCATCAGGCAACGCCGGTCAACTGCTGTTTGTATATGAGAAATCGGTTGGAAACTTCCCTCATGTCAGCACGTTGTAGGTGTCGCCACCGGCACCAACCTTGTGTGAATGCTCTGAAAAGCAAATCATTTGCATATCACAGCATCTTCTTCCTGTCGGTTAAAGTTCGCGTCTGTAGCATTTCATCTTTGTGGTGTAGCAATTTTAATGGCCAGTAGTGTATGTCAGAAGCGTTTAATCGCATCAAACCTCTCTCTACCAGATGACAAAGTTAAGACCTTTAGTGCGCACCTTACAGTTGACATAGTGATTTCCCGTGGGCGTTGCACGGCACCGAGGGTTCACGAAGTGTGGCGAACAAGGCGAGTAGTGTGACGTCACAATTTCGTTGCGGGGCCCGTATTTCTCGTGGGACCCGCGAGCTAGCTGTCTCCATATGCTCGGGTACTCCACTCGCAAGTCTCCGCCGCTGTCCATTTAATTGGAACCTCGTCACTTGAGTCTGTTGTCAGTTACAAGTTGATTCGTCCCATTTAGAACGGAAAGCGGGCACATGATTTCGCAAGTATAACAGAGGACTCGCGGCGATCCCTTCTACAAATGCAACCATCGGGCATGATAGTTATAATGCAGCAGTACAATGTATACAGAACAGTCGTCAGGCGTGTCCTCTCTCATGTTTTGGCATATGCTTGCAATTTCGTAGCCGGCCGGTGTGGTCGAGCGGTTCTAGGCGCTTCAGTCTGAAACCGCGTGACCGCTACGATCGCAGGTTCGAATCCTGCCTCGGGCGTGGATGTGTGTGATGTCCATAGGTTAGTTAGGTTTAAGTAGTTCTAAGTTCTAGGGGACTGATGATCTCAGATCTTAAGTCCCATAGTGCTCAGAGCCATTTGAACTATTTTGCAATTTCGTTTTTACCGAGCACAACTTGAAGAAGCCTAATTAATTGCTGTTCATCACGTCTTTCATGCGCCTACCAGCGCCGACGGATAGCGTCGGTTTGCTTCCCATTACAAACAATATTGTGTTAAAGCGGTGTTTATATGCGCATTCGATACAGCAGTCCCAGATTAGTCTCTTTCCATATTCGTCTTATCTGTATGTATTAACAGGGAAAGTAAGGCAAGAAGAATAACTAGTACTCCAGCAACGCCCTGTTCCGCACTGACTGCTGCTGCCATGTAGCAGCGCTTCTCAGTCGCTGCTGGAGTACTAGTTATTGGCTGGCTCTGAGCACTTTGGGACTCAACATCTGAGGTCATCAGTCCACTAGAACTTAGAACTACTTAAACCTAACTAACCTAAGGACATCACACACATTCATGCCCGAGGCAAGATTCGAACCTGCGACCGTAGCGGTCACGCAGTTCCAAACTGAAGCGCCTAGAACCGCACGGCCACACCGGCCGGCTACTAGTTATTCTTCTTGCCTTACTGTCCCTGTTAATACATACAGAGAAGACGAATATGGAAAGAGACTAATCTGGAACTGCTGTATCGAATCGGCATATAAAATTCCGCTTTAATATTCATTTTGTTTGTTGCGGGAAACAAACCGACGTTTTTCGTCGACACTGGCCGTCACAAGAAAGGCCTGAGCAGCAGCACCGGCATTTAGTTGGGCTGACTTCAGCTGCACATCCTTTTTTAAGTACTCCGTCACCAGGCCAAGAGTGGCCTACCGGGACCATCCGACCGCCGTGTCATCCTCCAGGAGGGTGCGGATAGGCAGGGCGTGGGGTCAGCACACCGCTCTCCTGGTCGTTATGATGGTATTCTTGACCGATGCCGCTACTATTCGGTCGAGTAGCTCCTCAATTGGCATCACGGGGCTGAGTGCATTGGCAACAGCGCACGGCGGCTGGATGGTCACCCATCCAATTGCCGGCCACGTCCAACAGCGCTTAACTTCGATGATCTCAGGGGAACCGGTGTATCCACTGCGGCAAGGCCGTTGCCCAGCTGCACATTCCGAAAACGAAATTGAAAATTTATGCCGAAATATCAGAGAAAATACGTATGGCGAAGGACACTGGTGAGCGTGTGCGTGTTCGTAAGTTTCTATGTATGTATACAGTTAACATTTTTTTGAAAACTGCTGTCAATTTATTACAGTATTCAATCTGTATTCAGAGAATGTCTAAAAATTAGGTTGGCATGCACAAAGTTTCGACACGTTGCGAGTCTGTGACCATAGCACAAGAAGACAGGACATGAGGACAAAATACATTGCCACGACAAAAGAATACCCAAATAGCGCGCTTTTTGGTTGCAGAGGCATAGCAGTAGTGTTGCTGTGTGTCCAGTTTTCGTTTGACTAAGCACTTAGGTTTACTCGTGGTGAATGCGGAACAAATGAGAATACTAAATTTTTTTCTGCAGGGCACGAAATTTGTATGTTGTTCGTCTGAAACGTGGGCTATAGCATGGAACTGTTTCCGCACATAACTCTTCCTCTAATGAAGCACATTTACAAACGTATACAGTGCATCTTTTAATGTTCCTCTTACACCCTACACAGAGTCACAAAACGCAGCTTTGTTAAAGGACATCTGATCCCGACAATCAGTCATTTCGTCCCGTCAGTCCTACTTTACAACAGCATGACCGTGCAAACAACTTCGGTAGCGCGAAACCCTTAACATTAGACTAGTACGTGCTCCATTTATAGTCTCTAATAACACTACTTCATCTTCGCTGCTGTTAAATACATCTCTTCTAATGCAAGCTCTTTGCAAATACACACGACCTACAGAATGCTATAAACAAATGAGGACTCACTGATCTGTTACTGTGAAACAACAGAGCTTGCTATTACATATGACCTGAACTTACCAGTCATCGCTAATGGACGTGCTCAACGTGGTGTCACCTCATAGTAAGGAATGCTTTTGTTCGACGACTTGGGGAATCACGTACTCGGCCGGCCGGAGTGGCCGAGCGGTGCTAGGCTCTTCACTCTCGAACCCCGTGACTGCTACGATCGCAGGTTCGAATCCTGCCTCGGGCATGGATGTGTGTGATGTTCTTAGGTTAGTTAGGTTTAAGTAGTTCTAAGTTCTAGGGGACTGATGACCTCAGAAGGTAAGTCCCATAGTACTCAGTGCCATTTGAACCATTTGAACCCACAGAAAAAAACCAGCTATAGTTCAGGAAAAGATAAATACAGCAATAGCAAGGACAGAAAAGGGACATATATGACGATTTTTACCTGAATGTGTATTTTAAATGTTTAATTATAAACAACAATTCGATCCAGACATATCCTAACATCCTTTATGTTCGCAAATGACGTGGTTACTGATTTCCGTTGGCAGCCACAGGACACACGCCATGTAAAATAAAAGGTAAAGCACACATGTAATTTAAATAAATACAAAATCCGGTGGAACATATTTCTTAACCTATAATCTGTATGTATTTCAGAAAAATAAAAGAAAAAACCTCACTAAGGATGCCGCAACTGTGGTGAAACATGTTTGAGTATTAATGAAAACAGCAACTGTGTGCTTGCAAAAAGGCGGGTCCAACCTTAACTCATTATGGTAAGAAAGATACATTCGTAAGCAGAATGCAAAAAATACTATGTATGCTAAATTTTTACAGACGCACCACCGATGACGCGAAACGTGTACTGGGAAAATTAATTTGCCGTTCACTTAATTGTTGTGTATCATAAAGGTTCAGGACATCGAATCCATGTTTTCGGAGAGTGGTAGTATGTGGAATGCCGGCCGTTGTGGCCGAGCGGCTCTAGGCGCTTAAGTCTGGAACTGCGCGACCGTTACGGTCGCAGAGTCGAATCCTGCCTCGGGCATGGATGTGTGTGAAGTCCTTAGGTTAGTTAGGTTTAAGTAGTTCTAAGTTCTAGGGGACTGATGACCTCAGATGTTAAGTCCCATAGTGCACAGAGCCATTTGAACCATTTTTTATGCGGAGTTGTTATTATTTTACTTCTGTAGGTACGAGATACCGAAGAAACTAAGTTTTCCAATAGAACGACGCGCTTTACGTAAGTAGAATTTTCTGTACTGTGAACTGGTACAGCTCATATGAGTGCGAAAGTTTCCGAGAGAAAATGTGCAGTATGAGCGGCCGAGATGCGTCCTCATATCGTACTTGGTTTCCTGCCCTTTTATAGATAGCTTAACTAACTGGATGATTTCCATCTCTTTCAGTACAACGGAAAAACAGTCAAAGTCGCAAATTTCACCTTTATTCATTTGATGATTAGGTTCGGATTGGGACCCCATTTTCAGATCATCCAGATAGCCAAAATGGTATTTCCCGAAATATAAGAACCATGTCAAGATAACAAATATATATGTAAAAAGAAACAAAGCCCACTTTTTTATACGTATTTGTCGATATGGTTCTTATATTTTACAAAATACCATTTTAACTATCTGGATGATCTGAAAATGGGTCTTGACCCATATCTAATCATCAAATTAATAAAAGTGAAGTTTGCAGCTTTGACTGTTTTTCCGTTGTATTGATTATCACAAGTTGATGCCCTGCAATACGCTAACATACGGGAAGCTCGTTTGATCCTTTTATTTTATATTTGTTTGAAATGCGCAGAATAGAAAAGGATTAAACTAAAAGTACTGAAGGAACAAGAGGAAATGGAGTGCTCTGTCGTTCATCGGATGAGTATCATTGTTTAATACATGCCATTATCTTCCGAGTTTATATTAAAATTGGTGCAATCAAAATCTAAACTTTCTATAAACTGAGATTTCATAGAAGTAAATAAATGGAGAAAATAAATTGAATTATTGCCTTTTTTCCTGAATTTCAACGCGGAATGTAGGCGTGAAGTAAGATTACAGAGTTACAGTTACTTAAGTGCTCAGTATGACACACTTAAGTTTTCCGTAATTACTTAGAGCATTAAATCTTGGACCTTGTAACTGTTAACATTGGACAAACAGCGTGATAAGTAAAATGTGGGATTAGCCGTAAGCAATGATTAGAAAATTATGTGTCAGCTTAGAGCTGATACGATACTCAGTAAAAATTCCACTTAGATATCAGGAGAAGTTGTTAATCGTAAAGATAGTGGAATCGTCAGCATGGTGCAATGACTTGAGAGACACGCAAGCACCCTAGCTGAAGAGGGCGCTTAAATTACATTCGAAAGTCTGTTAATATCAACAAGTCCACTGAGACGAAAATATGTTGTTCTTGACGAGCCTTTGGTTATGTGTAAACGCATTCATTCAAAAGCGACCGTAACACGTCCTTGTTCAAACATTGCTGCCCGCTTTCTGTCGGAACACACACCTTGTTTGTGTGTCAAGACGCGCAACGCTAGACAGTGGGAAAACAAGAGCAAGGTCGGAGCCGTACACTTCCTGCGTGCGCTCTGTAATAAAACAGGAAGCAAGCCGGGTTCGCACTGTGCAACTTCCTCCCATCACCTTGGCCCGGATTCGAGAAGCACGAAGTCAGCTCGCCGCGCAGTGGAAGATGAGTCAGCGGATCGCTTGACTGTTGGCTGGGAAATCCAGTACAGCTGTGCCAACGGGCTCTTGTATCACGATAAGCAAGGCCGACACCAGAGAATTAATTAAATTATTTACGTACCGTATTTACAGTTCCTCCCTGCTGTTCTGAGCTTAAATTACTTGTCGTCTGTCGTCGCTGTTATAGATAATTTAGTCATCAACTCAGACGTTGTTTTGAGCAACATACTCGAGACATGGCCTTTTTTGAGTGGGTAACACTTTGCTTTCGTACAACCGGTCAACCGACTCGTCCATCGCACCGTACGCCAGGTGACTGTCACAGTAACTGCTGAAAACGTCTAGCATCAACCAGGCACTGAATCTCAGACCTGGAAATTTGTTATTCAACACTGGCTCATTCCAGAACCGATCCTCTTCTGTATAGGGATAAAAGTAACTCAAAATATTTTTGTAGCACAGAATGTATGAGTATATTATGCAGTTTCTCTTCTGTATATTTATAAAGTGAGGTAGCTTACTCGCGTCCGTCCGTATATGAACTAGCGTATATGAACTGCTGTAGGGGTTTTGATTTGGTTTTGACCAATAGATACGCTGATTCACGAGGAAGGTTTATGTATACATGTACACACATTTCTTATAAACTGTCTGAATTATAATGACTTAAAGTTAAGTTGTGAAAACGATGCCATTCATCTACATCTACATTTATACTCCGCAAGCCACCCAACGGTGTGTGGCGGAGGGCACTTTACGTGCCATTGTCATTACCTCCCTTTCCTGTTCCAGACGCGTATGGTTCGCGGGAAGAACGACTGTCTGAAAGCCTCCGTGCGCGCTCTAATCTCTCTAATTTTACAATCGTGATCTCCTCGGGAGGTATAAGTAGGGGGAAGCAATATATTCGATACCTCATCCAGAAACGCACCCTCTCGAAACCTGGCGAGCAAGCTACACCGCAATGCAGAGCGCCTCTCTTGCAGAGTCTGCCACTTGAGTTTGTTAAACATCTCCGTAACGCTATCACGGTTACCAAATAACCCTGTGACGAAACGCGCCGCTCTTCTTTGGATCTTCTCTATCTCCTCCGTCAACCCGATCTGGTACGGATCCCACACTGATGAGCAATACTCAAGTATAGGTCGAACGAGTGTTTTGTAAGCCACCTCCTTTGTTGATGGACTACATTTTCTAAGAACTCTCCCAATGAATCTCAACCTGGTACCCGTCTTACCAACAATTAATTTTATATGATCATTCCACTTCAAATCGTTCCGCACGCATACTCCCAGATATTTTACAGAAGTAACTGCTACCAGTGTTTGTTCCGCTATCATATAATCATACAATAAAGGATCCTTCTTTCTATGTATTCGCAATACATTGCCACCTAGCGAACAGCCGCTATAACTTGAGAGAGCAGATATATCTCACAACGCAGCAAGTGCGATCTAATTCACATCTGGTATGGTGGACTAGCGGTCGAGCATGCTGTTGGAATCAGAAAGATTGTAGGAGCGAATCCCAGCTGGGGCACTTTTTCACTCTGTTTTTTAACCTTCAATTAATTTCAGACAGCCAGTTACCGCTCCCTTCAGGTTAGCAGTCACAATTCTCTCTTAATTCACTGCAAATTCTTTGTACAACAGTAGTGAGTTACTCAACTGTGAAGTATCGTAATAAAAATAACCAATATCAAAGAGACATCCACCTCATTAAACGGCTGTAATGTGAGACTTGTAATTTGAAATAATCAAATATTTTTCAAAAACAGTTTTCCTGCAATGATTCTGGAACAGCTGCATAGTGAAAAACGCACATATCTAAAATATGTGGTGTTTTATTTTTACGTTACAAATAAAACGTTTTCCGAAAAACTACTTCAGCAAATTGGCTTCGTTTTCATAGAGCACGTTCTTTCAAGCGTACAATAAATGACTGACCTTCAGCTTTCTGCCTTCCTTGAATCAAACCTAGATTATTTGAAAAAATTGTGGTAGTGAGCCTCAGTAATGCATCACGATACGTACTAAGCTTCACAAGAGTTAGATGTGTACATACTAGCTGGCCAGTGTGGCCGAGCGGTTCTAGGCGATTCAGTCTGGGACCGCGCGGCCGATACGGTCGAAGGTTCGAATCCTGCCTCGAGCATGCATGTGTGTGATGTCCTCAGGTTAGTTAGGTTTAAGTAGTTCTAAGTTCTCGGGGACTGATGACCTCGGATGTTAAGTCCCATAGTGCTCAGAGCCATTTGAACCATTTGATTTGTGTACATCCTGCGGGTTTCTTCTTGTTTTTTCTTTTATTTGTGTCACCCCCGCCCCCTATAAAAAACACACGCACACGCGTGTATACATACGTACATATTCTGTTACCCCTGCCATACAGTATTTACGTTGGTTTTTTAGAACTTTCCTGTCTTCCTCTGCTTGCATGGTTTTCTATGAAAGTGATGATACTCAGTTACTTAACATTGTTCTCTGAAATTTATCCAGAACTCTACCGAAACGGACCGTAAAACAGAATACGCTACGGCACGCAAGTGGTCTGGCCGTATATGCTTAAATGCTTACCCCCAGGCCGGATAGCTGTTCTGCTATAAAGTACTCAGCTGCATTAAGTGTCCTTTAACGGTATTAACAGCTAACGCAAAGCCCATTCTTGAAACTGACGGTCGTACTAGGAGTAGGACCTGCCAGTGAAATTACTAGAATTAGGATATTCAGTTTTCTTACTAACTGATGTTTTGCGGCATCATTTGAAATGAGAACCCAGGATCTGTAACTCGAGACCGAATATTTGATTATGCCAACTAATTCTGTAACTTGGTTATACGGATTGTGGGTCGAGTTATCAGACAAGACTTACCACTTGACTCATAGTACAATTCAACCAATCGAAGTACGTTGCTGAAAGGAAAGTGACGCAGTTCGTAGTCATTAAAGGTATGGTACACCACATGCACTCATATTACCTACGTTTCATTCCTGTACTACAAAGGAGAGAGAAAAAACGAATGGAATAATCGAAAACTCGAAGTTTTACTCTTGGCTATACGAGAAGAATATTCGCACACCTAAACGGAAAATACAGCTTGGACAATAGTGGATTGATTGTGCTGGTGTTCTTCTGTGTCCACAATTATCACTAGATATCGGATCAGTAGACCTCTTTTTCTACGACTGTGTGAATAACGTAGCTTATAAGACTTCAGTCGACATTCGCGTGGGCCTCCAGCATGGGTAGTTGTGCATAAATTTCCTAGAATGAAACCGCCGTCCCTGATCACCTCTGTAGAATCTGTCTTGACCATGGACATCGATATCTTTATTAGTTCCTTTACAGAAACAGTTCCGAACACTAACAGAACAGATACTGGACAGTGCTGTGATTAAAGTCTACGTGCTTTTCCATGAGGTTGTTATACTCATTTCTCATTTCTCATGCATGTTGTTAAGCGAGTCGTACTTACCTTTCCTTACTCACAGAGTGTAATGAATAATAGATTTCTTTATGTTTAATATCAGAATCCATATGGGATCCAATTATTGGCAACTCCGTAGGCAACCATAGGTGCACAATATCCAATCATTCAGCAAGCGCTCCTGCATATGCAATTTAGAAACTGGACAAAATCAGGTAAAATATGAAAGAATAATTATAAACTGGAATGGCAAATAAAGAACGTTCCCTTTCGTTTACCTTTAGAATTCAGTGTGTCCGGTTGACACCTGAACGTGCCGTAAACGACCAACAGCAAAATGGTTGATCAGCGCTGTCTTCAGTAAGACGTCTGGGAAAAGCTGTAGCAGCGAATGCACCAACCCGACACGAAAGTGAAGGGTGAAAATTAATAGCAGGTCAACGAGCACTCCGCAGTGACAACGTCTATGTAGCGTTTCCCACACTCTCATGAGTAGTGTGTTGATGGCGGAGGTGCTGCGAGAATGACACAGTTTGCCGCAAAATGACTTGTCTAGATTTTTAATATATTTTTAATTGCTCTGTAAGTCGTTGCACACTCATGACACAGTCATTTTCCCAGTCAAGCGCTGAGCAGTCGAGGATGACGAAAAAGAAACAAAAATGGTTTAATGTGGACATGTACGAAGTTCAGACGGAACAGAAAGTTACCTTTACCCGGCCACACAAACCCTAACGAAACGAATAACAAAACGATAGAAAATGTTTTTATAGCATAATAAACCAAATCACAAAACAAAATCCAACGACCTTCATGCTTAAACTACCAGTACTGCCAAGACACTTCCGATCTCGAAGTACGAATCCCCTGCATCTTAAGTGCCTGTGAGCTTTACAACTCCTGTCCGTAGCTACTGTGACTGCCATCACATTCAGTCTGGGTAGGGGAACATCGACATTCTGCTAACGCTACACAGTCTTGTTGTGCTATCATCAACTAACGGGGAAAATAAACCTGTTGTTTTAAACATGGTGTCCAAAGGAAGACTAGCGACCAGTTCAACATTGAGTTAGTAACGTCATCTATTTCTGAAACATAAGGTATCTGAAAGGCTTAACAATAATGATTGCGTGTTTGTTGTCGATTGAGTTTTTAAGGAAGGAATCAGTCTTAATCGTTGGTCGTTTAATTGCAAACGGACAACTTTTCGAAACGATTCTTTTACCTCGAAACATAATACAGGGTGTCCCAGGAGGAATGGTCAGTATTCAGGTATATAACAGAAACAGTCATTCGAAGCAAAAAAAATCTAGTAAGCAGGGGTAAGTTGTATGGACCAAAACAAGGAAAAATTGTTTAGTAAACACGGTTTATAATGTACATATCTTAAGAGCTATGAGCACTTGTTCAATAGAAGAGGTGTGTTTCACGGGAGCGAAGAAGAATGAGTGCTCATAGCATTCGAGGTCTGCATTTTAGGGCTTATGTTTACTAGACATTTTTGCTTCGAGTAGTCGTTACTGACTTATCCCTGAATATTGTCCATTTCTCCTGGGACACTTTCTATACTAGAGTTTGTTAAAACTGCATCACCAAGGAGAATACACGTGACTTAAATGTACTTTGCTTTTCTCTTCAAGCTAGCTGCCGGAAAACACATAAATAAATAGGATTTCAAAGTTTCACAATATCTCTGACCTTGGGAATTCAGTATCATGTATAACCTTCATGATCTTTAACTTCTGTGACATGAAATCAAAGAGAAACCGGGGAATTTCTCTCACACGGTATGTACCTGAATCCACAAATTAATAGTGACTGCTGATAAACGAGCAAGCAGTCGACCAATCATATTCCAGGCAAGATCGATGGTTGACCTGTCAGAGAAACTTGCAATTCACAGGAGCTATTGGTACACTGCGTTTTTCGATGAGAGCTTGCAAGTACATGGGGCATATACCTGCTGAACGGGGCGTATACCTGCTGAAATTCGGTCGTCTAAAAGAGGAATGTGCAACCTCCATGACGTAGCGGTTGCATATAGAATGCTCTCAATAGGGCTGAGATTGCTAGTTGTATCTAGCGTCAACCCAAACCATAGAGCGTGGCGTTTGTCCACTATACCACTTTACAATGCAGAATACCATATTTCATTCACAACGGTAGTATCCAAGATTTGTGCGTCCGTCGCTGTAGGGCAAGTTGAAACAGGACTCGCCTGTAAACATTCCGTTTTGCCACTCAGCACGCCAGCTGCGGCGTTCACATACCTATTCTAGTCTGAAGCCTGTATGCCGATACAATAACGCTGTGGCACTATGGTCCGTAGCAGACGGGCTCGAATCGTCGACGCAGATGGCTTCACATCAAGTGCTCCAGCGTCCAGCTTATATTGCGGACAGAGCAGCACGGTCTGATATCGTCATGCAGATCGGATTCTGCGTATCGTGTGATGTGATTATGTTTTGTGTTCAACGTCCATTAGTAATTGCGTTGCATCCGTAAATTTGTCACTGTCATATCAACATTTTTTTTTTTTTTTTAATAAGAGGTGGAGCCCCTCCAAGCCGACACCGCCACGATAGCTAACACAAAAGGTCTACTGCCATCTCTGCAAAAGGGTTAGTTTTCGCTAGAATTAGGTCTCGCAGGATGTGGGTACTGCGGTGTTTGCGAACGTCTGGTTAAAGTTAACCATTAATATGCGCTCATCTGGAGATAGATTGGGACGAAAGATGAACGAAGGACAGCGGTTTGAAGGGCAGAGAGGAAAATTTGCCAAGCCAAGGGAAAAACACCTCTGCGATAGTTGGGTAGGGTCGTAAGAGCAGTAGCGGTTTTCTTGCAGCCTGTGACAGGTCATGCAAGGGTAGGCTTTGTTAATAATGGGTATCATGCAGGTAGATACCTTCGACGTTGTGCGGTGCTGTTACTCGGCGGCTGCCGCTGGGTGCCGGTGTTGATATCTCGGTCAGCGTCAGCATACCTGTAACAGTTAGTTTCATCATTATTTTGTGTCTGATAGGTCATATATCAGATTCACAGTGTAGGGTAGGGGCGGGCAGGAATCCTGCACAGGACGTGTGGTATCTGGCCCTGCGATTTTCTGCCCCCATTGTTCGTTTCGAAATATTTGTATTTTGTCCCGTTTTATACCCTGGAGTGTGTTGACGTGCAGTTTATAGAACGGGCGCCTGGAACGCTGACAGTATCTCTTGAGGCGGTTCCTCATTGAGATAAGGCCCAGGATTTCCTGGGGCAGGGCCGTGAAACATGCCCTGTATGTCTATATGACAACTGAAAAGTTATAGTGTGACAATTCCATATCTCGAAGATCACTCAGTCTATCCCGTTCTAACTCTTCCATACTCCGATACTTCACCGTTCGATGCAATGGCTTTTGCTTTTGCAGTTCGTTTGGCGGCTCTTCACAGTCAGCTTGACGTAACACTGATCGTTTTAGTAAAAAAAGATGATATTACTGGGCCTTCATACATGACGTCTTAGTACTTCAACCGCTTATTGTTATCATATTACGATGCACATCATCTGAGTTTGGATTAGTTCGAGCCACTGCGTTGGTTTTACTATTACTCTTAAACGTAATGGTAGAAAAACGGTACACTCATGCTTATTGGTTTAGATAACGCAAAGTCGCATCTGTCTTGCATGGAGAAGCTCAAGACTTGCACCTGTCCCTTAAACTTCCTGTCTGGACTCATCATTAGTGCAACAATTAAATATCATCCTCAGTGTTTGCATTCACTCCCGTCAGCTTATCGTGTGCGCACATTACGCCATACATAGACATTCTTCTCAATCGTAAAGCTTTCTGAGCACAATACAAAGGCGACTTCAGGGGAACGGTCTAGTTTCAATTTCCGATAAACTTTCGAATTCTGTGTGAACATGGAGACAGCTTATCGATGTGTCACGGACGCCATGTAGGTCCGCTTCCTGCTATTTCTCCGTTGCATGCTCAAAGCCATTGTGCAGCCATATGTGCTGGGCATTCTAAAGTCCTCAGGCTTGCCACCAAATGATCATTTCGGTTGCGTCTATTCTGTCGTCAGGGAATGACGTGGATACAGGGCAATCGGGGCGTGTGACTGGAGTTACGGGAACGGACCATGAAACGTGGCAGGGAAGGTATGGTGACATACCCTGTCTCATTCAATTTTGTGTCGCTGCAACAATTAAATATCATCCTCAGTGTTTGCATTCACTCCCGTCAGCTTATCGTGTGCGCACATTACGCCATACATAGACATTCTTCTCAATCGTAAAGCTTTCTGAGCACAATACAAAGGCGACTTCAGGGGAACGGTCTAGTTACAATTTCCGATAAACTTTCGAATTCTGTGTGAACATGGAGACAGCTTATCGATGTGTCACGGACGCCATGTAGGTCCGCTTCCTGCTATTTCTCCGTTGCATGCTCAAAGCCATTGTGCAGCCATATGTGCTGGGCATTCTAAAGTCCTCAGGCTTGCCACCAAATGATCATTTCGGTTGCGTCTATTCTGTCGTCAGGGAATGACGTGGATACAGGGCAATCGGGGCGTGTGACTGGAGTTACGGGAACGGACCATGAAACGTGGCAGGGAAGGTATGGTGACATACCCTGTCTCATTCAATTTTGTGTCGCTGCTGTAGGAGGCTCTGACCATTACTGGACTTCTATTTCACCCTCTTTGTCTCGAAGTGCGGTGTTGCCCCTACGGAATCTGTCATCATTTACATTTACGGGTATTTATAATTTACAACGAGAAAGGAAGGTTGTTATGGTATGTCCCAATGACATTTTCATCATTACAGACGTAGCACTAGTTCGATTGCATGAACCTGCACATGTTTAAGGAACTAGAAGTTGCATTCTTTTCTCCATCGAGAAAATTAGGACGTAGATACGTTAATTTGTGTTCAGATTGATCCGAGTAGGGCAAAGTTTTTTAAGCACTGCGCTGTCTCGGTGGATTTTTTCATAGCGGATGTAGTGGTTCCCATGTCTAGCAAATCAGTGGCAAGAAATAATCATCATGAACCTCTCACTTACGGATATGGGTGCACAGCAATGTACGTGTATTCAAAATAAAGTTCTCACATCAGACTTGTGTCTCGTCAGAGGTGAACTATGTTGTCAACCTTTTTAGCTCAAAAAATGTGTACTGTCCATGGCATCGCCACACAAAGGAGTCTACAAAACTCGGCTCAGCAACCGCAGAAGGTCCAGCCAGAGTTTTTATCCTCCGCGGGCACACCTGTGCCGGCAGAGGGAGGGGGCCGCCCATTGGCATTTCCGCCAAGTCGATCCGCAGGTATTCGCAGCGCAGCGATTGCGACATTGCCGACGGCATATGTGCTCGGCCGCAACCCTTACATCATCCACCGTCAGTTCACCTTTACTGAGTTCAGCAGCTGTAGGCAGTGTTGCCACGACAATAATTACTTCATCGATGCATCTGATTGCTTACAATACCTTTTACCTCGACACTAATCAGAGTACAATATTTTTAGTTCTTAGTGCTGCAGTGGTCCTCACTCTCTGCCACAATGTCGATGTCTTTGTAAACTTTTCGATCTATTACCATCAAGTACGAGACCCAGAGTTGATCCCTGGTACCGCTAAGAATTTTCGCTTGATAGGGGGTCGCTGACCGGTTCTATTCAACCTCGAGGAAACATTTTTGAAATTACTTTGAGAAACGTGGCTCTCTGGAGCGTCATACGAATGGCTGCCCTATTTCACTGTTTGGAAGGCCAAGTGCGGAAATAGTTTACTGTTATACACTCCTGGAAATTGAAATAAGAACACCGTGAATTCATTGTCCCAGGAAGGGGAAACTTTATTGACACATTCCTGGTGTCAGATACATCACATGATCACACTGACAGAACCACAGGCACATAGACACAGGCAACAGAGCATGCACAATGTCGGCACTAGTACAGTGTATACCCACCTTTCGCAGCAATGCAGGCTGCTATTCTCCCATGGAGACGATCGTAGAGATGTTGGATGTAGTCCTGTGGAACGGCTTGCCATGCCATTTCCACCTGGCGCCTCAGTTGGACCAGCGTTCGTGCTGGACGTGCAGACCGCGTGAGACGACGCTTCATCCAGTCCCAAACATGCTCAATGGGGGACAGATCCGGAGATCTTGCTGGCCAGGGTAGTTGACTTACACCTTCCAGAGCACGTTGGGTGGCACGGGATACATGCGGACGTGCATTGTCCTGTTGGAACAGCAAGTTCCCTTGCCGGTCTAGGAATGGTAGAACGATGGGTTCGATGACGGTTTGGATGTACCGTGCACTATTCAGTGTCCCCTCGACGATCACCAGTGGTGTACGGCCAGTGTAGGAGATCGCTCCCCACACCATGATGCCGGGTGTTGGCCCTGTGTGCCTCGGTCGTATGCAGTCCTGATCGTGGCGCTCACCTGCACGGCGCCAAACACGCATACGACCATCATTGGCACCAAGGCAGAAGCGACTCTCATCGCTGAAGACGACATGTCTCCATTCGTCCCCCCATTCACGCCTGTCGCGACACCACTGGAGGCGGGCTGGACGATGTTGGGGCGTGAGCGGAAGACGGCCTAACGGTGTGCGGGACCGTAGCCCAGCTTCATGGAGACGGTTGCGAATGGTCCTCGCCGATACCCCAGGAGCAACAGTGTCCCTAATTTGCTGGGATGTGGCGGTGCGGTCCCCTACGGCACTGCGTAGGATCCTACGGTCTTGGCGTGCATCCGTGCGTCGCTGCGGTCCGGTCCCAGGTCGACGGGCACGTGCACCTTCCGCCGACCACTGGCGACAACATCGATGTACTGTGGAGACCTCACGCCCCACGTGTTGAGCAATTCGGCGGTACGTCCACCCGGCCTCCCGCATGCCCACTATACGCCCTCGCTCAAAGTCCGTCAACTGCACATACGGTTCACGTCCACGCTGTCGCGGCATGCTACCAGTGTTAAAGACTGCGATGGAGCTCCGTATGCCACGGCAAACTGGCTGACACTGACGGCGGCGGTGCACAAATGCTGCGCAGCTAGCGCCATTCGACGGCCAACACCGCGGTTCCTGGTGTGTCCGCTGTGCCGTGCGTGTGATCATTGCTTGTACAGCCCTCTGGCAGTGTCCGGAGCAAGTATGGTGGGTCTGACACACCGGTGTCAATGTGTTCTTTTTTCCATTTCCAGGAGTGTATATAACTGAACAATTTTGATGTGAAAGACACTGATGGTCTTGGTAATGGTGATAAATAACATTCTGGTCTCTCTGAACTTTTCGATCTATCGCTATTCCGAGTCTAGTTCTGTGATTGAACAATCTGTTATGTAGGGCTTCGATCTACTTGGAGCGATGGTAAAACATTATTGTAAACACAAGCGCCTCCAGTTGTGCCGTATATTAATCGTCAGTCAGTAGCCATGCTCAGAATCTACCACTGACCTGTCTCGTGCTTGTTACGCCGTAAACTGCACGTTTTCTAAATATCAAAGACATTTTAATGCATGTTCACACTGACACTGAACGTGCAGGTGAACAGAATCTTTCATGGAGTGAGATAGAGCTAGGTTCGAGCTGGTTCGCGTATCAGGTACATGTACGACGCGTTCCGAAGAATATTTCGTCCAGTCAGACAGTGAACCGTTAGTCTCGTCCCACTGCGGCTTATCTCCTTCACGTACCAGATGTTTGGTTTTAATCAGTAAAAAACTCTCCAGTCGTCCAGATTGTCATGGAATAGTTTTGGAAACTCTGGAAACACATTCTGGTATTATTTTCCTACGGCGTTTCTCTTTCCTGGGGAAGGTTCCATTGGCAGTTGTCTAAATTTGAATTCTGTAGATGTATGCGTGGGTTGCGTGAACTCCGTACCGCGTATATTCGTGTTTCTGTAGGAGTCAAGGACGTTGTGCTGGCAAGATATTCAGCTAGATTAGTTTGGAAATGGCCTGAAAACCAACCTAGGCTGCCCGCTGAACTGGACCTTTGATTCCTAATCCGATGGACATCTGAGCTCCCTGTCTATCCTATAAGCGCGCTGCAGCATAAGCTACACGAGCAGGTCTTCTAGGAACATGGCCTATTCTACTAAATACACTAACGAAAATGGAAAATGTTGTATCACTAGGCGCCAGATCGATATTTATCAAACTCTCCGGTGATGTTCATCACATAACAGACATTAAATGAACGTTTCCGTGCACTTTAAACTGATGTTCTCTATCGACATCAGTGTGGGGATTCACCCCAAAGGGCACGAATATACTTTCGTATTCGTTTTGGCATGTAAGCAGTAGCTTCCGAATGTCATCTCGAGGGATTTCTTGCCATGCGTGAAACACATTCTCTGTCAGTTCATGCAGGTTGCTGCTTAGAGGTTAATGTGAAAGTCTACATCTTCTCATTGCATCCCAGACTTGCTATACGGGTGATACATAAAGAGACTGAGCACGCCAGCCAATGATCCGTACACTCATCAAGGCGTTTGTGGTGTGAACTGTAACGTGAGGTCTTGCATTATTCTGCTGGAATGTGCAACTTGGTGCCCCAACCATGGAGAATATAACAAAAAGGTTTACCATTTTTGCGATATATAGAGGAATATTCAGCCTCTATTTAGCAGTTACCAAATCTGCTATCTTGTCATATCCAATGGATCCCCACAGTTTGATTTCGGGACATGGAGAGGTATTGTCCATCCTGTAATATTGCTCAAGTGTGTGCGACCCATACCAAATAGTAATAGGAGGAGATATTGAACATACAGACCGAATGGCACCTTGAATGGTCATAGGTTTGTTTGATCCGTGGGATAGTGTCAGAGATGATGAAAGAACTAAACTGGCAGCCTCCTTAAGATAGACAAAAGCTATCCCAAGAATGCTTGTTAACAAAATTTCAAGAAACGGCTTCAAACGAGGCTCTAGGAATATACTACAAACCCCTACATATCGGTCCCATACGAATCGTGAGGGCAAGATTAGAGTAATCGCAGCGCTGCCTACATGAATGGGACGAGAAAAGCCCTAATAACTGGTATAATGTGACGCACCCTGTGCCATGCACTTCACAATGGTTCACAGAGTGTAGATATAGATCTAGCTGCTGTCATGAGACCACGTCGTCTGTTTCCAATTAGTAAGTTGCAACCAACTGTCTATGTGATCTGCCACTACGATGCTCTCATGTCCCTCACCCCATAGACTCGCCCGTTCTCAGAGTTAGATGGCGATGTGCTGGCACGTGCACTTCTTCTGGGAGTGGTATGTTACGATCCGCAGCTGAAATGTTCCAGTAACGTTACACACACCCAATGGACATCATGTACTCACACCATTCTTCATATGTATGAAAGGATACTTTTCTGTGTTGAAAGTACTGAAAATAACTTCGCATAACAATGAAATTTTAATCGACATATCCCTCAAAGATGAAACAGTGGATTATCAATTTAGTAGTGTCAGCTCAAGGTTTTCGTGGTATTTTCTGTGAGTGCATTTATTATTCGCTGTTAGCTGTCAGGAAATGAGAAGCGCCCTAACACTATTTGGTCAAAGAATTGCACAGCATCAGAGACGTGGTAAAGAATTAGTGAGGACTCGCCTGATGGTGGCTGAAGCACCGCGTAAACGGTACTCGTGTTACACTCCTGCTCGCCTGGAGGTTGTTTCGCCGCCGGACCCGCCCATTCTTCTCCCCGGACGCGGACGGAGCAGCCTCCGAAACAAAGGAGACGCTGCCGTCGAACTGCACAAATACTCCGGGGGCGGCACTAAATTGGATGACGGCCGCTAAATCCGATTCGCATTTCGCCGCTTCAGTTAATTAGGGCTGTGCTATAAATAGGTTCTTCTCCAAGACGCACTTTCGGTGGAAATTCGCAGAATACGACTTGCTGCGTCACTGCCAAGTTGTGCTGGCGGCGGCGGTACACACGTATGTTTCTGCAGCAGCTGAGTTCGAGATGGGGAGGGGGAGAGAGAGAGAGAGAGAGAGAGAGAGAGAGAGAGAGAGAGAGAGAGAGAGAGAACGAACGAACTTGTTGACATGTTATTTGTCTTATGTTTGGCGGTTGGTTCACCTGCTAAGGCGGTAAGAACAGCTCGGGGGCGATACACATTAGATAGACAGGAGAATACTCAAGCACTGGACAGATTGTGATATTAGAAGTGTGAACTAGCGTCTTTTCTTTGTTTCTACTTTCTCTTTCCATTGTCTCCTTAGTGGAATATTAATAGCAAGACAATATTTTTTTTCTTTATTTTGAGGCAGTAACTTATTTTCAATGCATATTTTATTTACTGTTCATCACGGTTGTGGTAACTCCAAGCTAAGCCCTCAGTAGCTTTCGAGTGGCCAATGAAATATTACGACGTACATTTTAGGGCTTCGTAGCTGCGTATCAGTCTGTTAAGACCCTTTTTCTCAGGAGCAACTAGAGGCATCAGGTTGTAATTTATGTCACATCTAGCATCTACAGTCCATCAGCGGTGTAAAAAGATTTAAGACTCGAAGGAAACGCAGACAAAAGATAGGGCCGTCTGTTAAGGCCGCTTTTCTGGAGAACGAATAGAAGTATCAAGCTCTAATTTACGTATGTCGATTATTTAGGCATATGGTCCTTTGGCACTGTAAAAATGTAAGCTCCGAAGTCAACGTCGTCAAAAGATATGGCCATTTATAACACATAATGTCCGTATTTAACCTAAGAGATAAATCACTGAGGCTAGTGTTCATTGTCTAAAAGGCACCCGGGTGTGGTGAGTACACGCGAAATCGCAAAGTGCATGCGGCACGTATGGTCGTTTGAGGTATACACATAACCGTAGTCAACAGTTTGTTTCTGATGGTTAAAGATGTCAGAGTTATTACAAGCTTAGTTCCGTTGGAGCGTAGTTTATTGGCAGCTCAGAGTGACATACAACACCAAAATATATACCTGAGTGTGAGTGATGAAAACGTACTTTAGACGTAAGTTCCTCGCAAAAGAACGAAGTTTACTGAAATAACTATGAAATTGGGTACTTGTTAGCAAACAGTAAAGGTGTTGTACGAAATGTGACGTTCTGGATTGCACAAGCTGCAAAGAACTACCGCTGGTACCCGGAAAACACAGAAAGAAAAAAAGTCGAAACTTGAAAATGGCTGCTATTCGGTAAATGTCACCGACTTGATGTTAGAAGAGAAATGACTGTAAACATTAAAAGTATGTAGGAAACAAATCAGAAATGTACATTGAGGAACGAGAACGGTATGGCCATCTGTTTATAGGGTGTTGGCCCACGTTTAGATAGCAGCGATTCTGTGTGACAGATTTGACAAGTCCCCCGTAGTTTCCAGAGGTATTTGGCACCAGATATGGTCGCGCATGTGTCCCTTCTGTTTCAGATAAGGATAATTTGGTGGTTCAAAATGGCTCTGAGCACTATGGGCCTCAACTGCTGTGGTCATAAGTCCCCTAGAACTTAGAAGTACTTAAACCTAACTAACCTAAGGACATCACACACATCCATGCCCGAGGCAGGATACGAACCTGCGACCGTAGCGGTCGTGCGGTTCCAGACCGTAGCTCCTTTAACCGCTCGGCCACTCCGGCCGGCGATAATTTGGTGGGCAGGACATGAATGCGATTCACTATTAACCTCCTTAGAGCACTTCAGCATGACTCTTGCATGTAATACCGACAGGGTCCTGCTGGAAGACACAACCGTCGCACGAGAAGACATCAGGGCAGGAAGGGCTGCTGATGGTCCGCAATAATGTTCACGTAGTCCATAGCTGTCGTGGTGACGCCGATTACTACCTCATATCCCATGGAAGTCCAACTACACTATTGGCCATTAAAATTGTTACACCACGAAGATGACGTGCTACAGACGCGAAATTTAACCGACAGGAAGAAGATGCTGTGATATGCAAATGACTAGCTTTTCAGAGCAAGTTGGCGCCGGTGCCGACACCTACAACGTGTCGACATGAGGAAAGTTTCCAACCGATTTCTCATACACAAACAGCAGTTGACCGGTGTTGCCTGGTGAAACATTGCTGTGATGTCACGTGTAAGGATAAGAAATGCGTACCATCACGTTCCCGAATTTGATAAAGGTCGGGTTGTAGCCTATCGCGATTGCGGTTTATCGTATCGCGACATTGCTGCTCGCGTTGGTCGAGATCCAATGACTGTTAGCAAAATATGGAATCGGTGGGTTCAGGAGGGTAATACGGAACGCCGTGCTGGATCCCAACGGCCTCGTATCACTAGCAGTCGAGATGACAGCATCTTATCCGCATGGCTGTAACGGATCGTGCAGCCACGTCTCGATCCCTGACTGAGCAGATGGAGACGTTTCCAAGACAACAACCATCTGCACGAACAGTTCGACGACGTTTACAGCAACATGGACTATCAGCTCGGAGACCGTGGATGCTGTTACCCTCGACGCTGCATCACAGACAGGAGCGTCTGGTGTACTCAACGACGAACCTGGGTGCACGAATGGCAAAACGTCATTTTTTCGGATGAATCCAGGTTCTGTTTACAGCATCATGATGGTCGCATCCGTGTTTGGCGACATCGCAGTGATCGCACTTTGGAAACGTTTATTCGTCATCGCCATACTGGCGTATCACCCGGCGTGATGATATGGGGTGCCAATGGTTACACGTCTCGGTCACCTGTTGTTCGCATTGACGGCACTTTGAACGGTGGACGTTATATTTCAGGTGTGTTACGACCCTTCATTCGAGCCCTGCGAAACCATACATTTCAGCAGGATAATGCACGACCGCATGTTGCAGGTCCTGTACGGGCCTTTCTGGATACAGAAAATGTTCGACTGCTGCCCTGGCCAGCACATTCTTCAGATCTCTCACCAACTGAAAACGTCCGGTCAATGGTGGCCGAGCAACTGGCTCGTCACAATACGCCAGTCACTACTGTTGATGAACTGTGGTATCGTGTTGAAGCTGCATGGGCAGGTGTACCTGTACACGCCATCCAAGCTCTGTTTGACTCAATGCCCAGGCGTATCAAGGCCGTTATTACGGCCAGAGATGGTTGTTCTGGGTACTGATTTCTCAGGATCTATTCACCCAAATTGCGTGAAAGTGTAATCATATGTCAGTTCTAGTATAATATATTTGTCCAATGAATACCCGTTTATCATGTGCATTTCTTCTTGGTGTAGCAATTTTAATGGCCAGTAGTGTAAATGTCTCCCTTAAAATCACACTGCCCCTACCGGGCTGAGGCCTTAGTGCAGTGCATATTTCCAGCAGCCGCTCGCTTGGATGACTCGGTATCTGGACGCGACCACGGTGGAGAAGGAACGTGATTCACGTGATCAGCCGACACGTTTCCACTGACCCACGGTCCTGTCTCGTTGATCCGGTGCACCGTGCAATAGTAACTGGCGATCTCGTTGGATCTGTATGGGAACGCGTCGGTTGCGGAGCTCCGTGTTCAACAATGTGCGCTGAACGTTGTGCTCCGGAGCAGTTTTGTCCGTGCCGGCGTTGTACTCCGACGTCAGGTCAGCCATACATCGACGCCTACCCTGCTTTGTAGAGCAGGGAAGCCTCCGCCCTCCGCGTTCTGTGATGAGGCGTGGACGCCTTCAACAACGTGTCGGCTAATAGCAGTTCCACCGCCCTGCAACCACTCTCCATGGGCGCTCACAGCAGTCACACGCCAACAGCCGACCAGTTCCGCTGTTTCCGAGATGCTAGATCCCAGGCGCCGAGTCACAACAATCGACCTTTTGTCACAGACACTTATATCAGTGGATTTTCCTATTTGCTGTCGTCGCTAGAATGATTCACCATCCGTCTTTGCTCCGCTTATATACTTTCCTCAGCGCATCACGGGCGCTTAACGCCATAAGGCGGCATTCACTTTTGCGATGGGCAGTCGTCATAATGTTTTGCCCCTTCAGTGTGTGTCAGTTAACGTGTCATATGGCTAGAAATGCGCTCTATCAAAACTACGGTTCGATAGTTTCGGTACACTACATAAATTGCAGGATTACCGGTAGTATGGGTAGAATTAGTAGGGAAGGGAACATAAATGAAAGTGCAAGACAGAAACCGGGAACCGGCGGCTGCTCTCTCTCTCTCTCTCTCTCTCTCTCTCTCTCTCTCTCCCTCCCTCTCCCTCCCTCCCTCCCTCCCTCCCTCCCTCCCTCCCTTCCCCCCCCCCCCCCCGTTCTTTTTAACATAGTTAGAACCACACATATTTCACTGTTAGTCCATTGTCTATTTTATATTCTTGCATTTTATGAGTAGTAAAAAATTAGTTGATCGCGTAACTTCTGCGCTTTCATGTAACTAAGCAATTACTTTTTATGCAAGTACAGTTTACATGCACAAACAAAAAATAATTGAATATAATCATTGTTGTTACTTTGTACTCTACAGAACATTCTTCATAATGATAAAAGGCAAGATTTTCCTTTTATTATTGACAAATACCACAATTCGTTATACATAACAGAAGCATGTTTAAACTGTAAATGCATCAAAAGTAGTTGCTTGGTTACATGAAAACGCAGAAGTTACGCGATCAACTAATTTTTTACTACTCATAAAATGCAAGAATATAAAATGGACAATGGACTAAGAGTGAATTATGTGAAAAAGTTCGACGAAGTATTGAAGATATGTCTGATATATTTTTGTTGTGGTTTTTTTTTATTTTAACTTTTAGTCGAGGAGTTTCCGTTTTCTAACGCTATATGAGGAATCTGTATTGTTTTCTTTCAAAATGGTTCAAATGGCTCTGAGCACTATGGGACTTAACTTCTGAGGTCATCAGTCCCCTAGAACTTGGAACTACTTAAACCTAACTAACCTAAGGACATCACCCACATCCATACGCGAGGCAGGATTCGAACCTGCGACCGTAGCGGTCGCGCGGTTCCATACTGTAGCGCCTAGAACCGCTCGGCCACTCCAGCCGGCTGTTTTCGTTATTTTTTTACTACAAAATCCCTCTGTATTATGTTACATATCAAAAATTTTCAAATAAAACCTGAATAAAACATTGAATATTTTCAATTTTCATGTAAATATGTTTACTTTTAAGTAACAGACAGGAGGATGAGCATGTGGAACAAAAATGTTTCGTAAGTTACATGGTCCTTTGTATACCCTCATTCATTTTCTAGGTAGTTCACTGCTTCCCGTTCGTAGGGGACTTTACTAAGACACCGATCGCATATGTAAAGAAAGCGATCGCTATGAGGTAACGCCCGATACGTATGCAGCACACCTAATGCGCACGTAACACGGGTACGATCTTAATTGACCAAAGCTTCTACAAAAACTCGTAGTCTACTGTTACTTATGACACTCTACGGCTGCTTACAGTAGTTTCACAACTCTTCATATGGCACAGTGAATAACATAGGAAAAATTTTAAAAGTATACCAAAATTTCTTTGAACGTTCATATATTTCAATAGCTAAATCAGAAACACAGATAGTTGATAACGACAATAATGCCAGCTGAAGTGGATAACATCGTTCGAGGTGTAAACAAATGAAAGGCGCTCTGGACATAATAAGGTTTCAGTTTCAATGTTAATCGTGGAAGCAAAATAATGCAGGACGAAGTTGAAAAACGCTTTATATACTTTCTACTGAGGGCGACAATACACCAAAACGGGTAAGGCTGTAATTCTATTTCATATTAAGGAGCCAGACAAGACAAAAAAAAAAAAGGCGTATCAGCATCCACTCCGTAATATAAGATATTCACTTCAATTATCACCAGCCATGTATATTTTTATACATGTTTAAAGGAACAAACTGACTTAAGTAGTTCATAGAAATGGAACATCTGACAGTTGTAGAATAAACAGTAGAATGGAGCAAGGACTGTGAATTCTCACCCCGTCTAAGATTCATAGATTTTCAGAAAGCTAGCCAAATGTAGTTCATTGATATCGTTGAAGTTGCTGGACGATTTTCCTGAAGAGCGACAGAACATGTTAACTCAGTTTCTGAAACAATTATTTTTGTTCATGAAAATAAAAGGTCTTGTATTCGATGGAATTTAGCGGAGCATTAAGCCATTGTTAAATTGTGTTTTGTCTGCAGGAACGGGAACATTAATATTTAAAGATCACGATGGACGAATGGCTTGGTTTACTTTTGGAACACCAGATAGCACCTTAAGTATTTTTGACATTGCTGCGCCTGATGTATGAAGCTGCCTCTACAAACTGCTTTAGTGTACGCTGACAGTTTTGTAAGTTTTTTAAGTATACTTACGAGTGTGGCAACTGAAAATGACCCGATGATCAAGTCCATTTGGCATACATATCTGGATTAGAGATATTGGTTTACGATTTGGATGTTGTCAACAAGATCTAATTTTTTAGGTCATAGTTTTATTTTATCTTCATGTGTGGGTCTACAGCCTGTACGATAAGACCATTTTAAATATCAATCTCATGATGTGTTTTATTTCATCATATATAACATTACATCACAGGCCAGGTTCGGCCTTGACCGTGTTCAAATACTGTTACATATGACATGTGTATCACCGACCCAAGTGCATTTGAAAATGGCCGTAGGCCGAAATCGGTCAGTAATGTAATGTAGTACACGGTAAACTAAAGCTTATATTGTATAAAGAATTTTCCATTATTTTGGGCTCTGATTACACATCTGCTGTAAGATGCTTGATTACAGGTTTCGTTTTCATTGCACATGATACGATGTTTTCCGGGATAAGATTAAATGTTTATCGGTCCTCGAAACTCTTAGAGATCAAAGAGATTAAATTATAAAACTCGGAAGATGACCGTGGTCGTCTTAATTTCTGATCGAAATGCCATACCGGCCTCGTAGTTCAGAAACATTTTAACTGTGGGTGTTTGGGGAAACATTGTGTACTGTATATATCGAAATAGTCAGCAATCAGTTGCATAAAAGAAATTTTATTTCTTCTACCGGTTTCAGGCCCTTAGTGGCCTTCTTCAGAAGGTTAGAGCCATTGCATTATTTACGAGTGTCAGCAATAAAATAATGCGATGGTTATAGCCTTCTGAAGAAGGGGAAAAAGGTGCCAGAAACCTTTTAAGAAAATAAATTTCATCTATGCAACTGGTTGCTAATTATTTCGATATACACAACTACAGTCGCTGAAGATGGATAAAATACTAAAATACTGTGTATTATGTTAACTAATCAAGAAACATTTGTTGGATGTGAGCCTGCTTTCGGTTCTCGGGAAGTCCGCTCCAGTAATAAAGAGAAATAATTTCGAGAGTCATTATTGAGTTACTATCGTACGTTTTTCATTTCAAAGTTAAAAGCTGCCTTTGATAAGGTTATTAAAGCTATTCCGAAAATGAGATTTTTTCGGCTGCTTCCCATCATACTCTGTGCCATGTAATTATTTTACCCTCGCTGGTTTATTTGGTAATTATTTTGACAGCATTGACACTTATGATTGATTGTCCCGGATGAACTCCCAGTCAACCAACAAACGCGGTGGCATAAACATGCTCATTTTCCTTCAAATTCAGGTTACGCTGAAGCGAAATTTTATTCTGCTTCTATTTATGAAGTCAACTTCTCTTCTGCCTTGCCTGTAGTGGTGATTTCCCTCGTGTCTTATTGTCGTCGTACAACGACAGGAGAAAATTCTACTTACCTCTCAATTTGTGAAAAGTTTCACTGATTTGCTATGTGCAGGAGCTAAATGAAATGGGCGTGGTGTAAGAATTTTAGAAACACAAAACGGGACAGGACGAAAGCTCTCCAAAAATATTCTACTTACTAGATGTTTTACATGATCTACTACAGCATATCTCTAACTGTTTTTTAAAATGTACGCATGTGAGATTCGTAAAGACTGGCGAAAAAGTAGCCAGCAATAGAACTGGATATTTTTTTTTAATTGCACACATGTAATTGGAGCACATAATTGTTCAGAGCGTATGGTTTTGTATTTCCTTCAATGTTGTGGTATGTAATATCCGTCCCAGGCAAAAACAGATGTTGTTTGCGTGTATGCTCCAGATTGTATTAGGTGCATAATAAACGTTAGAAAGTTGAACGAGCTCCCCTCAGAGAAAAATTCATGGAAAGATAAATATTTAATGCTCTGTACGGCAGATGAGATTTTAATTTTTGAGCGACCCCTAATGCCTAGGTGAACTGCTTCTGCTAACACAAATGAATTTACTCAAAGACAACAAGCTAACGTATATTTTAAAGTGAAGTCTCGCAGTCCACGACGCAAAAGACATGTAATCGCTGCGTAAAATCCAGAATTGTGTCTACGTAAACTATCCGAAAGTGTTGGTAATGCGGAACGTGTTTGGTGACTTGGGAATCATGCTTTAAAATATGGATATGCAGACTGTTTGCAGCATTTAGATATGTCGGCTCGCAGTACGTACGACTTGGTGTAATGCGCTAGTTTTACGAGGATTACTCTCTTTCTTTTTTTCGTGTTCTTCTTCCTTTACACATACTTTGCCACATATTTTCACCCTTCGTATCTTTCTTCCTTTCAGCTGCTTGTCTTTTACAACTCCTAAATTTCTGTTTTGAGTGCTTGCGTAAGAGATCTAAACGGCTCTGAGCACTATGGGACTTAACTTCTGTGGTCATCAGTCCCCTAGAATTTAGAACTACTTAAACCTAACTAACCTAAGGACATCACACACATCCATGCCCGAGGCAGGATTCGTACCTGCGACCGTAGCAGTCGCGCGGTTCCGGACTGAGCGCCTTAACCGTGAGACTACCGCGGCCGGCGTAAGAGATGTCAACTGTCTAAGCAATCCGATCCTACCAGAGACTCCAGCTTTCAAGGTAACATGAAAAGACTCGTGTATGAGATGTGAAACCTCAAAACCGCGGTCGTCGCCAGAATTAGGACCTAGGCTCCGAATAACAGTATCACGAAACAGCGCTGCAAAGAAATACTCCTGGTACGTGCGTGAAGCACAGCATTATATACGGAACAAGTGTCATCAAATGGTTCAAATGGCTCTGAGCACTATGAGACTTAACATCTGAGGTCATCAGTCCCCTAGAACTTAGAACTACTTAAACCCAACTAACCTAAGGACATCACACACACCCATGCCTTAGGCATGATTCGAACCTGCGACCGTAGCGGTTGCGCAGTTCCAGGCTGAAGCGCCTAGAATCGCTCGGCCACACCGGCCAGCTAGTGTCATCAACTTATGGTTGTTTGTCCCATCGTAATTCCATGTAATGGTTCTGTCGTCTGTTGACCCCAATATATTGTTTGTAATGACGGCGCCGGCCGAAGTGGCCGTGCGGTTAAAGGCGCTGCAGTCTGGAACCGCAAGACCGCTACTGTCGCAGGTTCGAATCCTGCCTCGGGCATGGATGTTTGTGATGTCCTTAGGTTAGTTAGGTTTAACTAGTTCTAAGTTCTAGGGGACTAATGACCTCAGCAGTTGAGTCCCATAGTGCTCAGAGCCATTTTTTTGTAATGACGGCTACCACTCTTAGGCAATAACCGAACGATTCCTTTCACGAAGAACAGTATGCGAAAATAGATTGTGACAATGCTCTGTCGGTGAGCGAGCAATGATCGACAGTTAGTATGACCACTTGACACTTTCCACAGAAAATATTCTGGGTACCTAGCTACAAAACTGTAACTGGGAAGAATTAGAAGGTTGCAGGATGTAGTATAGAACAGAAACGAATGAAATGCCCTCCAAATCAGAATGGGTCGTTAAGCAACAAAGTGTATCCCAGAAAATCAAAAATTTGTGGCGGAGGATAAGCCATTGAGCTACAGTTTTGAGACGCTTCAATACCCTCTTTACGCACCAGGCTCTTTTCTGAAAGACTTTTGACATTTTTTGAAACCTGCAGAAACAAATTCTTGTCCGTTCTTGCGTAGCTCAATCGTATGACTTAGCTTCATCAAAATTCACAAGCAGCCAAAGACTTGCAGACGAAGAAAAACTTACCTAATCCAAAATGATCGCATAGATATATTCAACGAATTTGAAAGTAAAGTTCCGTCTACCGATCCGACAACAGATCCAAAGAACTTTCGGTCTTATTTTAAGACAGTAAACGAATCAAAGCCGTCTTCCCAGGCACTCAGTCAGTATAACGCCATCGAAACGGGGGATGACAGAAGATCAAAACGCTAAATTCTTTTTTACAAAACTGATTCATTGATGACGATTGTACTGCGATTTCTCCACTTCTTCGTCGAACGAACACCAAAACTGCAAATATCGGAAAGCACTACGCTATTTATATATCGTCAGAAGAAGACCATGATCGGTACAATAGTTAATTTTTATTTTTTTATTTTGCGATACGGTCATAAGCGGTGCGACCCTCCGGTGCAGCAACTACATCTGAATATGGTCGTTTGAGATGGTCGAAGACGGCCATTTGAAAATATATCTGTAATTGTGTCGGAAAATTAAAAAAGAAAAAAGAAAACTTAAAGAAATGGAGGTGAACGTGATATAGAAACTCATCTAAAATCGTTCAACAGAGGAAAACCGACTGATGGGACCCTTATGTCGTTCTACATACACTATGGAAAAGAACTTGTGCATCGTCTAGCGCCAGTCTATTGCTTGTCGCTGGAAAAATGAAGCGTTCGAAATGATTGCAACAAAGGGCAGATCATTCTCGTTTTCAAGTGGGATTGTAGAACGGGTGCACACAACTGTAGTGCTGTGTGCAATCGATTTGTTACAGAATTATGGGACATGGTTCATGTCCTTCTTTATGCAACCGAAAATCTCCTCTGTAGGAATCAACATGGACTCATTGTTAAAACCATCTTGCCCTGTTCGTCCACGAGACCCAGAAGGCAGAAAAACTGGAGCCCAGGTTGGTATCGTGTTCCTTGACTTAAGACAGGTGTTCGAGACAGTTCCAGCTGTCGTCACTGAAAGAAATACGCGTGTACGGAATATCAGACTGTGTAGCTGGACTTTGTAGGTAAGTGGTCAGTGTGTCCGACTGCTATGGAGGACCTAGACACCATTCCCAGCATTGCCTGGGATTTTGCCTGGATGGGAGAACTGGGACAGGGTGCATTCAGTTTCGTGATTCCAGTCGAGGAGCTACTTGAGTAAGAAGCATCAGCTCTAAGGTTTGTAAAGCCGGCAAACGGCCTGGAGAGCGGTCTTCTGACCCAATGCCCAGCCATATCGCTTCCGAATGTCGCCATTGACAAAGGATGACCGGCGCTCGCTCGATTCACAACCTGCGCCACAGCGCGGAGCTTCGCATTCTCTTGGTTTAATTATATTGAAGAGTTCCTAGCAAATGCAACAGAACTTGTTATTCTTAATGTAGGGATATCTTCACACATAAAAATAGTTTCAGGGAATACCCCTAAGGACTATTGAAGTCCATTACTCATCAATCTGATAACTTCAGAAGCTCAGTGAGACTATTTGCGGACAATGCTATTGTATATAGAAAAGTAGCAACGATTAAAAAAAAAAACTGTTGTGCATTGCAGGAGGGCCTGCAGAGAATCGACACTTGAGACAGGGACTGGCATTTGGACTCAATGAAAGGCAGTGTATTACGTATAAATAGATAAAAAGATCCCTCATTGTTTATTACACGATTGCCGAACATTCGCTACAAACATTTGTATCCATCAAATTGTGCGGAGTATGCGCACGGAACGGTTTTAAGTGGAACGTACGTAGCGATTCAAAGTGCAATGCCCAAATAGAATTGATCGTACGGAAGTCAGATACGAAACTGAAGAATCCTAAGGCAGTGAGGCCGCTCACGAATGTGGTAGCTTACAAGTACCTCGTTCAACCAACATTTAAGCATCGGTTCTCAGTCCAGTATCCTTGCCGGGTAGGACTCATTGTGGAAATAGAGACGTTATGGAGTTATTTTCCCTCCCATTATATAAACAGCTCATCTTTTTCTTGTCCAGACATGAATCAGCACAGTTATCATCGTTGGGTCACTTTTTTTTCAGGTTCGGAAAACAGAAAATGTTTTTGATCGTGATTAGGTTCTTGAAACGAAATTAGATCTAAAAATATTTTATATCTTTTGTTATCATCGCCTTGTGCTCTATGAGATTAGATTCTGTGAGACCATCTGCAACTAAAGTGATTTATTGTGAAGCTGGTCGGAGAGTTAGCAGGTAACTTCATCCTTGGCCACAATTTCCTTGCGGGAAAATATTTCACGGAAATGACGTAGCTCCTCTTGTAGGACCTTTTAAAATAACGGGAAAACTGAAGAATTTGTATTAAAAATATCCGCTCTCTATCGGATTTTGCTTCCATTAATTGTATCCATTTACACGTCTAAGACATCTATGGCTGGAAAACGCTTTGAGTCGAGTGAAGAGGTTGTGAGAAGCGTAAGTTGATATTTTGTGGATCATCGACAATTGCATTTCAGGGATGCGACCGGCAGATTGTAGAAATGATGGGAAAAAGGTTGTTGACGTCAGTTGAGAGAACGTCGAAAAATAACAGCAGTTTTTTACCTTAAAACATACAGTTCATTCCTAGGCCGAGTAATCTTCTCTCTCGTAATGTGCGTCCAGTAAAGATAAAGTGCTAAACATGTTCATAAGCATATATTAGATTGGTGCATAAGTTCGTAGTGTTTTTGTTTAGTATGTTGGTAATCTGTTTACTGTTGGTTTATTTGTCGAGTGTCATTTTTATTTGTAGTTCACTGTTACTATTTGAGTTTAAATATTGTCATTTTGTCATTTGGAGACAGGGAATTCAACTGTGACGAAGTGCCAAGTGGAGAAATGGGGACATTTCCGACGTATCCTTCTGTTCGAGTTCAATAGAGGGATAACAGCATCGGAAGCAGCCAGAAACATGTGCGCCGTGTATGGGGATGACCTCACTGGACAGAGCACGGCAAAAAAAAGTGATCATGCCACCATAGTGCGACATTTGCATGCAATGGCGAAGGCTCAAAAGTCGGTTGTATGGGTATCGCATGCTCTAAGCCAAAATCACAAAAATCAGCGGATGGCCATATGTGGATCTCTTCTTGCTCGTTATCAACTGGCTCGTGAGAAACACCTTCCATTACCATCCTCTATAGTTACTGGTGACGAGAAATGGTGCCCTTATACTCACGTAAGGAAAAAAAAGGAATAGTTGAACCCAAATAAAGCAGCAGCTCTCTATACTAGACGTGCACGCGCCCACAAAAGGCAATGTTACGCATCTGGTGGAACAGAGACGGTGTGGTGCTTCCCCGAGGTGTAGCCATCACTACTGGCACTTATTGACAACAAATGGAACGTCTTGCAGCCGCAGTCGAAGAAGGACGACCAGGAAGACTGCGTGAAGTGATGTTATTCCACGGTAACATCCTCCCGCATTCTGTTAGACTGATAAAAAGCGATATACAGGAAATTCCTCACCCATCATATTTACCTGATCTTGCGCCCTCAAATTTTCACCTTTTCGGCTGTGTGTCAAGCAACCTTCAAGGAACTTCCCTTTGCGGATGAAAATGTGCTCCGAACATGGCTCGACGAGTTCTTCGCCTCAAAACCACGTGACTTCTACAGTCGCGGAATCGAAAAGTACCCGCAGCATTGGCAGTCTGTTGTAATTAATGGAGAAGAATATATAATTGATGACCAAAGTATCTGTTATGCGTATCTGTCATGTTTATTAAGGGGAGATTTACTATCTTTGGCCCGAAAAAAGCATGTTCTTTGATCATTTTTTCCTCGGGATGTGTTATAGATATCAATGTCAAATTTGGTCAAAATGTTTATTGATATTTCCTCTACAAACTGGATTTTTTTCGACCGGAAATGTCGAAGAGCAAAGGCGGAAGTGCCGTCGGAGCGAAACAAAATTTCGATGTAGACATACACGCGCGGTATGTCACAGGTCAGCCGGCTCGTCTGAAATCAAAATTGAGTTGACGTTAGTGAAATATATAAGATTCTTTAGGAGTTGTACCTCGCTTAAGTTATTTGGACCATAGAAAACAATATGGCGGCCATTTGAAAAAAATAGGGTTTTTCCATCGACTTTTCGACTTCGTCGGCCAATTAAAAATATTTATAGTTGATGGATCGGAATGAAAGTGGTGCAACTTCTAGACAATTTAGTTAGCTTCGTCGTAAACAAAGAATCATGCCAATCGTTTCAGTAGATTTGAAGTTACCATACCGCGCGATAAAAAAAAAGTCATTTCGAGAAAAACGCGTTTGAAGTTTTGACTACATATAAATGCAGTATTATGCAACGTACGTTCAATCTGCTATTCTGGGTACATAAACTATTCCTACCTCTTCCTCATAGAGGGCGTTCTGCTCGATCTGGGCCATCCTGCGCTGCTCCAGAGCGCTCATATGGCCGGTGACAAGCGGTTTTCGGCCGCTTGCATCCGGTAGGCGTCCGAATGCTTGGCGAACTGCGTCGTTGTCATGGTCTTCAGAATTGTTGAATACTCTTCGCTGAAGCTGCTCACTGCCAGGAAACTAGCAATCTCCACAGTCTTCGCACCAGAATGCAAATGCTTGGGGGCTAACTTCCAAACACACACGTTCCAACTTTCCTTCGAATTTTGGCCGTGCGGTTCTAGGCGCTACAGTCTGGAGCCGAGCAACCGCTACGGTCGCAGGTTCGAATCCTACCTCGGGCATGGATGTGTGTGATGTCCTTAGGTTAGTTAGGTTTAATTAGTTCTAAGTTCTAGGCGACTGATGAAAAAAATTGTTCAAATGGCTCTGATCACTATGGGACTTAACTTCTGAGGTCATCAGTCCCCAAGAACTTAGAACTACTTAAACCTAACTAACCTAAGGACATCACATACATCCATGCCCGAGGCAGGACTCGAACCTGCGACCGTAGTGGTAGCACGGTTCCAGACTGTTGCGCCTAGAACCGCTCGGCCACCCCGGCCGGCCGACTGATGACCTCAGAAGTTAAGTCGCATAGTGCTCAAAACTATCTGAGCTTTTGAATTTTGTGTGTTTCCTCCCAAGCACCGGTACAGTAACTCGTCCTCCGAAAGAAATAAACTGGTGCTTGAAAAAGGCCGATTTCAGGCGGGTGCATTTTTTTGTTCAACCGCGAATAACATTTCCGTTCCGCATTCGGAAACACCGTTTCAGGGATGGATTCTAAACACTTTTATGGCTCCAAAAATGCAATTAAAAAAACGATTTTTCAACCAAAAGATAGTAAACCTCTCCTTAAACTTATAGAAAAACAATGCGAACTTTTGCACCAATCCAATGGTTGCTGCGTGTGCAGCGATGCGCGTGCCGGTGATGGAAAGGTCGAGAGTGTGCTGGCGTGTGCACGTAGAGTGGCAGTACCCCTGCGCGAGCCGCGGCCGCTCCCGATCGCTCATCCGGGTGGGCACCGTGGCCGGCGTGTCGTCACGTCCTGTCCCCTCACGTGACGTCACGTGCCCGCCGCACGGGAGGAGAGCGGCGCGGCGTTCCCGCGGGAGCTGCCGACGCGCCAGTCGGCGCTGCACGTGTCCGTTCTCCGACGCGCTGCACGCGTCAGCAGTCGGCGCGGCTGCTGACACTCAACCCTAGACACCGAGCGCGTGCAGCAGCCGGGCGCCGTAACTGTACGGTGCTTGTCACAGGCTACACTATGTGATCAAAAGTATCCGGACACCTGGCTGAAAATGGGTTAAAATTTCGCGGCGACCTCCATCGGTAGTGCTGGAATTCAATACGGTGTTGGCCCACCCTTAGTCTTGATGACAGCTACCACTCTCGCAGGCATACGTTCCATCAGGTGCCGGAAGATTTCTCGGGGAATGGCAGCCCATTCTTCACTGAGTGCTGCACTCAAGAGAGATACCTATGTCGGTCGGTGAGGCCTGCCGCAAAGTCAGCGTTCCAAAACATCCCAAAGGTGATCTGGAGGATTCAGGTCAGGACTCTGTGCAGGCCAGTCCATTATAGGGATGTTATTGTTGTGTAACAACTCCGCCACAGGCCGTCCATTTTGAACAGCTACACGATCGTGTTGAAAGATGCAATCGCCTACCCGAATTGTTCTTCAACAGTGGGAAGCAAAAAGGTGCTTAAAACATCAATGAAGGCCTGTGCTGTGATAGTGCCGCGCAAAATAACGAGGGGTGAAAGCCCCCTCCAAGAAGAACACGACCACACCGTAACACCACCGCCTCCGAATTTTACTGTTGGCACTACACACGCTAGCAGATGACGTTCACCGGCCATTCGCTATACCCACACCCTGCCATCCGATCGCCACATTGTGTACCGTGTTTCGTCACTCTACACAACGTTTTTCCACTGTTCAATCGTTAATGTTTACGCTCCTTACACCAAGTGAGGCATCGTTTGGTATTTACCAGCGTGATGTGTGGCTTATGCCCGGGTTCCCGGGTTCGATTCCCGGCGGGGTCAGGGATTTTCTCTGCCTCGTGATGACTGGGTGTTGTGTGATGTCCTTAGGTTAGTTAGATTTAAATAGTTCTAAGTTCCAGGGGACTGATGACCATAGATGTTAAGTCCCATAGTGTTCAGAGCCATTTGAACCATTTTGTGGCTTATGAGCAGCCGCTCGACTATGAAATCCAAGTTTTCTCACCTCCCGCCTAACTGTCATGGTACTTGCGGTGAATCCTGATGCGGTTTGGAATTCCTGTGTGATGCTCTGGATAGATATCTGCCTATTACACATTACGACCCTCTCCAACTATCGGCGACCTGTCAGTCAACAAACGAGGTCAGCCTGCATGGTTTTGTGCTGTACGTGTCCCTTCACGTTTCCACTTCACTTTCACATCGGAAGCAGTGGACCTCGGGATTTTTAGGAGCGTGGAAATCTCGCGTGCAGTCGTATGATATAAGTGACACCCCATCACCTGACCACGTTCGAAGTCCGTGAGTTACGCAGAGCGCCCCATTCTGCTCTCTCACGATGTCTAATGACTACAGAGGTCGCTGATATGGGATACCTTGCAGTAGGTGGCAGCGCAATGCACCTAATATGAAAAACGTATGTTTTTTGGGGTGTCCGGTTACTTTTGATCGCATAGTGAATATTGTTTCCCACACACACACACACATCTACATCCATACTCTATAAACTACTGTGAATGGCATCGCAGAAGGTACTAATGTATCACTGTTCGGGCATCTTTCCATACCATTCACGTATGCAGTGCGGGAGAAATAAGTGTTTATGATCCTCTGTGTTCCTGTAATCAATCAAATCTTGTCCTCTCGATCCTTTACGGGAGCGAACATAGAACGTTGTTGTATACTTCTACCAGGGACTTTCACTAAGTAATGCAACACATTTTTTTCTGAAAGGTTAGTTTTCTACAGGATTTCAGTGCACTATATTATTCACCATTCTTTCGGTTACAAAACCTGATTTCAACATAATCTCCGTTCAATGGGATTGCCTTACCTCACCTTGATGGGAGGGCCTACACGCTCGGACGGCACCACTCTACTGGTCAACGCCGGAGACGATAGAGACATTCAGTTGAGTGGTGAGGTGTTGGATTGTGACACGTCGATCACCTCCAAAGAGTGTGTCCACACGTCGCAACATCGCAGGAGCAACAGCTGTGTGCGGCCGGCTAGCACGCGGGAGATAGGTCAGGTTTGCGTGACCTTCTTGCGGTGATGACAGACTCTCGCCCAACGGCTCACCGTGCTGTTTTCACTGCCAGCACTGCATAGACATTCTGCAAGTTCCTATGAATATGTGCGATATTCCTAGTTTTCGACCAAAAGAAGTGAGAGCTCTCTGCCTGGAAAGCATTTCCATTACAGACGCCATTTTGATGGCTACGTATAGCGCCACCACCCATGGGAACATCATGAAACCATAGGGGGTGAAATGGGAATGTTCCACAATGTCTCACAACAAATACTGCATTTTTTCAACGTAAACTTACCGAGGGAAACAGTGTTACATTACTTATTGAACGCCTCTCCTTGATTTATCATTATTGGTAGTTCTTTAAACTTTGTAAAGAGCCTTTCTCGTGATTTCATGAATGTGCCAGTTCACTTTCCTCAGCGTCTCCGTGACACTCTCCCACAGGTTAAAAAACTGTGACAATTTCTGCTACCCTGCTCTGTATATTTTAATATTCTCTATTGGTCCTATTTGTTCGGATGCAACACACTTGTGCAATAGCCTATTCTAGGCTGGGTCACGCGAGTGTTTTGCAAGCACTCTCTTTTGTACACAGACTGAATTTCTGTAATATTCTACCAGTTAACCGAAATCGATCACCTGATTTACCTACGACTGAGCCTATGTGATCGTTCTATTTCATATCCCTAGAAATTGGCACAAACAGTTATATGTGTGAATTGACCGATACCAAGTGTGACTCGTTGATTTGTAATTATAAGATACTACTTTTTTTTCGTTTTGTGAAATGGGCAATTGCAGATTTATGGATGTTTGAAGCAAGAGGCCAGTCGATGCACCACTTTGAAATCTCAAGATCCGACTGAATATGTCTCGAGACCTTTTGAGAACGTAATTCATTATACATAACCGCATCATCTGAGGAAAATTTTAGGTCGTTATTGATATTGTTTTAACGTCATCAATATACAACATGAACAGCAAGCGTTCCTACACACTAACTTGACGTTAGTCGATGATTCTACATTAAAAATAACATAATGCGTCCTCCCTACCAAGAAATCCTAGTCCAGTCTCAAACTCCGATTGACATGCCTTACGATCTACCTCAGATAATAAGCGTTGGTATGGTAGTGAGTGTAATGCGTTTCAGAAATCGATAAATACTGCCTGACTTCCTTGATACATGGCTTTAAGGACGTCAAATGAAAAAAGCGCGAGTTGGATTTCACACGATCGATGTTTTCGGAATCCATACAGATTGACAAAGTACATGCGATCATCTTCGAGATATCTCGTTACTGATATGATATGTTCTAAGATTCTACAAAAAATGAATGCCAAGGATATTGGACGGTTGTTTTGTGAATCACTTCTGCTACACTTTTTGTAGACCGGTGTGATCTGTGCTTTCTTACACCTACTGGGCATGCATTTTTGTTCGAGGGATCTGCAGTATATTATGATTAAAAGAGAGGTTATCTCAGTCGCAAATTCGGTGTAGAATCTGATAGGGATTCCATGTGACCCTAGAGATTTGTTCAATTTTAGTGATTTCTGCTGTTTCTCATCACCACTGACACTACTACCCATATCACTCATCTCTACAATGTGGTGAGGATTACATTGGGGCACAATAATATTCTGCTATGGTAGTCGTTGAAGACTTCACGCATTGCCCTCTTGACAGGTAAACGTGTTTTTTTTTTCTTTCAGCATCTCCCTGTCTATAGCACAATGCTTTCTGTTGCACCTACATGCATTAGAGTCTGTTCGTTGAAAAGTTTCTTAACAGTGACTGCATACCATGGCGAGTCCGCCCTAAAAAATGGCTCTGAGCACTATGGGACTTAACATCTGAGGTCAGTCCCCTAGAACTTAGAACTACTTAAACCTAACTAATCTAAGGACAACACACACATTCATGCCCGAGGCAGGATTCGAAACTGCGACCGTAGCGGTCGCGCGGTTCCAGACTGAAGCGCCTAGAACCGCTCGGCCACACCGGCCGGCAGTCCGCCCCATTATGAACTACTAGGTACATGTCTCTCAAGTGCGTGGTAAGCTATTCTTCGAAATCTGAGCCACAGTTCTTCTACATACTCCTCTCCATAGTTAAATGTTTTGAGTTCCTCATTGAAATACGACATTGTTACCTATTTGCCTAGTTTGCTCAATATGTAAATATTTCTACTTGTTTTAGTTGCCCTTTGTATGTTGGCATCAGTGTTGCCTCAACTTCCTCATGGTCACTCTAACTAGTTCCAATGAGGGCGTCCTCAAATACGCCAGATCTGTTTGTTCCTATTAGACCCATTATATTTCCGTCATGAATGGGCTTCCGAACAATCTGGTAGTAATGTTTCGCAGGACATCTTGACAATACACAACACTTACAAAACTTCAGATTCCCCAGTTGACTGTTGTATGATTAAAGTTTCCTCCAGTGGTGGCTATATGACTTGGTATTTAGGTGCTAGTGAACTTGCGTCTCTTCCCAAGTTGGCGGTTACGTCTGGAGATAAGTCTGGTAAGCGATAGAAGGATCGGATTCTGACTTAATACCCACCTTTGATACTTAGTCTCTTGCAGACAGTCTCACACGTAGTTTCAGTTTCTGTCTCGGTGGATTTGAGGTTCTTGTCTACTTCAACATTTACCATTTACCATTACCCTATCTTCATATACGTTTAGATTTTTTCCCCCAAATACCTCAGAGCTATCAATTTTGGATTCTAACCAGTTCTCTGTACCTAGTATTGTTTTAAATCCACTACTTACTAGGGACCGCTTCAAGCTCTGGCACTTTGTTGCAAATGCTACAACAGTTAATCATTAGTATTTTAACACTCCCGCCTCCAGAAGCAATTCCTTTCACTGTCATGTTGACACTTCCGGGTCCCTTACAGCTATCATTATATGGACTGGATGGTGAGCAGCCTACTGTAAAACAATCTTTTTTGCGCCCTCCACACAGTCAGCTACCTTGGTAGCAGCCTCTGGTGGGTAGTGTAATTTTTTTGGAGTCATCAGTCTTCTGACTGGTTTGATGCAGCACGCCACAAATTCCTCTCCTGTGCCAATTTCTTCATCTCAGAGTAGCACTTGCAAACAACGTCCTCAATCATTTGATGAATGTATTCCAATATTTGTCTTCTACTACAGTTTTTGCCATCTACAGCTCCCTCTAGTATCATGGAACTCATTCCCTGATGTCTTAACAGATGTCCTATCATCCTGTCCCTTCTCCTTGTCAGTGTTTTCCACATATTGCTTTCCTCTTCTATTCTGCGCAGAACCTTCGCATTCCTTACCTTATCATGGAGACGTTAGTGTATACTTGACCCATCTAGGGAGGCCCAACCTTCAAAGTGTCTGTATGGACACATTGATGGCAGAGACCATGAACTTCATAGGCTCAGCAGCTCCGCCAAAAGCGACGGTAACTACGCCACAAGGTGACCGGTTACGCAAGTCCACCGCCCCTGGAACTAAGCAAACTGCCATTAAATCAGTAACGGAGCAGGAGAAGTGGGAGAAGTGAGTTTACGCTCGGCTTCCTGTGAAGAAATGCCACAGCGACGTGTCACTCGATGCGACGACCAAACTGTATAGCAATCAACCCAATAAGTTGCGAATGAAACTACCTTTACTAGATTTGGCTGTTTGTTGCCGAATATGTTATTTCCGAGGGCGTGATTAGGCAGGAAATTAAGAGTACAGCTTAAATTGCAGCAAGTGAAACTAGCAGACCCTCGGAGATGCGACATATTCGGAAATAAATGTTTGTGACAAGAAAGAACACAAATCTCATGTAATCTGTTGCTTTTTCATCAGACTGAAGTCACAAAATCGAAGAAACACACTCAGGAGAGAGAGCGCTCTTATAAAAAATAACATCGAATGTTGCAGAACATACTATTTTTACATTAATAAGAAAGTCCAAAAAATGCGAAGATTCATAAAAAAAATTAGAATAGCAGGATGCGACATTATATCTTTTAAGTGCGTAATTCCATGTGTCTAACCATTACACCACAGGGAACACACGCAACTTTCAACAACAATGGTGTTCTTATTAGCATCTCCTGAAGATTTTTGCCATCAATGTATTATTAAATGTCATCTCTACATATAAAAAGGAATGTCCTGACTGCCTGTCTCATCATCGCCCAGTCTCTAAGGATAGAATCTTGAAATCTTGAGAGGGTGCTCATCTTATACTGAAGGCGTCGTTTAAGAAGGGAGGATATGTAAAAAGGGGATGTAAGATTTTTGAAAACACGTCGCAATTAAGGAAATTTTGAAGGCGGAACTGCGAAAATTTGTATTTTTAATGTACACTGTTTGCACAATGTGTGGATTTACATGTGAGCAATGAGTGTAACAGAACAAAAATTCGATTAAATAAAAACAAAAAAATACTGCGCAGACCATAGTCGCTAAACTAGTTGAATTGTAACAAATCGTACCAAGTGTTACGTGTGTGTGTGTGTGTGTGTGTGTGTGTGAGAGAGAGAGAGAGAGAGAGAGAGAGAGAGAGAGAGAGAGAGAGAGAGAAATCTTCATGCACCACTTTCTTCAAGTGGTATACTGTCGTAACACTAATAATATTACGAAACCAATTAAATATGACGAAATCCGATAAAGCGCCTCCAGAGTTCTTCATCTGTCGACTGCTGTCGAGTGTGGTTGTCGCGTTGAGTGACACGTCATTTTGACGTCACTTCACAGTAGACCGAGCGCGTCATTAGCTTCTCCCGCCAGAAGTCAGTTCTCTTCGGGCAGCCAGCTCAAGCATATTATTGCCAGTTAGGCGAAGCCACCGTCTGCTCACCGCTACTGCCGATGGACTCCGCTTTTGACTTCGTTCCGCTCCGCCGGACTCTGGGGGATTCGTCACCTCGCCTGCTGTACTGCCGCGGTGATTTGACTGTCAAGCAGTGCTCGACCACAGGTGATTGACTCTGATACATTTCCTCTGGATATTTGCGCTAGTGTGGCCTAGGTCATGTGGAACATAAATGAAACTTGCTCGCGTTATTATCAAGTCTCACTGATTGCATCCTGCGATTGGCGCTGAACTTTTGTAGCTCCAAGTATGATTGTCTTATACTTTGTTAAATTTTTTGTGGACTTCAATTTTCTTTCTGATTCAGGGGTACGATTAAGTACAGGTTAATGATTCATGACATACAATTATTGTAACTGCCACAGTGTTTGTTTGCTGCTGTAGCTTACAGCATACAGAGAGAAGGCATAGGAAGGTGTGAAGAAGTAATGTGACGTGTCACTAATAAATAAACACATGCTCGGCGTGAAGCACCTGAACTAGTGACAGAATGGAAAATTGACCTGCCAGTAGCTTGCTTCACTTGGTCAGGATATAGGTGCAATTTCTCCGCCAAGTGCTAGTAAACATCCCACTGAAAAATGATGACATTAGTTTACAGTTCTTGAACTACTATCACCTCAACAAAGGTTTATGGCAGATCACTAGAGATGAAAACTCCCCGTGGGCGCTTAAGGAGAACGTCGGATCTCGCCATTCCACCACTCTATCATAAGTGCAACAAATTACTCCCGTATCTCTTTCGACCTCTCTCCGACAGCGGAACAAAAGTTTCACAAGTTACGGGAAAACGATTGGTATTTTACAGAATGACTGACTTTGTATTTTTTCCCATTTACCAATGCGGCAAATGAGTTTTGGATTTTAAAAAGGAACGATGTACTTTTTCCAACACATTTCGATAACACTTGAAACTACGAGTAAATTGATAAAAGTTTTATCAGTCCAAGCAATGAAATGTCTCCTAAAAATAAAACAGGAAATGCTCTGAAAGTGAAGGCATCGGTCAGGCGAGACATTGTTCTTTGAACCTATATTTACATGGCACTGGGTCTGAAACTGCTATGTGAGGCCGGCCGCCTACTTCACATTTAGTATATTTGTGGAATACTATTGTTCGAAATCTATCATTGCAGATATGAACAATGTTTGTATCAATATGCTTAGGTACCTGCTGTTCTAGCTGAATTTGTAGTACGATATCTTATTGGACAGGGGGGATCATAATTAAAGACATGGACCTATCTGCATATAATTTTAAATAGTTTTTCACAGACTCTTTGTAAAATCCTGCAAACAAAACAAACAGTTAAACACGAAGATACCCGAAACAAAGTTTGTACGATTCTCATACAGACGACATGACTTTTCATGTCATCCCAGATAAACAAGATGAGACGGCGACTGGAAGGAATCCGGTCACCCGAATAAAATGTTTGTCAAATCCAAGATGAGTTAGTCCCTATCATTTGAGGAATCCGAAAGAAGGATAATGACAAGAAATGGAGTTGTATTACAATTTACTAATTGTGAGAGCTATCTAATGCCATCAAAACGTACAGTTTTTTTTCTTTCCATACAGGCTGTTTCACTATCTCGATGCTAAAATAAATTTAGAATATTACCCGAGCAGCAAAATATTTACACGTATTCGTATATCATTTATCGCAAGCATTTTTCAGTATCTTGAAATGTTTACAAATATTAACGGCCATTGGAAGACTAATAAAATTAAATGCTGCTGTTACAGGAAGATGATCTCACCCAGCAGGAGATAACCCTGAAATGTATATTGCACTTCGTAAATGCAGCAACCGCAAATACAGACTATAGTATCTACGGTTGGCAACAGTGACATTACTTAGTTTTAAGGGAAAGAAAAATTGTTTCTAGATGTGAAAAGTAAGTCTGTCAACCACTATTACTAGTATCTTCAACACTTCATCATATAGCCATAGAACTGTTGAAGACCAAAATGGGTCAAACTGTATTGCGTGTGAGTTAGTATTCTTTTCTTTCGAATTACATCTAAATATTTCAGTGTTTTTAACAACCTATTTTCTTATAGTAAAGTTGTCATCAACCCGATGTCTTTTTCTTTATTTTTTATTTTCACAGTGCTTTACTAGGAATGGTCGTTTTGGAGGGGGTAATAACGTTTAAAGACTCATCTTTAAATGATGACTCTAGGAATAAACCAAGACCCTACGATGGTTTGCAGAGTACAGAGGCAGATGTAGATGTCCTAAGCTTAACCAACCAGTTACAGGGGCACCTACAGGTTGAAGTTTACTCTAAACCACGGTGATACTCGAAATTTTTCACATCAGCAAACATTGTCAGAGGCGAAAAAAGTGATAGGCCTCATCGACTGATAAAGACACCTACAGGGAATCGAACCAGAGACGTCTGGATCCGTAATCTCGCACTTGACAACTAAGCCACCGATTCACATCCGCTTTCTTTGAGACGATAATGTGAAGGGGTGGAAGGAAAGTGAGGGGCGTCAGGAGAATAAAGGAGTTATGATCATCGAATGCATTACTTTCATTGAAATGTCATTGCTAGTTTGTCCATTGCAATACAATTAGAAATCGTCGACAGGTGGATTTCCAAATATTTAATTTTCGTTTATTTGTTGACGTTGCATCAGAACCTGCCATCATTTGTATAGTAGTATTTCAGTACAATTTTTACGCCTCCACCGTAGCAATTTCATCTTGCTACGGTGTAATTTAAAGTTGTTGCCCTCCGCAGTCTACAGCAAGCAAACGATATGTATTTTTGCACTCTTTGGGCATTCAGTTTCTTTTTCCCTACTGAGACGAAGTCAATGCCAGAGAGAGATCGGCTTGCTTTCATCGGCTCATTGTACTATACGCTTTTCCATCGAGCTACGTAATTGGCCTCCATTACAAGAGGCATAATTGTCTCAGTGATGCTGCGAAAAAATATTCCAAAGTCAGACTTATTTAGTATTGTGTACGAGTGCATGCCTGGGACTCCGATGATTTACGTATCCAAAATACAAGGTAAAAGAAATTCTTCTTTCATTATATTTTTGTGAGAGCTAATCAATTCAGAGTTTTATATTCCCAGTTTCACTTTCTCCGTAACAGCTGAAGCAAAGAGTTGTTATTCTCATATTTCAAATTTCTCTCTATGCATGGAGGCTACACGGTAAAGAATAAATAAATGCCAGAAGAGATAACTATTCATTTTTCATATATTCCACTTTTTTTTAAGTATGAGAAGCTTGATGTAAGCCGTTTCATACACAGTGTATGACAGTAGCAAAATAAATTCTTGCGCTATTTGTTATTATAAAATGTTTTCTAAGAGGAAAATAATTAACATTACATTATATGTACGATAAAATAAAATGGAATGGAATAAAGGGCTTGTATGCCGCGCACGCTTTTGTGTGTGTGGCGGGAGGGGAAAGGGGAGGATTTGGGGGGGGGGGGACGCTATGTTCATGTAGGTGTGTGTGTGTGTGTCGCCATCAGTATTTGTGACGAATTTAAACCCGTCTGCAACTGAAGAGAGAACCTGAAGCGCCCAGCTATGAACTCCGCATTTATTTTTATTCTAAAGACATTCATAATTTCCTACCCTGGAAGAAACAGAAGACGTCAGTCCGTGATGTCTTTAAAGTTTAGGCGAACATTCACTGTTGCATTTGCCTCACTGTGTTCCTGCATTTGGTAGTTGCAATGGAAGTTTCTAAACACTCCTCCAATGACGCAGTTGCATTGAAGATTTCGTTATTATACGTTCCTCCCATCACCCCCCCCCCCTCCCTCTCTCTCTCTCTCTCTCTCTCTCTCTCTCTCTCTCTCTCTCCCTCCCTCCCACTCAGTCACCCACCCCTTCCCCCGTCGTAAGTGGTGCTAGTGAAGAACGTCACTTGCGCTCAGAACCACCATTTCCTCTAATTTCCAAATAACAATAATTTGATCCTCGGCAAAAAGTCAAACGATTTATCTATACGCCTAATATGGAAATTCTGCATGTACGATAAGAGTCGTCGGTTATAAATTACGCAAATTACGAGAACCGTACACGGAAATACAAGAAGATAACGGCGTGCACCCTATTTGGCTCCCTCCATTTATTACGGTATTCAGCTGTTAAGCAGGATTGCGGCACAGTTCACGTAAGGCAAATTGCCCAATCAGAGCGGAACAGACGGTTCGAGGTCAGAAATAGCCCTCCGTTCTGTTCGTAGCTCCACTTCCGTGTGGCAGTGGAACAACTGCGAAACCTTAGCCTCCTCAGAGTTTCTCCTACGCAAGCGTTTGATTACTCAGCTCCGTTTTACGCAACTCGTATTGCGTTGCGTCTCGTCACAGACTCGTGTTGCACGGACGCAGTGGGTGGGCGAATTTCTCCACCTCCGGACCCCCAGAACAAGAACAACACGACGCTGAGGTGGCTCGGAAGACAAGATGAAGGCCCAAGTAACTGTTCTCTCTCTCTCTGTCTCTCTCTATTTCTCTGTCTCTGTGTGTGTGTGTGTGTGTGTGTGTGTGTGTGTGTGTGCGTGCGTGTGTGATTATAATCAGTTGTGAAGAATATACTCCTATGATTGGCAATCAAAACGTTATAGCAGTCCTGCATTCGTCTACATTTCTGTTCTTACAACTGTACAGGCCATGCTTCCGTATGGTTTGTGGCACAGGCTACAAAGGTACCAATCATCCCATTCCCTCCCCTCCGCCACCCTTCCATCACTGACGTTTGGGGAAGGTGGGGAAGAAGGGCTGTCGGTGAAGAATGTCTGCAACTTGACTTAGATAGCCATTAGGTGAGGTGTTATCATCATCATCATCATCATCATCCATTACCTTTCTCTAATTGCCTGGTCTGTTCAGGTATACTTTCCTTCAAGATACTGTTTCACTCAAGTTATCCGCCGTTTTCTAAGGAAGTGGGCGTGATGGGTCTTCTAGCACCACTGCCTTCAAGTTCCTTTCCAAGCAATTTTCTCGCTATTCTTGTTTAATCCTATTCTGTAACGAACTCCGCATACTGGCCTTGACTGCCCATTCAGAAAAGTGCGGCCGCCGTGTCATTCATTCTCTGCCAACAGTGTCTTTCGGATGCCTTACGAAGGGGTGTGGGTTTAGCACACTACCCTCCCGGCCGTTGTCAACTCTGACCTGCTACTTGTCACTCAAGTAGCACCTCCTCTGAACAAGGAAAAATTTCTGACAGTATTGGGAACTGAACTCTGGTTCTCAGACTGTCCGGACACTTAGCTCCGGAGTGAGACACGTATTCTTTATGTGTCCAAATCATTTTTTCAACCTTTATTGTTTTTATGCTTTCTCTCAGCAGATGCTTCGCTTCTTTCTTGATTTTTTTTTTTATAGCATTTACCTCAGGAACATCATTTCTGCACCTTTAGTATACTGCTCTCTCTACTTTTCGTGGTACGGTTTTCAATGGCAGGCACAGTTACTGATGGAAAATAGAGGGATATCTTGGCTCTTAAGGGGATATGGTTGTTCCGTAGGGCAGTCTTAACTTGGTGGTAAAAGTCTAGTTCTTTCCGAACTCCGTTTAATTCCCTGAAAGTTTTGCGCCACGACATACGACACTACCAAGCTACTGCAAGTGGTCAGCGTTTCCTAGCTTCTCTCCATCCAGGTTGATGTTCACTTGTAATCCTTTTCTGTGACTGACATCGCAATTTTGTTTGGCTTAATTTTAGACCATACCGCTGCAATATTGGTGGTTTCGCGTGTAATTTCTATTGTACTACTTCTTCTTCTGTTCCCAACACATCAGCACATCACCTGCAACTGCAGATGAGCTGAATTTCTCGTGAGAGCTTTGTTTCTCTCTCCTCATTACTTCATCCACCACAGTGAGGAACAGGTGTGACGAGAGCATGTGTTGGACCCGTTCTCTTGCAGTGAAACACTCAGAATAACCATCGCTCATGAGGACGCCGCTCTGGCAGTGGTTGTACAACGTTTTTACTTTTCTGATAAGAGACTCTAGTACAATCCTCCTTCCCATAATTTATCTTCTGGATAGCTATAATAATATAATGATATTCCTTCCTTTCCCCCAGTACTCATATTTTCACAATTGTCATTTCATCAACAAAAATAAGACCTGTTGTTGTTGTTGTTGTTGTTCTGTTACTTCTAAACAAATTCTGTTCTTCCTCAAGCTGTGGCTCAATGGTGGTTCTTAAGCGGCGTTCAATGATTTTCTTTATCATTAAATTAAGTCAGTGAGACAGGAGTGTGATTCCTCAGCTGCCAAATGTCCAACTGCTTTCTTTTTTGAAGGGTGGTACAATGGTGCTTTTTTCCAGTCTAATGGGATTTTCCTTTCTTTCGAAGTGGTGTTTATAACTCTGTATAGTCAGATAAGACGTATGTGAAACGAAATGTATTTCTTGAGTCGTCTTGACCGTTCTAGTTCATCCCGACAGCCTTTCTGTGATGCTCAGTGCTCTTCTTGAGACTTCTTCCGGTAGAAATTAATGAGCGCTTCTGCGACACACTCGCGCAAAGGAACCTTTGGCGAATCATACTGTTTTTCCCTGAATGTTCTCTATATCTTCTGTTAATCTAACTTCAGACGATTTAGCTGCAGATGCTACATGAGGTCTCCTATTAACCTACACTTTTTTCGTCAAGTTGCACCATAAATTTCTCTCCTCCTCGATCAAATTCAGTACATTTTCGATAGCTACTTGATTTAACGTCCTAATCTTCAGGATACTTCTGTAGCACCATATTTAAAAGTTTAAGTTCGTTTCATCCTCAAATTCCCTCGGGATCACCTGGCTTAATTATGGTGCACACTATTATCCTCATTATTCTTTTATTTATTCAGTTCTGTTCAACCAATCATACAGATCCGTTTTTTCCACATTTCTCTTTGTTTTCTTTTATTTCTTGCTCTACGCACAGATTTAAGAATATGGGGAATAGCAGACGATCCTGTCTCACTCCCTTCTCAGTTATGATCGATAAATTTTGAATACTGATGTAGTTCCCTAAGACCAATGCTGTCACTGCGGATCTGGCCCTTTAAGTACGGAAAAGACATCTACAGACAGCAATTTCTTATACTATATCGCATTTGCAAGATACGTGAGAACAGGTATGCAGCCAAGAACTGTGAACGTGCCACGGATAGTGCGTTGGAACGATGGCATTGCTTACACTGTGGAACTACTCCACACTCGGCAGTCCGTCCATATTAACGGACACCAAAGAAGCGGCTTGAACTCCGCTGGGGCACTTTCAGTGAGGTGGCCGTATGTCTGTGGACGGATAGCAAGCCATTCTCCCTCAAGAACCGAAACCAGAGAAGGTAAATGATTTTGGACGCTGGTCTGTGGAATGAAGTCGACTTTCTAATTCATCTCAAAGGCGTTCCATCCGGACTCTGGGCAGGATAGTCCATTTCAGGAATGTTATTTTTCCCAAATCATTGTCTCCCAGATGCTGCTCTACGTCAAGGCGCACTGTCATGCTGATACAGTCAATCATTATATCTGAACTGTTCCTCTAATGTAGGCAGCACGTAAGCTGCCAAATGTCTTTGTGTCCTTACGAATTTGAAGTTTTCTTAATCGCAATAAGGGGAGCACACACTACCCACGAGAAACACCCACATACCGTAACACCGCCTCCTCTTTACTTCGCTGTTGGCACTATACATGATTGTAGGTAATGTTCTCCAGACATTCGCCATATTCAGAACCTTCCATCGGGTTTCCACAGGGAATAGTGTGATTTGTCACTCCAAATCACCCGTTTCCAGTGATCGTCTGTGCAGTGACACTGCTCTTTACACCAAGTCAAGTGTCAAATGGCTCTGAGCACTAAGGGACTTAACATCTATGGTCATCAGTCCCTAGAACTTAGAACTACTTAAACCTAACTAACCTAAGGACAGCACACAACACCCAGTCATCACGAGGCAGAGAAAATCCCTGACCCCGCCGGGAATCGAACCCGGGAACGCGGGCGTGGGAAGCGAGAACGCTACCGCACGACCACGAGATGCGGACAAGTCAAGTGTCACTCAGGACTGAGTACATAAATGTGTGGCTTATGAGGAGCTGCTCGACCATTATGCCCCATTCTTTTTAACTGCCTTCGCACAGTAGTTGCGCTATCTGTACTGGTGGCAGCACCATGGAACTCGCGAGTTTTTCCCGGCGTTGATTTTTTAATGCACGTTCCGCAATGCACGACGGTTATTGTTCGTCTGTACATAAGGTGTGGCTGGTCTTGGTTTAGGAGTGGTTGTTCCATGACGTTTTCAGTTTACAGTCACATCACCAGCAGTCAACTTGGTTAGATTTAGAAGGTATGGAATGTCCTTGACGGATTTGTTAGTCAGGTGACATCCAATGATTAGCCCACTTTGGAAGTCACTGGGCTTTCCTGACCGACCTTTCTGCTGTTATTGCTTCTCCAGTGATAACACTGCACGCTCCGCCTCCTTATACCGTAGGGTCTGCCTCTCGTGACACCGAATGGTCAACTGCGCTCTGGCTAGGGGTGTCCGGATACTTTTGTTCAGATAGTATGTTACAGTAGCAAGGGAAAACTAGTTTGTTATTTTTTTTAAATTAGCTGAAATTGTAACAACAAGATGCGAAGTATTATTATGATGAGACTGCTGGAAACGCAACTTATGTTGGTGAGTCTAGCCCTATTAAAAATTTAGTAGGATTGAGCGTGTAGCGTATTATTAGCTTGACAGGTACGACGCAGTAACGTCGCTGTTATTAGCATTCATGCTAAACACAGCCCGTCCCCAGTGTCCACACGTCGGGTGAGCAGCGTGTTGAGAACCGCGGCCGGGCTGGTGGCCGTTTCGGGGAGCGCTCGCGCGTGCTTCCTGCGCTGTCGCGTGCTCGCCCTGCCCCTGCACTGTGCAGTGCGCCCGCCGCGCCTCTCATCAGGTCCCTCTTTTGTACACACCGAGCACTAGCATGGCAGCTTCAGGTCAGCAGCGTGTAAGATACTTCAGCAACAACGCACTGGGATCTGCAAGGTGACGATGGGAAAATTCTGACATGGCCGATGCGGCGCCAACTAATATTTCCGTGTGGCAATCGGCGTCGCAGTGCCACATGGAAATTTACATAAACTGTGGAAAAATTATAAAAATAACGATGACTTGAGGAAACGTAAAGCAACTGAGCCTGACTGTAATATATTTTATTACCGCAGTATTACTGCACAAAACTACAACATTCAAACCTGCGTCGTCGTAATCTATAGGCAGCAAATGACCAATCGTAAAACAGAATAATCAACGGGTTCTAGGTAGGCTAGCTGATAAAAAAAATTCGTCCGTCTGTTGTTCATAGACTGTGAAAATAATCCACGGTCCCGAGTCGGACGTCGCAAAGGCTCAGTGAAGCTCGGCGAATGTCAAAGTGTCGCTTCAGTGCTACATTACTGTTCGATTACACGACTAGCGATCCTTTCGCTAGAAATAGTGACGAAACCTAAAATATCTAGGAATGTATATCCGGAATGGCATCAAGTGGAGTTACCACAAGAAATCAGTGCTTGGAAAGAACGATGGGATGTATTGAAACTTGCGAATGCGGACTTCGGTTTTGACCAGTGCAGTAATGATACATGTGCAAAACTGTATAAAGCAGAACACTGACAATATTTTTGGAATGTTGGTTTTGGTGACAGATTGGTGACAGTGGGCCCGAAGTAACGATTGCTTATATGAAAACTACTTGAGGCAAGTACGTGCCCTTCTGCTGGCAGTTGACCGTTCAGGCGGGTGATAAAGATACTGTCGTGTGGAGGATCTTTCCATTCGCTGAAATGAACTCCGTGATATGTCCGCCATCGTCTCTCACCGGAGACTGACACAGAAGCCAACTGCTCGATTATGTGCATTCGTTTTTGCACCAAACACGCCAGCAGTTAACATGTACCTTCAGGAGGACTAACAATCTCTCTCATTAAGGAACACTATCGCGCGAAAAATAATTATAAGAGCGAGAAAAATATGGTTCCAAATCACAATTAATTGCGCAAACAAGCAGAAAACACGAAAACTTCTGACAAAATGTATATCCTGTGGCACTGTCAGCAGAAAACACTAGCTAGCTTTATGTAAAGCAGGAAAATACACTGATATAAAAAGCTTTAGCACCCAGGGGACATGCTCGGAAGTCAATGTATCATCGTACACATACTCACCGTCATCGGGTATGTACGAGAAGATAAGAGCTGCAGTTCTCGGTGGCACGTAGAACGGCCAGTAGCATGCATTAGCGTTTCTCGTGTTTGTTGTTGTTAACGTGCATGGTAGGGTATAAAAGAGGCGTGAACAGAGTCACATGTTGAGTGATTACCGTGAACGACGCTGAGATGCCTCTTGCTCGAGTGAGACAGCATTATCAGCTCCTGAAAAAGTCTGAAAGGGGCCACATTGTGGGTCTTCCATTCACCCCGCTGGCCGAACCGCACAGTAGCCTGATTTGTGAAGCATTCAGATGTGGCAGTGGCCCGATTCTGGAGTGCATCGGAACTTGACAGCAGACATACTCGTCACTAAGGCTGTGGTCGACAACGCCCGACCACCACAAGGGAGGAGCGCCGTACTGCGCACCAAGTACGTCGTAACCCATTTACATCTGCATCTGCCACCGAGAACAAGTAATGGGCTCCCTGCAGCGTTTTGTGTCAGCTCGCACCACACCATTGGTCGGAGATCAGCAGCAGCAGCCAGACTAGAAAATTACCGGCCCCTGCGTAGGCTGCTGTTAACAACACAAGCGGCTGCATTTGGACTGGTCCCATGAGCGGAAAACATGGACTGTTTTTGAATGCCATCTCATTGGGTTCAGCTATGAATTGCGATTCTGCATTACCTACGACGACCAGCATCGGCGAGTACAGCGGCGACTTGGAGGTCTCATTCTTCCAGTGTTTTGGAGAGCCACAGTAGTGTTATTCCTGGCGTCATGGTGTTGCGAGCCATGAGTATGACTTAAGGTAGTGGTGACTGAGGGAACTCCGACGGGACGACGGTATCTCAGGGCATCCTGCGTCCTGATGTATTACCTCTCATTTGACAATACCTTCGTGCCACGCACAATACTCGTCCGCATATGGTACATGTCTCTATGAACTGTTTCCATAATGCTGAGGTGCTGCTGTGGCCAGCAAGATCCCCACATCTGGCCAAATACAATATGTGTGGCACCGGTTCGGACGTCAACTCTGTCCCAGTCCCAGTATGCCGGATGTCAAGGATCAGTTACAACAGTCGTGGGCCAACTTGTCTCAGGAGAGGATACGACGTCTTCGTGACAGCCTTTGCAACTGAATCAATGCATATATCCAGGCCATAGGGGGTGCAACGTCATACTGATAAATGGGCTCACACTGGCAAGTTCCTTGTAAATTCTATTCGATTCTCTGGCAATGGCATCATGTAATTTACACTACTGGCCATTAAAATTGCTACACCAAGAAGAAATGCAGAAGATAAGCGGGTATTCATTGGACAAATATATTATACTAGAACTGACATGTGATTACATTTTTATGCGATTTGGGTGCATAGATCCTGAGAAATCAGTACCCAGAACAACCACCTCTGGCCGTAATAACGGACTTGATACGCCTGGGCATTGAGACAGCTTGGATGGCTTGTACATGTACAGCTGCTCATGCAGCTTCAACACGATACCACAGTTCATCAACAGTAGTGACTGGCGTATTGTGACGAGCAAGTTGCTCGGCCACCATTGACCAGACGTTTTAAGTTGGTGAGAGATCTGGAGAATGTGCTGGCCAGGGCAGCAGTCGAACATTTTCTGTATCCAGAAAGGCCTGTACAGGACCTGCAACATGCGGTAGTGCATTATCCTCCTGAAATGTAGGGTTTCGCAGGAATCGAATGAAGGGTAGAGCCACGGGTCGTAACACATCTAAAATGTAACGTCCACTGTTCAAAGTACCGTCAATGCGAACAAGAGGTGACTGAGACGTGTAACCAATGGCACCCTATACCATCACGCCGGGTGGTCCGCCAGTAAGGCGATGACGAATACACGCTTCCAATGTGCGTTTACTGCGATGTCGCTAAACACGGATGCGACCATCATGATGCTGTAAACAGAACCTGGATTCATCCGAAAAAATGACGTTTTTCCATTTGTGCACCCAGGTTCGTCGTTGAGTACACCATCGCAGGCGTTCCTTTCTGCGATGCAGCGTCATGGGTAACCGCAGCCATGATCTCCGAGCTGATAGCCCATGCTGCTGCAAATGTCGTCGAACTGATCGTGCAAATGGTTGTCGTCTTGCAAACGTCCCCGTCTGTTGACTCAGGGATCGAGACGTGGCTGCACGATCCATTACTGCTATGCGGATAAGATACCTGTCATCTCGACTGCTAGTGATACGAGGCCATTGGGATCCAGCACGGCTTTCCGTATTACCCTCCTAAACCCACCGATTTCATATTCTGCTAACAGTCATTGGATCTCGACCAACGCGAGCAGCAATGTCGCGATACGATAAACCGCAATCGCGATAGGCTATAATCCGACCATTATCAAAGTCGGAAACATGATGGTACGCATTTCGCCTCCTTACGCGAGGCATCACAACAACGTTTGGCCGCCCGCGGTGACCGTGCGGTTCTAGGTGCTGCAGTCCGGAACCGCGGGAGTGCTACGGTCGCAGGTTCGAATCCTGCCTCGGGCATGGATGTGTGTGATCTCCTCAAGTTAGTTAGGTTTAAGTAGTTCTAATTTCTAGGGGACTAATGACCTAAGATGTTAAGTCCCATAATGCTCAGAGCCATTTGAACCATTGGAACAACGTTTCACCAGGCAAGACCGGTCAACTGCTGTTTGTGTATGAGAAATCGGTTGGAAACTTTCCTCATGTCAGCACGTTGTAGGTGTTGCCACGGGCGCCAACCATGCGTGAACGCTCTGAAAAGCTAATCATTTGCATATCACAGCATCTTCTTCTGTCGATTAAATTTCGTGTCTGTAGCACGTCATCTTCGTGGTGTAGCAATTTTAATGGCCAGTAGTGTAGTTTCTTCCACTTCTGGATGCTCCAACTTTTTCATGCAGTATAAATTAGCAACCAATTGAAGACAGTAGATAATGTTCTAAAAGATTCATGGGTGAAATGCTTAATGGTGGCTTGCATGAGGCTCAATTTGGATACACATTTCTCCATTTTAACATGCAATGTTACATAGTCAACTTGCATATTAACATCTGTAGTTACACAACTCATATATTTGTCGATATTGAACTTTTTTCAGGCTAAGGTTCTCAGCAGATACCCAACATCTGCCTCTGAAGGTCGATCCCTGTTAGCTTCATTCTGCAGTCCCCCTAATGAGTTCAGCTCATGCAGCCTTGTCAGCTTCCTCGCAATATAGCCCGCAGCCCAGAGGAACTTTTCCTACGCTGTTGCTGAGGAGCAGATTATAGTCAACATGAAAAACTAATTTTATAAAGTTGCTACAGCAGCCAAGGTGCCTGCTGCACGAAGTCTTTAATGCAGAAGCTAGCCTAGAGGGAGTGCGGAATTTCTAGATTCTGCTTAAATTTAGCTGTGAACTATATGAGAATCCACGGAGAAACACATGGAACACTGTAAACAATTTTCGGTTAGTACATGTTAGTACGTAATAAAGTTCTGTATTATTATTCAGTGCTCCTTGTTATGAGTGTATGACGTCATACTGTCCACAGCGATAGCTTCCGTTCGCCCTGCCACCCAGTTTCTATTTGTCGCTCATGTGGGCCGCCTTTACTTTATCCAACACCGTGTTGCCCTGCTGTCACACCGATAAGTCACTGCCACCGATACAATCCGCATAGTAATTTGCATAGTGCCACGACTAATCATGTTAGCAGTGACAATCTTTTCTCGCGAATTCGAGCTTTTAAAATTTTTTTTTTTTTTGCGTGCTCTCACTATAATATTTTTCTTTTTATATGCAGATAAAATTTAAAACATGGCTCTGTAACCGCAAGTTTCACCTATCAGCAATATTTCCTAAATGAATGGAGCATGTCTTCATTGTACTTCGCTCAGCACAGTATTGACAATATTCACTGAACATTAAATTTTGACTAGGAGCGATGGGTACGCCAGTGATCTTTTGCCGTTGCGAGTATATTTTAGAAACTCCTTTATTAATTTTAATATCCACAAGAAGTGGTGCTTTTTAGCATGTGGACTGCACTTGATGAGGCTGCTTATACCGTAAAATCGTTTGTGTTTCAATGAACGACAAATTTATCAGCTGTTAGCGGAATTCTGCCTACCATCATCTCAAAGAAATCAGGTCTACTTGTTGCCACTAGATCCAACATATTTCCCTCGTAAGTGGGTTTCCGAATTATCCGTTCTAGGTAGTTTTCTGAGAAAATATTTAGTAATGTTTTACAGAATGTCTTATCACTGCCACTACTAACAAAATAGTAATTTTTCCAATTGGTTGTTGGATGGTTAAAGTTTTCAACGATGATTACAGTATGAATGGGAACTTACGTGCAAGTGAACTGAGGTTTTTCTTTAAAGTTTTCAGTACATCAGGAGATGCATCTGGTGGGTGATATAAGGATCACTTGCCCGAGAAAGGCAAAGGTCCCGAGTTCGAGTCTCGGTCCGGCACACAGTTTTAATCTGCCAGGAAGTTTCATATCAGCGCACACTCCGCTGCAGAGTGAAAATCTCATTCTCATTACAAGGATCCAATTATCATTTTATGCGCACCCCTGTACAGAGTCTTGCCCAAACAATCTCACAGGCAGCTTCAATTTCTATCTCGGTCGACTTGAGTTTGTCTACTGTGAGAAATACAACACGCCTTCATATAAAGGAAGGGTTGAACCTCGATACTGATAAACATCACTGTAAGACCAGAACAGTAAACGGGTCTTTCCTTTACCGTCCCACAACGAGACGTTAGATTCTATACGCCGCTCTCCCTAGACGAAATAAGAGTGAGAGAAGGTTCGTCGATGGAGAAATATAAATACTCCACAGAGTCATTGTAGCCATAACCCCGTTCTGTCAGGCACAGAATCTCAAAGAGCCTGATGCAACATGAACATTTGTCCAATCTTAGCAGTATGTGCCGTGACTGTGGCGCCGCGCCGTACATATCTCAGAACGAGGCCACAGGCGAAGCAATTCGCTGAATCAGAGCTACAGCTACACTGCATGTCTCGAGAGCAGGTTTCGACCTCCACTTCAAGTTTTCGCAATAGGGATTTAGTAATACACAAAGACCAATTGAATTCTAATTCTGTGGCGATCCTGTTGCCATCCCACTTCTCTTTGTAATTAAGAGTATTATTGCAGAAAGTTATTATTATTTGGAATGATTAAGTTTCAATCAAGACCGCGCTTAGCGTTTCTTGAGAGAAAATAACCCAGTATTTGTCTTTCTATACAATCAATCTCAACTGTAAAAAAAAATCTCATCTCCATGTTGATATTTCTTATTGCGTGATGACCTAATAATACAATCGAGCAATGGAGCTACAAATGATTGCTGGTGAGTAATTACCACTTTTATCTGTAATTCATTCCTGCTACATTACAATTAACGTTCGTGAGAGGTCGAATCAGTATTCCGTGCAGGAACTCAAACTGGAATATTTATTTTATACTCCTTGTAAATGTTTGGGCTAAATGTTTAAAACTAATGGGTGTGATCCAGTTTCAAACAAGGATAGTATCTGTGAATTTGGTAAAGTATGAAGGAGATTTACCGGCTGACAAAGTTTGCGTCAGTCTGCTATTTTAGAGCAACGTCAGTGGAAAGCGAAGGTTTGAAACAGTTCTCAGCGCATCGTAAGTACGAAGTTGTATTGCTGGAAATCCTCTAGAATATTACCCTATGCTGAAGGAAAGGGAGGACTGGCAGAAAGGGGGAAGCGTAAAACATATACATTGCAAGAAATCCTGTAATACACAAATAATTTTGGAGAGAATTTCGGTGTGTAGTACAGTACCTTTCTGTTTCCTGAAAACAGGCAGCCTTAGAGCAGGCAACATTGAATAACCGTGGACGGGCGTTATAATAATCAGTCAGGCAGAAGATATAAATACGTTCATAGATATATTCTACTCATTTAATCGCCATTGAACACATTCATTTCATTCAGTTGAATTTAATTGAATCTATGTAGAACGAAGTGAGTTCAATAAGTAGTGCAACTAATTTTTTTCTTGGGCAATTTCGGTTGAAAAAATGCGGAATTTGTTGTAAGACGTCGTGGAATATTCCCGCTTCAGCTCCTATACTTTCGTCAAGTTCCGATAGGTGGGATCGCTATATGTATCTTTGAAAATGGCGTCTGTAACGAAGGTGCTTTCCAAGCAGAGAGCAGTCATAGAGTTTCTTTCGGCGGAAAACCAGAGCATCGCAGATGTTCATAGAAGCTTTCTCAATGTCTGCGGAAACGATGCAATGAACAAAATCACGGCGATTCGTTGGGCGAGGCGTCCGTCATTACCGCAACAAGGTCGCGCAGACCTGTCCGATCTCTCGCGTGCCGGCTGACTGCACGCATCTGTGACTTCTGCAGTTTTGGAACGAGTGGACCCTCTTACTCGGATCATAACGAAACATTTGAGTACTCAGGTCTGAAGTCTGTTATGCTACCCTCAGGAAATTCAAGAAACAACTTCAGCGTGTTCGTCGCCACAAAAATACGCACTCACTTCTCGTTCTCCATGACAATACGAGGCCTCACAAAAAACTGTGCATCCCACAGGAGTTCACAAAACGTGACTGAAATGTTCTTCCTCAACCGCCCTACAGTCAGGATCTCACACCTTCCGACTTCCATCAGTTTGGTCCAACGAAGGAAGCACTCCGCGGGAAGCAGTACATGGATGATGGGGAGGCTGGTGATGCGGCAAGACTTTGGCTCCGACATCGAGCAGTAGAATGAGTAGAACGATACCATGCAGGCTATACGGGCCCTCCCAGTTATATGGCGTAAGGCCGTCGCATTGAACGGAAATTATGTTGGAAATTAGGTTCATCTGATTCAAATGGCTCTGAGCACTATGAGGTCATCAGTCCTCTAGAACTTAGAACTACTTAAACCTAACTAACCTAAGGACATCACACACATCCATGCCCGAGGCAGGATTCGAACCTGCGACAGTTGCGGTCGCGCGGTTCCAGACTGAAGCGCCTAGGACCGCTCGTCCACACCGGCCGGCTGGAAATCAGGGTTTTGTAGCCATAAGAGTGGGGAATAACACGTGTTGGAATCCTGAATAAAGCCAACCTGCTTTCAGAAAAAAGAAAGTGTGTTGCATTACTAATTGAACATCCCTCGTGTCTTGATGGTTGCATAAGCAAAGGACGTCCAACATACAAGTTCCTCTAGTGTTGCTGTTTCCTAACGGAAAATCTCCAATTGTATGAAACTTCATGCCAGATTCAAATTATTTGGTTTACTGGGATTCGAACCCGAAACCTGGTCTTGAACTGTCCAGGTACGATTCGCGACCCTCCCTCACAACATAAGATACCCCAGCGCCGCTCTCCTGTTACCTCCAGTCGTTTGTTCGGAAAACCTTAATGTCGATGAAAGATTTGATCGGCCTAGATGGTGTGCTCGCATGGCCCCCCTGGTTAAAGTGAATTATCCATGATAATTAGTAGGCCCTGGTTCGCTTCCCGGTCTGGCGCAAATTATTATTTGTCTCAAAATATCCGTTTTAGAAACGTCTGTGTACTTCGTGTGACAATTGCAGGGCTCTTATTACTGTTCTGATACTGATTAATATTAACGAGAAACGTGAAATCGTCAAAGGGCGGTAAGAGTCATGGCAAGTCATACTGATAAAGTTTGAAACCAGTACGTAGCTGATAATGAGCTCTGGTATATTAGCATTTAATGTGATGATCAGGAATTGTGCACTGCTAACCTCACCTTCCCATCTGAACCTATTGCTGGTGATAAGTATTCTATCAGGGGAACTGAGGCTCTGCTGCTTCAGAATCTAGCGGGACTATTTTGTAGACTTTTAGCACTTCGGTACGTACGGCATTAGGTATCACCGTTTTTAAGCAACGTTGCATGGAATGAAGCTCGGAAATATAGCCGAACTTAAATCACATGTTGCCAACTTAAAGTACGTCTTCTAACCCAAGAAGATTAGCAGAGTTCCGTCGTCTCACATATTGCATGAGGCATAAAGCTAGTACACAAGAGTTTTTCACTCAGCTATATTCAGCTTCTGTGGCATTAAGTCAGTTAACGTGTGCAGCAACAAACTCGAATCCTCGTTTCACGCCACATCGTAAAGCTGTTTTTTCCACAAACCGGATCACTTAAAGCCCCCGTCCTCTGCTCCATTTTAGAAACGAATCTGCTTCGTTCTATACATTCTGTTTAAATGCGTTGCAGCGTAGTAGCGCAGATCTCATTTCACACGACTAGGAAATTCGGTGGGAATAAAAAGAGAAAATAAACTAGTGTACAGACTCTTATTTTTGATTCTTTAGCTTCGCTGGGACCAAGAGCCCGATATTTAGGAAGCTGGCCATTTATTTTCATTTAGCGCGATGGCGTGTCGTATCAGCTGAGCGACAAGCAGAGCAAAAACGGTATAACTCGCGACGCCGGAACCACTCTGAACAAAACAGCGCTAGGCGATAAGTCTATCAGAAAATGCCGTGTCACAGCGGCCTCGGATAGCGGCGCCCAGTTTTGGTGTGCACGCTCCATCTACATCCTGCCCCGCACCGGGAAACGTCGCCTATTTCGCGAAATATCTGTCTGAGTCCCAACACGGCAGTGTACGGGCTAGCCTTTACCGTCAGAACTGTCACAAGCTAACCTCGTAGCTATGCAAATTTGTACAGAAAACTCGGGAAATGCTTGACTTCCCGCGTAGTATTGTGTACGCTCTGATTTATCTTTCTTTCACAGTCGTCTGTGAAATAATCAGCTCTATTATTAGCTAGTTCGCTTCTTTTCTAAACACGATAGAACAAACACAGAATTCTCTAGTCCATTTTTCATCAATTTATGTCGTTCTATCCAGTCCCATTTCTCTCCCGATTTTATACTGACCACTACTAAATTGTCAGTTCCCATTTTTTTCTTTTTTTTTCTTTATCCCTCTCTCTCTCTTTGCTGTGTAATTGCCATTCTGTCATTTCTCGTTATGCGATATGTTTCTCTTCATTGCCGGTTTGACAATTCTCAGCTTTTTGATCCTTTTCTATTCAAGGCCCGTAACACTGGTTACAGACTTCAAGAACATTATCAATATACTTTTTAACACGTAACTCGATTTAAACAAATGAAGCAATAAACATATGACCACAAGCACAGAGAGAAATGAATAAAATAGCACTGTGTGCATTGGTGTGCAGAACTTAAGGACGAAAGACGTTTTGCATGATGTGTCACTGGTAAGTAACACAGCCCGATGGAACTTGGACCGTACATTTAAAGAACTGCTGCACTGTAGTACAGAAGGTAATTGAAAGGAATACGCAAAGAGACGAACAGAAGGGATACTTTTCTTCAAAGACAATAATTACGCTCATGTCACCGTGATTCGGGGTGGTCCCTTGGACATTACAAGAGGCGGAACTTGGTTCTTAGTTTGGTGTGTGAATACCATCGACGTTAGTGAATGCTCTGCAACGTTCTCCCAGGCCGGCGAGGAAGCTGGTAAGGACTTCTTGTGGTAGGGAGTTCCATTCCTTCACCAACGCGCTAGAAAACTGCTAGACTGTCGCTGGTGCATGCAACGCATCCCAAGCGTGCTCTAGAGGATTTAAGTCGGTGGAAAGGGTAGGCCAGTCCATTCTCTGAATATCCTGTCCTTCCAAGAGTCTTCCGCTGCGCATTTCGATGCGGTCGCGCATTGTCATCCATAAAAAAGAAGTCTGGACCGAATGCACCACTGAAAAGACACCGGGAAGGAGCACAGTGTCATCATAACGGTCAGCGGTGAGTGTACCTTGTTCAAATATTTGGAGGTCAGTACGCCCATGCAACATTATGCCTCCCCGCATACAACAGCTAGACCACCAACACGATCATATTCGACGATGCTGGACGTATTTTCATGTGATGAGGGAGGGGAACACGTAATACCCGGGAACGCTCACCCGGTTAGCCGTGTGGTCTAACGCACGGCTTTCCGCATTGGGAAGGAGCGACTGGTCCCCGGCACGAATCCGCCCGGCGAGGTTCGTGAGGCGGCCAGTCTGTGGATGGTTTTTAGGCAGTTTTGCACCTACCTCGGCGAATGCGGGCTGGTTCCCCTTATTCCGCCTCAGCTACACTATGTCGGCGATTGCTGCGCAAACTAGGTCTCTACGTACGCGTACACCACCATTACTCTACCACGCAAACGTAGAGCCTACACTCGTCTGGTGCGAAAGTTCCCTCGGGGGTGGGGGGTCCACCAGGGGCCGAACTGCACAATAACCCTGAAAGAGTGGTTCGGTGTGGGGCGGCGGAGGGGTGAAGTGGACTGTGGTAGTCGTCGTGGGGTTGTGGACCACTGTGGCTGCGGCGGGGACGGAGCCACACCGTCGTTTCTAGGCCCCCGGTTAACATGTAATACAATACAATACCCTGGAACACTGTCGAACTTGAAGTTTTGGTGGTCCAGGTGTTATGGTGTAGGAAGGCATAACTTTGCACAGTTTCTTTTTTTTTTTTTTTTTCCTTCGTCAGTCCGAATACTGGTTTGTTGCAGCTCTGCACTCTACTATATCTTGTGCGAGCCTCTTCATCTCCAAATAACAACTTGACCTGCATCTTTCTGAATCTGCTTATTGTATTCATCTCTACGTTTTTGCCACTCACACTTCCCTCCAATACTAAACTGGTGATTCCTTGACGTCTCAGAACGTGTCCTATCTACCTATTCCTTCTTTTGGTCAAGTTGTGCCACAAATTCCTTGTCTCCCCAGTTCTATTCAGTACCTCCTCGTTTCTTAGGCGATCTACCCATCTAATCTTCAGCATTTTTCTGTAGCACCAGAAGCTTTTATTCCCTTCCTGTTTAAACTACTTATCGTCCATGTTTCACTTCCATACATGGCTGCACTCGAAACAAATAGGCCTACCTTCAGAAAAGACCTCCTACCACTTAAATTTATACTCGATGTTAAAAAATTTCCGTTCTCCAGAAACGCTTTCTTGCGATTGCTAGCTTATATTTTATATCCTGTCTGGTTCCTTCACCATCAGTTATTTTGCTGCCAAAATAACAAAATTCATCGACTACTTTAAGTGTGTCGTTCCCTAATCTAGTTCCCTCAGCATCACCTAATTTAATTCGACAACTTTCCATTATCCTCGTTTTACTTTTGTTCGTGTTCCTCTTATATCGTCCTTTCAAGGCACTGTCCATTCTGTTCAACTGCTCTTCCAGTCCTTTGCTGTTTCTAACAGAATTAAAATGTCATCGACAGACCTCAAAGCTTTTATTTCTTCTCCCTGAACTTTAGTCTCTACACTAAATTTTTCTTGAGCTTCCCTCACTACTTACTAATTGCATAGATAGAATAACAACCCTGTTTCACTCCCTTTTCAATCTGTTCTTTCCGTTCATGCCCCTCGACTCTTATAACTGCCGTCTTGTTTATGTACAAGTTGTAAATTCTGTTTCACTCCGTGTATTTTACCACTGCTGCCTTCAGAATTTAAAAGAAGGTATTCCAGTCAACATTGTCAAAAGCTTTCTCTACGTCCACAAACGCTACAAATGTGGGTTTACCCACCGTTTGGAGTTTTGATACGTGGTACGTGTCTTCCACGACCAACAGGATCAGGCATGTCAGTTGCTTCTTCTTTGTTCAATTTGGAATTAACATTTCACAATAAAACGTCTTTTCCACTTGCATCTTGTAATCTGTCTATTAGAGCCACATTACTTCTTGATTCTTTTTCTTGCTACATCATCTTCGAATATGATTTTGCTGTGACTGATTCCACAGTGAAAGTAATTTTTAGTGAGCCGTCCATAGTGTGAAATTTGTGATGTATTTCCAGTCGTCTTTCTCTACATATCAGACTATTAGATTCCTTAGAACATGTGCTAATTCTCTGGATGTAACAAGTTTCCCTCTTCAGGGTATAGTTGCCTGTCCTGATCCATGGAGTTTTTTCCTAGTAACTTTTTTATGACAGCTGAGATCTGTTTTCCACCGTCGTTCCGTTTGTTTGTAAAAAAAAATTAAAGAAAAATAAAAAACACAAAAAAATTGTTTTATTAACTTAAGTATGTTGTTAAATTAACCTAATTATGTAATGTATTGGAAAATTCGACTCGTTCCACATCATTACGAAATATCGTATTCATGATCCATGGAACTAGTATTAATCTAATCTAATCTAATCTTATCTGAGACGCAGAAAATGGCAGCGTGGCGTGAATGATGACTTCCACTTTGCCGGACCATTACTGCGCATAGTAACAAAACCACACATGACTCGGTGCTGTTTCCAGTTACACCCATTTTATGCCTTTCCCGATCAACTGTATTCCAAATTTTTATCACTGTAGCAAACAGGCATCACTGGAGGCACGTTTATCTGTTTGGTATGTCCTGTCTCTACTACAGAAAGCAGAAATGTCAGGATTGACAATGTGTCATCCACTCAACTGGCCATCTTGTCTGACACTTAGTCATCTGTGGTATTCACACCAGAGGGATTCTTGTAGTGCTACATTTGTTCGCTTGTGGCAGCACCGTATCGATATGAGCCTGCAGACGAAGTAAGGCGGTTAGTCAGTTGTTCGCCAAGAGTCTTGCCTGCCAGTTCTATTGCATACCTCAAAATAAGGCGCGGAGGTGTTTGTCACCTGTAACACTGAGCAGTTCACTTAAAGTAAGTCATCTGAAATAAATAACTTTCGTTTCCTGCAGACTCCAACAATTTGTGTGCTCCTATGTTGCACTAATAGTGGTGGAAATTTTTATTTCATTTCGTTTGAGAGGATTGTTGCAATTGATCGTGCTAGTCTCAGCACGACAATAGACTAGTTATAGTTTGTTCAATAATATCATGCATTTGTTAATAGCTGATTCTTATGTTTCAGGTATGTACACTCGAGGTGGATACTATATCACGGACTGTGACAAGCTCGTGAGTATATACCGCCAGTTTTATAAAAACTGGTATGGTTTCATAAATTATTATTGGTGTTTTATAGGAATGTAGTAGCCTAACAGTCCAACACTGTAATTCTCTACTTTTAACGCTGTTGGCCATATATGACATCATAATTTTTTGTGTCGTTCTAGATTTCTGTACTGTGGTCAACATTTGTATTCGTTTTTCATTTAATATAAAACTTTTTTTCAGTATCTTCCATTTTAATGCAACTAAGTGTGTGAAAATAAAAATTACCGATACGAACTTTAAACAACATAAACCTCACTACTGTTTTCAGTTATCTAAAGCCATGCATGAACTATCCATGTGTCATGGGATAGTCAACCTGATCAACACGCACACAGTTACTAAAATAAAATACCATAATTTCACTTACTTTTAAGTAGACATCCAGTTACAGACGCGTGTACCACAACATGCTAGAACGCTTCGTGCCGAAAACCATCTCATAATACATCCTATTAGTGAATTCCGGTCACCAGTCATCATCGACTTAACACTAGAGGCATTAAACAAAACGTCTGCAAATTTCGGTTTCGGTTATTTCGTTCTATCTCAACTAGAGTTTGTCTGCATAATATGATCGTAAAAATAGTTTTTAATTTGACTGTGTATAATTAATTCACCCGCACGTGAAGGTCTGTGATATGCGGTGTCCATCGCATTTACGCTGTTTAGAGAACTCTCGAGTGTATTTGCCCCAAAATTTAAATTTTCGCAAGCGATATGCGACAATTTCATTGCAATACTGCTAAGTTACTGAGTACTGGAAACCTGATGCGTTAACCACTACAAAGTTGCTGTACGAGGCGTTATGTCTGCTACATAATTTTAAGCGTGTTCTAGATATAAGCACCAAAATGACTTTGGAAAGCCTTTTCTTGTCAAACAGTGCCAAACTAAAGCCAGCAATGTTGCTTCCGTATTTTTCACTTTAACGGTTCATTTTAAGGAACTATCAGAGACACTCTTTATAAACTTGTGATCAACAGAATCTTTATTAGATTCGCTGACGGAAACCTCGCAATATGCCACAGGATCGACGATCTTCATAAATTAAACAACGAAACAGATGTACTGAAATTCCCCATCGTCATTAAAATCGCTAGTATCAAACTCATTATGTTCGAATGCGAATACCACGCGAGTGCACCACAATTATGCCCCCCCCCCCCTTTCTCCCATCGTGCTCCAGTAGAATGTGGTCAAATTACAAACATTCATCTGCTCTAATAACGAATAATTGGTATGCGGAACAGAACATCATTTTCTCGTCAGCAAATTAAAGCTAAAGTTATATGGATATCACATTAGTCTCTAACAGATCTGACATGTGAAAACTAGACGTTAAGACGAGGCTGTTTTTAAATATCTGAACGGTGAAGTTGAGATTAAATCGTAGAATGCTGCGTCAAGAACACTCGACTGTGAAAAATTTAGGACGACGAAGAAAGTACTAGCGCAAGGAATAATTACTTTCTTTCCCTGAGGATGCTCGTAATAGATTCTTTAGATACTCCAGTGAAGTGTGGCGGACGGAGGGAGATTCGATTCTTGGGTATCATCACAATGTGGATAGACACAGATAATGTGGTCGACCACGTCAGAATGCCACGAGTGGAGAAGAGGCTTCACACTGACAGTCGGTATTCATAGAAGGAAACAAAGCAGCCGAAGATTAAAAATAAGAAGAATCGCCGTTTATCTCCAAGAGGAATGTTTGAATTAACGAGAGCGTTTTTATAAATTTGCAGTACTACAATATTAAAAAGCAACAATAGAATAAATATTGCTATCCATCGGCAGCCTTGTCTTGAAGAAAACGGAAAATTATGCCTCGAACAATGGTATGCCGTTGTAAAAAATCCTGAATTAATACAACGGGGCAGAAGGATACGAATTATGGGACAATGCTTAACATTTACCTCATCATGGCTTCTCGTAGTGAGTGAAGCGACTTCCTAATGGTTACTTTCTGCGCTTTATCCTATCAGGGCAGTTCACAGACCATGATGACGTCACCTAAAAATGTGAACGGCATACATCAAGCTGTATTAAAAGTAAATTAAGCTTGCATAGCTGATCAAGAACTTGCATAGCCAGTGAACTATGGTAGCTCTTAACCGTTAAGCCGTCCTCTCAGGGCACGTGAGAACGCACGTAGATGTTGTGTTCGTGACGTCACAGCGTGAATTTCAACGTTCCGCTACAATGCGGGGTGTGAAATGAAGAATTTGGCCTGTCAGATTTTTGACCCGTCCAGCAGAACGAGGCCCTTGAGGTACGGTATCGTTTTTACATCACAAGTAGAATTTGGGAATCGCCATATTGTATGGAATTAAACATTGTATTTCGTGGGTTTTCTTTATCATAGACTATGTCGTACGAATATAAGTTGTTTCAAAGCATCAGCAAATTGAGTACTTCTCTAAAACGCGTCATTTTAGCTGCGACTTGTTATAATAAAATGACAGGAAACTAAAACAGTTAAAGACTTTCTGTGTTTGATGTTTTTTAGTGTTATGACTTGTGTTACGACAGTACACCGTTTCAATTCTACAGCACAATTATCAAAAGCGCGTCGTTTTGGTACAATTTGTCATAGTTAAATATCAAATAATAGCATTTGTAGACACAACCTGTAGACAGTCTCTGCCATAATACGGAAGCCTGGTTGCCATGTTGAAGCCGTACTGTACTTGATAGAGTTCTGAGCTCTGAAAAGAAAGGTATCAGTTTCGCGTCCACCTCCTCCCAGTTTTGTCACCTTTTGTTTTCTACAAAATTCTGGAACTTCCTTATTAATTCAATAAAAGTATAATCTGCAATAGTCGATGTTACACATTATAAATAAATTAAATTATTTTCTACATTCCTAGTGCGAAGGCCAACGACTGAAATGTTTCTGCTCTGGCTTTAAATCTTAACATGACTGCCAGTCTGTGTCAGAAAGAAAAGCCAAGTTACACACTGAAAGTTTTTGCCATTATGAGACTTCGTATAAAATATAGCCTCTATATCTATCCCTTTATTTTATGGATTGCTTCTTGTTTATATCGTGCCGATAAACATATTTCTCAGTGATGGTGAGCAGCTTCCAAATAAATCTCCTGTTCCATTCAAATAAACTAACGAAACGAATCTTGGTGTTGAAATCTGTGTGATGAAGTGCGTTACTTTAGTGTCGCGGTTGTGAGAGCAGCATCGAGAAAACGGATATTATGCATGCGCAGACTGACATTAGACACTACACCTTAAATGTATTCAATTTAAAACAGAAAATGGGATGAAGAATCAATCGAGTTAACGGATAACGTCTATTAGTGTGCTTCTCAGATCGTTGTACAGCGTTATGTAGTGTTCCTGTATCAGCATTTCGTTGTTCAAACCACTGACGAGTCCAGAATCTTCTTCGCGATTTCTCCGCTCTTCTTCGCCTGTTAATGGAGCTATTTTACGCGCATCCATTTCCGTAAGGAAACTGTGATTTACGTGCCAGGTGCAGCCGGGGAACTGGCAGTGGAGAGCGCCGATGTCGCAAATCACGACGAGGAGCACGTTTCGTGAGATGTAGAGGGTCGTTTCAGAGCGTGAAGCAACTACGACGCATACTAAGTCTGGCGTGCTTTGCGATGAAAAACACGTCCTGTGTATAGTTATCCTCCTGGCAAATGTCTTTATGTGAATATCTAATGTACCACAAGCACAAAGCAACCATAAGTCTAGATAATCATGTGCAATGATCACGACTGCAAAAGGACACACGAAATATGTGCAGATAGTGGCCTTCTTTCTTTTTTTTTAAAAAAAAAAAGAAAAAGGAAGTCAGCAGGAAATTACTGATAGTATCTATCCAAAGTAGTACGTGAGGTATCTTACACGTGTGAATCAGAGACATTAATAGCTGTTGATAAAAAATGTTTCTTTGCCCCGTCGTCGATCTGTGGTGGCATCGTCCTGTTGATTAGGGATTGGAACTCTGCATCCTATTCATACCAAGTTTTCACCTGCCACTTCACGTTATTGTCTATCAGGAAAAGCTCTTCATGCGTAAAAATACGCCCATCTGTAGTTGTCTCTCGCAGTTCACAACAGGCAGAGGTGAACAGCTCTCACTAGAATAATCCACAATAAATCAAAATAATGATCGATCCAAGAGCCCGATTGAGGCGTGATTAACTCTTTTGAAATGAAACAATGTTGAGACACAGGTTTCAAGCGGAAGAGCAAATTTAGATACGTCGTCATTCCTAAGGTATCCCATATGCATCTCGATGTCTGCTTCGTAAAATTCTCCACTTTGATTGCGCTACCGGTGAATGTTGGTTGAGAAGATAATGTGAACAACCGTCTAATGTTACGTCTTTAGTCCATTATTAACGATGCTGTTAGCAGTGATAGATTGAGGCAGGCTATTAATTACCTTTCACGAAAGAGGATTTATCAACTCGAGTATCTCATTAGGAAGGGACAACATACACGTTGTAGTCAGAGCGGGTGTAATTTATATCCCTCTAGCAAGCAGACGCTAAATCACTGTTGCAGGCACGTTGGTAACAACGTTTACCTATACTTAACTGCCGTGCGTATTGTTATTTTCGCCTTTCCAACAATGTCTTTCACCATATAATCGTGACCTTTGCATAATACACCCCCCTCTCCCGCACGGTCTCGCCCGACACACACACACACACACACACACACACACACACACACACACACACACTTTGTTTTAAATTTTTCGTCGCTCCGAGGTGAATGGGGACTGTCAGCTAACAGCTTGCCACCGTAATGTAAAGAAATTGTCCCATGGACGTTCACTGTGTTAAACTTATAAGCTTTTAACCGAATGTCATGGTATCTGGGAACTAACGGAGTGCTGTCGTTTCCACGGGCAACTGCGTAAAGACCGGAAACTAAAATTCAATGATTTCCATAAATTAACGAAAAATCATAGAAACTTGGAGAACCATTAACCAGTGTAGACAAAAGTTGAATGTGTTATTACAACAGCAGTGCTCCATATAATTACTAAATACAAATTACAGGCCGGCCGCTGTGGCCGAGCGGTTCTAGGCGCTTCAGTCCGGAACCGCGCGGCTGCTGTAGTCGCAGGTTCGAATCCTGCCTCGGGCATGGATGTGTGTGATGTCCTTAGATTAGTTAGATTTAAGTAGTTCTAAGTCTTGGGCACTGATGACCTCAGATGTTAAGTCTCATAGTGCTCAGAGCCATTTGAACAATTTTGAACAAATTACAGGGTGCAGTCCTCTTCCATCAATCATATGCAACAGACAAGTGTTTGTTTGAGGGTACGGCCGCAGTTACTGCTATGAGACTGTGAGAGATTATAGCTTGAATTGTAAACTCGGCCATGTAGCTTCGAACTATTATTTCCTGGACGAATTCTGTTAACAGAATACATACAGATAAAACTCCGACAGATGTGGCTTGGTGATAAAATGTCGATTCTTGAACTGTTCATTGACATATGCTTAACTACAGAATTCAGCCGCCGGCCTATAATATAAGGTGGCCCAAGAAAAGCAGTACATTTTCTGTTGGCCACCGTGCTAAGATGCAGATGTGCTCGCTCCATCTACCGTATCTAAACGGACCTACATGCCATTCAGTTCACTGTCGAACTGAGGCACTGCAGGAGTTCTGTCGAGTTCTCAGCGTTATGGCTGTCCAACGAGGAATGCGCCATGGAAGAGGCCATCGTTTCCACGTTCCACACAAAAGGACAATATCCAGGTGGCTAAAACAGTGGCTGACGCGGGTCCTATAACCAATGAGAAACACAAGGCACCGGAAATGAAATGACAGTTCAAACGCCGGGAAATATCCGGCGAGTTCGTGCAGCTCTGAAATGAGGCCCACAGTGATCTATCTGTCTGTCGCCATTCCAGAACACTGCCAATCCCTCGCGTGTCTTTTCAGAGGATTGAGAAACAAGATTTAAACTTTCATCATTATGAGCTTCTACAGAGGCATATAGACAGTAGTTGTCGCTGGCTCTGTCTGCAGGTACAATAGGAAGGGAAATGACTAGCAGTGGTACAAGGTATCCTTCACGATGCACCATACGTATGTAAAGGTAAATAGCATTGATTGCACAAAGACGAACAGTACGTATAACAAGTGGTGTTTACCCCTAGTCATCATGAAGGTATCTCTTAAAGGAATTAGGCATTTTAACTGCACCGTTATGACAAAAGTATTCGCTAATGAGATTCGCCATTAATTATCAGTCACAATTTGAGAAAAATACTGACGTCAGTACCTACAACACTGTAGGAAAAGTTGCCTTTATTACACATTATTAAGGCTATCAGTGACGTAGAAAGAAGTTTAATATTCAACAGTAAATTTTTGATCATTTGCCCAATACCATAAAATGTCTGACAGGTAGCAAAGCAAGTTTTAACTCTTAACCTGAAAACATTTATCATGGGCAACTCCTTTTGTTCAGAGGATTAATTTATATTTAAAAACTGATAGCCTTAAAAAAACCTAGTTTTTAGGGTTCCGTACCTCAGTCGGTAAAAACGGAATTCTGATAGGATTGCTTCGTTGTTTGTCCGTCTCTCTGTCTCTCGGTCCGACTGTTAAGAAGCCTTTCTCTCCAGAACGGGTAGACGTATCAAGTTGAAATTCGTCAGATATTGAGGTCTATGGTTCCTTGATCGTGTAAAACATTGAAGTTTCCAAGTCAATACAATCAAAAGATACGGCTATTTGCGTCACGTATTTTAATACTCGCAACCTCATTCGTCAGAACATAGAGTACTTTTCGTTGGCTTGGAATCATGAAGTTTGTCAAAAAGGAATGTTTCATAGTACAGCTGAAGGCAAAACCCCAAAACTGTAAATTTGTAATTCTATCACACACAAAAAAATTTGTCATTTCTTACCTGAATCTGTCTGCTTATCCGTCTGTTAAGATCACTTTTTCTTAGGAACGGGTGGACTTTTCAAGTTGAATACATGTTACCATCCTAAGGTCGATAGTCGCTTACCATTGTAACATGTGCATGCTCTAAGTCGGTACAACCAAAAGCTACGGCCATTAAGGTCACATTTTTATATTCGCAGACTCTCTCACCGAAGTCTATAGGCCTAAAATCACGAAATTTGGCAAGAAGCAAGGATTCGAAGTACGAGAAAAGAAGAAAAATCCCAAAATTTTTAATCTGTTATTATAACACACGAAAAAATACTTCTTTTGTCATTTATCTGGTGTCATACTTGAAATTAAAACAATCGGTAGTTCTGCATACAGGCTGACATGGTCGCAGTGGTAAAAGTCAAACATCAGGAAATTAATGACTCTTTTGTTCATATGACGCATTTCGGGATTCATACGTCATCAGATATAAAGGAGTGAGTACCGCATGTAGATATGGCGCGTCAAGTTGTACATGAAACAATCATTAGCAGACAAGTCTGCGCCGTATCTACGTGCAGGTACCGCTCCTGGATAAAGAATCTGATGATGGATACATCCCGAAACGCATCATATGAGCAATAAAGTAATTCCTTGACTGATGTTTGACTTTTATCATTGCGACCCAGTCAGCCTCAATGGAGAACTACCGATTATTAAATAATGGCCGGCCGGAGTGGCCGTGCGACCGCTACGGTCGCAGGTTCAGATGGTTCAAATGGCTCTGAGCACTATGGGACTCAACTGCTGAGGTCATTAGTCCCCTAGAACTTAAAAAAAAAAAAAAAAAAAAAAAAAAAAAAAAAAAAATTCTTTATTATTATCAAAATCATTATAATCATACACGTTTAACCCACTACCTTAATACATTAGTGGGTCCTAACAGTGATACATTATTTACACTTTTGCAGCTTAGTATCTTAATAGTGGGTGAGCTACAGTTAACATTAACATTAGTAACAATGGGCATCTAATCTACTTATATTGTTTATCCTAATTCCTATTTCTAATCTAGTTTATATATATATATTTACTGCAGCGTCACATGCGTGCCAGAAGAGATATAAACCTACTATTTACTGCCCTGCTCTTCGAGCTAAACCCGAAGAGCATGCCCCCGGCACTGGGCGGGCCTCAATGTTAATTCGCTGCAGTCCTTATCTTAATTTCCTATATCTAATTCCTACAAACTAATCTATCCTACGTCATGTCCGGTGTGTGTGTCGCAATCGGTAGTTGTTCCCTACTCCCCCTAGTCCTGCACGTGGCGGTTCCCAACTTAGAGGTAGTCGGCCAGTCCTCGCACAGGCGGTATGGGAATAGGGCTCTCAGACTCAGTTGGTGGTTATTGTCGCTCGTTTTTTACTGTATCTCACCTAGATAGTCAATCAATATTTTTCGTGAAACCTCGTTTGCCAGGGTGTTCAAGGTCTGAAACGTTTCTTCTCGTCTAAGTAATTGGTGTGTGTCTTGGTTGGGTAGTCTGTCTCTTAGTGCGTTGGCGATATCATTGAAAAGAGGACATTCATAAACCACGTGCTCGGGCGTGCCCTCCGGATCGCCACAGTCGCACGCTGGTGTCGCCCTTTTCCCAAATCGACATAAATATGTCGGGTAGGGACCATGGCCAGTGAGAAAGTGGATCAGCCCTCGCGTAGGCTCAAAGTACTTCATGCCAAGTCGTTCCCTCACATCGGGTAGGAACTGGAAGGTTCTTCGTCCAGTCTCTTCTGCCTCCCAATTCTCCTGCCAGAGCTCTTCCCCCCTTATCCTTATCTCTCTTTTGTCCCTCAATCTGATACCCATAATGTCAACTATTTTCTCACTATTTCCCTTCTTGGCCCAATACCATGCCGCCTGTTCCCTAATCTTTATGTCCAGAGGGCAGAGTCCCATTATGATTAATAGGGCTCCCCCTGGAGATGTTCTGTAAGCACCTACGGATCTTAATATCATGCTTCTCTGAACCCTTCTCACGGCCATGGCGGGCACAACCCTCGTGAGCCTGTGCGCCCAGACTCCCGAGCCGTAGCCCACTACTGAGGTTAAAATACTGTTATGATAAAGTCTAATTAGGTGTGGAGGAAGATGAAATCTTTTGTGACCTATGGAGATTAGATTATTTAATATCTGAAGTGCTCTCTGAGTGACAGTTTCAATATGCTTCCCAAAATTCCACCTCTCATCAATGATAACTCCCAGGTAGCGTGTCTCTCGTCGTCGTAGAACTGGTGATCCGTCTATTCTGACAGTCGGGTTTCTGATAAGATTTCCTTTTAGTAGTAAGTAGGTCGATTTACTAGGTGATATCGTCATCTTTGTCGATTGGCACCACTTCTGGAGTTTGTCTAGTGCTGTTTCTATTTTTGGTTCTATGTCTTCGCGGCTACGGCCGCCAACCAACAGGAGGAGGTCATCCGCGTAGGCTATCACCTCTAGCACCTCATCGCTTTGTTGTAATCTGTCTAATAACGGCTCCATATGTATGTCCCAGAAAAGGGGTCCTAAGACTGAGCCTTGGGGACATCCTTTGGTGATTTTCTTACCGACTCTTTCGCTAGATGATGATAACCAGACCTCCCGTTCATTGCAATAGCTCCTCAGGCAACCATATAGCGGCCCTGGACACTCTTTCTCCCGCAAGCAGGAGAAGAGCGAAGGCCACCAAAGGTTGTCGAAGGCGCCACTGATATCCACCATGATGCCAACCACGTATTTATGCGGGGTCGAGCTGCAGACCTCGGCCGCCAGGGCAATAGCATCAGATGCTGATCGCCCCGGCCTGAAACCGAACTGCCTGTCGCTCATCCCGCACAACACACGGTGTGCCGTCAATCTGTCAGCCAGCAGTTTCTCCAATATTTTTCCGAAAATGTCCAACAAGCAAATCGGCCTGTAAGATTTTACATTAGCAGGGTCCTTATCTATTCCTTTCTTTATAATGATTACATTTGCTGTCTTCCATCTCTTCGGAAATTTCCTCTGTCGGAGACATTCATTGTAAAGATGCGTTAATGGCGCGATTAACTGAGGCGCCAGGAACTGCACTACCTCCGCCACAATGCCGTCCGGCCCAGGTGCTTTACCTTTTTGCAATGACCTTATATGAGCTGCCACCTCCTCCTCTGAAAAAGGGTAGACAGCCGTCTCATTATCGTATTCCTCCTGATCTTCATTTCTGAGTTGGCTCTGCCCTTCTGTTTCCCCTTCCGCGTTGTCGTCAGGCAACAGGGACCGGAGGAGGACCCCTGCAGTTTCCTGCCAGGACTCCGTCATCCCGTCCCCGTACCTGACTGTTGATAACTCCAGAGGAGAGCGGATTTTTTCTCTTACCAGCTTATATGGAAGCCCCCATGGGTCCGTGACTAGCTGGCTAAGCACGAAATTCTCCCAACTTCGCATCCTAACTTCACGTAGTTCCTTTTGGAACTTCAGTTTTTCTTCCCTGTATAGTCTCTGCCACCTTTGGCGTTCTTGCCAGACGACACTGCGCTGGTAGTGCCTCCTTAGCCGTCTGACAGATCGACGTAGTTCACCCAGTTCTGCAGTCCATGGTGACGGAGAGGCCGCCATGGCCCTCCTCCTTGTAGGTACGGCTGCCTTCACCGCTCTTGTCACTGCGTTCACCAGTTCCTCAGTTCTTTGGTCAACGTCTATGTCTAGAAAGATGTCACCTTCTGGTAATGGAGGAATGTCAAACTCCCTCGCTAGGCGCTCCCATTCAGCTCTTCTGTAATTTAGTTGCACCTCCCACCCCGTGGCCCAGCGGCATTCTCTTTCACCCAAGGTGAAAGATATCAAGTTGTGGTCGCTTGTGGTGGCATTTTCTAGGACTTTCCAATTTTGAATAAGGTTAGCCGTGTTTGGTGTTACAAGGGTCACATCAATATTCGTGCCCTGTCCTCCTCCTGCTGCGTAGGTAGGAGGATTGCCAGGCCTGTTAGCCACCACAAGTTGTGATGCCATTATAAGTTCTTCAATTTTTTCACCGTTGGCATCCCTTGTGCCACTGTACCACAGGGGGGATTTTGCGTTAATGTCAGCTGTTATTACTACTCTCCTTCCCTGCAACGCCGTGGTGACTCTAGCCAGGTGGTCTATATAGAGTTCTATGTTGTCCCCATATTGGAAATACATGTTAATGAGGATTATTGTTCCCATGGGGGTTTGAAGCTCCACGACGTTGCAGTGGCTAGTTGCGAATTGTGACAGTATGGTAACTCTGAGGAGCTTATTTGTGATTATAATCACCGCCTTCGGGTTATCTCCCGTGCTGACTATTTGCCAGCCTGCAGCGGCAAAAGCTATTTTTCCAGCCAGGGAGTATGGCTCCTGTAGACAGAGTACATCCAATCTCCTCTCTTCCACCTCCCTCCGGAGCTCCTGCATGACTAGTCTGCTGTTATGACTGTTTAGTTGTCCAATGGTTATTTTCGTCATCAAGGGTAGTATGTGTGTATTCGGTCATGTGGCCAAGTCTTATTCCAGTCGAAAGCAATTCGTCCGTGTGCTATTACTGATTGCTCGTAAATTTCGTTTAGGTCAAATTTCTCGCCTCGTCTGTCAAAAACTTTCTTGAGTAGATCACGCAAGGCTCCGAAGTCGGTAGGGAGATTCACTGATTTTAGCTGGATCCTGTCAACAGCCTCCATCACCGAGAAGGTTACCTTTCTGCCGTCTTCATGTCCTACCCGGACCACATGTCGTAAGGCCGTGGTCAGGGTTGCCGGCTGCTCCAATCTGGACAGTTGCATAGTATACTCCAAGTTGGGGTATACCCTCACCGGATCGACTGGTGGGACTTTGACAATTGGTGAGCTTAGTACAGTGGTGCTCGTGCAGGAGCTCGTCACTGTATTTTCTTGAATCGGTAATTGATTTATATGATTAATGTGATTGTCCTTTGGCGTTACTATGTGTTTGTCTCTTGGCGTTACCACAGTCACAGGATGCCCTTGCCGTTGTAGATGTAGTGTCGGCTTTATTCCCCGGCTTTCAGAGGAGAGAGTTTCAGTCATGAGGGGGAGATTGGTTTGTATACCAATGTCCATTGTAGGAAAGTCAGTCTGGGTTGCTTTGTCTTGTATTTCAGTTCTAGAGGCGCCGGAGAGCGACCTCAGAAACTCCTTAAATCTGTTTGCCCTCACGGCATCCCTCCTCCTTTTGCTCGGGGACTTCCGTTTTGGCATCCTCTTTGGTGTACCTGGCTCAGCCATAGTCCGTTCTGGAGATAAGTCTTTGCTCCAGCATTCTATATGTAGGGCAATTCCTGCCTGTGGCTCCGCAAGACTTCTTGCCTCTATTCCTACACGGTATGCAGACCGACGCCGCCTTACAATCTTTGCGGCTGTGACCATGTTCTCCACATTTAGTGCATGCCGGCTCCCTGGTGCACAACCTCAAGACGTGATCCAGGTCACCACAGTTGTGGCAACGAGGTACCACGACATAATCCCTAGCGTTTACGGCGTGAAAGCCGATATATATTCTGCCCATTGTTGTAATGTTTCGCCACATTTGTGCTGACACCTCGGCGACGTGATGAACAACATCACGACCCCGTGGCCCCGTCTTAAATTTTAATTTAAAACAATTTTTGAATTCTTCTTCGTTAATCTCTTCGAAATTTTGCAGCCTGATTGTTTCCATTAATTCTTCGTTAGTCATAACTGATGGTACATCATATAGTATGACTAAGGGACTACGTTTCCTCGGTGGTTCGCATTTGACCACCGAGTTCAGTTTTTGGTTGTTCAGCAACTTTTGTTTATCATTTTCTGAAGCAACTTCTACTATGACAGAATTTCTGCTTGGTTTTATTCTTTTGATTCTTATCTTGTCTTTAACAGGATCTATATTTTTGGTAAATAATTCTTGGATCTTTTTGACACTGGTGTCCTGCCCAGGTAGTGTCCTGAGGAAGACTGCCGTGTCAGTTCTCTTTGTGACTCTGTCAATTGTGTCTTTAGTTGAGATTTGTGGGCGCTTTGTGGGCGCTTGCGCGGCCACGGCTGCCCACGTCTTAGCTGGTTGTCTCCTTAATCTGTCATTTTCTTTTTCCAGTTCTTCAGCTCTTCCTTCTAGTTTGGCGTGGGCAATGGCCCATGCTGCCAACTCATTCTTAATAATGGCAAGACCAGCCTGGCTTATCTTGCCGTTTTTAATTTGTTGCTCCATGAGCGACGCTATCCGAGTATACCTCTCCATAACTGTTTCATTCGTTGCCTGTCCCTGCTCGTCCTGAGGAGAGGGATCAGGCGCAATGGAATCTCGCTGAGGCGCACACGTATCACTCGTATCGTTAGCAGCCATGATTGACGAGTGATAGAAAGAAGTGGGAGCCCGTCTCTTGCCCCGGACCGGCTCCTCTGGCATGGGGGGGGACTTCTGCAGCTCGCCCACCAACCTCGCCCCTAGGTCAAGGGCACATCAGAGCTGCCAGGTTCAGCGCGCCGTTGCCAGCGCACTGGTCCTCGTCGAAGGCCCCGTCGTCGACGATTTCACACGACGCTCCTCGGCAAGTGCACCCCGCACTCCGGAGAGGCGGATGCACCCCTCGCCCTTCGCCGCCTACTAGCCCGAGCTTCCACCTGAAGGCCAAGGACCCACTCCTACTCAGGTGGTGGGTCGGTCCCCCAGTCGTTCGGCGGTCTGGGCCCATCTAACCTGGCCCAGGCGATGTCACCACCACCTGGGTTTGGCAGAACACGCCCCGGTTACCCAGGGGCGCGGCGAAGCACCCTTGCCGACTCGCGCCGTGATCCCACGCCGACAAACGAGGTCGCCGGCATGCAGAGCACCTGCTGGTCTGTGCCCTGCGAACAGAAAGGGACTGGTGTTCGGTCCCTCGACACAGCTCCCCCTGTGCCACGCACCCTTCGCTTTCGCATCGGGTTGGGTCGCAGCTCTCCCTTTTGACGCAAGGCAGAATGCCGAGCTTAACGTCTGGCACCACGGGAAGGCGGAAAGAGCCACTTGGGAAGGAGAGGCTGTAAGAGACGCTTCACTTCCCCGAGTGAGGACTGCCGCGGCACGCCCGACTGGAAAGCGATACGCCCCAGTGCGAGCCTCCGTGCCTTACGGCGCGCCGGCAACGGGCGGGCCCGCGCCGAAACGCGCCGTCAAGCGACTGACCTCACGCCAGAATCCCCTAGAACTTAGAACTAGTTAAACCTAGCTAACCTAAGGACGTCACACACATCCATGCCCGAGGCAGGATTCGAACCTGCGACCGTAGCGGTCTCGCGGTTCGAGACTGCAGCGCCAGAACCGCGCGGCCACTTGGGCCGGCTGTCGCAGGTTCGAATCCTGCCTCGGGCATGGATGTGTATGATGTCCTTAGGTTAGTTAGGTTTAAGTAGATCTAAGTTCTAGGGGACTGACTACCTTAGAAGTTAAGTCGCATAGTGCTCAGAGCCATGTCTGCTGCATGACTTTGTCACGTTTGTATTACTGAAATAAAAAAAAAAAGAAGAAAATCTTGGAATCCCTGGGAGTGATATCTTCCTAGTATCAGTGTCGATAACTTGCAAAAATAGTCCAGATTTCCGATCCCGGAATTGAGGAACTATCTACACAGGGTGAACGTTAATAAAACCGACAAACTGCAGGAACGGATTTCCCACAAGAAATGTTTTGAAAAGTTCGTAGGAACACGTGTGCGGAAATGCATCGTTGCCATAGTAGATGGGGCTGAGAAGTGACAGATCAGTGACCACGTACCGTGTGTTCCTTGTGTGTTGCAGGCTGTGTGGTTGACGCAGTGTACTGTAAGCAGTAAAATGGACCAGTATTCATGTCGGTTCAAAAATGGTTCAAATGGCTCTGAGCACTATGGGACTCAACTGCTGAGGTCATTAGTCCCCTAGAACTTAGAACTAGTTAAACCTAACTAACCTAAGGACATCACAAACATCCATGCCCGAGGCAGGATTCGAACCTGCGACCGTAGCGGTCTTGCGGTTCCAGACTGCAGCGCCTTTAACCGCACGGCCACTTCGGCCGGCTATTCATGTCGAGAACAAGCAGAGGTGGAGGCGCGATCAAGCGGCAGGAAATGGTCAAGAGGCAGCCCGGCTGTACCAAAACAAGTACTTTCGCAGACGCCAACCGCATCACACAACATTTAAATCCCTTTTTGAGCGTTTGTGTGATCATGGGTCCTTTCGCACAGCCAAATATACATGGAGCTTGCGGGCAGTGCTTACAAAAGATTTGGAGGACCGGGTTCTACAGGATATTGAGACTAACCCTAACACAAGCACCAGACAACTGGCGCGCCAACACGGTTATGTGTATGGTGCATGACAGTCACTACTAACGCTATAGCCTGCAATCCCATGCAGGCCATTTTGAACATCTGTTGTGACGAGGATGCGATTGAGCTCTGTACTGTTTGTTGTCGCTGAATGCACACCGTCCATTTCCGGACACATTCTCAGAGGGCGTTTATTCCTCCATTTCCAGTCAGGAATCCTCTCTGTAGATCGTCGGTTTTATCCATGTTCACCTTGTATACCTAATTAATTTTGTGTAGAACCCTCAGTGCGGGAGTCGTACTTGCCCTTTTTAAATGTAGTTTCATGTGCGTAGGGCTAAAAAATATGCTCATTAATGTTGACATTAATCACCTATGCATGTCATGTAAACTGACTTGTTACACATCATTTCGTTGATGGATGTCGTTCAAATGACCTATGGAACCTGCAAGTAAGTAGACTACTGGCCATTAAAATTACTACACCAAGAAGAAATGCAGACGACAAACGGATATTCATTGGACAAATATATTATACTAGAACAGACATGTGATTACATTTTCACGCAATTATGGTGCATAGATACTGAGAAGTCAGTACCCAGAACAAACACCACTGGCCGTAATAACGGCCTTGATAGCCAGCTTGAATGGCGTGTACAGGTACAGCTGCCCATGCAGCTTCAACACGATACCACAGTTCATCAACAGTAGTGACTGGGTATTGTGATGAGCCAGTTGCTCGGCCACCATTGACCAGACATTTTCAGTTGGTGAGAGATTTGGAGAATGTGCTGGCCAGGGCAACAGTCCAACATTTTCTGTATCCAGAAAGGCCCGTACAGGACCTGCAACATGCGGTCGTGCATTATCCTGATGCAATGTAGGGTTTCGCATGGATCGAATGATGGGTAGAGCCACGGGTCCTAACACAGCTGAAATGTAACGTCCACTGTTCAAAGTGCCGTCAATGCGAACAAGAGGTGACCGAGGCGTGTAACCAATAGCAGCCCATTCCATCACCCCGAGTGATACGCCAGTATGGCGATGACGAATACACGCTTCCAGTGTGCGTTCACCGCGATGTCGCTAAACACCGATGCGACCATCATGATGCTGTAAACAGAACCTAGATTCATCCGAAAAAATGACATTTTGGCATTCGTGCACTCAGGTTCGTCGTTGAGTACATCATAGCAGGCCCTCCTGTCTGTGATGCAGCGTCAAGGGTATCCGCAGCCATGGTCTCCGAGCTGATAGTCCATGCTGCTGCAAACGTCGTCGAACTGTTCGTGCAGATGGTTGTTGTCTTGCAAACGTCCCCATCTGTTGACTCAGGGGTCAAGACGTGGCTGCATGATCCGTTACAGCCATACGGATAAGACGCCTGCCATCTCTTGTGTTAGTGATACGAGGCCGTTGGGATCCAGCACGGCGTTCCATATTACCCTCCTGAACCCATCGATTCCATATCCTGCGAACAGTCATTGGATCTCGACCAACGCGAGCAGCAAAGTCGCGATAGGCTACAATCCGACATTTATCAAAGTCGGAAACGTGATGGTACATTTCTCCTCCTTACACGAGGCATCACAACAACGTTTCACCAGGCAACGCCGGTCAACTGCTGTTTGTTTATGAGAAGTAGGTTGGAAACTTTCCTCATGTCAACACGTTGCAGGTGTCGCCACCGGCGCTAACCTTGTGTGAATGCTCTGAAAAGCTAATCATTTGCATATCACAGCATCATCTTCCTGTCGGTGAAATTTCACGTCTGTAGCACGTCATCTTCGTGCTGTAGCAATTTTAATGGCCTGTAGTGTAAATGGCTACATGCTGCTCCGGTGTTCTTATCACGGGCAACAGTAGCGGTACATTCCTCGACACTTCGCCTGCACCACAATTAGCTGCTTGAGGGTATTCGTCCACCTCCATCTAGATTGGCACATTTTGTCCGTGCTTGCAGTTCAGATGCGCTAAAGTGAGAGCAAGGAGAGGCTACCTCTTTTGTAGACGGAACGTTAACAAGGCGAGCCCTGCTAGCGCAGCTCTTGCGTGATTGCTGACGACCGACGGGCGGTAAACTCGCAGTACGCGTTCCACAGCTCCCGAGCCGAAAGGACTAATGAAACTCTGCCAGACTTGGCCCCGTTCGCCCTCCGCTGGCACCAAGTAATATTGTTCTGGCATCGGAGAATTCGCCGCTATCTGCAAGATCTAATGGCAGGCCTTAATTAAGTTTCTGGTTTGCATGGGAGCGGACCCGTGTCGCTGGCGTGGTGTGGTTGGAGGGGGGTCGGGGGGTTGCGGCGCAGCGCTCGTTATGGCCATTATCGCAGATAAATACTGCCACGGGATGATGACTTTGGCGCACTTCGTACGTCCCGGAGCTGAAACCAGGCTTCTGGAGCCGTGGCTGGGTGTTAAACCTAATGGACGAGCGTATTACCGGCGAAAACAAGAGCGTAGCCATTACTTGGGTAATTCCGTGTAGAAGGCTCTCTTATACGAGTAGTTACATTTCATCGTCTCGTTTCTGTGACGCCACGGACCAAATCAGAGCGGCCGATTACATATTGCTGAAAATTTGAATTTCCATAAATTCAAAATCCTCGCAGTAAGTGTAAACGTTCAGGATGTTTATTAATTATTTATGAAACATCCCCTTAGAAAAATTAATGAATTACTGTGGTGATAAGCCTCTTACGTTACTGAACGTACTCAGACATTTCTCTCTTTACTTATTCTGATCAACACTAAACTGACACACAATATTTTTAGCGCAACGCAATCTGACTTTCAGTAATCCCTACAAAACCATGACCGTGACTAACAATAACCTACACCTTTCATGAATCACTTACCTCACAAAAATCTTCGTTACTCGAACTACTGCAATACAGCGAGTGCCACTACTGCCAGCTAAATAAAAGATTCGAACTACTGAAGGCACTAACTACTGATAGGCATAGTTAGCAAAAGAAAGATTTTGATAGAGAACAAACAAAGTATTATTTACCTTAATAGTGTTCGAAAGTCTACATTCAGTCTTACAAATTTACTCTTTCTAATGTACACATGTCCAGATCATCCGTTCTCAAAATTCTGCCATCTCTCTCCCCACATCCAACACTGTTGGCGGCTCACTTCCAATTGCGCAACGCTACGCGCTGTTCACATCCATTGCCCAACACTACAATAGCAAATATTCCAACAATGCAAACCAGCCACAGACTGCACACAGCACAGTCAGTGATTTTCATTCAGAGCGCTACGTGGCGTTACCAACATAAAAACCTAAACAGCCTACTTACACTTATACAAAAGTCACCTGTAACTGTGAAAGAGATAAATAACTTACAGAAATGTTTCGTATAGCACTGAATGCAGTATATCTTAGAGTTTTATTTAAAAATGTTCAATGAGGCTACCACTTGTAATACGACAAGTGTCCCATGTGTAATCAATTTCCTGCCAAAACCTATAACGCAAGTCTTTACGTGTGGTGGCAACCTGCTTGTATTGCCGCAGCTCGTTGACGTTTCCCGAAAACGGAGGAACAAACACTAGATCTTTAAAGTAACTCCATACACAGAAGACGATTGGTTTTAAATCAGGTGATCGTGCTGAGTCAGAGACTATTAGCTGACGTTGACCTGGCGTCCTATGTGATACACAGCTAGTTTCATTGAGACGATTGTACCAGTTAATTACAGTTTGTCTATGAGGTGGTGACCTGCGATGTTTAGTCCTGAACTGCCTCTGAACTATAGCAGTGGATTTGAATTTATGAAACCATAAACAACACTGCGGACGCTCTGCACCTTCGTATGACTCTAAGATGACTTTCGGAATAACTCGTGCCACCTAGCGGGAACGTCGGGAACTAAGTATTGGGTGGGAATAAAACTTGAAGATATACTGCGTTCAGTGTTGTGTCAAACATTTCTCTAAGTTATTTACCTTTCTCACAATTAAAGATTACTTTTGTACTGTATAACTAATTTATAAACACCCTGCGTTATGGTTTGTTATAACCTAAGCAAAAAGACAAGAAATTGCAATTAGTCAGAGCAAATGATTTACAGTGGTTGAATGCAGTAATTCAGAGCTCCTTAATTACATTTGTATATCATCATTCAAGAAACAGTACTGTTAACTGTATCTGACATCGATTTTGAGTTTAAATGCAATAGCGCGCACACTCACAGCACGATGTTATTGCCTGTTACCCGTCTCTCCATGTTGGACATTAGTTATGGACTCAGTGTTTTAGTTGACGTCACAAGACGAATTTTTTTACTGATAACGAAATCGTTACTCATTTGTTGGTAGCAACGTTTGAATCTAGGGATCTACTTTAGAGAATGATAGACAGCTGCCAGACACTGCACCGATCGCAATTCCTTTGCAGCTCTTCCTGCATTTCGCTACATAGTTCTGGTGTTGCAACCTCAACACGAACAACAGCATCGTCCGCAAACAATATCACGACCCTTCCGACGCTCCAGTTATGCAGTATTTCATTCTTTTGCACTTACGTGGAATTTACAGCTTTTTTTAAACTTTTTTTACGTACGAGGTAGTGTTATCGAGTACATTTTCATTAGAAAGAATCTAAAAAATTGGCATCCCGCGGGAACAGAATGTGCACAGTTAAGTATGCCCTCTGCCCGAAGTCCGGAAAATCGGAAAAGTCAGTTATGCTGTGTTGATTCTTCCGTGACCATATGTGCGTGTAGTTGGTCAGAGCAGGTGAGCCAGGCGGAAAAGTGTACTTAAAACCACCTGTTGACATAACTCATGAAATTTTAAAAGCAGACATCCACGAAAGTCAGGTCCTGACAAAATATCGGCCTGGTGCCACAATTATCACTAGCTATCCTAATAGGGAAAAACAGAATTGCGCGCTCTATGAAATATAAAAATACAATAGCTTTTGAGCACAGAGTTAATGAGTCATAACTGTAGTCTGACGATTCAATAAAATACGTGAGAGCAACATTACGCGGCGAGAGATTACAGTATGAACACCTGCGTTGGTTTGAGTGGACTCGTACAGGGGGTGTACTTTACCATGCCTAATGCGGTATAGAAAACCTTCGCATTCAAAACAACGTCTAGTCGTCTCCAAGTGGATAAATATTGGTACAGTGTGGTTTTCAAGAGAATCTTACACCAATCTTCCGGCAAAACAGATATGGTGTCTATGGTGGACAGTGGAGATACGACAATTCATCCCCATCCTTACAAAACCAATGATGGATGATGCGAGCTGTGTGAAGAGGGGCGCTTTCATCTTGGAACGCAGCATCACCGTCGTGGAACAAACATTGTACCTTGGGATGGACGTGATGAGCCACAAAAGATCACGTAATCTGTGGCAGTAACGCAACTTTGCAGAGTACCCTTGGGCAGCATGGAATACCACGATATAGTCGCCCAAATCATCACTGAACCATCCGCCATTCTTCCCTCTAGGCAGCAAGGAGTCTGGATCATACACTTGGGCCACGTATACCAGACGTAAACTCAGCCACAAGTTGGAAGCAGTGTGAAACAAGACTCATTCGACGAAATGACGCTCTTCCATTGATCAGTAGTGCAAGTTCTAGGACTTCGGCACCACGTTTTCCTCTTACAGCCATTTGCAATAATGATGTGTGGTGTTGGACCTCTAGCTCACCCCCCATTTTATAGCTTGTGAACCTCCATGCGTGATGTTTTAGTGCTGACGGGGTTCGCGAGTGCGACATTCGGTTCCGAAGCTACTTTTGCAAATTTCATCCTTTTGTTTTTCCTCACAGTCCGCTTCAGTGTCCGACGGTCACGATCACTCAACTTCCTTCTGCGTTGTGACTTAGCAGTGCCTCTTGGAACTGCAAACGTTTCGGCTTCCTCGGTTACAGAATCTCCCACCTACAAGTACCAAAAATTTGCCCACGTTCGAATTCACTTAGCACCGACGTAATGCACTCTCAACTACATAGAAGACTCTTCTGATCACGACGGGCGCTTTCAACTTATTGAGGACATTCCGCAGGTGCCCCCGTGGTCAAATACAACAGCGCCAACTGCAGGCTCTCGAGATGTTTTCATATTTTTGTCCAACACATGTCATTACAGTGCGGAGAAAGAGGTTCCAAGAGACGCAAATGGGCACTGGGGAACTTCATAGTGTGGGTTTCCCAGTGTTACGGAATTCCGGCAGCGAACACTGGACATAGAGTTCTTAAGAAAACGAAATTTGTCACGAGGTCGCAGCCCAGCTTAAAGCAATTTTATGACGGCCCTTTTGGAAATATTGCAGTACCGGACGTCTCTGTGTGTAAATCACACCGAGGTTTTTCCAGTTCGGAAAGCTGAAAGGGATGCCATTGTTTCGAACACGCTTTGGCATGCCATTTGGAGTGGTAAAGATATTCAAAGGCTGTAGTAATCACAAGGGCAGGTAAGCTGGGCCGGCCCACGGTGTTCAGCCAACAGGAACCGATACGCCTTCACACGAAATGCTCGTCATGAGGGACTGAGGTGGAAATTCCACCGAGTCATAAATGTTGGCCAGTTAGTCCGAAAGCTACATTAAATAGCAATGTAATGCGCCTCACCAGGACGATGAGACGAAGTTGGGAAGAGACCATAGTAGCGGCCAATAAGATGCAAGCTAAAAGAAGTAGTGGGGGTAATGCAAAGTAAGCTGGTCTTGGGTGCCGAGGAAAGGTGAAGAGCTCTGCCTACAGAACGCGGCTTGAAATGTTTGTGTGTTCTGATTTCTGTGCGGTAAGTGGCCGTGTAGTGCAGATGTTACCAATTTTTACTTTTTCTAGAGTCCAATTCACGTCTGCGAGTGAGACTAAAGACGTAATTTAAAGTTTTAAAGGAGAAGTGTTTTGATATGCAGTGTGAAATTAGCAGTGTGACGAATAATTCGTGAATATCAAGGGATAATTTCGGTATGCTTTTCGTGAATGTGGCTGCCAGCGAGAGTTCGCTGAGATAACTAGAGTCACACAAAAAGGGCTTTTTTTACTGAATGAACTACTGAATTTCGAAGACACCTTAAGAAGAGAACCAAACCTGCGACAGGTATTTACGTAACGATACTTCTACTGATAATCGACAATATGGCTTTCCCCTTGTTCTTCGCTGCAGAAGTTGTTCGGTCGTTCCGCATGGGATAGCGATACGCACACACACAGGTGGCGGTAGTTTTGCGTACACAAGATATGAAAGGGCAGCACATTGACGGAGCTGTCGTTTGTATTCAGGTGGCTCATCTGTAAAACTTTCCAACGTGATTAAGGCCGCACGACGGGAATTAACAACTCTGAACGCGGAAACGTGGTTGGAGCTTGATGCATGTGACGTTGCAGTTCGGAAATCGTTAGGGAATTCAATACCGCGAGGTCTACAGTGTCAAGTGTGTGCCGCGAATACCGAATTCTTGGCATTACGTACCAGGGACAACGCAGGGGCCGCCGGCCTTCACTTAACGAGCGAGAACACCGGCGTTTGCATAGAGTTATCACGGCTTACAGAAGAGCAACACTGCCTGAAATAATCGCAGAAATCAGTGTTGGACGTACGACGAACGTATTCGTTAGGTCAATGCGGCGAAATTTGGTGTTAATAGGCTATGGCAGCAGACGATCGATGCGAGTCCCTTTGCTAACAGCACGACATTTCTTGCAGCACCTTTCCTGGGCTCGTGATTATTTCGATTGGAACCCAGACGAGACTGTAAAACCGTGGCCTGGTCGGATGAATCCAGATTACATCTTGTAAGGGCTGATGATATGGTTCGAGTGAGTGCCACAGACTCCACGAAGCAGTGGACTCCAATTGTCAACAAGGCACTGTGCAACCTGCTGATGGTGTGGGCTGTGTTTACATGGAATGGACTAGGTCCTCTGGCCCAACTGAACCGGTCATTGATTGAATATGGTTATGTTCGGTTACATCGAGACCAATTTGTAGCTATTCATGGACTTCACGTTCCCAAATTACGATGGAATTGTGGTGGATGACAATGCGCCATATCAGAACGTTCTGGACCATTCAAGCGAATGATTTGGCACCCACATCACCAGACATGAATCCCATAGAATAGTTACGGGACATAGTCGACAGATCAGTTCGCGCACAAAATCCTGCACCAGCAACTCTTCCGCAAAATAGACGGCTGCAGCGGCAGACTGGCTCTGTATTTCTGCAGGGGACTTTCAGCAACTCGTTGAGTCCATGCACGTTGAGTTGCACCACTACGTCGAACAAAAGGAGACCTGACATGGTATTAGAAGGTATCCCATGACTTTTACCACATCAATATACCTCTGGACTATTATTGGAGCGACGTCACAGAGAGTTTCATTTTACTATAATCTAACTACAAGGGCAATGTTCTATGTACCCGTTCTTATTAGACATTCATTTTGCGGAGCCAATTGGCAGTCAGTGGCAGCTGCAGTAAGCAATAATTTTGCTTGACTTTTCATGAATTTCACAGACATCGTACGTTATTACTTATCTATTAATAATAAACCGACCGAAACAGTCACAAAGGACTGCTTATACCACCTACTTCATTCTGCTATATTTTTATTATAACCTGAACTCGTTCCCTAAGACATAAGTCATACCTTCCAAAAAATCTGCGTCAGACAGCCTGTCTAATTAAATATTGCTGAACCGTATCATATTTATTAAAATGCAGTATTTACTGGTATCAAAAGGCATCCCGGAAGCAAAAGAACTCGCCATCCATATCACCTCCTTCGTTTATAGCAAGACAGGAACGAAGAAAGCTGAAACTTACTGGCAGATTAAAACTGTGTGCCGGACCGAGACTCGAACTCGGGACCTTTGCCTTTCGCGGGCAAGTGCTCTACCATCTGAGCTACCCAAGCACGACTAACGCCCGGACCTCACACCGAGACTCGAACTCGGGACCTTTGCCTTTCGCAGGCAAGTGCTCTAGCAACTGAGCTACCCATGCACGACTCACGCCGCGTCCTCACAGCTCGAGTCTCGGTCCGGCACACAGTTTTAATCTGCCAGGAAGTTTCATATCAGCGCACACTCCGCTGCAGAGTGGAAATCTCATTCTGGAAACATCTCCTAGGCTGTGGCTAAGCCATGTCTCCGCAATATCCTTTCTTTGAGGAGTACTAGTTCTGCAGGTTTCGCAAGAGAGCTTCTGTAAAGTGTGGAAGGTAGGAGACGAGATACTAGCAGAAGTAAAGCTGTGAGGACGGGGCGTGAGTCGTGCTTAGGTAGCTCGGTTGGTAGAGCACTTTCCCGCGAAAGGCAAAGGTCCCGAGTTCGAGTCTCGGTCCGGCACACAGTTTTAATCTGCCAGGAAGTTTCATATCAGCGCATACTCCACTGCGGAGTGAAAATCTCATTCTGGCAACGAAAAAAGCTAATTATGCATGATCGTCACTCAGATTCGTGCTGGTTTCGAAATTGAAAGTGTTATGTAACATCGGTAATATCACATTTTACCGAAAGTTATTGGGTGACTGCAGATTACATTGACTATAAAATTTCGTCGTTTTCACATTTACCCTAATGTATAAATTAATTGAATACTTTGGCACACACGTTCTGGAAAAATATGTTCAAGATTTTCTCTGATCAGTTTTACGCTGAAAGTTCGATTTCAAGATGCTAGTAGTAACATTCCAAATTCTTCCCTTTGTCTTTCTCATTTATTACTGTTATTAGCAATTATTTTATTATTTGATACACAGTTTGTCTTCATGGGTCATCAGAAGATTCTGAGACGTGTTCTTACAATGAAAAGTGTCCGATCACCGCGCTATTATTCTCACTATTCTTGCTAGTATTCCTGTTGGTACATTTGAGTCTGTCAAGCAAAGCAGACGCGTTACGAAGATTATGCCTATTCTCCAAGGTGTAGCCGATAAGCGTATTGTCCCCTATTCATAGTGCTTACGTCTAGAATGACATAAACAGAAATTGAATTGTACCTATATCAGTTTAGTAGAGCGCTTAATACTATAGCTGAAAGTATATCCTTCTGCATAGGTATCTTGCACTGTCCCCAAACTGTTCTGACGACTATATTTTTATGCTACATCCAGTTCCTTTTCCTCGACGAATCGGTGTTTGAAAATCGTCATATTCTACAAAAAATTACGCTTTTCAGCAAACGTACTCGTTTAACTGTTGAATATTATTCATAGTTTTTGTCTCTTTGCTGAATAATATTTGGAGGATTCCAAAGCCATCTAGAAACTAATTGTTACAACGTCTACTTACAAAGAAATGGATTTCCTACCGAAATTTGCGACTAGAAAGGGTGAGAATGCATGCAGACATTCGGTAGATGTTCGAAAGAAAACTCATTGGACAACAGATATACCAGCATCACCTGACTCTCATTTGTACTCACTCTTCGGGGAAGTAGTACATCATTGTTGTAAAGATGTTAACAGCTTCACGGAATAGGTAATAACTTTTTATGTGAGCAGTTTCTTTGCGTTTTCTCCGCTTTACGTGATTCGCTATTACGCCAAGTCGCTTCAAATGAAGATGGCTTGCGTAGGTTTTATGGCCGCTTTAGTTCGTTGCTGCACCACGATATGCCATATAAGAGAGAGAGACGTCTCAAATGGAAATCAAGGTCTTTGTAGTGCTCTCCTGGAGAGAAATGCCAGGACACAGTTTGTAGTCGCGCGTTTGTGTTAGGCTATGCCGCTGCACGCTGTCGTAAACGATAACCCAAAAAATACTGTGCACGTGATTACCGCGCAAGACGTGGGGCAGTGTAGAGCCAATTTCCGCTGGGCACTGATTGCGGTAACGCTGAATCGATACCAGGTAGAATTATTAGAGCAGATAGGAAAATACAAGCAAGGACGGCACCTTAGGTCACAGATTTGTTTAGGAAGCGCGATAGCATCGCTCCAGTCGCAGACGCTAAAAGAGAGGCACTGTGCATCACGAGATAGTTCACTGTTGAAATTCTGAAAGCGTACGTTCGTAGAAGAATCGTACAACATAATAATTCCTACCACATATACAGAGTGATCCAGAACTCTACCTACAAACTTTCAGATGTGTTTGGATGGATAAAAACAAACAAAAAATCTAATAAACATCGGGTCTAAAATGGATACCGTAAGAGTTATGAACACGCGTTCATCTTCGATTCTGCAAAACACATTTCTTGTACCGCACAAGTGCTCGCAGGTAAGCATTTTAGAACCCGTATTTACTAGACTTTTTTTTCTTTATTTGGTCCAAAATACCACCGCCAAAAGGTGTTTCCGGTGTTATGGTTTTATTTGGCCATAAAAATAATGATAAAATATAGTTATTCATACTCACACTTTAGGCTTAGTGATAGTCAACCTTCACATGCACCATTCGCGATGTTGTAAAAGGAAAAGGTATGGGGGTAGATAAAGATCCTGTAAGTACCCTCCGCCTGCTGATTATGAATGTAGCCGTGGATGAAACGTGGTCTAGCCTACTTCGTTACGCAATGCTGTGCAAGTGGCATGCAACTACTTCCTTAGATAGATCCATGAACTAATCTGCTTTCAGTGTTCTCTTTCCTAAAAGTGGAATAGATACTCATCGGGTCGGTTATATTTGTCATTACAGGTGCAGGCTTTAGTGAATTCTTTATATCACAATAATCAGCGTGTTAAGGAAGTGGAGATACAACTATTTAGGGTGATGTTTTTAATATTGAACAATTTATAGATTGGTTTATTTCATCGAAATTTAAATTTTTATGTGGAAATCGTTCTTTCTTTAAGATCCGTCATGTAGCTATATATAGAATATATAGAATCTGTTAACTAAATTAATTCTACATTCGAAGAATAGGGGGTAAGACTTACTGTATGCGCTAGAAACAAACAATGATCCCATGGATCGATGCGATTCTGCTGTTTTTTTTTTTTATGTCGTGTGCCACGCACTATCTTCCTTGTTCTATAATTCTTACTCACACTCACATTGGTTTTTTTCCCCTATAACGTTCCTCTCTACGTCTCCTCCATCCTTCCCTCCCTCCCTTTGTCACTATATCTGAAGACAAAACTAAATTGTAAAAGATTTAATGGTTTTTGTATAGGATCCCTCCTTAAACCGTTAGGCAGGAGTTCCTAATGTGCAACAGAATAATTGGTTTATCGATTTTCTATTAAGCAATACTCTTTGTCTGTAGTTTTGTTTTGACGCTTTTATCAATTTTAAGCACCTTACTCTTTTATTAAACGATCTCTGTGTTATTCAGAAAGTACAGTTTGTTTAATTACTGTTATTTTCATATATAGTCACTCCAATAATGTGATTCTGCGTGTATTTGTCACGTTGTGGGACTGCCAAGAGATAATCGACGGAATTATCTCTGTGAAACTAGCGTAATCTTCTGCTGTTATAGAAGTTGGCTAAAACTCATTTTAATATAGTTGTGATCCATGGCCCATGATGTAGGCAGAATTGATTATGTAAGACCGCACTTCTCTCTAAACTTAAAACCTTCTGCGGATATTTGTAGTAGATATTTATCTTTTTCTAGTCACTTTTTTCTGTTGGACAGATCGTCTTAGATTACAATTTATTTCTGCCCCACGTGTACTAACACAGTTAGAAAAGTCACCGTTTTGATTTCGGTTTTCTCCTAATCTTCCAGATGTAAAACTTATCTTTTCATAGTATGTTAAAGTGTAGTCGTGACGATTATAAAAGAACAGGGTGGCCTACATTCGATTTACTGTGACACTATAAATGTTCAATGAGTGCTGGGCTAATGCGGAAATGCACCCCTTCAACCGAGCGGGGCAGGAACTGCATCACCGCACTCTTTACTCCTCTGAATACGTTATGACATCAGCAACCCATTTATTTCTTATACAGCACCAAATTACTCGTTGGATGTCCATTTCATCGTGAAATACGACACAAATTCAAAGAATAAAATCGACAGAAAAGCTGAGGTGCATTTTGCGCACCTATTCTCTTGTTTTTGGCAGTTCCTTAGCGACAATTTTTTTTGTCTTTATCAGAGTTTCATTGAAGTTACAACTGCAGAAAATACAGCACCGCACAGTCCTAAACTAATACTGTAGCCCTGTCTTGAAAAGGAATCAAGCATGTCTTTGTCGCTCTGAATTACTGCTAAAAGAACGTTGTGCATGAGTACTTCTACTATATGAGCAAGTAAAGGCGATGTAAATGCAGAAAACAGAGTAAGCATACGCACGTTCTCTCATTTTCCAAGTCAGAACTTCCACATTTCTGAATCATTCGCGTAACACGCAGAAGTACGAACTCCTCATCCATTGCTGAGGGACATGAGTGGAGTCTGTTCAGTGATGCTCTGATGGCATGCACGTGTCCACCCACGCCTCTTTCTTGAGTACAAACCATGTGCTCTCTCCACTCAACCCCCTCCCCCTCGCCCCTTACCCTCATACCCCGCGTATCCCATGCAAGCAGTGGGTGGGATAGGGTATTGCACCCAGCAGCCGAAAGAGAGCGAGTGAAAATCTGTTGCTTGACTTCCTCTGGGCCATTGAAACAAATGTCTTTCAAAGCTGTCAACGACAACCCCCGTAGCAACGTCAGCAAAGCCGCACTTCGTCTTTCCAGCAGTTCTACAGTAGCTGGTGACAGAAGGATCCCAAAAATAAGAGTGAATAGGACGAGGCAATCAGCATGCAGGAGGAGAATAGTCTTGACGAGAGTTGCTATTAACTGGTATTAACATAAATAGTTCTCTTGCGGCCTCGCCCAAAACAGGTGTTTTGCGCAGAAGGGCCGGCCGGGGTGACCAAGCGGTTCTAGGCGCTACAGTCTGGAACCGCGTGACCGCTACGGTCGCAGGTTCGAATCCTGCCTCGGGCATGGATGTGTGTGATGTCCTTAGGTTAGTTAGGTTTAAGTAGTTCTAAGTTCTAGGAGACTGATGACCTTAGAAGTCAAGTCCCATAGTGTTCAGAGCCATTTGAATCATTTTTTGCGCAGAAGGACGATAGCATTCAAAACCATTATGCAAATAAAATGTAATATTTATTACAAATATCTTCGTTGTGGTTGGACTCTAATGTGTCGTCGACAGCGACTTCACTTACGGTAACTGCACAAGAGAGGGGAAAGGATTCGACTGTGAGTTTGTTGAACGACCAATACCGACATTCGTGCGTAATGGTTTAACGAAACGTAAGCATATAAACCTGCTTTCTTTCCGAATACGCATCTGTTAATTTACCACTGTAGTGAGCGTCTCGCTTAATCGTCGTTGGGACACATTCCACTGGAGATACGGGTGGCTCGTGTGTGTGTGTGTGTGTGTGTGTGTGTGTGTGTGTGTGTGTAAGGGAGCGCGCGCTGACATCCATCAGAATGCAGCAGCATCTGATGAGTTCCAAGGAAGGAAAGTAACGTGACACTCCGCATCAGCTTTCCGGCATTCTATGACAGGAATTTATGAAATCTACGGCCAGCGTGCATGAATCACTTACTTCAGTCTTCAAATTCCAGTCCGTCCGCCACACTCATCCTGCCCACTCGCCCTCTTACAATGGGACCGAACCTAGTCGTCGTCATCGATTTAGTCCAAATTTATGGTACGTGCAGTATTTGGCCAAAATTGGAAGTTAGAGAAGTGGGAGCTTCAGATGGCGACGTGTTTAGAAAAAGTAGCACTTTCGGCGCGGATTTCGGGAGGCACGAGCCATTTCTATTCACGTACTGTCCAGGCAGTAGTTGGCCCAGTGGAGAGTGTACAGCCCGTAATACGAGTGTCGTGTATTCCAGTCCCTGCGTGCAAGCTTTTTTTTTTTTTTTTTTTTTTTTTTACGCTGCAAATAGACGGGACAACATTGAGGCGACGAAAATCATGGAATACCTCCTAATATCGGATCTCTTTTTGCCCGGCGTAGTGCAGCACGCACCATGGCATAGACTCAACAACCGGCGTAGTGCAGCAACGCGCCGTGGTATAGACTCAACAATTCTGCCTCTGTAGCCGTCCATAAATGCGATAGTGTTGCCGGTGTAGGATTTTGTGCGCGAACTGACCTCTCCATTATGTCTCACAAGTGTTCGATGGGATTCACGTCGGGCGATGTGCGTGGCCAAATCATTCGCTGGGGTTGTCCAGAATGTTTCCCAAACCATTCGCGAACAATTGTGGCTCGGTGACATGGCGCATTGTCATTCATAAAAATTCCATCGTTGTTTGGGAACTAGAAGTCTACGAATGGCTGCAGATCCTCCCCAAGTACCTGAAATAACAGAGGACCCAGTCCTTTCCATGTAAACACAGCCCATACCATAAGGAGCCTCCACTAGCTTGCGCAGTGCGTTTTTGAGTATATGAATTCGTGGGGTCAGCGCCACTTTCGAACCCTACCATCAGCTCTTACCGGCTAAAATCGGATCTCATCAGACCAATCGTCTAGGTCACAAGCGCCCAGGAGAAGCACTGCAGGCGATGTCGTTCCGTTAGCAAAGGCACTCGCGTCGGTCATCTGCTGCTAAAGCCCATTAATGCCTGATTTCGCCGCACTGCCGTAACTGATTCGTTCGTCGTACGTCACACATTGAGTCCTGCGGTTTCACGCAGTGCTGCTTCTCTGCTAGCCTTGGCAATTCACGCAAACGCTGCTGCTCTCGGTCGTTAAGTGAAGACCGTCGGCCACTGCGTTGTCCGTGGTGAGAGGTAAAGCCTGAAATTTGGTATTCGCGGCACACTCTTGACGCCGTGGATCCCGGAATATTGAATTACCTTAGGATTTCCGAAACGGAATGTCCCATGCGTCTAGCCCAAACTGCCATTCCGCGGCCGAAGTCTGTTAATTCCCGTCTTGAGGCCATAATCATGTCTGAAACCTCTCCACGTGAAGCACCTGAGTACGAATAACAGTTCTGACAATGCACTGCCCTTTTATACCTTGTGTACGCGACACTATCGCCATGTGTATATGTGCACATCGCTATCCCAATAGTTTGTCACCTTCCTGTATTGCTCAGGAAATAATGCCTTTATTGATATATACATAGTAGGGAAAATCAAAGGGAAATTGAACATGCAAAACGAATTGCCAGGAAGGGACTGTAAGGCATACACAAGATTTTCGTGTGTAAAATTAAATACTTTTAATATCGTGCAGTTGATGTTTGCGCATGCTGCGGTAATATTCACCGAAAAAACAGGGGAAGCACTAGCATCCTCGTTATAAACGCCGCATTTTTGCAATTATATGGTTGTTTCAAACATCCGATTCAAAAACGAACTTCGTTCATATTCATTAAAATGTCCTTTTTCATCGCACAGTTTGACAGCAAAATACGCGTAACACATCATTTCATCAGATATTGACAAGGATAGCTGGTGATGTTCAGTGCAATTTATTTTGATGCAGTCAGTCGGGATGTGATTTTTTTTTTGTCCCGACGATATAATAGCAGTTTTTAAGCTTTTTGATGAAATTCCTAGCCGGCAGCTGTGACCGAGCGGTTCTAGGCGTTTCAGGCCGGAACAGCGCTGCTGCTGCGATCGCAGTTTCGAATCCTGACTCGGACATGGATGGGTGTGCTGACCTTAGGTTACTTAGGTTTAAGTAGTTCTAGCTCTAGGGGACTGATGACCTCAGATGTTAAGTCCCATAGTGCTTAGAGCCATTTGAACCATTTCATGAAATTCTTTAGGTGATCATACAATTTGGCATTGTAGGGTTATACTAACGGAGTGCATTTGACGGGGTGTATTCATTCGAATGATTCACGATGCTAATCCTCCATTTTGAAAAATCTCGTGATCTATTTGTGAATTTCTTTGCCATCCACAACAGTCAATGAACAAAAATAAATTTGTTGTCCTGCTCATAAGATTATCACATCAAATACAATATATTGAGCATTATTTAGGTTTATTCGCGTAAAAATTGAAAATAGAAAGAAATTTTCCGCTTAACGACTCGATGCTACGAGCCTCGGATTTCCGTTCTGTATTCTCTCCATAGCGCCAACCACCGCTTTGAAACTACTATAAAATAAAGAGCCCGTGCCTCGCCAAACACCACTCTAAAAACGCTACTTTTTCTATACGCTTGGCGATGTGGAGCTCCCACTAATGTCACTTTCAATTCTGGCTAAATCCAGCATACGCCATAAATTTGGACAAAATCGGTGATGACGTGTAGGCGCGGTCCCCGTGTTAGCCAACTCCAAGTAATTAAATGGCTGAATCAGATTTTGTATATGTGTGCTTGCCGTGTAAATTAGCAGTTGATGCACCGTGGCATGATTTCTTAGTGAAACTGTGAGCTGATCTCACACCTCTCGTACTTTTTGAGAAAACGTAGAACAGTGATGCATATTTTCCGGATTACATTCTCGTGCACGTGGGCAAGTAGCGATTTCTCTATCCCTTCCCAATGCAATGTTTACTGTTCCTGTTACACAGAGAGCTATATTTGTCAAATCCTGACGTTGAAAGAATATCCACCACTAGATTCGATAGATACAGTAAATATTGTGAGGTGACGAAAGTCATGGAATAGCGACATGCACATATACAGATAGCGGTAGTTTCTTGTACACAATGTACAAAATGGCAGTTCATTGGCGGAGCTGTGATTTGTACCCAGGTGACTCACGTATAACAGTGTTATGGCCCCACAACGGAAATTAACAGGCTTTGAACGCGGAATTGTTGTTGGAGTTAGACGCAATGGACATTACATTTCGGAAATCGTTAGAGAATTCAGTATTCCGCGATCTACAGTGTCAGGAGTGTGCCGAGAATACCAAATTTCAGGCATTACCTCTCAACATGGACAACGCAGTGGTCGACGGCAGCCCGAGAGCGGAGGCGTTTGAATGGAGTTGTCAGTGCTAATAGACAAGCAACACTGAGTGAAATAACCACAGAAATAAATGTGCGACGTAGACGAACGTTTCCGTTGAGGCAGTGCGGCGAAATTACGCGTTAGTGGGCTGCGGCAGCAGACGACAGACACGAGAGCCTTTGCTAACAGCACGACATCGCGTGCAGGGCTTCTCCTGAGCTCGTGCCGAAATCGGTTGGAGCCTAGACGACTGGAGGACCGTGGCCTGGTCACACGAATCCCGATTTCAGCTGGTAAGAGCTGATGGTAGGGATAGTATGTGTCGCAGACCCCGCGAAACTATGTATTAGGTTGTCAACGAGGCACTGTGCAAGCTAGCAGTGGCTCCATAATGGTACGAGCTGAGTTTCCATCGAATGTATTGAGTCCTCGGTTATGTTCGGATACTTGAAGAGCATTTACAGCCTTTTGTTGCCTCATGTTCCCAGAAAACGACGGAATTTTTGTGGATGACAATGCGCCATGTCACCAGGTCACTACTGTTTGCGATTGTTTTGGAGAACATTCTGGACAATTCGAGGCAATGATTTGGCCATCCATATCGCCCGACATGGGATATAATGGAGTGGTCAGTAAGTGCACGGAATCCAGCACCGCCAATACTTCCGCAGTTATGGACGGATATAGAGGCAGCACGGCTCAGTATTCCTGCAAAGGACTATCAACGACTTGTTGAGTCCATGAGCTGCTGCCCTACGCCGGGAAAAAGCAGATCCGGCCCGATAATAGAAGGTATTGAAACTTCCCTTTGAACAATTTATACATGACTGTGCTTAAACTGACACACAATATTTTGTTAGCGCAACGCAATCTGACTTTCAAAATTCCCTACAAAAGAATGGCCCTGACTAACATTAAACTATACCTTTCACAAATCACTTACCTCACAATAATCTTCGTTTCTCCCACTACTGCAATACAGCAAGCGCCACTACTGCCAGCTAAATAAAAGATTCAAACTACTAAAGGCACTAACTACTGATAGGGATAGTTAGCAAATGAAAGATATTAATAGAGAACGAACAATGTATTTACCTTGATATCATCACAAGTCATAATATATATATCAGTTCATGACAAATTACAAATCTCCGCCATCTCTCTCCCCACATCCACCACTGCTGGCGGCTCACCTCCAACTGCGCAACGCTACGCGCTGTTCACAGCCAGCTGCCTAACACTACAATGGCGAGTATTACAACAATGCAAAGCAGACACAGACTGCCCACAGCACAGCCAGTGATTGTCATACAGAGGTGGCGTTACCAATAAAAAACCTAAACAGCCTACTTACATAGAGAAAACATAAACAGCCTACTTACATAGAGAAAACATAAACAGCCTACTTACATAGAGAAAACATAAACAGCCTACTTACATAGAGAAAACATAAACAGCCTACTTACATAGAGAAAACATAAACAGCCTACTTACATACAGAAAACATAAACAGCCTACTTACATAGCCCCCATGCTCCCCACAAAAAATTTTTACAAATGGTGTTGGGCACTGGCCAATACAGATTTGACAAAAATTTTTCACAATTACAGTAACAAAGATATAAAATGCACACACTTATTGATACAATGTTGGTCAAAAGCTAAAATTTTCTCACAGTCTATAAAGACAGTCTTGATCATTCATCACAGTGAAACTGCCGTTTCTTTTCTCAAAGTCTGAGCAGTAAAAGACAATGCACACAGAAGTAGTGGATTTCCATGCAGTCTTGAAGAAGTAGTGTTGTCCTTCCAACGGAAAGACAGTGCTGACTCTTGACATGCTGACAGGTAATGGGCCACAACAGAGCAAACCCACAGCAGAGTTCATTCGACGTTTTGAAGAATATTGTTAGGTAGGTCATCACAGAGCAGACCCACTGGAGTCCTGGTAGAGATTGTGGTATTGGTGGGCCACCAGAGGTGCAGACCCACTGCAGTCCTTGTAGAAATAATGGCGTTGGTAGGTCATCATAGATGCAGACCCACTGTAGTCCTTGTAGAGATAATGGTATTGGTGGGCCACCAGAGGTGCAGACCCACTGTAGTCCTGGTAGAGACGGCCAGCAGCCATCCGTTGCGACTGTGCAGGTGCACAATCACCATCGAAGATTCTTGCAGAGAATATAGCAAGTCCATAAACCACCACTTGTGCACTCAGAAAGTTTTTCTTTTAATTGTCCTTAGAACCAGCAATGCTGTTATCCAGTCCCTTGCTGAATTACCAACACATGTGCAAACACTAACAGTCCCTACTTCTCATATATTGTCCACATACTATGACCAACAGAAACGTGTGCAGTGAAATGTAACTAACAAGTTAATAATGTCATGAACTGGTGACAATTACAATTTTATAACATAAGAATACAATTACAAAGGTACAAAATACATCATTAAAAACATAATAATACAGATAACATTTGTAGTACAGGCTTTACAAAAGAATAGAAATAAACATATACATGAGTGTTACAAAAATAGTGACATAAGTACATACATAAAATAATGAGAATAGTTTTCGAAACATTAATTTCACACATGAACATTGAAACAGAACAGAATTGTAAACAACTTTACAAAGAAAATAACATATTATTAATGCAACTTATATTTGAGGATAACAGTATTCCTCCTCATAGTGAATATAGCTTAGTATTAGAAGAGAAAAAAATTCTATGAAACAGTACACAGAGACAGGAAGAAAACAAATACTCAAGGGTACACAAACACATAGTGGGATAACACCAATGGGAAAGGACAGGGTTCGTTTTCAGTGTAACATTTGGTACTGCAGTCCAACCCAAAACTTCATATATCTTTCCTCTTATTTCATCCTTTGTTTCCACCAAAAAAATTCTATCTAAGCATGCTTTCTGTATTTATATGTTCACACATTTCTTACCTCAACATTTATTTCCAAGAAAATCCTACCTAAACCTGTTTTCTCAATGCATTTCTTCCAATTCATCGCAACTCATTCTCTTAGAGGCTACCCCCTCTTAAGCTAACTTAAATCTACTGAGCTCAGATGCTAAACTAAGGGACGAGGCAATGCAGCATCACATAACAATTAATATAAACAGCAATTACCAAAAAATTGGAAAATTGCAAAGCAAGCTACCGTAAATCTAAATTAACAGATAAAATGCAAAATTACAACTAATATGAGCCAATGTGCAGCAACATGAAAAATCAATGAGTAGTAAAATTGGCTTAGCAGAGTAACACAAATTAAAGTTCAGTAGCACTATGCCTGGCAAACAGCAGCTTATATCTAAACATGACATAGCTCAAGAAGAAAAAATATTACAGTAAAAACAACAATGCAGATAAGGGAAATGTATATTCACATCTTAATGTCTATGTAATTAAAGTGGTGCACCACAACAACTTATTGTAAAAGAAATATTACCATGTACTTGAAAAGAATATTATGTATGCAGTTACTAGTTCCTTCTTATTGTTCTTTCCTTTCCAAGTGCTCCTTTTTTTAAGAATGTGGATCATAAAATAATTATTTAATAGATCTGTTGACAGAAAGTGTTCACATTAGCAAATGCATTTTATTTTATAAAAGCAATGCTGCAACACAGCTGGAAACCAGATATCAAGTGAAATAAGCAATTACGCAAACCAAAGCATAAAAACATCATTCAATAGTCATGTGGCATTTCGTAAGTCAGTAGCTCTCAACTCTCATAGAAAGACACTTGTCATAATCAGGTGTGCAGATGTACGAATATTTCCCATCAATTCATAAGCATTTCAGCAATTAGCACAAAGTGCGAGTAATCATATGTTTTCAAGTAACGAGGGTATCGCATTAGCGATGAAAGGCACACCCTAATGGCTTGTTCTCCAGGTGTTTTCCTGTGCTCTGAAAGGCACGCGCTAATGGCTTTTTCTCCAGGCGTCTGACACAGCTGGGTGCCCACGACGCATTATGTGTAGGTGGTCCGTTAACTTTCTTACGGAAATATTTACGACAGCAGTTTCCGCTACAGAGACAGTCGCACATAAAAATATTTCACAGGTCAAGAATTAGCGTTGCAAATCTGTAGAAACAAAATCCTATAAATATAAGTGTCCAAAAAAAATATTGGTCAGCATTGTGATACAGTCACACATTTCATAACTCTTAAAGTACGTTTCTTGGTTTCCAACATCCTTTTCATAAATCAGAGTCCCTAAACACTACTCATTATTCCTTACCTCATTATACATATACATATTCGTCGACACTTCTTCAATATTTCATCATGAGAAATACGTAGCATAATAAACATTCCTCAACAACATAATACACATCGTCGTCGTAATAATATCATCATAACACCTCAGTCAAATCTCAAAATCGTCGTAACTTCCTCCAATAATTTCCAAGCCTAAAAAAATTCTCTGCTCATGTCAAAAGTGTCAGCTGCCTCAAACGTACTTTAAAAATCATGATCTCATACCAAATACATCATTCAAAGCTCTCATAGTATCACAATGATTCCGAAAAAATATGAACAGTTTACAAAGTACAGACAAAATACAGTTTCATAAGTGTGAAGTTATCCAACGGTGTAATTGCGTAAACATCTGTCACTGATGTAGTAAAAAACATGTTTATCTCTCAGTTAAATGATCAGATAGCTGTGTAATTTGTGTGTTAGAGAAATATGGTACCGATGTGTAAAGTTGTATAAGCAAATACCATATTAGCTAGGGCTCCCTGTGCTTGCCAAACACATGGTACACAAAGTAAGCGTGTACCCCCCTGAGGATAAACGTAATTATACCCTCAGGTGTTACAAATTACAGCAATGGAATGAAATGTATCACGGAAAACTTTCTTTGTAATTAAAAAATCTTTGAAAATAAGTGTTTTAAGTATAAGATTAATCACTCAAATGCGTGTCCTGTAGCGCTAAATGCGCGTCTTGCTGTAAGATAATTCTGTGGAACTGTCGTAGTTATCGTCCTCTGTAAGCAAAGTTCTGCTAAAGTCAATGTACTTACCTCATGATACACAAAAGTGAAATGCTTTGCGTATAGATATCTTAGTTATTACGCTTATTGCCATGATGAGGAAAGTACTGTACAGTAACGTATTGTTATGCCACGAAAAAGGCTGTCTCATTGTTGCTATACCACAAAAGTTACTACTAAAACATGTTTTTCTTCCTAGAAGAATTCAGAAAACTGTGCAGATATAAAACAGATACACTGCAAAAGCAACATTGTAAATTGTCACTCATTAGTAGCGTCGAGATAAAAATCGTGTAGCTGTCACATAAACTAACCTCTGTGTCATCTGGTATCTCTCAGAAAGTACTTTAAATCCGGAATGTATTTTCAAGTAAACCAAAATGTTGCATTAAAATCTCATTAGCAGTACTGGTAAATGTTCTAATCGTACAACTAACAAGCAAGAATGTACACACACAATTACACTGTGTCGTCTGTTCGCAATAACAATGCATTCGTAATTTCTGTTTAAATAATTTCTCTTGGTTCTTGGCTGGATATTGAACTTCAAACATTGTTGCATGGTAACAGTTTCTAAAGCATACTAGTAACGTGAAGTGAAACGTTTTATGGCAAAGACAAAGTTAAAAAGCAGATTATCTTTCAATAAACGGTTTTACATGTGAAATGTGGTGTAAACCTTTACTCTTCCTAGTACGCAGAGTTTCAACTTTAACGCAATTATCATGTGGTATACGTCGGTAAAGAATACTGGAATTTCTGAAGGTTAGCGTCTTATGTTATTTTTCTCGGAGCCAGCGGGCGCACGCGGCTGCCTGCTGTGCGAGTCATTGTCTGTTCCTTTGTTGGCGCGCGTCGTTATTGGGATTTGGAGACCTAACTTCTACGAATTTACCGTGACGAGAGGGCCCTGCTCTGTTTGAATCCCGCCAGTTCTGATGCAATTCAGGTCTGTCGTTACGATCATATCGTCTGCCGTCATGTCGGTAGATTCCATAGTTCCTTTCTTGTCGGTCACATGGTGGAGAATTTCTCCCTGAATCGTAACTGCGCGCTGGTCCGTTGCGTCTAAAGTTATTCTGTCTCCCTTGATAGTATTTATTTTGGTTCCCGTATTGTCTGTTTATCTTATTGTCTCTGTGATAGTCATTACCACGGAGAGGTGATCTTTCCCTGTAGTTATTACTACTCTGCCAACGGTTGTCATACGGGTGGTGTCTGTTTTGGTCACGATTTGTGTTGTGAGAATAGCCTTGTCGTGTCAAGTTATTACTTCTTTCATCGCGGAATTGCGACCGATGTGACCTGTAATTGTTGTGTTCCTGGTTTCGCGTTCCGCGATTGTCAGTGTCAATTTCTAATTCTTGTAACAGTCCCTGAAATGCTTCAATGTCGTCTTTGCAACGCCCTGCCAAAATAATATGTCGTAAATGTTCAGGCAATTTGAGTAAGCAAATGCGGATGAGTTCTGAGGGGCTGTATGGGTTTGACAGGTACTGATTCTTGTGCAACATGTCTTCAAAATATTTCACAAGACTGGAAAATTCAGATTGTTCGAAATGTTTCATCATTATGATGCCATGTTTTACGCGGTCTTGTGTGGCTTGAGACCAATATGCTGAGAGGAAGGCATGGTAAAATTCTCCTTCACTGTGGCAATCGTGAATGACCGATCGCATTCTTACAGCTGGTTCATTCTCTAAGTAGCCACACATAAATTCTAATCTGTGCTCCAATGACCAGTTGGGAGGAAAACAATGAGAGAATTGATGGAGCCATGCTTGTGGATGAATGTCGTTGCCAGAATTCTTAAATGTTTTGAATTTACGTGTAGTAATGAACAGCTTATAGTCAAAATCATCATGTCGGCGAGTCGCATATCGGTCATTGTTAGGTCGTGTCGGCCATCCCATCTCAAAATTCGGTGCACATTCCCAATTTCTTTCATTACTTCCGAAATGCCCTGTGTTATTATTTTGCAGCTTTTCCGTGTTTCTAAGTCCCTCTTCCCGTGTTGGAGCGCGAGTGTCCTCTGAAATACGTAATTCTTGTATTACCTGTGTCAGCTGATCTTGTACTTCCCGGATTTCTCTTTGGTGTTGTGTATTAATTTGATTCTGATTTTGTTTGAATTTTCTTATTTGTTCATACTCTTCTGTGTCAGTGAAGGCTACGGGTCTTGTGTCATTCAGATCATCATCTACCTTTGTAGATAAGTTAGTGAATTGATCCGAAAGTTCGGCTACTTTCTCCGATAGTGTACTTATTTCCTCGGCGTGTTTTTCTGAACCAAGTTTCAGAGTATCTACTTTGTCCTTTAAGTTTTCCTGAGCTTTTGCAAGTTGCGTAACCGAATCGGTAGATGCAACTGAGTCAAATTTAGCCCACAAGGTCTCATGATTTTCATGAACAATGGTTTGCAGCTCTTTTATGGCTGCTTCGTGATTCTGTAATGCATTTTCATGCCGCGAAAAAATAGGTTGAAAATGCTCACAAATTTGTGTTTTTACGTCATTACAGACTTTTTGACATTTCGATTCAATGTTATGTAACTCAGTAGTTAAATCTTCACGCGTTTGTTCAAGAGTTTGTTCCAATGAGTCTAACTTTTGAAGCTGTTGCTGTGTTTGTCTCTGGTGTTGTTCCATTGTGTCTAACTTTTTAAGATTTTGTTCCACTGTATCTAACTTTTTAAGATTTTGTCCCATTTGTTTCTGATTTTGTTCAAGTGTTGTGTCTAACTTTTGTAGCTTTTGTCCCATTTGTTGCATTAACTGTAATAACAATGCACTGGTGTCTGAAACATGTTCCTCAGTGCTTTTCGGCAGTGAATTTGCACCGGCAACATTGACATTTTGACATGCAGAAAATGTGTCTTGACTTATTTGAGAAAACGGCGAGAACCCAAAACCTGAGTCTACAGTATTCGCAAAATTGTGTCCTGACATTCCCGATTCCTGAGGCAAGCTGTTGCCGACCGATCGATCGATAATGCGTCCCTCTTCACTAATTGTTTCACTGTCCACGCCATTGTTTGCCGCCTGCTCCATTTCCCTATGAACAGTTACCAAATTACTACTTTGAACATCAGCTAATTCATTACTCGGTGGCGCTAACACACTGCTTTCATTTTCACTGTCATTTCTCAGTTTACTTTGGAGCCTAGTATTACGTTTTTCACACGCCATTATTGTCACAGTATTTCACACGACAACACAGAAAAACACAATTTGAAGAGCAAAAATAAGAGAACACATTAACATAACACTGAAAATAATATCTTGTTAATTACAGCTGCGAAATACTTGGTGCAAATCTATATGCATGCCACAACTGTTTTACTGTACAACAATGAAAGGCTACAACTACAAAGGAGATTCTCTCTACAATTACGCGCTAGCAATAAACAAAAGCTACACTAAATACACAAACTACAAGAAAAAATCAGAAGATTCCAGTGAGGTATCCTCGGCTAAGGGTCGACATATGAAACTTCCCTTTGAACAATTTATACATGACTGTGCTTAAACTGACACACAATATTTTGTTAGCGCAACGCAATCTGACTTTCAAAATTCCCTACAAAAGAATGGCCCTGACTAACATTAAACTATACCTTTCACAAATCACTTACCTCACAATAATCTTCGTTTCTCCCACTACTGCAATACAGCAAGCGCCACTACTGCCAGCTAAATAAAAGATTCAAACTACTAAAGGCACTAACTACTGATAGGGATAGTTAGCAAATGAAAGATATTAATAGAGAACGAACAATGTATTTACCTTGATATCATCACAAGTCATAATATATATATCAGTTCATGACAAATTACAAATCTCCGCCATCTCTCTCCCCACATCCACCACTGCTGGCGGCTCACCGCCAACTGCGCAACGCTACGCGCTGTTCACAGCCAGCTGCCTAACACTACAATGGCGAGTATTACAACAATGCAAAGCAGACACAGACTGCCCACAGCGCAGCCAGTGATTGTCATACAGAGGTGGCGTTACCAATAAAAAACCTAAACAGCCTACTTACATAGAGAAAATATAAACAGCCTACTTACATAGAGAAAACATAAACAGCCTACTTACATAGAGAAAACATAAACAGCCTACTTACATACAGAAAACATAAACAGCCTACTTACAGTATCAAATTGCTCTGAGCGCTATGGGATTTAACATCTGACGCTATCTGTCGCCTAGACTTAGCACTACTTAAACCTAATTAACCTAAGGACATCACAGACATCCATGCACGAGACAGGATTCGAACCTGCGACCGTAGCAGCAGCGCGGTTCCGAACCGAAGCGCCTAGAACCGCTCGGCCAAGAAGGTATCCCATGACTTTCGTCATGTCAGTGCGTTAGAGAAAAACATTAACTTTCGTAGTGGTAATGCTCCTGCGCGTCCAAGTGCATTGGCAGCAGGTAAACTGAATAAATACCCTATGTACGAGTATTTTGGCAGCCTATGACTTCCACGTGTTTGCAGTTACGTGGAAAACATTTCAATTTCAGTGAAGAAGCGATAGGACAGCCAGAGATGGGTGTTTAGCACCTATGTAAATTTCTCATTGGAGTGTCGTTGGACAAATTGCATTGACCCTAAATGGCATTAAATAAGAAACTAAGTATCTTTTTGGGAAGCCTAGAGGTTTTTACTCCTAGCTGCGAATGAAAGAGGCGCTGCGTGTTGTTGGGCGCCGCTGTCGCCGCCGCAGCCCAGACTCTACTGCCGTAATTAGCGGTCGCCTCCGCCAGTAATTGCAGTTTATTGTTTCGTAATTTGCGCAGCCACTGCAAACCGCGCTGTGCCGTGTCCGTGCTCTCGCCCCCACCAAACACCTGGCGCGATACTTCCTTCTCCATTCGCGATACACTCGCGTTGTGAAGGAGACGAGGTGGACTGCGGTCTGAGCGAGGACATAGTTCTCAGAAAACGATGCGCCGCTCCAGGCATACGAAGAGTCGTAGCTGTGGTGTACGCTGCTGTGCGAAATTTACAATGAAAGTAACTTCCGCATGAAGTTCAAAAATGGTTCAAATGGCTCTGAGCACTACGGGACTTTACATCTGAGGTCATCAGTCCCCTAGAACTTAGAACTACTTGAACCTAACTAACCTAAGCACATCATGCCCGAGGCAGGATTCGAACCTGCTACCGTAGCAGTTGCGCGGTTCCGTACTGAAGCGCCTAGAACCGCTCTCCACAACGGCCGTCTTTGTGCGTAAGGTAACTGAAAACAAATACGTAATGAGACGAAAAGAAACGACACTTTTATTGAAACGCAATAATAGCACCTAAGTCACCGCGAGTTGTAATGGACTCCTGAGAATGCAATAGGCGGGTAATGTTTCTTAATAGGATGAGCGACCACCACGGACAGACTTGCACGCTATGCATCGTGCGTCCATGCTGGGCAAAAGGCTGGTACGGAGTTTCTTTCGCAGGGCGTTCAGTTCCTCCAGCAACGCGGCTGACTACTGCTGGATGGCCACTGGTGCATGAGGACGTGCTGCAGTACGGCTCCTCAACGCATGCCACATGTCCTCTGTGGAATTTAAGTCGTGGGAACGGTCGTGTCAGTCCATTCGTCAAATTTCGTTTCGTTCCAAAAGGTCATCCATTCCTCTATCTGCGCTGTTCGATGCGGTCGCGCATTGTCATCCATAAAAATGAAATCGGGACGAATGCACCTCTGAATAGATGCACATGCGGAAGGAATACAGTGTCATATTAGTATTGAGTGGTAAGTACATCGTGTTCAGAGACAAGGTGGTCAGTACCAGCAAGCAACGTTCTGCCTCCAAATACAGTAACACCTGGGACACCAAAATGATCATGTTCGACGATATTCCCACCTCTCTTCATATTATTGTACGTCCAGAATAACTACTCAGATTGAATCTTCTCTCATCCGAGAACAGCGCGCGACCCCAATCCTATTTGGTACAGTCCCTTTGCTCTTGGCACCATCGCGAGCGGTCCCGCCGATGTACTGGTGTCAACGGAACACGAGGTACTTACTGGTCGTAAGGCAGAGAGACCACACCCATGCAGCCGCCCTGCAACTGTGCGGCGTGAGATTACGTGCCTTGCAGTCGTGTTAAATGTGGCTGCAATTGCACCCGCCGTTTGACGTGGGACCCTTCTCGCCTCTTCCACAATGTAGCAGTCATACGCTGATGTTGATCACAGTGGTCGACCACCTTCTCTCCTTCAGGCAGTAGTGCGAGTGGTTCGCGACGCTCCATGTGCATGTCAAACAACGCTGTGAGCAATACCAAACTACTGTGCTTCACTCGTTACATTTCGTCCTCCTTCCAGTTTCGGCGATGATTCTCCCGCGTGTGAGCTTGTCCAAATGTTTTCTACAGGCCGTGTTGTAATGAACACCATCGCAGGGCACTGTAACTGCTCGCTGATTGACACACAGTGTTTTACCCCGTTCCTTCAGCTCCGTCAAGTTGCAGCACCAGCTCCACCTACCGAACTAGGTGACACAGTGCGCACTGGCCTCGCATTCTGGAGGACGACGGTTCAAGCCCGCGTCCGGCCATCCTGATCTAGGTTTTCCGTGAATTGTGTAAATCCCTTCAGTTAAATGCCAGATTGGGTTCTTTGAAACGACACAGCCGAATTCCTTCCCTATCCTTCCCTAACCCGATGGAACTGAAGAGCTCGCTGTTTAGTCCCCTCCTCCCAAATCAACCAAGCACCTCTATTTGGCGCTGTAGTCACGCTGATCTCACTCCACGTGACTTCCAGCTCTGTGTGGAAGACTGGGAGACCTCTGGCAACATGGTCCCACACTTTCATTCATTTCTACCGACTGGTGAATACGTTTTGCCACTTTCTTTATCTCGCCATTAAATTTCGCAGAGCAGTATATATACCTTCCCGGCACGAACGATTCTCTGTCTCATGGACTACCGCATACTGAACCTGACACGACGACGATTACTAACGTATCTCCAAAATTGCGTCGTTGCTTGTTACTACAATTTCATGTTTACTGTGCATAAAAATGCAAACACTCGAAGTTCTAAACTGCCTATCTGTCTTGTTAACCGCTAGTAGGCTATGATCTGACAATAGAGCACATATGATATTCGTTTTCACCGTTTAAAATTAATTAATTACTTATTATCTTCCAGCATGAGTATCCTAATAGCAGGAATATCGACACAATCAGGGGGAAACGAACAATAGTTTTCAATGTTGCGAAAAAGAATACTTATTGTAAATCTCACACCCAGTTGTTCAAACTATGTCTTCGAAGCAAGTGTTCAAAATGCATAACTGTACTTGCTTCGCTCAATCTACACTGCTCGCCATAAAAACTTGCAGCATAACGAAGGAGACATTGTGTAAACATCAGATTGACATTAAGTGTACCAGTATATCCAAATGATTAGCAGAACTACAAAAGTAGGTAGGAGTTATACCATGTACATTCCGTACATAAAGAAAGATCATGCGCCTAGTGTATTATTCAGAAATCGTATCTGAATGTTGCTTGTTTGTGAGCTGATAGAGTTATGCCTCGTATGAGAAGGAGCACAAGTGTCTACCGGCACGTGTCCGATCAAACAGCAGCAGTATTGTGGCCTGAAGAGAGAGCGTCTCATCGTTCCGCGACATCGCTGCTCGCGTTGTAACGATCCCACAGTTGCCATGCGAGTATGGAATCGGCGGATTCGGGAGGGCTCAACGCTGCGTATATCAACGACTTCGCGCGACTAGCGCCCGAGAGGACAGAATCATTGTTCGCTCGGGTGTGTTTATGACATGGAAAGGACCCGCATGGACAATTGGATGACGTTTGGAGCACCATGTACTGTCAATACCGCATCCATTGTTGCGGCTTCCCTTGATGCGGCAGCCGACAGTGATGCCGCCGTCGACAACACTTGACTCAGGATTGACACAACAATTTTTTTTTCCGGACGAGTCCTACTTCCGCCTGTAGCAATACGATGGACGTAGTCTCGTGTGGGGCCTCAGAGGAATTCGAACGTTACCAGGTTGCATTCATCATCGTCATAGAGCTTCAGCACCCGGTGCTCTGATTCCCATAGGTAATTTGGATAGCAGCCATAACACTTCTGCCGCGTTACGGCCGTGGGCCGAGCCGTATCTTCGAGGTCTCTGTGACTTTATCTTGCACAAGATGGTGGAAGATGGCATTTACTTGTGCTCTTCTGACCTGTGATACGGAGGGTGCTCCGCTGCAACCTTGGTCAGCAAGTTCCCTAGAGCTCTTATCCACTGAAAACATGTGGTGATGGGTTGTCGAGAGACCTGCGCACCACCACATGCCAGCCACTACGACTGATGAACTCTGGAACAGAGGTGGCTCAGCATGGAATGACGTTCGCATACCTGTCGTCAAAAGTAAGTTCGACTCGATTCCCAGCCGGATGAGAACCACTGTTGCTACCAGAGGTGGCAGTTATCAGTATTAAATTTCACACTCTCTACACCCCGAAGTTGCCTTCAATTTAATCATGTATTCTTTCTGCTATACTGCGTATGCACAAGAACTTAAATTTTGTTATATGTCCCCCTTCCTGTTGTTGCAAATTTAATGGCCAGCATGTAGAATAGACCAGTGACGACATTCAGTTGCGGTTGCAGCACAAGCAACTAAGTTGTGCGGGTAGCAATGTGTGCTGTGTATACTAAGAAAAAATGGTTCAAATGGCTCTGAGCACTATCGGACTTAACTTCTAAGGTCATCAGTCCCCTAGAACTTAGAACTACTTAAACCTAACTAACCTAAGGACATCACACACATCAATGCCCGAGGCAGGATTCGAACCTGCGACCGTAGCGGTCGCGCGGTTCCAGACTGAAGCGCCTAGAACCGCTAGGCCACCGCGGCCGGCTAGACAGTTTCACCGCATGTACCCATTAAACGGGACGAGTCTTACCGCGCCACGATCAGGAAGGTGGTTTAGCAGCAGCAGGTGAGGCAGTACTGACCTCTTTGCAATGCGGAATATCTTTATCGGTGGAGTCAGAGGCGACGGAAACAAAACCGTCAATAAAGAAGGCGTGAAGGCCGTGGGGCGGCTGTACATGTGCTAAACTATGTAAAACAAGTATGTAACACAGTATAGAAAGAATTGAGTCCCGCCGGCCGTGGTGGCCGAGCGGTTCTAGGCGCTACAGTCTGGAGCCACGCGACCGCTACGATCGCAGGTTCGAATCCTGCCTCGGGCATGGATGTGTGTGATGTCCTTAGGTTAGTTAGGTTTAAGTAGTTCTAAGTTCTAGGGGACTGATGATCTCAGATATTAAGTCCCATAGTGCTCAGAGCCATTTGAACCATTTGAGACCCGTTTATCCAGGTTTTACTTCTATAGGTTCTGCTATCCCCTTCATTTTAACTTCGGATTATCGCTTTTAGCGCGCTATTGTTTATAGCCTGATGCTAATGATGGAGAGTGACTCTAAGGCAGTTACCTTTCCGCTACGATTTGTTGAGAAGAATATCTATGTATATTCCTCAAGTATTGTTATATAATACTACTATTCAGTATCCCTTTATTCTTGCGAGCATTGTTAAGAATTCTTTGTAAAAAAAAATGTTTCTTACTAATTTTGTACAGATCACCTGAGAATACGTCTTCAACTGACGCGAAACTGGTCGGGACTTTTATTAAAAGTATTTTGCAGCCAGTGCGGATGATTTCATTCAAAATCTGTAGTAAATCCTTCATTACAATCCCGAGTTACGTTGCCTGTCATCAACACGTAACAATTTACGTGAGCCACATGTCTAAAACCAGGATATGAATCAGTATGTGAAATTTCTGTTGAAGGAAACAAACATATCTGGAATGATAACTTCTCAGTGGCACTGCCAGCTCATCGTGACTGGCAATAGTTTTCGGAGTCGTGCCTCGTAGTCACCGACACGGACACAGGATGCACTGGCCTGTGAAGTGAGTCATTCACTCGACAGCCCAGAGTGTGGGGCGCAATGGCGACGACAGCACACGCCGCTGAAATGTGACGTGCAACCTCCGCTTCGTGCCTACACTCGCGACAAGTAGTGCTCACCAACGACGCAGGTGCTTAAATGAAGCAAAGCTCCGCTGTAAAGTTACGTACTGGTTTCAGAATGAACATGTTACCAGTCTCTTTTCGAAGAACTTCGTCTGCCCATTTTCCTGGATTTTACATTCAGTAGAATACGTTTCTATACATTGGAATTTTGGAGTTCCATTTCCTACAGGGAGACGAAACGAAATATATCTTGCCCCAATTTTTCAGATATGAGCACGCGCCCGAAAGTTACCGAGTGAGAAACATTTTTCACGAATGTATGGCCAAAATATTTCATACGCACAATACCTCATTTCAATTGTTTTCTCTAGAATACTCGTATTTTAATTCAAAGCCACGCAAATTAATTGAGTGACATACAGCATATCGTTTACATAGTTTTTATACCACTAACAGCTTTCTGGGAAGGACAACAGCAGCTCACAGACATTATGAATAACAGTAACAAAACTGAATAACAATTCAAATTATCATAAAAATAACAATTAAAAAGTCAAGAATGATGTGTTTCCAAAAGCAGCATAGCTGTATGAAGATGCTTTATTCGCAACAATCAGTTTCACGTGTGAGTATAGAAGCATCTTAAGGTTTACAATGGTTATCCGTAGAAGTCCATCTGCTTTATGGAAACTGAATCATTATGAACCTGAAGAGGCGTCTACACTGACGCGAAAACGATAGTTGCGAATAAAGCACCTTCATACAGCTATACGGCTTTTGGAAGCACATCATATTGTTTTAATTCTTATTTTTATGATAATTTGAACGGTTGAGTGTTTTATCGTTATTTTTACAGAGACCTCATTTCTTACGTCAGAAATTACGGCTAATTTTTTTTAAATTATTATTTATTCTCATTACTGAGGAAAGTTGTAGGCAACGTACGTTACTCTTGTTATACCTGTTACGGTGGTTTTGAGAAATAAATGAAGAATGCGTAAGGTGACCAGCACTACTCTTATCCTATCTCCGAGCCTTTTATCTAATTACACTAATCTAATAACTGATTTTCAGGAGGCAGAATATGAATTGCGTGACGGTAAAGATCAGCTGAATTTGGCTGAATACATCTTATTTTAATTCGTCGTTAACTGTGCAAGATAGATAACAAACAATTTCATCTAGCATATTGTCACTATACTTAACGAGCAACTGGATGAATAAAAAGTTAGTTACAGTTACATATAATAACCAAATCGACTTAACACAGCCGTAGCTCACATAGAAGTGGTGCTCATGGTTTCTTTTTCTGCCACTGTTTACACTTATCGTTATAAAAAAATGGCTCTGAGCCCTATGGGACTTAACTTCCGAGGTCATCAGTCCCCTAGAACTTAGAACTACTTAACCCTAACTAACCTAAGAACATCACACACATCCATGCCCGAGGCAGGATTCGAACCTGCTACCGTAGCGGTCGCTCGGTTCCAGACTGTAGCGCCTAGAACCGCTCGGCAATCCCGGCCGGCCTTATCGTTATAGTCGGAGAATGCCTCACATATTGGGCTAATTTACGGAGTTTGCTTACGCTGAAGATACTATGCATCCCCATCTTTTAGACGAACAAATTTTAACGCTCCGTTTTTAATATGTAGTTCTATTAAATGACAATAGAGTGGAATCACAAGAACCTCACAAACGCTGTGGACTAATTTGCTTCTGAAAAACAGGATATAATTTTTCAACAATAACAAGTTTTCAAACCCTTAGGCAAGGATTCGAAAACTTGCGAAAATATTAAATAACAGAAATCAGTGTGTTGTAGTTGGCAGAAGAGCCAACACCGTGTTACGAGAGGAGGCCGAAATGCACGTGTTTTAGCTCACGCAGGCTGGCGTGAGGCGGGAAGAACTATACTGACGTGAGGTCTGGAACATGACAAGGAATTAGAATTCAGAAAGCGGACGTAATTAGTTTGATACTTAACTTTAATCCATTAATGATGAACGTCGCTCTTGACGGTACATGATTCACAATTTTATCTGTTCAGAAGACATAGTAACTGAATATGGCGCCTTGCTAGGTCGTAGCAAATGACGTAGCTGAAGGCTACGCTAAACTGTCGTCTCTGCAAATGAGAGCGTATGTAGTCAGTGAACCATCGCTAGCAAAGTCGGCTGTACAACCTGGCGAGTGCTAGGGAGTCTCTCTAGACTAGACCTGCCGTGTGGCGGCGCTCGGTCTGCAACCACTGATAGTGGCGACACGCGGGTCCGACGTATACTAATGGACCGCGGCCGATATAAAGGCTACCACCTAGCAAGTGTGGTGTCTGGCGGTGACACCACACAATGTCTTGGTCACATTTTACTTTATTAAATTTCATGCCCAGATCCGGCGGCTTTCCACATATCATCAGATCCAACGAGTACAGCGGTAATGGAAATCAGCGATGGCGTCATTGGCCGGGAGGCCCTTTGCGAGGCAGGTCCGGTCGGCTTGGTGCAGGTCTTATTACATTCGACGCCACATTAGGCGACCTGCGCGCCGGATGGGGATGAAATGATGATGAAGACAACACAACACCCAGTCCCTAAGCGGAGAAAATCTCCAATCCAGCTGGGAATCGAACCCGGGCCCGTAGGACGACAATCCGTCACGCTCAACACTCAGCTATCGGGGCGGTGACACTTGGGCGCACAGTCAATATCAACGTATTGTGTACTGAAATATCCTGTAGAATCTGAAACTTGCTTGTGTAGTGACAAAAACTTCATTTGCTTCACCGAGGGCTGCTTCACACCAACGTTGCTGAAATTAAGCGGCAACGTTGCACGAATCTTTCGTATATTTTTTGTTAGCAGATAAGTTTTAGGTCGCCCATGGTCAGCAAGCTTTCTTAACTATTTCTCATTCATTGTGCGCTTTTCCGGCAGCTTGAGGACTACGAATTGAAAGCACAGCTTTAACAGCCATCATCTGAGATTCTCCCTCTGTGTCTTACACACGTACACTCTCAGCCCTCGGCTGAGCGCTTGAATTCCTGCCCATTGTGCTGTGCCCGGCGGCAGGCTCCGGCGCGGGGTTCTGGGGAGGAGGTGGCCCATTGTTCCGGCTCCACGAGGTTGCGGCGCCGTCATTCCCTTTCTAGACGAACACGCGCCGCGCATTGAGACAAGCGTCACGACGCGGAACAACGGAAAACGCATATCAAGCACGGCGACAATGCCAGCTGGTCCCCCTGCGCCTTGCCGCCTCTTTCAGCACAGCCACCAGCTTCCGGCCCCGGCACCGGCTACACCCCCGGCCGTGGTACCGTAAAGAAGACCGGGCCCACGTTGCCTGGCACTCGGACCGAGGGTTATACGAAGTTTAGTCATAAAGGGGTACTTACAACCTGGAAAGAATGACTTTACGCAATTATTTTTATGTTGGGATAAAATGTTCTAGGATTCCCAACCACTTCAAGTGCTTAAAATACCACGGCAGTCGACCAAACACCCCTGACCATTGACAAGTGGAATGACTGCATATGGGGCTGTTGGTACGCCCTTACATATTCTACCCACCTGCTGTGACGTCACTGGTGCTCACGGCATCGCCGTATCATACCCGAGGTCCAAGACAAAGGCAGGCTTGGCGCGTACGTCACAGCACGTGACACTGCAGGTCTGAACGAGTGCCAGCAGCTCTCTCTGGTGGGTGGCGAGTAACTAGTTCAGATGAGTTTAATAACTCTGGACTTCAAGTTTTAATTCATGCAAGCTCTCGATAACACATGACGTAGTTAAGACTTTTAGTGGGTACCTTTTCATTGTTGTGAGGCTCAAAACCATATCAACAAAATCCAGTAAAAATAAACGCAAAATATATCTATTTAAAAAATTCGCTTGATCCCTTCCTAAGAGAGACTCTCCATTCCTCCCAAGCTAATTATGTAAGTGTAGACCAGATATGGCTCAAATTCAAAGATACAGCTTCGACAGCAATAGATAGATTCATACCGCATAAGTTAATAAGAGACGGGACTGATCCACCATGGCACACAAAATACGTGAGAACACTGTTGCAAAAGCAACGGAAAAAAACATGTCAAATTCAGAAGAACGCAAAATCCCCAGATTGGCTAAGTTTCGCGGATGTTCGAAATTTAGTGCGGAAGTCAATGCGAGATGCTTTTAATAGTTTCCACAATGAAACATTGCCTCAAAATATGGTAGAAAACCCAAAGACATTCTGGCCGTATGTGAAGTACATCAGTGGCAAAAAAAAAGGTCAATACCGTCAATGCGCAATAGCGATGGAAATGTTTCCGATGATGGTGCCACTAAAGCGGAGTTACTAAATACAGTTTTCCGTAGTTACTTCACGAAAGAAGACGAAGTAAATATTCCAGAATTCGAAACCAGAACAGCTGTCAGCATGAGTGACATAAAAGTAGATATCTTAGGTGTTGCGAAACAACTCAAATCACATAAGAAAGTCAAGTCTTCCGGTGCAGATGGTATACCAATCACGTTCCTTTCAGGGTACGCAGACATAGTAGCGCCTTTCTTAGCAATCATACATAACCGCTCACTAGAGGAAAGGTCTGTTCCTAAAGACTGGAAAGAAGCACAGGTCACACCAATATTCAAGAAAGGAAACGGGACTAACCCATTGAATTACAAACCTATATCACTGACCTCAATTTGCAGTAGGGTTTTGGAGCATATACTGTGCTCGAACATTATGAATCACGTTGAAGAAAATGACTTATTGATACACAACCAACACGGATTCAGAGAATATTGTTCTTGTGCAACACAGCTAGCTCTTTATTCCCATGCAGTAATGAGTGCTGTCGACAAGGGATCTCAGATCGATTCCATCTTCCTACATTTCCAGAAGGCTTTTGATACCGTTCCTCACAAGCGACTATTAATCAAAATGGTTCAAATGGCTCTGAGCATTATGCGACTTAATTTCTGAGGTCATCAGTCGCCTAGAACTTAGAACTAATTAAACCTAACTAACCTAAGGACAACACACACATCCATGCCCGAGGCAGGATTCGAACCTGCGACCGCAGCGGTCGCTCGGCCCCAGACTGCAGCGCCTAGAACCGCACGCTATTAATCAGATTGCGTGCATATGTAGTATCGTCTCAGTTGAGAGACCGGATTCGTGATTTCCTCTCAGAGAGGTCACAGTTCGTAGTGATAGACGGTAAATCATCGAGTAGAACAGAAGTATATCTGGCGTTCCGTAAGGTAGTGTCATAGGCCCTCTGCTGTTTCTGATTTACATAGATCATCTAGGTGATAATCTGAACAGCCGCCTTAGATTGTTTGCAGATGACACTGTAATTTACCGGTTAGTAAAATCATCAGACGCCGGCCGAAGTGGCCGTGCGGTTGTAGCCGCTGCAGTCTGGAACCGCGAGACCGCTACGGTCGCAGGTTCGAATCCTGCCTCGGGCATGGATGTGTGTGATGTCCTTAGGTTAGTTAGGTTTAACTAGTTCTAAGTTCTAGGGGACTAAAGACCTCAGAAGTTGAATCCCATAGTGCTCAGAGCCATTTGAACCATTTGAACCAAATAAAAAAAAAATGGCTCTGAGCACTATGGGACTTAACATCTATGGTCATCAGTCCCCGAGAACTTAGAACTACTTAAACCTAACTAACCTAAGGACAGCACACAACACCCAGTCATCAAGAGGCAGACAAAATCCCTGACCCCGCCGGGAATCGAACCCGGGCGCGGGAAGCGAGAACGCTACCGCACGACCACGAGCTGCGAACGAACCAAATCATCAGACGATCAATTGCAATTACAAAATGATCTACAGAGAACTTCTGTATGGTGCGAAAAGTGGCTATGGGCACTAAAAAAAAAAAAAGTGCGAGGTCATCCACATGGGTACCAAAATAAATCCGATAAAATTTGGATATACGATAAACCGCACAAATGTAAGGGCTGTCAATTCGACTAAATACCTAGGAATTACAATTACGAGCAACTTAAATTGGAAAGACCACATAGATAATATTGTGGGGAAGGCGAAACAAAGATAGCGGTTTGTTGGCAAAACACTTAAAAGATGCGACAAACCCACTAAAGAGTCAGCCTACATTACACTTGTCCGTCCGCTGCTGGAATATTACTGCGCGGTATGGGATCCTTACCAGGTAGGGTTGACGGAGGACATCGAAAAAGTGCAAAGAAGGGCAGCTCGTTTCGTGTTATCGCGCAATAGGAGTGAGAGTGTCACTGATATGATACGCGAGTTGGGATGGCAGTCACTGAAACAAAGGCGGTTTTCTTTGCGGCGAGATCTATTTACGAAATTTCAATCACCAACTTTCTCTTCCGAATGCGAAAATATGTTGTTGAAACCCACCTACGTAGGGAGAAATGATCATCATAATAAATTAAGAGAAATCAGAGCTCGAACGGAAAGATTTAGGTGTACCTTTTTCCCACGCGCCATCCGAGAGTGGAATGGTAGAGTAGTAGTTTGAAAATGGTTCGATGAACCCTCTGCCAGGCACTTAAGTGTGAATTGTGGAGTAACCATGTAGATGTAGACATATTGATTTTCCACGGCCCGTGCACAGAGGAGTGTTAGCGAAGTGTGGCGGACAAGCCGACTAGTGTGACGTCACGAGTTCGTTGCAGGGCTCATATTTCTCGTGGGCTCCGAGCATACAATGACTTCGCGTCCGCTGCGTCAGCTCGAACCTCGTGATCACTGGTTCCCACGCAGCGCTGAGCTGCAGGTCGCCATCTCGACCGAGTGTCTTATCGGCAATTTTTATTTCGGTGGATTCTTTAATTACACAATTCCAGAAGCCGACAGTGCGAGCCATGACAGAGGTTTCGTCAAATTTGATTCGGTGACCGATCTCTACTTGCACGGCATCAGCCACAGCCACACGGCACAGAAGCGCACTATGGTACTAAAGTTGGTACATCGTGTAACACTGATATAAGATGCCGATAACCTGCCCCATTGGCTAAGTCACCTATGCGAGGTCTTCAGGAGGGACGGCTACAACGTTCAGCAAATAAAAAATGAAGTGATCTCAAGCAGGAATGCCGGCCGGTGTGGCCTTGCGGTTCTAGTCGCTTCAGTCTGGAAACGCGTGACCGCTACGGTCACAGGTTCGAATCCTGCCTCGGGAATGGATGTGTGTGATGTCCTTAGGTTAGTTAGGTTTAAGTAGTTCTAAGTTCTAGGGAACTGATGACCTCAAAAGTTCAGTCCCATAGTGCTTAGAGCCATTTGAACCATTTTTAGCCTACTATGTGAAAGGCATATGCAAAGGGTTTTCTGAAACAGTACGAATTTCTTTACGTTAATGAATGTTCTGTGGAAACGCAAGTAAAATAAGTTGTCATTTCTTGTATGCAATATGTCATGATGAGAACTATTTTTGAATTTGTAGATAATATGTGCAATACCAAAACTGTATGCAATTTCAGAACACAGATGGCACGTAACCAAGGCTTGAACTGATATATATAAAGCGAAAATGTAATTCTGAAACTGTTGTGACTGCTTTCAGAATCTGATCAATTTTGTGTGGATCTGTTTCTCACTTTGTAAAGTTCATCATTTCCACGTAAGTGTGTCCGCAGTGATTTCACACACATACACTATCACATCAAAAGAATACGGACACCTATATGGGGTACGTCCACCCTTCACCACTGTGACTGCTTTAAATCTGCTGATGACTCTTTCAGTTAGGTTTCTGAATGTCCGTAGAGGAATAGGAGCCCATAATTCGTCGGGAGCCGAAACCAGACTAGGTAGGCATGTGGGACGCTGGGGTCTGAAGCGAAGTCGACGTTCTAAATGGACCAAAGATGTTCCTTTCGGTTCAGGTCGGGACTCCGGACAGGCCAGGCCATACATTTCACGAATGTGATTGTCGATAAACCGTTGCTGCATTATTACAGGATATAGTATCGCGCTGAAACAATAAATTGCCGGCTCCGAACCGTTCCTCTACTGTGTACAGTACACAGTGCTGTAAAATGTGTTAATATCCTTCATCGCCTGTAGTTTCATGAAGTTACGATAGGTGGCAGCGCTATACATGGCCTTCAAAGTGGCGTCTGTAACGGAAGTACGTTCCAAGCAGAGATCTGTCATTGAGTTTCTTTCGGCGGACAACCACAGCATCGCAGATATTCATAGGTGCTTGCAGAAAGTTTTCGGAGACCTGACAGTGAACAAAAGCAGGATGAGTTGTTGGGCGAGGCATCTATAATTACCACAACGAAGTCGCACAAATCTGTCCGATCTCGCGCGTGCCGGCCTGCCGCATGCAGCTGTGACTCCCACTTCTTTGGCCGAGTTATTCGAGGTGATCGACGGATCACAATCAAACACCTCGTTGCACAATTGTACGTCTCTGTTGGTAATGCTGACATACTCGTCCACCAGCGGAGGTACTCAGATGTGTGCCCGCTGGTATCCTCGCCGTCTACCAGACCACACAGACCAACGTTGAACCATCTGCGCGGCATTGCTTGCACGTTACAAGGCTGATGGTGATAATTTTTTTAACACGTTTCTTGTAGTGGCCATTTGCGCAGCAGCTGTATATAAATTGCAGTGGTTTCAAAGAAAATGCCTTTTTTGCATGCTGCACATCGAAATTTTTATTTATGCACCCAGACGCGTTTCGCCTTTTTTACAAGGCATCTTCAGTGGGTGTCCTGAAATATTACATGATTTGTCCATTTTTACTCATAGGTCATGGTTTCACATCTCTTGCTCTGTGTCGTGCGTAGCTCGTGGTTTTGATTTCTTATATTGAAATGACTCCCACGATACCACAAAGCATTAGCGATCCCTACGACCAAGCGTCAGTTCTGCTTTCGCAGAAGCAGAAATAATGAGTGCAGACTGCCAGCCCTGCGAGAGGGTGGCGGGGTTTGCTGAAACTGTGTTTTGTTTACCCTCGCAGCTGACTGCTGCGTGAAGTATTCGCAATACAGGGATGGTGAGTCCTACTGCCAGTCTCTGATGGTGGAACTCATTTATCCAGGCATTTACAGAGGGCCTACAGTTTAATATGGACTGTGCAACTTCCAGCGTGTGATTTCCACAGCAAAACGTCATTATTAGAGGTGAAAGAAACTGTGGTGTCACCGCCAGACACCACACTTGCTAGGTGGTAGCCTTTAAATCGGCCGCGGTCCGGTAGTATACGTCGGACCCGCGTGTCGCCACTGTCAGTGATTGCAGACCGAGCGCCGCCACACGGCAGGTCTAGAGAGACGTCCTAGCACTCGCCCCAGTTGTACAGCCGACTTTGCTAGCGATGGTTCACTGACAAATTACGCTCTCATTTGCCGAGACGATAGTTAGCATAGCCTTCAGCTACGTCATTTGCTACGACCTAGCAAGGCGCCATTATCATTTGCTATTTATCTTGTGATGCATGTACCGTCAGACCGATGTTCACCAATTATGGATTAAAGTTAAGTATTCCAGAAGCTACGTACCTTTTTTGCTAGTCTCTATTCCTTCAACTGTTCCAGACCTCACGCCAGCCTGCGTGAGCTTAAACACGTGCCTTTCGGCTTCCTCTCATAGTGGCTTGGCTGTCTTGCCAAGTCACAACAGAAACGATAAGTGATAGAAGACCTGCTAGGACTGATTCTGAATGGAACCTGGGATCTTTCGATACACTGTTAGCGAAATATAAACTATCAGGTTTCTAGTTTTAGGCAGAGAATGAAGCAGCGCCGACAGCTAAACCGATGTTCTACGAGAAGATGTGCCCACAGATTTTAAGTTACTAGAATTAGCTATTACGTCACATGCTCGTACATCGTAACGCGCAGGGCGCTAGGTTGTGAGACAGGAAGATGAGTCCGCCTAGGTTGGCCCCAAATTCCGCCTTAGAGAATACGACAGATAAACAGTTATAATACGGCAATAAAATGAGTAAAGTTCATACGACTTCTCTCCCACTATACTGACACGAGAAAGGTCATGCGAAATCGACATGCTCATATACAGATGACGGCAGTATCGCGCACACAAGGTATAAAAGACCAGTGCACTGGCGGAACTGTCGCTTGTACTCGGGTTGTTCACGTGAATTGATTTCCGACGTGATTATGGCCGCACGGCGGGAATTAACAGAATTTGAACGCGGAATGGTACTTGGAGCTAGACACGATGAATATTCCATTATGGAAATCGTTAGAGAATTGAATATTCGGAGATCCACAGTGTCAAGAGTGTGCCGAGAACACCAAATTTCAGGCATTACCTCCCACCACGGACAACGCAGTGGCAGGCGACCTTCACTTAACGGCCGAGAGCAGCGGTGTTTGCGTACAGTTGTCAGTGCTAACAGACAAGCAACACTGCGTGAAATAACCACAGAAATAAATGTATGATGTACGACGAACATTTCCGTTACGACAGTGCGGCGAAATTACGAATTAGTGGGCTATGGCAGCACATGACCGACGCGAGTGCCTTTGGTAACAGGACGACATCGCCTGCAGCACCTCTCCTGGGCTCGCGACCATATCGTTTGGACGTCAGATGATTGAAAAACCGTGGCCTGGTCAGATGAGTCCCGATTTCAGTGATAAGGGCTGATGGTGGGGCTCTGGTGTGGCGCAGACTCCACGAAGCCATGGACCCAAGTTGCCAAGGAGGCACTGTGCAAGGGGGAGGTGGCTCCAGAATGGTATGCGCTGTGTTTACATGGAACGGACTTGGTTCTCTGTTGTGTTCGACTACTTGAAGACCATTTGCAGCCATTCATTAATATTTCCAAAAACCGATGGAATTTTCATGGATGACAATGCACCATGTTACCGGGCCACAATTGTTTCCAATCGGTCTGAAAAACATTCCGGACAATTCGAGCGAATGATTTGGTCCGACATGAATTCCATCGAACATTTGTAGGATGTAATCGAGAGGTCAGTTCGTGCACAAAACTCTGCACCGTCGATGTTTCGCAATTACGGACGGCTATAGAGGCAGCGTGGCTGAATATTTCTACAGAGGACTTCCAAAGATCTGTAGAGTCCATGTTACGTCGCGTTGCTGCACTATGCTGGTCGAAAGGCGGTCGGAGACGTTATTAGGAGGTGTCCAATTACTTTTGTCACCTCCGTAAATGTTACCTTGCCCCTTATTGTCTCGGACCACAGAGTTAAATAACAGTTAAATAATAAAATTTGTCAAATCCTGATAAGTGGACCCCGTTCTAGACAGGAAAAGAAGTAGAAATAGCTAGTTCTTATGCGAGTGACATGGGAGCAGCGCGCGTTCCCAATTTGTCCACAGCGGATTCAGCGTCGCGAATGCAGCGGAAGAGGCGGTGGCGCCGAGCCGTCCGCTGACATTGGCACAGATACCGGCGACACAGGCATCCGTCGCTACGCTTGCCGAACTGTGCGGAAGCGGCTGGCGTGGCCGCTTCTTTTGCATGTATTTTTGTTGTCCACTGCTAGTTAACCACTCACTCTGCACGCTGTTCTAAAGTAGCGCAGGTGGTTTAGAGCGATGTCTCAAAGCTCATCTTGGAGCTTGGGACCTTGTAAAAGTTGTTTGAGGAATGACGCAGGAAGCAAGCCCCAGAAGTATGAAGTATTCTGTTATAATAATAACGAATAAGGAAGTAAGTAAGAAAGATTAGGATTTAACGTCATGTCGACAAATAGATCACTAGAGACAGAGCACAAACTCGGATTTCTTTTCAAGGGATGGGTAAGTAAATCGACCTTGCTCTTTTAAAGCAATCATCCCGGCATTTGCCTGTAAAGAGTTACTGAAATCACAGGAAGTGTAAATCTGAATGGCCAGAGGTGTATTTGAGCCGTCGTCTTGCCAATTTCGTTTAGAATGTACATCTGTTGTCGTGTAGATGTCGATTACGAAAACATCCGTGAGTGGTTAAATGGCAATGCCTTGAACTGTGATTTGAGCAGCTAAGAGTCGTAGATAAAATGAATAGTGTTCGATAGAGAGAGAGAGAGAGAGAGAGAGAGAGAGAGAGAGAGAGAGAGAGAGCGTGATTATCACGCACACCGAGCCACTTAAATTCATTGATCTCTCGTCAGAGTAGGCAGCACAAAATCAATTGGACAGCGCCAATATTTTGACTCTGTACAAATCCTTCTTGGAACCAATAACAATATATGAGAGAGAGTATCGGGAACTCACAGAAAAATAAAGAGAGTTAGAGCTTTAGAAATGGACCACTTGATAAGAGCTTGTACAATCTCATCACTGGATCACGTAAGAAATCGGGAAGAGGACGAGGAAAAACGATGAGATGGCAGAATTTGGGGACAGATGGGGTAGGCGGCAACAGCTGCAGGGCCCCCGCAACAAGGAATACAATGCGGACAGTCATCACGGAAAAAGTTTATGAACAACAGAAACAGAAAAAAACTGGACGACTGTTTCCCGAAAGTGATATCAAATTAGTGTGTTTTAAGTGTAATTTTGTATATAAATTTCTCAGTTTCCGGTGTGTAATGCGTAAATACTTCAGTTGGATTTCACCTGTTATAAGTAGCATTTTTTGTAAGTACAGTAAATAGTAGTTTCCTGCAAAACCATATGTATTTTAGTTTGTCCATGTTTTTCGAGTCGCAGGTACGTATTAACCCGCATATGAAAAGTTATTATACACAGTTTCGATTAGCAATTCATGAAGGCGTTCTAAGTGACCACAGATACTCTGCTATTTCTATACTACTATTTCTGGAAACTGTAGTAGATGCTCCAAATCCATTCAGACTGCTTCGATATCTACAGTGTGCCACTAGCATATGATCTGGACTGCAGAGATATCAGGTACACGAAGAGACAAAGAGTGATGTTTCTTTTGCACCAGTAAGGTCAGTTTTACGAGAGGTTCTGTCATTAGGGAGCTGGCAGACGAAGCAGAAACGTGAAAGCGACTGCTTGTATTCGTCGGCGTCGAAGGGCACAATATCAACAAGTGGAATATAGAAGAGTAAAATCATTCCTCCCCAGGAAATGGATTTGACATATTGCTTCACCTCAGTTCCAAATAACATTTTGTTACGGCAGTGTTCGCGCTTGCAATCAGGAAATTAGCTGGCTGGCCAAAGGCCATCCAAAATGCGATGAAAGAATTGCTTGACCTCCTTATACCTGTCACTAGTGTACGATATCAGGTAAGCACCTAATTTAAACTTATTGGAGGAGGAATGGCAATCCACAACAAACTCCGTTAAGTTAAGAGTGATTAGGAGATTTTGTTCACTAGACCTGCTTCGCTTTGCGCCACCATATCTAATTTCCTTGAACGGAAAACAGTTATTTCTTTTCCTTTCCGTCAGAGATAACTGTTGGTCATTCCACAGTCGAAGGGACCGATGAGTAAAAGGTCCCGTAAAATAACAATAGCCATAAAAGAGGATTCTGTACAGTGACGAGTGATTACCGTTCATCCCGTACGATACTGCACGGTGTGGCCCATATACAGTCTGTGTTACTGTAACGGACTATAAAGTTTCGTCCACAATGCTGGATCCACGTTGGAGCGCCACCCAGGGTGTACTTGTCAGCGTCGACGCCGTATGCTGCAGCCTGGACAATTGGCAAGCACGCCATTTAAGTCGATTTTGAAAGTCCAGAAGCAGCAAACGCCTCAGGCTATAACAGGCCTGCGAATGCCATCGCTGCCATGGTGAATGGTAAAGTATACTGATTTCGTTCGAATGATGCTAGAACCACTATTACAGAGGCGACCGCATACATTTATACACTACCATACCGACCTTATTCAGGCGGCCTATATTGTTGAGCAGCATATCCGACAAACACCAAAAGCGACTGTATGAACTGCTATTGGATACAGCATGCAGCCACCATCTCTCCTCACAGAAAGTCATCATAGCGTAAATTACTGCAAGAGAGAAGTTTTACGGTTCAAGGTACTTTCCACTTATAGATACCTCAACATGCCATATTTCAGCAATATCTGACCATATGTGGCACAAAAATAGCAAGATGTTTTCGTACAGCCGAGGTTACCATAGCCTCTGTGGTATGCTTGTTCATCTCATACATCCCCTCAGTACGTCTGTGAAACTGTTGGCTGGTTTCTTATTCGTCACAGTCCTCTAATAAACGTTGTTGGTGTCTCATCGATTTGCGTACAAACCATGTGTAAGAATATTCGATTGATTTCGTGCTACATACTTCAGAACATCTTATTTCAGTGCGGGTGAGCTTCATAGTATACTTGATTCCTAAGAGGAGAACACTTACAACTCCGTAATACTAGCCGGTCGCTGTGGTCGAGCGGTTCTAGACGCTTCAGATCGGAACCGCGTGACTGCTACGGTCACAGGTTCGAATTCTGCCTCGGGTGTGGATGTGTCTGATGTCCTTAGGTTAGTTAGGTTTAAGCAGTTCTAAGCTCTAGGGGACTGATGACCTCAGATGTTCAGTCCCATAGTGCTCAGAGCCATTTGAACCATTTTTGTAATATTAATCATTTGTGTATTGTCATTTTAAATACACACGTAAACAAATCCTGCAATTTAATGAAACAGGGCTTCAGAAACTTTGTAGAATTTTTGAATATCATCTAGACCACTTATGAATGTCAATATATTTCTTATGTACGACTGCAATTTTGAGTGTTTGTTTTTCCAATCATACATATCGAATGCTGTGGCTGACGTTACCAACGTGAAAAGCGAAGAAAGTCGACCAGATCCCATTTCGGACTACAGATACCTCTATATCGACGAAAGGACAACCTTAAGGTCTGAAATCCGTTAGTTTATTGCTTTTGAAATCCAGCCATCAGAAATCATGCATTTTCTTTCACCGACAATAGTAGATTGTGTTACGGGTTGCAGTCGATTTTGTCCGTTTGTAGTATTGTTTACGTCTGCCAAGACATCTGATATGGCAACAGTCGAAATTCTAACAGCAAATAATGGCTATATTGACACCCATAAACAATAGCCGGGCGGTGTGGCCGAGCGGTTCTAGGCGCTACAGTTTGGAACCGCGCGACCGCTACGGTCGCAGGTTGAATTCTGCCTCGGGCGTGGATGTGTGTGATGTCCTTAGGTTAGTTAGGTTTAAGTAGTTCTAAGTTCTAGGGGACTGATGACCTCAGCACTTAAGTGCCATAGTGCTCAGAGCCATTAGAACCATAAACAGTATGTATTATATTAAAAAAAAAATACAATGTGGTGTACACCGTTACGTTTTTGTTCCCTATGACGTAGGGTAAATGAAAAGATAAAATTAAGTACCAATGTTAGCGAATACATACAGTTGAATCTTCCCACAGTTTTCAAGGTCTGCAGTTCCGAGATTGGCAGCTAGCTCCATTCATTACTTCTTCTTCACTTAGCGTCACAGTTCTCATAACATCCCACATACGTAATGCCAGATATATAAGTGACACACGTATTTCATTGTCAGACTAAAATGTTTATACCACATAACCACTCCACAATCTCGCGCATACGTGGAAGAGCAGTTACACGAATTTAACTAAAGTTTTTTAACAAGGAGCTAAGAGCAATGATTTGTAAATAAATCGTCAAACTTCATTACCGCTATCTCTGTTCATTTTCGTTCTTCTTCTTCTTCTTTTTCTTCGCAGATACGATGTGGTATGTGCCATTTCACTTAGCAGGCTGGTATGAAAGACAAATATCCGTTTGTCAACAAAGAAGAGTGTGTTGTGACGTGGCTACGGCGGTGAACGACGCTACGTTCATGTTTGTAGCGTTGGGAAAGCCTGTGACGCAAAATCTGGGCCGGCCTGCCAACTCTTTTTTATCTAATCAAGCTGCGAAATGGAAACAATCAGATCGTGCCAGTTTTGAAACCCATGTTGAGGCATAGTCGTTCGCTTGCTGTACAGGTGAGAGGCACTGCTAGGGTGCTAGCACCGGGGTTCTGCAATGACAGGTGAGCGGACATGCACTGCCTTTTGCTCACGTTTCTTGGCAAAAATGACTGCACTGGGTACTCAAAGGTTTTGGGAACCCTGCAACATTAGAGGTTTCTTTGTGAAACGTGTTACATAGTTATAATAATCATCACTGCAGTCGTCGAAACACACAGAAATACTGTCTTACAAAACTGCCAACAGCTTTAGGCATGTCTTAAGGTAACAGAAAATCAGAAATAGTCGATAAGCGTTTTAACACATAACCAATCGATGAGTGAGTCAAGACTAGTATAATATGTACAGTCCAAAGACCCGTAATTCGCATCCTGAAAATATGATGCCTTTTAAACATGCATTTTTAACATATGAAGGGATTTTTCATGACACAGTACTTTCATGCAACCTCTTGACTACGTTCTGTATGAATAAAAGGAAATTGTGAACTAGCCTGTTGTCGTGTAAAGTCTTTATCCACACAGAAATACGCATACATTTTGTATGATATCAAGGACTTCAAACAATCAGTATGTTTCACACAAGATATTTCACTGTTTTATCAGTAATGAAATTATCGTATTCATGTACATTATTTATTATCATCGGACAAATTCGTTTTGATATGTAATAGATATTTCACTGTTTTATCAGTAATCAAATTATCGTAATCATGTACTTTATTATCTTCGGACAGATTCATTTTGATATTTAATAGTGCACCTTCAAATCAGAACAAAGACGGAACTTGCAGAAAAATGGTTCAAATGGCTCTGAGCACTATGGGACTCAACTGCTGTGGTTATCAGTCCCCTAGAACTTAGAACTACTTAAACCTAACTAACCTAAGGACATCACACACATCCATGCCCGAGGCAGGATTCGAACCTGCGACCGTAGCAGTCGCACGGTTCCGGACTGCGCGCCTAGAACCGCGAGACCACCGCGGCCGGCGGAACTTGCAGAAAGGAACACATTAAAAGTAGAGGCAGAAGAAGAATGTGAGGTTTCGATAGTCAGAGAATGCGTCTCAAGTGACAAGCATATTTTCCATTGGAGACCTAAGCATATCTCCTTCCCAAAGTGATCAGCTAATAATCACTAAGCAGAGTGCTCGGTAATGAATTACGTGTGTTTTGGCATTATTTTCCACATCTGCTGTTGAAACTGTACCCTCTGCTCTAAAATCTCTTCTCAGCAAAGAAAACAACTTTTAGATTTCTCCTACACTTTAGCTGGGTGGCATCGTGATAGATGACCATTCGTTTAGCGGGAATTCTAGAGACAATCCTTATCGTGTAGCAGGCGGTTTCCATTACATCGAAATTTCGACACTATAGTAGTCCGTAAAATTACGTACAATTATTAGGACCATTTAATGTTAGATCAAGTGAGTAACAATAAGTTAAAAAGGTATTTTAATTTTCAATTTGTTTCCTTAAGAATTACATCTGGTAGGTACTATTTACTGTATATTATGCTGAAAGTCAGGAAGATTTAAACAAACCAAAAAAAAGGCTGGAAAGAAGATATCTGGCAACAATGCAGGTCGCAGGTTTCTTGTTTCGAAGTCAGTATAGCAAGGGAAACTGATTTCTTACTTCGGATTCAACACGCTGAATCCAGTTAGCAGTGATGTGCTGAACTCTCCAGAACTTCTAGTTACCTCTCCCTTTTGTCATATAGCACTACAGGTATCAGTAAAGTTTAGTTAGTTGTTACGAGACAATTATAAATACATTCTTGATTACATTCAAAATGACACACCTCTCAGTGAGAAAACAACAGTGAAGGCGATCATTAGAATGAGAAGTGCCTTATGCTAAAAGCAGACTTAGGAGGTGAAAGCTGATTACAACTCTGGGCTCACATTCGGGAGGGCGGAATTTGAATTGTCAATCAAGACATCCCTAAATAGATTAATGCAAATGTCGGGATGATTCCTTCAGAAACTACACGATTGTGTTCCTTCCCCACTCCGATTTCGTACTCCGTCTCTAATGACCTTATTGTCGATGGAGCGTATAAAGCGTATCTTTTCTTCCTTTCTTTAGAGCGCTGGACATTCTGACAAACGTTGTCCGCTACGTTTATTACAATACATTTTTTACATGACTTTTTGCTGTCAACAGTAAGTCATGCCGAAACACAATGGTAACCTAATTTTGACCATTGTTGTCGGTGTAGTCGCCGTGATGCAGAAGGTAATGAATAAAGGAAAGAAGGAAGCTTTTGATTAAACTTTGAGTTGATATCTAGGTCTTGAATGCTTGGTGCTCCGCAGCCTTACACGTTTTTAAAGGACGTCTTCTAAACGCCATGCGCTGCACTGGAAATGTTTATTTGCGAAGTCGGTGTTCAGGTGTATAACCCATCGTCATTGGCATCTGATGCACGGTAACTAACAGCTGTATGTACATCATTTTCCACAACACGATGGCTGTATGTATAATAACAGAAATATAAGTCTACGTACGTAATGTATTTCTGTAGCAATCACACGTCAGTTACAAATTCTTTGATGTTCACCTCGGTATGCATTTAGAAAGCAAACAGCCATGTGGATACCTACAACAAAATCACAATCATGTCTGTGTTAATAAGACAGGATATGAAATCCGGCTTACGACGATAAACTAGGCCTCAAATTGGCTTCAGGACAGAGAACAAAGTAATTCACGTGTTATAAAAAATGTACGTAAGAGCCAAAGTTATAACATGTATATAAATATAATGTATATGGTGTATGTAAAGTAACATGTAGTAAATGTGATAAATTTTATGTTAGCGAAGCGGGGGAAAACTTCAAAACTAACGTTAGTGAAGGTAATCCCTGAGCATTCAGTGCTCGTTTAAGAGAATAAGACTATAGCCATCCTGCTAATGACATTAATAAAAACGTCACCACTCTTAATAAAGCAGAACAAGGCAGATTATTGAATATTCTAGGATTAATTGAAATATACACCCATACGACGAAGCATTCGGACAACATACTTAACGAACAAACAGAATTATAAAATAAGATGTACATAAAAAAATTCAACAGTGTTTTAACCTTATGAGTTCCATTTGGAGTGTCTCCATGTCCTGCATGCCAAAATTGTCTAATTTGACGCAATATGTTGGGTTATTTTGCAATTTTGTACGTTTCGTATATTCTGCCTTCATATACCAATTGCCCAGAAGCTGTATTTTACATATGTGAATGCATTCACAGATATATTTATACATGACCATAGAAATAACAAAGGAGAGGTAATATAGCCTCTGATTTGTTTCATGTTTACATGCTGGCAGTTATGTCAGACATGATCAAGAATTGACACTGCCTGAGATTTGACAACGGTAACATATGCGACAACCTGTTAACTATGTGACAGAATAGATTTTCTATCTTATCGCATTAACATGGACATGAATGTAATGGGTATGTTGTTTGATTTCTTGATGCAAATCAAGCTGAACATCCCAACACGCACACCCCAACGTCCTGACAAGCATGTCATTTCTGTAGAGACACTTAATGTAAGTAGACTTAAATTTCTGTTATTATATATACATCTTTCATGTTGTGGAGCCGGGCGATGTGGCCGAGCGGTTCTAGGCGCTTCAACCCGGAACCGCGCTGCTGCTACGGTCGCAGGTTCGAATCCTGCCTCGGGCATGGAGGATGTCTGTGACGTCCTTAGGTTGTTTACGTTTAAGTGGTTCTATGTCTAGGAGAGTGATGACCTCAGATGTTAAGTTTCATAGTGCTTAGAGCCATTTGAACCATTTTTTTTATCATGTTGTGGAAATTGACTTACATACAGTCGTTTGTTGGTGTGTGTCTGATGCCTCTGACGATGGGGTTATACTCCCGAATACCGATTTCGCAAATACGCATTTCAAGCGCAGTTCATGGTGTCAGGAAGACAAAAAATGAGTTATAGAGAGGGCGGAAAACATAAAGAAGAACGGGCTAACCGGGGTTTGACCCCCGCGACCCCTCGCCGAGTCATAACAAAGTGAACTGTGCGCCATAAGGGTCTTTGGCCTCCTGCTCGCTTATGTACAGCGCCTAGCAGGCACTAAAAATAACTTTAAAAACGATGTAATCTCGCATCTTCGTGGCAACTTGGTCAGCAACGTAGCAAGATTTCTAACATGTGACACTGCTTAATAAGCGAGTATGGTCTTATTCTCCAACGTCAACAATTAAACTATGGCCTTAGGAAAACTAATTCGTGGCCGCACTTAAAATATTTGTTTCATGTATTGGTTTGGAGCCAAATGCCGTGCATAACGTGGAACAAGCATCATCGTACACCAGACTAGACTTCATCCTCTCGATTTGACATGCTGTGGAAGGCCAGGTGTTTTGATATCTATTCTGAAAGTCTACGCCATGGTAATTTCGCAGTAGTTTATTCCTGAAAATGTAATGTACGTATAACATATTGCAATATCCAGTTGATGAGACCCATAAGTTTTTGGGTGTACATATAGATGAAAATTTTAATTGGCAAATTCAAATTTTGAATCTCCTAAAGCGATTAGGCTCAGCAACTTTTGCGATCAGAATAATTGCCAATTTTGAGGATATAGAAATTAGTAAGCTAACGTACTTTGCATACTTTCACTCTCTGATGTCATACGGAATAATATTTTGGGATGACTCAACATTTAGGCAAGAAGTATTCACTGCTCAAAAGAAAGTGGTTAGAATAATGTGTGGGGTTCATAGTCACACATCTTGTAGGCATCTTTTTAAAAGATTGGGAATTCTTACAACAGCCTCACGATACATCTGCTTACTAATGAAATTTGTTCTCAACAACATGGACCAGTTTAAAAACAACAGTGACATTCATGCTTATAATACCAGAAAAAAGAAAGACTTGCACTATCCTTTGCACAACCTATCTTTGGCACACAAAGGGGTAAAATATGCTGCTATAAAAATTTTCCACAGATTACCAGATGAAATAAGGTGTCTGACAGACAGCAGTAATAGCTTCAAAAATAAATTGAAATCATATCTCTGTGACAACTCCTTCTATACCATAGATGATTTCTTGAATACGAATAAATAAATCTATAAATATAGTGTATGCATTTTGTGCCATTTAAGGGAATGGGGTAAATAATAGCCGAGCGGGATTAGCCGATCGGCCTAGGGCGGTGCAGTCATGGACTGTGCGGCTTGTCCCGGCGGAGGTTAGAGTCCTCCCTCGGGCTTGGATGTGTGTGTTTGTTCTTAGGATAATTTAGGTTACGTAGTGTGTAAGCTTAGGGACTGGTGACGGTAGCAGTTAAGTCCCATAAGATTTCACACACATTTGAACATTTTTGGGTAAATAACAGAAATATTTTCTTTAACTCTATATGTTGTTTCATATGTGCGTTTCTTGTGCACTTGACAGGTTCTACACCATAACGGCTACCGTACCCTGGGATTGATCAATGGAACACGCAACCAACTAACAAATGGTTCAAATGGCTCTGAGCACTATGGGACTTAACATCTGAGGTCATCAGTCCCCTATAACTTAGAACTACTTAAACCTAACTAACCTAAGGGCATCACACACATCCATGCCCGAAGCAGGATTTGAACCTGGACCGTAGCAGTTGCGCGGTTCCGGACTGAAGCGCCTAGAACCGCTCGGCCACACAGGCTGGCCAACTAACAAAAATGACCTTAGAATTGTGTTGGTGAGATTAGAGTATGTGAAACCTGCAGTGTTGTTCGGATTTCACGTTAAACTGCCGATTCTTTCTGGGCAAATTTGTTCACAAACTGAATGAAGACACGACTATCGTGCATCTACTAACACAGGCCTTTGGACCTTCAACAAAAGTCTTTCGGAAGATGACGATCTCAGATGCTTTACTCGTAATATTGATACGCGTTTGTATGGCCTCGACGCTTACGTGCAGAGCAGGAGGCTGCCCTTGCCTCTTTCCAGTCTTCGAATGCAGGAAGACGAAGAGCGCTGTCTCCGTGTGACGCACGCCGGCAGCCGCCATTGACGAGGCGGCCGGGACGGCTGTGCTGCAGTGCTGCGGCCCTCTTCTGCAGTGTCGCGGCGGGCGGACGGATGGAATTGATTACATTTGCGGCTTCAGTGCAGAGCTCTTAAAGGCGAAGCGGCCACTCTGCTGCCGCCGATCGCTTTCTCGCCTCGTCTCCACTGGCACGTTTGCGAATCATGCACTTTGCTTCACTACAACCGTCCTACTCTCGGAAAGTCACTAGGTCCCTAAAGATACCACATTGCTTCTTCAAAACGTCCCGCCAATATATTGAAGGTAGCCGTCTACAAAAAGAGAGAACAGTTTTGCGTTTGCGTAAGAACAGCATCGTTGACAGAACAATCCTTAGAAATGAAGGGGCTTAATTTCCTCCTGACTGTAAAGTTAATCCTTTTTGCTTATTTGACCATTACTGTAATTGTGTTCCCCACTACTTCTTAAATTCATTGAAAACAATTCATCCTCCATATCCTTTATGGTAAGCATTCGTATACAAATGTAACATTCCAAAACATCACGACTGACGTACTTTTGATTGGCCAGTACGTCATATGCCCGTATCCTGAAATAGCAGAACAGTACTCCAAGCTCAGGCTTAGAGTGTTACTCGTCGTTCCCAGTACAGTGACCACGGCTCCGCGTCCTGTAATCAGGTATTGAAATCATTGTTTCATCCAATCACAGATGTCCTGAAAATTTTTCTGCGGGATCTCCCACTGTGCTGTCTTGTATGCTCAATCTGCGTCTATCGGCATACTGAAATCCCTTCTTCTACTTATTTCTTAATACACTACTGGCCATTAAAATTGCTACTCCACAAAGATGACGTGCTACAGACGCGAAATTTAACCGACAGGAAGAAGATGCTATGATATGAAAATGATTAGCTTTTCAGAGCATTCACACAAGGTTGGCGCCGGTGGCGACACCTACAACGTGCTGACATGAGGAAAGTTTCCAACCGATTTCTCATACATAAACAGCATTTGACCGGCGTTGCCTGGCGAAACGTTGTTGTGATGCCTCGTGTAAGGAGGAGAAATGCGTACCATCACGTTTCCGACTTTGATAAATGTCGGATTGTAGGCTATAGCGATTGCTGTTTATCGTCTCGCGACATTGGTGCTCGCGTTGGTCGAGATCCAATGACTGTTAGCAGAATAAGGAGTTGGTGGGTTCAGGAGGGTAATACGGAACGCCGTGCTGGATCCCAACGGCCTCGTATCACTAGCAGTCGAGATGTCAGGCGTCTTACCCGCATGGCTGTAACGGATCGTGCAGCCACGTCTCGATCCCTGAGTCAACAGATGGGGACGTTTTCAAGACAACAACCATCTGCACGAACAGTTCGACGACGTTTGCAGCAGCATGGACTATCAGCTCGGAGACCATGGCTGCGGCTACCCTTGACGCTGCATCACAGATAGGAGCGCCTGCGATGGTGTACTCAACGACGAACCTCGGTGCACAAATGGCAAAACGTCATTTATTCTGATGAATCCAAGTTCTGTTTACAGCATCATGATGGTCTCATCCGTGTTTGCCGACATCGCGGTGAACGCACATTGGAAGCGTGTATTCGTCATCGCCATACTGGCGTATCACTTTGCGTGTTGGTATGGGTTCCATTGGTTACACGTCTCGGTCACCTCTTGTTCGCATTGACGGCACTTTGAACAGTGGACGTTACATTTCAGATTTGTTACGACTCGTGGCTCTACCCTTCATTCGATCCCTGCGAAACCCTACATTTCAGCAGGATAATGCACGACTGCATGGTGCAGGTCCTGTACGGACCTTTTGGGATACAGAAAATGTTCGACTGCTGCCCTGGACAGCACATTCTCCAGATCTCTCACCAATTGAAAACGTCTGGTCAATGGTGGCCGAGCAACTGGCTCATCACAATACGCCAGTCACTACTCGTGACGAACTGTGGTATCGCGTTGAAGCTGAATGGGCCGCTGTACCTGTACACGCCGTCCAAGCTCTGTTTGACTCAATGCTCAGGCGTATAAAGGCCCTTATTAAGGCCAGAGGTAGTTGTTCTGGGTACTGATTTCTCCGGATCTATGCACCCAAATTGCGTGAAATTGTAATCACATGTCAGTTCTAGTATAATATAGTTGTCGAATGAATATCCGTTTAACATCTGTATTTCTTCTTGGTGTAGCAGTTTTAATGGCCAATAGTGTAGTAACCTATTCGATCGAAAGCTATGCATTTGTGACAACTCGCAAAATAAAGTCTCCATATTAATCCGCGGCGAAAAATTAAGTGTAAATTTCGTCCAAGGTCATTGTTGACTTCTTCAGGAATAAAAAGTATACCAATACCTGTTGTTAATATGTGTGTCGTAGATGGATCACTACCATTTTTGCGCCAACTTCCTTTCTGGCACGGGCGCATAGTTTGAAAATAGTAAGCCTTGTAACTTAAACTAAAAGCAAATCATGTATCAACAGATTCTTAATCGTACATTCTGTGTCATTGTGCCATGATAAATACTTATTTTATAGACGAAGGAGTTTTAATGATTTAATTAGTGTTCAGAACACGTAGAACATGTTTCTTTATTGTGGTAGGAGTCATACGCATCGTTCGTCTCCTTTCCACTGATGTGTACCTAATAACTATGTTGCCTTCTTTGAAAACATGACTCCCCATCATAGCTGCATGCACTGTGCGTGCCGATATTTCACGGTATGAAAAATACATTTCTCCGATACATATCTTTTTGCCCACTTTATAAGCGCCCAGAAGCTGATCTTCGCCTTTTGTCGTTGCTTTAATATTTCTAAATCGCCTGACAGTTCTTCGCCAACCGAGTTTGGTCAACCCTGACATTTCTGATGAAACAACACGGACACTACTAGATCAACGCATACATCATCTTTCTGCAGTCTGAATCACATATTTGTCGTACACTGTTCTTATTGTTAGAGTTTTATTCATTCTAGCTATACTTTCTGCAATATTGCTAAGTTTTCTTACACAAAATGTTGATTCACAAGCATAAATCTATTACTGTATCTCACTCTCCTCGCTATTTATTTGAGAAAAAGATGAAAAGATTAAATTTGTGAGAGTCTGACTCCGCTAAAACGACAGAAATTTCAGAGGCAAGATAATCAGTACTTTTATTGTAGTGTGCGGCAATATGTCGTACATTGTATGCTTATTCAGATGGGATAAGAGAATATTTTATCTTCTAACGGGAGTGGTTTGCTACGAGTTGCTCTCGATGATGAACCACGACACAACTTGTCCGTCGTCGTAAGATCTGCAAACAAAGAAAGATGAAGGATGCGTCAAGTACAGTTTGAAAGCACGGCACCCACTTGTAAAATAGACAAACTGTCTTACCCACAGCCAAAGGCTAAGCGTGTTGTCTAAATATAGCCTCGACGACTCTCTTCGCTGCTATTGTTTACTCACCTTGTGAACTTCAGTACCACTCGAAAATTTCACGATGCAAATTCAGTCATTTACAAAACAAATATTACAATAATGTTTGTTTATTTGAAGTATTATTTGCTTCGTATACGTCTGAGATTCTTAAAAAGTCTCAGCTAGAAACATCAAAAAAAGCTAAATACAGCTGCATATTAGCACGAATAAAAAGCGTTTTCTAATGCCGCAATCGGCACGCTTCTAAAACTTTCAATGTAAGAGTTTTAATGAAAGACATGCGCTGGAGACATGACCGTGTTATACAAGCGTAACTCAGAATCAGCAAAAGTAGACTAGCTGTCGGTGTCGTGCGCTCAGTCCGATTAGACCACATCGGGAGAAACCAATGTCTGACAATACTCACCAATTCCTGCAATATAGTCGCCGGCCGAAGTGGCCGTGCGGTTAAAGGCGCTGCAGTCTGGAACCGCAAGACCGCTACGGTCGCAGGTTCGAATCCTGCCTCGGGCATGGATGTGTGTGATGTCCTTAGGTTAGTTAGGTTTAACTAGTTCTAAGTTCTAGGGGACTAATGACCTCAGCAGTTGAGTCCCATAGTGCTCAGAGCCATTTGAACCATTTTTTTTGCAATATAGTCGTTTAAATAAGTTAATTAAGTAGCAATGGCTGCAGATACCGCCGAGGGCCGTTTAGAGTATGTAGTACCAAAAGATATCAGTAATAAAACGCACCATGTACTTTGTTACACACTGTACATTAGCACTTACGGTAAAGACACGAAGTAGTTCTAAGAAAAGTGAAAATACTGAAATGTTTCAGAAGGGAAAAGATTACGCTCTTCAAACCATCGGTAGCTTCAAGTGGTATCCGAGTTTACTACTGCAGTACAGGTACAAAACGAATGTCGCTGTTACGGGAGTGTTAGAGAATTACAGAAATCACACTGTCACTTCACTTTCTAACCTGTTAAGAGTGCCATATTCGTGGCGTCGAAAATTAAACTTGGACAGAAATTGTTCGAGTCAGACACGAAATAACAGGAAAACTACTCCTCGCAGAAGATCCGGAAGTGTTCACAGTTTGAAACGTCCCCTTTGGAAAATTATAAATTACTGTGCTGGTAAACCTCTTAAGTTATTTGATTTTCAAACACCTGAGCAAAACTGAACGTGCTCAGACATTTCTCTCTTTACTTATTCTGATCATCAATAAACTGACACACAATATTTTTAGTGCAACGCAATCTCACTTTCAATAATCCCTACAAAAGAATGGCCCTGACTAACAATAACCTATACCTTTCATGAATCACTTACCTCACAAAAATTTTCGTTACTCGAACTACTGCAATACAGGCGGCACCAATAGTCATAGTCAGCAAATGAAAGACTTTGATAGAGAACAAACAATGTATTTACCTTAATAGTGTTCAAAAGTCAGTTCATGACATCCAGTCTTTCAAATTTCCTTTTTCTGGCGGACACAGGCCAGATCGGCCGCTCTCAAAATTCTGCCTTCCCTCTCCCCACATCCACCACTGCTGGCGGCTCACCTCCAACTGCGCAACGCTACGCGCTGTTCACATCCAGCTGCCCAACACTACAATAGTGAATATTCCAACAATGCCAACCAGCGATGACTTCACACAGCACAGTCAGTGATTTTCATACAGAGCGCTACGTGGCGTTACCATTATAAAAACCTAAACAGCCTACTCACAAGTTGACTCTAACGATCTCTCTGCTGTTACTATTAATCATCACAAATTCCGAAAACGGTTGCCAAGCCGATTTTATTTTGTCCTTCCTTTCTTGATCTGCCTCTCGGAATAGACCACAGAGTAGGGCTCTGGGGTGAATTACTCAAGTTCTGACACTATTTGTTCTATTTGTTTGGATCTCCTTATTTTAGATCGTTCCGTCACTGTACTTACACACAGTTCTGTTCAACTGCACTAGGTAATTTACCATTTATAGGTGGCAAGGCACTGGCAGCATTACGATGAGAACAGAAGAGTTATATTTACCAGAAATATAACAACATTAAACGTTTATTTTCTTCAGTTTAAAGATTTTTTCAAGATTTATACTTATATGGATATGGTGTCTGTTCTTCCGGACATGTCGGGAAGAACAGGCATCATATCCATATAAATATATAGTTCTGGCAATAACGGCCATGACCTTCTTCTTCTGTACGGATGCACACACATTCCCCGAACGGTTACTGGATTTGTTAAGAATGTCTTCCACGAGAAATGAGTGTATTGGGTGGGACACTACGAATGTAGTGTGTGGACATACAAGGTGAGAATGTGGGTCTCGCGGGAGGCGTGCGCGAGATAGTCCCTGCAGTCTCACTATCCTCTGTGCCATCGGGGGCTCAGATAGATAGAGCGTCTGCCATGTAAGCAGGCGATCCCGTGTTCGAATCCCGGTCGAGGCACACATTTTCACCTGTCCCCGTTGATACATATCTACGCCCGTCAACAGCTGAAGGTATTAAATTAATTCTAATTTATCAAGATTTTGTCGTTATACACACGGATGAATCTAAGCAGAAGAATATACTTCGGTCGCGGTCTTTTATGTAAGGAGCGAGTCATGTAACAGACAGAGTGCCATTGAGACGTTTCCCGAAACAATTGAAGCATTTCAGTACTCTCTGAGAAAAAAAAATGCACCATGAAGAAATTATCCGAATGGAACGGAATCTCACGGACTGAAGTAGAATGGTCTTCAGTGATAAGTCCCGCTCTGAACTGAGCCCTGATGACCAGTGCAGACGTGTCTAGAGACGCCCCAGACAGCAGTGGCATATCAACCTCACTGTCGCCCGCAATAACGCCCGACAACCAGGGTACCATTTCACCTCATAGCAGGATGCCTTTGGTTGTCATCAACAGCACCCTTACAACAGAGCGGTACGTTGACTATATTCTACGTACCATTTTGTTGCTGTTCATGGCGAGCCGTCCTCGGCTTAAATTTCAGCAAGCTAATACCCGCCCGCACACGCGAGAATTTTTACCGCTTGTCTTCGTGTTTGTCAGGCCCTAGCTTGGCCATCACGGTATCCAGATCTCTCCCCAGTTGACTACGTTTGGAGCATTATGGGCAGGGCCCTCCAATCAGCTCAGGATTTTGACGATATAACGTACCAACTGAACAGAATTTGGCACGATATCCCTCAGGACGACATCCAGGAAGTTTATTAACACTTTCCCTTGAATGATTCGTCCATTTTTTAAATTGTAATCATTTGTTCGTTTCTGCATGTACGTCACATTTACCTAATTTGGCCACATTTGGATGCACTGAAAAGCCAAAAACACCGGTACACCTGCCATATATAATATAGGGCCACATCGAGCACACAGAAGTGCCGCAACAGGACATGGCATGGACTTGACTGTCTGAAGTAGTGTTGGAGAGAACTGACACCATGAATCCCACAGGGCGGTCAATAAATCCTTAAGAGTACGAGGGGGTGGAGATCTCTTCTGAAAGGCATTCCAGATATGCTCAATAATGTTCATGTCTGGGGAGTTTGGTGGCCAGCGAAAGTGTTTTTAACTCAGAAGAGTGTTCCTGGAGCCAATCAGTAGCAATTCTGGATGTTTGGGGTGCCGTATTCTCCTGCTGGAATTGCCCAAGTCCGTCGGAATGCACAATGGACATGAATGGATGCATGTGATCATACAGGATGCCTACGTACATGTCACTGTCAGTCGTATGTAGACGTATCAGGGGCTCCATTTCACTCCAACTACACAAGCCCCACACCATAACAGAGCCTCCACCAGTTTGAACAATCCCCTGCTGACATGTCGGGTCCATGGATTCATGAGGTTGTCTCCATACCCGTACACGTCCATCCGCTCGATACAATTTGAAACGAGACTCATCCGACCAGGCAACATGTTTCCAGTCAACAACCGTCCAATGTCGGTGTTGACGGTCCCAGTCGAGGTGTGAAGCCTTGTCGTCCGGTCATCAAGAGTACACGATTGGGCCTTCGGCTCCGAAAGCCCATATCGATGATTTTTCGTTGAACGTTTCGCGCGCTGACTCTTGATGGCCCAGCATAGAAGTCTGCAGCAATTTGCACGCTGAACGGTTCTCTTCAGTCGTCGTTGGTCCTGTCCTTGCAGGATCTTTTTCCGGCCGCAGCGATGTCGGAGAGTTGATGTTTTACCAGATTCCTGATTTTCAAGATACACTTGTGAAATGGTCACACAGGAAAATCCTCACTTCATCGCTACCTCGGAGATGCTGTGACCCGTATCTCAAATGGTTCAAATGGCTCTGAGCACTATGGGACTTAACTTCTGAGGTCATCAGTCCCCTAGAACTTAGAACTATTTAAACCTAACAAACCTAAGGACATCACACACATCCATGCCCGAGGCAGGATTCGAACCTGCGACCGTAGCGGTCGAGCAGTTCCAGACTGTAGCGCCTAGAACCGCTCGGTCATTCCGGCCGGCTCCCGTATCTCGTGCGCCGACTATTGCACTACGTTCAGACTCACTTAAATCTTGATAACCTGTCAACAGAGCAGCAGTAACAAGTACGCCAGACACTTGTTATCTTAATACAGGCGTTGCCGACTGCAACGTCGTATTTCTGTGTTTGCATATCTCTGTATTTGATATGCAAGCCTATACCACTTTCTTTGGCGGTTCAGTGTAATTCCTTCGTGGTGCGTCGTATTCTTTGTCTTCCAATGTACATACAAACCACATATCTCTGGCGACGTGACCAGAGATTCTGAAGAAACCCGCTCTCTCAAGAGAGAGAACAGACATCTTTTAAACTACGAGTTTTGTATGTTGATACCCAGTAAAGGCGCCGATAACCGTGCGATTGGGCACCCTAAATCCAACATCGGTTAATCAGTCAGTCAAATGAAATTGTGTTTTAAGTTATCGCTCGGCAATTGTCACAGAGATTTCGGAGGTTGCATAAAATATTTTAGAAGAATGTCGAGACGATTCCTACAGAAAGGACACATCCCCGTCGAGCTAAATCGCCTTAGCAAAGTCCTCCGTGTTGAGGAAAGTTTAATTTTCTTTTTTACGCTCAGTGAGCTTGTAGCACGTCCGAGCGGAGAGACAAAGTGTTTGTAGGTTAGACTGGCGAGAGCGGCAGGTGAGGCAGCGCAGCACGAATAGTTTGTTGTGCGCGGCGCGTCCACACAGCTGGTTCGTTAAGGCAAGCAAACATCGTTTTCTGCAGCGGCTTCCCATATCAGGGCCGTTCTGCGTGCGGTCGCCTCCAAGTGGGGCGCAGCAGCTTGACAGACGTGTCTGCGCACGGGTTACATTAACGGCTTCTGCGCCACAACGGCCAAGTTAGCAGACTATGGTTTCATTTGGGATACAACAATGCACTCATATAACGCGAGACAAAGCGAGCAGGAATGCGATCTTTTGGATAAAAAACTAGCAACGAAAGGGATCAAGATAAGCAAGTTTGAGGAAAAACAATAAAAGTAGTGAAAGAATTCTGCTGCGTAGAAAGTCATACTACAGAATTCAGCAATGGATACATCGGAAGCAGAATGGTACGAGGTTACAAATCTTTCTCCAACATGAGAATTTTACTGGTATCGAATGCTGACACAGAACTGAAGAAGATATTTCTCAATCGATAATGTAATGTTGTCAGGCGATGTTGAGGGAATCTGATTAGTAAGTGGGACCAAAGAAGTAGTAGACGTTTTGTTACTTGGGCATCAAAATAACTGACGATGGCCGAAGTAAAGTGTATATAAAATTAAAAACGGCAATATCAACAAAATCATTTCTGAGAGAGAGAAATTCGTTAACAATGAGTCAAGTCAAACAAGAAGAGAGCAGAAACTTTTGTTATCTGGTACCACAAGAGAATGCCGAAGAGCAGATGAGTAGACTGGATAACTAAAGAGGAGTTACTGGATATAACGGATGAGAAAAGAAATTTTTCAGTGTTTCGTCCGCGACTGTTTTACTTTCGTAAAATGAAGAACAAACTGCCTTCAGTCACAAGTTTCATTTATTTACTGCACTATGCATTTCGAGACCTGGAGGCTCATCTTCAGGTGCTTTTTAGTGATTTACATCAGGTTTTTTTAGTTGTTTGCAGTTTAACATCGTATGATGTCTGCTTCTGTTGTGCAGTTGGTATACACAATATACATCTGTAATTTTGCAGTACATACTGGGATATATACACTCCTGGAAATTGAAATAAGAACACCGTGAATTCATTGTCCCAGGAAGGGGAAACTTTATTGACACATTCCTGGGGTCAGATACATCACATGATCACACTGACAGAACCACAGGCACATAGACACAGGCAACAGAGCATGCACAATGTCGGCACTAGTACAGTCTATATCCACCTTTCGCAGCAATGCAGGCTGCTATTCTCCCATGGAGACGATCGTAGAGATGCTGGATGTAGTCCTGTGGAACGGCTTGCCATGCCATTTCCACCTGGCGCCTCAGTTGGACCAGCGTTCGTGCTGGACGTGCAGACCGCGTGAGACGACGCTTCATCCAGTCCCAAACATGCTCAATGGGGGACAGATCCGGAGATCTTGCTGGCCAGGGTAGTTGACTTACACCTTCTAGAGCACGTTGGGTGGCACGGGATACATGCGGACGTGCATTGTCCTGTTGGAACAGCAAGTTCCCTTGCCGGTCTAGGAATGGTAGAACGATGGGTTCGATGACGGATCGGATGTACCGTGCACTATTCAGTGTCCCCTCGACGATCACCAGTGGTGTACGGCCAGTGTAGGAGATCGCTCCCCACACCATGATGCCGGGTGTTGGCCCTGTGTGCCTCGGTCGTATGCAGTCCTGATTGTGGCGCTCACCTGCACGGCGCCAAACACGCATACGACCATCATTGGCACCAAGGCAGAAGTGACTCTCATCGCTGAAGACGACACGTCTCCATTCGTCCCTCCATTCACGCCTGTCGCGACACCACTGGAGGCGGGCTGCACGATGTTGGAGCGTGAACGGAAGACGGCCTAACGGTGTGCGGGACCGTAGCCCAGCTTCATGGAGACGGTTGCGAATGGTCCTCGCCGATACCCCAGGAGCAACAGTGTCCCTAATTTGCTGGGAAGTGGCGGTGCGGTCCCCTACGGCACTGCGTAGGATCCTACGGTCTTGGCGTGCATCCGTGCGTCGCTGCGGTCCGGTCCCAGGTCGACGGGCACGTGCACCTTCCGCCGACCACTGGCGACAACATCGATGTACTGTGGAGACCTCACGCCCCACGTGTTGAGCAATTCGGCGGTACGTCCACCCGGCCTCCCGCATGCCCACTATACGCCCTCGCTCAAAGTCCGTCAACTGCACATACGGTTCACGTCCACGCTGTCGCGGCATGCTACCAGTGCTAAAGACTGCGATGGAGCTCCGTATGCCACGGCAAACTGGCTGACACTGACGGCGGCGGTGCACAAATGCTGCGCAGCTAGCGCCATTCGACGGCCAACACCGCGGTTCCTGGTGTGTCCGCTGTGCCGTGCGTGTGATCATTGCTTGTACAGCCCTCTCGCAGTGTCCGGAGCAATTATGGTGGGTCTGACACACATGTGTCAATGTGTTCTTTTTTCCATTTCCGGGAGTGTATATAGTCAGACACTTTTTCGCACATTGTAGTAGCACAACGTAAACATGCCAAAGATTTCCGTTCATACAGATGTTCTAGTCTAAATATTTAGAGACTGAAGGCGGTTTGTTCTTCATTTTACGAATTGGAGAGACACCTTGCTCCAGGAGAACAAAACGAAAGAATACTACATGGAGGAACTGTATGCCTCAGCGCCACCTCAGGTTTCTCAAACAGAGCAGTTTGAAATTACACTGGCAGCGATGGTTACTGTACTGCATTTTAGTTCAGTTATTTGCGATTTTCGTTACATTTTGACCCATTTCTCCAATAGATGACAGAAAACTGAACAATATATTCACTAATATTCAGTTTCATATTTCTGAAGACCACGTAAGGACACAGAATATATGTATCGTTGAGAGCGCTTGCCTGTAAAGATACACATGGCAAATTAAGCCAAGCGTGGATTGCATGACGACTGCTTGACGGCTCCTAGGACATTCCTTATTTCCTTTATACGACCCGATTGGTAATTGTGATTTTCTCTTTATTCTGCCTTACATAGTTGATCACTTCAGTTTGTTACCTCCTCCTGTAGACCGCCTTTGCAGCAGACAAAGAACTGTTAACGTCGAGTGCTTTCGTGCGAAAGGACCCGGGTTCGATTCACAGTACCTCCGCAGGCCCTTTTTTTTAGGTAAGGAGGTCTGGTACGGGGCAACTCAGCCATGGTGAGGCCATGGTAGATGCTTGAAGAAAGAAGCAGCGGCATCATCAGGAGTCATCTACTGGCGACAAGGGCTGGAGGGATAGGCGACATGCTGGAACACGTGTCCCACGAGCATAGATCGCTTCTCGTGAAGTGAGCGTCTTTGCTAACAGTACAAAATCGTCTGCAGTGCCTCACCTGGGCTTTTGACCATATCAATTGGACCCTAGACTACTGGAAAACCGTGGCCAGGTCAGATGAGTTCGGATTTCAGCTGGTAAGAGCTAATGGTAGGGGTCGTGTGGCGCATACCCCGCGAAGCCATGGACCCAAGTTGCCAACAAGGCGATGTGCAAGCTGCTGGTGGATGCATAATGGTGTGGGCTGTGTTTACATGGAACATTGAGTGGAAATTGACCTGGAGAATATTTTCAGCCATTAATGGAACTTTATGTTCCAAACAACGATGGAATTTTTATGTATGACAACACGCCATGTCACCGAGCCACAATTGTTCGCGATTGGTTTGAAGAACATTCTGGATCTTTCGAGCGAATAATTTGACCACACAGAATGCAACATTTATGAGACATTCTCGAGGGGTCAGTTAGTGTACAAAATCCTGCACCGACAACACTTTCGCAGTTATGGAGACTGTAGAGGCAGCGTGGTTGAGTATTTCTGCAAGGGGCTTCCAACGGCTTGCTGAGTCCATGGCGCGTCGAGGTGCTGCACTACGCCGGGCAAAGTGACGTCCGACACGATATTAGGAGATATCCTGTGAATTTTCTCACCTCAGCGCCTGACTGATTGCAGTTGTGACTCGTTACTCCCTTGTGAACAAATTTTTACATTTTCTGAAGTGCGCCACTTAACATTTCACTGCATTAAGGGTGCCATTTACAAACTTGACTTCTTTCCCTTCCTCTTGTACGAATTACTCCGACTTTTGACGCTACTCATCTCGGTAGACGAAGTGAGGGAAGAAAACTAGTCCAAACTGTAATGCCGGACCCCAAATTCCGCGGTATAAAATGTTGGTGGACCGCGTACAGCAACGTGCCTTCACCTGCGGTAATATTGATCAGCATTAAGCGTAATCCCATATCCCGAGGTAAACGAATTTCCGGCGGCGGCTTCGGCGCTCGCCGGCCGTAGATTGGCGCCGAGTAATGGCTGGGCGCCGTCCATTAGCGGCCGAAGCGTCCAGCCGAGGCAGCCAGGCGCTCAGTCAGACACAGACGTGCGGTGGGCGGCAGGCGGGCGCAAAAACACCGGGGTAGGGGGCAAGTCACTTCCGCGGCACTGTGAACACTGTGCTGCGGCGTTACTCCTCTGAACCCTGCAGCAAATGGAATCCCTGCTGAGTTGCTCGTGCCTCATAACTTAATTTAAATGTCACGTAATTTAACTGTGCGAGCTGAAGGCGTAGCTTACACTAAAGAATGACCTGTTTTTCCACATTTGTACAAGGTCTAACGTAGATATGAAGTCCCATAAACATATGTCAGGATGCAAATACATTTGAGGTGTGCCGATTCTGCCCCATTATAGGCACCTGTCAGTTGATACTCGCGAGTTGTTCAGTGTGGTTACCACTCATCGTTACACACCTTTCAGCCCACCCCCTCAAATTACCTGCGCTGCTGGAGATCATTACCACTGCAGAAAAACAACAGATGCGGTCTATGCACAGTGGGGCACCAACCCACTTTCTTTGGTTCAAATGGCTCTGACCACTATGGAACTTCTGAGGTCATCAGTCCTCTAGAACTTAGAACTACTTAAACCTAACTAACCTAAGGACATCACAAACATCCATGCCCGAGGCAGGATTCGAACCTGCGACCGTAGCGGTCGCGCGGTTCCAGACTGTAGCGCCTAGAACCGCTCGGCCACTCCGGCCGGCCCCAATTTCTTTGCCTCGTACAACAATAATTCTGTAACAGACCAATATCAGCGATGTGTGCCTAATGCTATGCACTTATGTACAACTACCCTTCTTGCAAACAGGAATGACCTTTACAACACGTCTTTATTAGGTCGCTTCGTTGTTCCTGTTTGTTCAGTACAAATCTTGCAATTGATTTTAAACTAACTTCCCAATAAGTTAAAGACTTAAAATTTTAAACGTACTTCAGAAATGAATGACAATGCGAACATTAAATAGCTTTCTTGTTGATTTGTTTGTTAGGGGTGGGGGTGTGGATGAAAAAGATTGCTAATACCTGGCTTCTCAGCTGCCCCAGACGTATGGCGTGTTGTGCAGGTATTAGTAATGGAAAGTTTCTCAGGTTGAGTGGGAGTGAGTGTGTGAGCGGGCAGGTACAGCTGAGAAGAAAGAGGACAAGAGCAGATGAGCAGAGAGGGGAGAAGGAGATGTGTGCAACTATGTCATGTGTATAGAGGTGAAGCTGAGGGTAAAAGGGTTTTCAAATTTGACGAAAAAATACAAAATAATTTCTCCTAGCCCCATAAAGATTTCTAACTCCATACGCACAGTCCTGAAAATTTGTGCTTGTGCGCTTATTGTAGTTATGACAATACTTACAAGATTTATAGCGAAAAAGATTGGGCGCAGTTATGAGGTGAAATATTCGTGGATCAATTATGGATTGCATGTATGGTACGTTTTTCTTTAAAACATTGCAAGTATTGCCGTAGCTCTTAAAAATTCACAAGCACTTATTTTCAGGTCTCTGTATGGGGTTACGAATCTGTGTTCCCCTACAATAAATTTTCAGTCCAGTTTAAAACCGTGTTATATTAACAATTTACTTGTATTTTAATAATTATGTTTTCAATCGTTTGCAACGCTTAGTAGCTCCAGCGACCTGTAATAAAATATTCTTAGGAAGTGGTACAACCTCTTTTGCATAGTCTGTATAAAATCGCAGAGGTAGCTCATTCGGTCCAGTTGTCGTTTCTCTGTAGAGTGAAGTCAGTTGATTTTCTAAGCCGCTATCACATATCTAAATACCTGTCACTTCAACGTACGTCCGACGATTGAAAGGAGGTAGTGACAAGAACTTCTCCTCAGGAGAAGGAGGACGGAACGAGCTCCCTTAGCCTCGAATAAGGCCTTTGATTAGATGGCAGTGGCCCCGACCTGAAACCTGGACAGCTGGGAGAACGCTATGCTGACCACTGTGCTTGACTTAGTACCGCCCTTTGACGCTTAGGCAGAGCATCAGGTCCTGTGTCCTACGTAATAACAACATCAAGAATTCCTTGTTCCAATATATCCATAACTGTCCGATATTTGTGGGTTATACGGTTCGGCAATGTGGACTATTGATACGCGAGACGAGACACGTCCGGATAAGAACTACTCGAAGCAAAGCTGAAATGGTTCAAATGGCACTGAACACAATGGGACTTAACATCTGAGGTTATCAGTCCCCCAGAACTTAGAATTACTTACACCTAACTAACCTAAGGACATCACACCCATCCATGCCCGAGGCAGGATTCGAATCTGCAACAGTAGCGGTCGCACGGTTCCAGACTGAAGCGCCTAGAACCGCTAGGCCACAGCGGCCGGCAGCAAAGCTCACAAACCAAAAAATCCTTAGAACAGTGGGCGAACAACCATCCCTGCTACGAATAGTATGGAAAAGAAAAGATTAACAAATAAACCATCTCTACCGACGCAATAGTATTCTAGTTAATGTAATGGAAAGGATAATCAAGGCAAGATATTACGAAATATACAGATCAGGAATGATGTAGGAGCAGGTTGTTATCAAAAGGAAACAGAGAAAAATAATGGAGAAGAATTGGTCACAAGCAGTCCTCCAATAGAGAACTAGGAAACGATTCCATGGCGGACCTAGGAGCCTTCCTCAAAAGCTAAGAGGGATGATCTAAGATATTCTCGCTTAGAAAGAGAACTAGGTGAGTCATCGATACGTTGTACGTAAAAAAGAAACCTGATTGGACACCAGTACATGCACTTTCTGGCACTCACGTCGGGAAAGCCCCATAATAATTGGATCAGTTACAGCAGCTCGTGGAGAAGTAACTTATTATCAGCGTGTTGTGCTCTTCAGCTCTGCTTCGTTAGCAACAAAATATCTGAGAGTGTAGGAGCACTGGGTTGGTACCCTGCTCGCTTGGGTGCAGCAAGCCTTTTCCACTGGAGGACGTGAATGGCGTAGCGAGGTGAGGCTGAAGCCCACTCTTCGCAAGGGGCAGCATTTCCCAGGGCTGGTGAACCTGCGTACGTGCTCGCGCGGGCACGCCCGCGTTTGTGTGTGTGCGTGTGTGTGTGTGTGTGTGTGTGAGAGAGAGAGAGAGAGAAAGAGAGAGAGAGAGAGAGAGAGAGAGAGAGACCGGGTCCCTCCCTTTCGTTCCGGGCAACTCTATTACGGAGGCGGCCGCCTGCATATGCGGGCCGCGCGGCGCCGTCCCTGGCGCGGCGCAGTCGGTGTTTTATTAGCCCCCCGGTCCGCAGCTGGTGAATTTTATAGCGCAATGTTTCCTCTGCCCGGGAGCGAATGCCAGGGCGGGACTCTGCCGCTCTCCGGCCCAGGAGGCGATCCGGCTGCTGCGTGTGCTGCGGCGACATGAACCGTGAGCTACGAGCTGTCCATCAGGCTGAGCTGCAGCGAAATCTGTTCCTTTGCGAAATGTGTCAGCAGACTACCGTAAAAAATGCCTACTACATCAAATGTCCTCATTGAGGATTTTATGCACCTCTGTAAAGCTACCGATATCAGTGAACAACTACACCAGAGATAAAAAGTTTTCCGTTAACTTGCTACGTCGAATCCGGATAAAAGCCCCAGCTTTCGAGGTGTCCCCCTATCTCATCGTCAGGGATTGACTCTGAGCGTCGTGAAACTCGCGTGGCTCCCACTTTTAAATATAGAGGACGGCATCTGATTGGTTTCTCAATAGAGGCAATCGTCGATACCTCGGTGTTTTATCTGAATTTGGCACGGGAAGTTAACAAAATGGCTCTGAGCACTATGGGACTTGACTTCTGAGGTCATCAGTCCCCTAGAACTTAGAACCACTTAAACCTAAGGACATCACACACATCCATGCCCGAGGCAGGATTCGAACCTGCGATCGTAGCGGTCGCGCGGTTCCAGACTGTAGCGCCTAGAACCGCTCGGCGGAAGTTAACATAAAACTTTCCATCCAAGGTCTACATCGTGAAAAGACTTCGAGAGAAGATGGCTCAGAGCGTTCCATAATTGACGACACCATAAATCTGTCAACAATGATGAGACAGAGGAAGAGTGAAGCAGTATACACTGACCAATGTTAGAAACATTTACAAATCTTAAGGCAGGAGGGATAGAAGTTGAGTACTTTATTTGCACGGTTTTCTGATGGTTGGTTCTACACACAGTATGCAAAAGATACTTGCTCCTCTTTTAGCGGCAGTCTATTGTAGGTCCTGGAGAAATGAAGCGTTTTAAATGCTTGGAAAAATCAGCAGGTTATTCTCGTTTTCTAAGAGGATTGTCGAATGGATGCACAAACAGAATGCACAATTACAGAATTTTGGAAAACGTTTCGTACTCCTCTTCCCGTAACCGAAAATCTCATCTGTACGAATCAACATGCATTCCGTAAAGACCGGTCCTGTTTAATTCATGTCCCCCTGTTCATCCACGAGACCCAGAAGGCAGTAGATACCGCAGCCCAGACTGATGCCGTGTTCCTCGACTTCTGACAGGTATTCGACACAGCACACTTCAATCTGTCACCATTTTACAAAATACGAGTGTAAGGAGTATCAGACTATGTAAATGGATTGGGTCTGCATCCGTGGGTAAGTGTTAAGTGTCTCTCACTGCCATTTGGGGGACTCGGGTTCGATCCCCGGTACTGCAAACCCCTTTTGCATGTTGGGAGAACTGGAAAGGGGTGAACGCAGCCTCGTGGCGCCACTTGCGGAGATACTCGAGTGAGAAATAACGGCTTCAAAGTTTGAGAAACTAATAAGAGCGCAGTGAGCAGTGTGCTGACCCCACACACTTCCACACTGCATCCGAATGACGCCATATGGCAGAGGCTGACTCGGCGGCCGGTCGGTACGTCCTGCCCGATCAGGGCCAGTACTCGGAGCTCTGCTGGCAGTTCTCTACATGCAACCAGCCGTACCGCAACTCACTTGCGTCACAGAAAACAATATTGGTACCTGTTTCATTTTGCACTCTTATTCTTGCTATAAAACTTTCTTTTTGTCCCTCTACTGCGTCTTTCAAGTCCAAGTGGAACAATATTGGCGATGGAAGGCTTTACGCTGGTCCGCAATCACCGTGAAAGTATCTTTTAGCTGATTCTTCCGGTCGTTGATGGGTCTATTTGCACTGAACGTGGGTGAATTCGACAAGCAATAAGGGAAAATTTACCACTGATCACTCGCAGTGTCCGTTGGCGAAATACACTGATGAACGATGAAATCGGTGTACCTACACGGAGCTGAAACCATCAGCTAAAATGCGGGACCGCACGCGACAACGGCAGGGAGATGTAAATGGACAAAAAGGGACGTCGCACTCGCGCCATTGCACAGAGCGTTCGCCTGCCCGCACTATGTGGCGTTGGAGGCTAGCAGCAGGGTGCAGGGATGGATGCTAGTGGCTCGGCTCGACGTCCTACTCGATCGGATTACCAGCAGTTGGGCGCGTTTCAATGGGTTTCGCATTGTCAGCATGCACGCAGCCGGATGTTCGGACCGCCGCGTAGCGGTCATACGGGTCGTGTAGCCATCCCTGCAGCAGCATGTTGCAGGCGTGGGCGCAGGGGCGTTACACGCAACGCAGATCAAGTACCCTCACCCACGCTCATTACAGAGAGAGAGAGAGGGAGAGAGAGAGAGAGAGAGAGAGAGCTGGAATCGCCTGTGCACAGCAGCAGATCGTGCCGCGTCATACAGACGTGCCGGACACCGCGTGACGCGCAATGCAATTTCAGGGCTGCAAACGAACCTCTCGTCGCCATCGTGATTGGAGAACGCAGAGTTGCCACTGCCATTGTTGAAGACAAAGGCAGCGCTGTAAGCATCTTAGCCACACACGTGCGTCTCAATGCCCGGTTCGATACAAGTAACTTTCAGTAGAGCTACAGAGTAAAAATTCATACTGGAAACAATTTTCAGGTTGCGCTCGAATCGTCCTCCCGCCATTTCCTTTCTATTGTGAGGGCTAACCGAAACAAGATACATTACCCGACCACGATATTACTGCATTTGGCCTCCCGTGGCCGTTATCGGAAACACGCCGTCACGTCACGGTAAACAAGTATAGTGATGACTAAAGAAAAAGGCGTGGCACTGTGAATGATTTCAAGACAGTTGGGTTCAAAAATGGTTCAAATGGCTCTGAGCACTATGGGACTTAACATCTGAGGTCATCAGTCCCCTAGAACTTAGAACTACTTAAACCTAACTGACCTAAGGACATTACCCACGTCCATGCCCGAGGCTGGATTTGAACCTGCGACCGTAGCGGTCGAGCAGTTCCAGACTGAAGCGCCTAGAACCGCTCGGCCACACCGGCCTGCCAAGACAGTTGGGCATATAGTATCAAGTGGTTCAGTGCGTCCTCGTGAAATATAACGATAAGCTGACGGAAACGTCCTCAACCACAGGTGCAATAGTATTGCGGTCGACCAATTCCACAGTGCTCCCGTCAAAGTTTCAGCCAAGCAGAGCGGGATTAAGCGTTGATGCTCGTCCTGAGGCGAGCAAGTATACCTCAGTCGGCGCATCAGTATTTGAAAGGCAAGCACCAGGAATTGAGTTAGTGGCCAACACACTATTTTAGCTTGTCAGGACATTTCATAAAGCATGATTATGCTGCTCTGCAAAACTTAAGGACGAACTAGGTTAAGTAACATATTAATTCGTTGAAAATGAATGAAATTGGGGGAGCGTGTTACCGGAGGTCTTCCACTCGTTCACAGAAAGTCTGATGTCACATGGCGTGAAATTAGCGTGTCTATAACGTCAAATGGGACTGGCCGCGCAACACGAGACATTTGAAGAAACAGGAAAAGATAGTGTGTGTCAATCAGCGAGCACTTTCGTTGCACTACGGTGGTGCACTTCATTACATGACCCGGAGATAGCATCTGGATGATTTCACATGAGGGAGAATCGTCGGTAAACTGGAACCGTAAGGAGTGTAGCCCAGTAGTTTTATATTGTCCACAGCATGATTTTTTCGCGTGCTTGGGGAGCGTTCCGAACCACAGACACTACTGCCCGATGGAGAGGATGTGATCGTCTACTATCGACTATAGCAGCAATTGACAGGTGCATTGTGCAACAGGCAAGAAGGGCACCACGTCAATCAGCGAGTGCAGGTGCAACCACATTTAACAGCACTGGAAGGCACGCAATGTCACCCTGCATGGTGGCATGGCGACTGCTTGGGGGGTGATCTCTTTGCCTGACGACCAGTACCGTAACACCCGCATCTCGGAGGCACAGTTTACGAATGGTGCCAAGAGCACAGGGACTCGACCAAAGAGGACTGGAGTCCCGTGCTATTCTGAGATGACAGCAGTACGAGTAGTGATCCCCGACGTACCCTCACTCGGCGAGCGGTGAGAAATTGTAATATACAAATTGTCTTTGAATAAATGTGCCACTTCTGTCCGTCTCGTTGGGCATTTCTTTATTACCTACTGTACTATACTGCAGTGCTTCGTTCTTTGCGTGGTCCATGCTTCATCGAGTTACGTTAGTTGACAGTTACGCTTCATGAGAAAGTTACTTTCGTCCTTCCTTATTGCACGCTAGTATGCTTTAGTGGTCATTACTTATGACGGCCGATCATATTACTTGTTTACTTCAATCATGTCGAACGGCTCTGTGGCGCACGTCCTGTCATTTCACGCACACGTGTACCCACCACGATTATACTAATCTATAATGCGCGTCCTCGTATAGTTGACAGCTGCTAGACACACTACAAGATGTGAACACCATTCATAGCCTACAAAGTCACTTGACTTGTCACTGATCAAATACATTTGGCACCTATAAGGATGGCTTCTGCTCTGTTGTAGTTCACCAGTGCCGATTAAGAAATTTTACGCATATAGACCCAGAAAAATGCCGCTCTGAAGTCCGTGAAAACTTCAACGCCCGCAAACAATTTGATGACTAAAATCAAACTCGTTCGATACGTCGCACGGTGTATTAGCAACAAGTTAGTAACGTTTCCGAGAGATGGTGAACACGTAGGCCTAGCAGCTCCCTCTCTTCTGAGACCGAATAGAACACTGAAACTCCAGTGCCATTAAATACGAACAAGTCGGCGATCAAGTTGATATGACGGTGTTTGTTGTTGTTAGACTACAGGTGTTTTTGTCTGCGTTTAGACGTACCCGTACGTAAAATAAAGACTGACGTTGCCGTTGCTCTGCTACCTTTACGAGGTACCACAATAGAACAGACAGTGGCGAGATCTTTTCCGGAATTCTTCTCCTCGAACACACATACAGAATTTGTGGCTCGGCGAAACGTCTGGGAGAAAAGTATTCCGTAGTTAAACACATTCTAAGGATTAGATGGTTGCAGAAGGGAAACACCATTATTCTGCACCCTTTCCCTGAACAGAACGTTGCTAGAGAAAGGAAGCTACTGTACCAAAGAGGAGTCTGCCTGAAACGAGCAGATATATCAATGTTTGCGTCTATGGCTTCCGATATATTAACTTGCGGAAATGTAAAAGAAAATGTGTGTTGAAAATAAAGGTCATACTAGCTATTTTCTTTATGTAATAATCTAAATGTTCATCTCTCGTAGATGGGTGTCAAAACATCCGAAACCGATAAAGCGTTATGATCTAAGTTTGGTGACATAAACTGGCTGCTGCAGTTCCTTCCACAGCGACACTTCGTTCATTGTGCAATAAACCGATGATCATCCCTTCTCCAACTTAAATAGCACACTTCGTTTATTCATGACTCCAAACAGCCAAGTGCGTACAGTAAATGTTTGAATGCTTTCTTGTAGCCAGTTCGTCAGTGCAAATATTGTGACACACGTTGCACGCAACGAGCTGTAGACTTATCTAACAGGTAATTGTGTGTGTGTGTGTGTGTGTGTGTGTGTGTGTGTGTGTGTGTGTGTGTGTGTGTGTGTGTGTGTGTGTGTGTGTGACCTCGTCAGACGGAACGAGAACGTTAGAGCTCATTTGCATGGGTGTGTTGGTAGATCAGTTTAATATTTTCTGTTTGTGTCGTGTGCACAGCTGTAAGCAGTAGACCAGTTATTTGCTTTATGTAATGACCTACACGTGCAGCTGTTACACTGAATTTGTATACATTTTTATGGAAATGGTCAGGGAAAGAGGCTGACATCGAATGCCGGCGTTGTGTATTCCTCTCCATAGTCATGAAAGGCGATCCCGAGATTAATGTCCACATCTGATGGGCAGATTAAAATCAGTATTTTCTTTGTCGTTATTGTGTGAGCCCCTACGGAGAAATTTGTGACCCAGTACAGGAGTATGTCGCACAGCGTGCTTTTCACGATCTGTAAGCAGTCGTGTGTGTGCCAAATACTGCCGATGAAACTTTATTCCATCACCATGAATAGACCCCTTTGCTTCTGCGTACAACATGGAGACCGTCAGCAAACTCGCTTGTGAAGAAATAGCTTTGGATAGTTGGGAAACAAGAAACCATAAGGGGGGGGGGGGCAGGGGCAGTTGTAAGTTTGTCTAAAGGAAAGGTGCAGTCTCAGAGATGCTGAAAATGTCAGTTGCCAATTGTCTGAAGGAAGATCAAATACACTGAAGCGCCAAAGAAATTGGTATAGGCACGCGTATTCAAATACAGGAATACGTAAACAGGCAGAATACGGCGCTGCTGTTGGCAGCGCCTATATAAGACAAGTGTCAGGCGCCGTTGTTAGATCGGTTAGTGCTGCTACAGTGGCAGGTTATCATGACTTGAGATTGAACGTGGTGTTATAGTCGGCGCACGAGTGACGGGATACAGCATCTCCGAGCTTCCGATGAAGTGGGGATTTTCCCGTACGACCAATTCGTGAGTGTCCGGGAATATCAGGAATCCGGTAAAACATCAAATCTCCGGCAACGCTGCGGCCGGAAAAAGATCCTCCAAGAACGGGACCAACGACGACTGACGAGAATTGTCCACCGTGATAGAAGTGCAACCCTTCCGTAAACTGCTGCAGATTTCAGTGCTGACCCATCAACAAGTGACAGCGTGCAAACCATTCAACGAAACATGATTGATATGGACCTTCGGAGCCGAAGGCCCACTCGTGTACCCTTGATGACTGCACGACACAAAGCTTTACGCCTCGTCTGGGCCCGTCAACACAGACGTTGTACTGTTGATGACTGGAAACATGTTGCTTGGTCGGACGTGTCTCTTTTCGAATTGTATCGCGCGTGCAGACGTGTACGGGTATGGAGACAACCTCATGAATCCATGGACCCTGCATGTCAGCAGGGTACTGTTCGAACTGGTGCATGCTCGGTAATGGTGTGGGGCGTCTGTAGTTGAAGTGATATGGGACCCCTGATACGTCTAGATACGACTCTGGCATATGACACGTACGTAAGCATATTGTCTGAACACCTGCATCCATTTATGTGCATTGTGTATTCCGGCGGACTTGGTCAATTCCAGCAGGACAGTGCGACACCCCACATGTCCAGAATTGCTAAAGATTAACTCCAGGAACACTCTTATGGGTTGAAACACTTCCACTGGCCACCCCACTCTCCATACAGGTGTGCCCCAGGGCAGCGTAATAGGTCCGCTGCTTTTTACGATTTACATAAACGATCTAGTTGATGGTATTGACAGCGGCATTAGACTGTTTGCCGATGATGCTGTAGTCTAATGGAAAGTAGTATCACACGAAAGTTGTCAACAAATCAATGAGGATTTGCAGAAAATAAATGTGTGGTGTAATGACTGGCAGTTATCTTTCAATATTAGTAACTGTAACGTAAATAAATGGCCAGTCTTTGGAAGCGGTAAAATCCGTCAAGTATCTGGGTGTGACTATTCGAAATGATCTCAAATGGAATGATCAGATTACACAAGTAACGGGCAAGGCGAACTCTAGATTGCGGTTTATTTGCAAAATCCTGAAGCGATGCAGTCCTTCAACAAAGGAAATAGCTTACAATACGTTAGTTCGTCCAGTCTTAGAGTATTGTTCGTCTGTATGGGACCCTTACCAGGTGGGTCTGATTCAACAGATTGAGAAGGTCCAAAGAAGAGCGGCAAGATTCGTGACTGGTATATATAGCCATTGTGAGAGCGTTGCAAATCTCATAGACAGTTTGAAGTGGGACACACTTGCAGATAGACGACGCGCTAAACGGAAGGGGCTGCTCACTAAATTCCGAAATCCGACCTTCACCGAGGATATAGAGCATATATTATTACCACCAACTTACAAAATCGCGTAGTGATCACGATTCAAAGGTAAAGTAAATTAGAGCTCGTACTGAGGCGTTCAGACAGTATTTTTCCCTCGCGCGATCCGCGAGTGGAACAGTGGCGGAGGGGGGGGGGGGGGAGGACTTTGGCGTGAATCGTACCCTCCACCACACACCGCTTCTCCACCTCCTCGTACTCTTACGCATTTATGGACAGCCCTGCAAGATTCATGGTGTCAACTCCTTCCAGCACTACTTCAGGCATTAGTCGAACACCTGCCACGTCGTGTTGCAGCACTTCTGCGTGCTCGCGGGGTCCCTACACGGTATTAGGCAGGTGTACCAGTTTCTTTGGCTCTTCAGTGTATATCCTCATTCCGTCTCTACACAGTTCACCGCTTCTGCTTTTTAGAGAAATCCAGCAAGGCACTGATGGCATACGTGAAGAACGCAATCGTTATGAGGTAACGGCCGATGGCCGTGCAACGCATCTAACGTAGAGGTTACGCGGGTACGACCGTAACTGACCAAAGCTGCTAGGAAACCTACCGTAAGCTACACTTAGTTATGATAGTCTATAGTAGCCTACGGTAGTTTGACAACTGTAGTAAGTGGTCAACCTGTGACGATACACCGGTGAACACAAGGCCAAGGTGAGTGTTTGGCGTGTTGTTGATGTGGATTCGGATCTTTGCGCGGGAGGCGGACTGGGCGGAGCCGCTCAGAGGTGCAAAGCACCGCCGCCTCGGGTCAAGGCCGGCCCGCCAGTGAAAGCACGCCGCGGTGGCCGAGGCGGCGGCGGCGGCGGCGGCGGCGGCGGGCCGGTTTGCGTAACGCCGGCTGTCCTGTCCAGTCCTGTCCTAGGCTATTTATAGCCGCTCACAGCCCCCTGACGGTCGCCTGGATGTCAATCAGGCCAGCGCCGATCATCTTCTCTCTTTAATTGTTTACTGTGCAATGACCACTGAGGCGGTTGAATGCACGAAACTACTCACTGCACCTACAAGCTAGGGATGGCGGTTCTCGGTTGTACCGCTCTTTCTTTTTTCAACGCCAGTGTAACTGGACTGTAAAAATCGTTCAAAATCAGCGGTTTCTAAAATAACCGATAGTCCGTTTTTTATTTGTATTATTTCCTGTTATAAACGTAGAAATTAAACAAAGACTGAAAAATTCTGACTTCCTCACTTTCAAGATACACAGAATAAGAATCTATAATTAAATAAGCAATTAAAAGAAAATTTTGTCCGTCCACCGTTCACTGCTTTTCTCGAAAAGTAATAAATGATCGACTGCTATAAAAAAATCACTAGTATTCTTCTATTGATTCTAATTTTTTGAAAGTCTGTTAAAAATTATATTGTAATTGGAGATCATACCACTATTTGGAAATTTATGAGTAATCAGTGCTAAAGCGTGAAAACTGAGGTGGAAAAACTATTTTTCGTGTTAATTTTTCCGTTTTCAGGGCTCAAGTAGACTCATGTTTGTAGACACAGGCACCAGATCAGCTACTTTCTGTTTTTATTGTAACTATGGGTGAACTGTTAAGTTTTAAGATTTCTCCTTATGCTATGTCACAAGTTTTTTGTGGTTTCTTCCGTTTTCAATCTTTTAAAGGAAATGGAGCATTGTACTTCACTGATACCACACTTTGTAAAATACTTGCAGACAGGGCATGGTGCCATTCTGTAATACTATTGATGTCCCCACGATAACAGTGAGAAACTGTCACATAAACTAGAAGGGACAAGTCCTACACACTGCGTACAATCTAACATGCCACTCCACGTGGTAACAGGTACATTACTGTCTCAGCAATATTGTATCAATTCTTATGCGATGTCTTTGTTGCTCGTTTCCGTCGGTATTGTTACTAAAATAGCATTCATTGCTTTCTATTTTCTACAACAACGCAGTATTTCAAAGCGATAGAACTTTTACGAATAAAATTACTCGTTCTTTAAAAAGGTTTATTTAGAAACGCAAACTTGTAGTACTAATGCTACGAGTAACTGAAATTTCGGGTTTTCCCCGGTTATTAATAAAAAATAAAAACATTTGTCGTAACTGATCCCAAAAAATACGTAAAATACCTGTTACTTAACGGTATCGGTTTTATCCGGACGGTTTTTCCCATCCCTACTACAAGCCCAACTGCCAAAGATTTTGGTCTTGCCTGTCTGCTATAGTTGTAGTGTGAATTGCAAAACTACCCTAGCCTACCATAATTAAGCGTATTTACGGTAGTTTCCAGAGTAGTTAAGGTCGTACCCGCATTACCTGTTTGTTAGGTGTATTCTATATATCGGGCGTTACCTCGTTACCTATGCGATCAGTGTCTTACTAAGATTCCCCTAAAAACTGGTAGTCGTGAACCGTCTGGAAACTGATTGAGGATACATAAAGGGCCACGTAACCTTCGGAACATTTTTGTTTTACATAGTTACCCTCCTGTCTGTTAGGATTAAACAGCATTTATAGCAAGACTGAAATTACTGATGTTTAATTCAGATTTTATTCTGAAATTGTTGATTTGTGAAGTGAAGCAGAGTGATGTTGCAATAAAAAGAAAGAAAACAATATAGATTTACCATATACCGGTAGTACTAGAAAACACAATTTCCTCAACAAAAGGCAAAACACAAAAAAACGCACTACAGCAATACATCAAACTTTGCTTTAAAACTTCGTCAAATGTATAAAACATGTTTCTGTTAATCATAAACAACTTCCGTATTCATCAGTAACAACAGGAAACTTTTGCCGTTGATAACCATGACGAACTGTCTACCAAATATAAAATAACAATAATTAATTGTATGTATTTTTATGTTTGTGCGTGTAAACTGTACTTCCATCAAAAGTAATTGCTTTGGCTACATAAAAGTGCAGAAGTTACGCAATCAACTACTTTTTTTTACTTATAAAACGCAATTTGTATTCTCTAAGGATATAAAATAAACAGTAGACTGGCAATGAATGTTGTCAGCAAGTCCTTACTGTCTCAGTAAGTTTGCCACTATCATTTCTATACTTCTAATGAGGGTTTATATCCGGTTTGTCATTTACCTTTTACAAAACTTCTCTACTTTCCATTGACTTTATTCATTAAACTTTTTAAAGGTTTTACGTATCACCTTTTTTCTATAGTGAACAACCACTACTTTTTCTTTCTCGCTACACTGTGCCGCGGCCAGTCATTGTCAGAGTTTGTTTTCATTTCAAGGCGAGCACGGAACCAAATTAGATTTGGTCCAGTCAAAAAATTGCTCTTCATTCTTTCCTCTCTGCGGCTTAAGTCTTGCTTCCTACCTATTGTCAAATTTGCCTTCCCAAATGGGAGAGTAGTCTTCCTTCATCTTGTATGCGTTTCTGACATTTTTAAAACTTTTTACAGGGGTACTATCACATTACTGCAATTCTTCATTATTTTTGTATTTCTTAAATCATGTTTGGAAGGAACGGTCGTTAGAACTTTACAACTCATCGAGATTAAGTAAACTAGTGTAATGATATTAATTTTCTTAGAACGTGAAAGACTCGGCCTTGTCTTTTTAAAGAACCATGCCAACATTTCCCTGAAATGACTTAGTCAAAGCAGAGAAACGCTGTTCCGGGAAAGCCGGACGGGCATCTGAACACCGATCCACATTCATACGACTGTGTTGCTTCAGCCACGAGAGCACTCCATTAAGTTGTCTGCACTTGCCCGCCTTTTGTCCGTCTATAATTCTAGCTTCTCTGAAAATTACCTATGGCACATGTGGTGTTACATATGACGTTTGTGACTTTAAGTATTCGCAAACTCAGTTCAGTTGCAGACACGTAACTTCCCGCTTTAATCACTCTTCTCTAGCCCGTATACCCATAGCATAGTGCGAGACCAGCGCTGATCGAAGTATAAAGCACAACCGACAGCAGAAGAACATCGTTCACAAGCTACTAGGCCCGTGCATCTTGCCACGTCTACGCGCCAGAGCCCGGCTGCGACCGACCGCTCCGACCTATGGCCCGCACCGCGGGATAGTCGAGCTCAACTGTACCGGCAACAGAGTGCGCGAGCCGCGATTCGCCGTCGAGGCCCCCGGCTCGTCGAGTACCCCACCGAGCCCGGGTGTCAACAGGGATCGGTGCAACAGGGAAACACGCAGCGCTGGGAAGACGGGATTGACTGGCCAATGTGCGGGATGCGGAATTGCTTTCTGAATCATCTGCACTCCTTTGGCTCTGCTGAGAGCAGAGCGTTCTTAATCGTTTACAAAGAAAACTAATGCGCAATGTAAAATGATGGATGTAACACAAAGAAAGTACTTACTGTAACAGGGAAGTAATCGAATTCAAATAAAATGGTTTAATAGCCCTAATGTTTTTATAACGCTTTACGTTTCACCTGTACCACATCAAAAGGGCTGGTGAAGCTTTTGCACAACGGCTAGGTGTAGGTCTAGTATGAAATAACAAAGTATTTACACTTTCTGTTAATCTAAAAGTTTGCATTATGGAACTGACTGGCGCAACCCTTCTTCGGAATTCGTTGAGGAGGATCCGCTTGCTTTGCAAGTGACATAGCTTTGAAATCAGGAACCACAGAAGGTAAAGACAGTTTCAAACTATTTTCATTGTGAAGTTTGTTTCCTGATTTATTTTTTATATACGTATAAGAGACAAAAACCTTTTCGCACTGATACGAGGAGGAGGCAGATATTAATCTTGTTACCGCTTTATCTGATTGCGTTGGAAACTACATCTTTAAGCTTAACCAGAAGCATCCCAGTGATAAATATTTATTTTCTGTAACTTAGTCACTGGAAATTTCCAATAGCTCCTCGTTTCAATTTACACTTCATGTGGATTCCAAATTTATTGTCTTTTCCAAGCGATTGCGAATCCATTTATTATTACTAGACGAGCAGGGAAATAGTGTTCGAGTTTGTTCCACATCCCTTCCAATGTTTCTTAAGTTTATTCTTGACTGTTTCGTCTGAAGTAAGATGAATTTCTCCTAGGAAATCGTGAAGGGTATCGAAGCACTCAATTTGATTGGGATTTAGACAGATTACCTAAACTCCAAGGCTTTTAATGAAGGGTTCATACGGTCTTGCTTATAACATAGGTTTGTCTTTGGCATTTCAAATAATAAATTTCAACTGTTGATTTTTTTAACAAAATTTCTGTGAAATAAACTGTAGTCGGAAGGCAGACTTTGCGGGAAAGATGTACCTGTTGAGAAAAGATAAACATCATACAAAACGAGAAAATTTTTGCTTTGTTATAATCATCTTACATCTGTGTTAGCAAATAAAAACTTTTAAATACTTAGGTTAGTATTAAAAAAGTTTGCCAATTAGTTGAATGGTAAGATGACCATTAATAAAATTAACTATTTACACTGCATCGTGTAGGGAAGTAGCCTACTCACACTGTAGTAAATTCACATCAGTTTCCATTGTGTGCCAGCCAGTCTGCTGTAACTAGCTCTGACGTCATAAATGTTGCGCAATACCTTAAAAATCAAGCAAATGACCTAAAACTTTTCTAGCATGTCAGAAGTAATACTAAATTAATGTGTGTTAAATATCAGTTCGATAACTTCAGCCATTTTCGAAATTTGGACGTTTTTCTAAAAAAATCATCGGCGCAACAGAAAAGAGCTAGAGACTTCAAAATTTATATTTAGATTCATCTTTCAGAATGATTTAATAAAAACAGTACTTTGGATTTCACAAATTAAGATTTTAGTGGAAATTCATGATTTTGTGGTTTTCGTCTCAAAACTGAAGGGAGCAAGATAGATTAAGTAGGCTAATAAATAAGGCTAGGATGTTTAGATTTAAATAGGTTGGAGGTCCGCTATGACTATGAAGATGTGAAAAGTTTCTTTTGAATACCTATAAAATAATAGCGATAGCGGATCTCAAAAGGGCCAGTTCAGAGCTCATCTACTGCGTGCAGTGTAATTAAATTAATTCTCTCGTCCAAAATATTTAACTTAGCCACTTCAAAATTTTATTATCAATACTTACCTGCGTGCTGAATGCACGTTTAAATTAAGAGCTTCATCGGCCATCAGCAAAAGAAGCTATAAATTATTATGTAACTTGAAGTGGTGCGTTACTAGCCCAGCGGCTAGTCGGGAGAGCCGATTTGATCAGGCGTTCCCTTAGCCGTCCGCACCGCGGCTTTATATATAAGAACGCTGCGCGAGGAAGGAAGGCCCCAGTTCTCTCCAGACGCTAAATAACACGCCATCTGTGTCGGGAGTCGCGTCGCATCAGTATCACTGCTACAAACAGCCTCGGGTGCCGTATTAAGTTACTAGAGATACGCGGAACCATGAAATCATTTCAAGTGAAGTGTTAATTCTGGGATGATTTTCATTATCTAGCTTCAGTTTGCGTATTGTCGTATTTTCACGTGCCGTTGCGGGACAGACATTCTACCAATTATTTAGCGTGGCGTTTGATGAAATGTTCTCATCAAATTATGGCGAGCATGCATTTCAACATTTAATTCGGACATTTATAGTTGCATCAGCGCATTAGACTCTGAACTGCTCTGTTAGTTAGGTTGTATGGATACTTGTGTTTTTTTTTATCAGTGACTTTCAGAATATACTCAACTATTTTGGAAAATCGTTTTTGATTAGAAATCCCGGACAATCTCCTAATTCCTCAGAGCTATAAGCTGCAGCTATAATTGTATTCTCAGATGAAGTGGGCACTAGGAACTCTAATTACAGGCTTCACGTTTTGTTAAATCACTTTCTGGGTGCTAAAAAGTAAATAGAGAGCCAGTGTTGAGAACAGTGAAAGACAGCATTAACAACATTCTAAAAGCCAGAAACTGATTCAACATGCAAGCATTTATACAGCAATTTATTTTTTACAAGTTATCCGCCGCCCCACAATCGTAAGGTACAGAGGCTTTTCATATGTGCCTAACAATAAGTTGATTTAATAATTACAAGCAACTGTGGAATTTGAGTAACCATCTTGTTGCTGGTGTTACAGTCATCAGTTATTTTAATATAAGACCGGAGGTCTGATTTTTCATTTCACCTATTGCATATTGAAAGACCTGCTGTCCATTTTATAACTAAGGTCGTAAATTTTACATTGCCGCATGTTACAATACAGTGTTCCATACTTCCAACTTTTTTTCTTGAGCAATAAAACAAGAGTAACAATAATGAGTTGGTACTGGAATAAAATGAACATAAATTGAGCAAAAGGAAATACAAACAATTTAAAAATTTAGGAAGGAGCTGGCTGTTCCAAGAGGGACGGCCTCGAAACAACTTCGAGCCAGTCCCAAATGGAGCAGCAATTTGCTTAGATCTAAGTACAAATGATATGAATATCTTATTTACAATTTTTCATTAAATATAATAAATTAGTGCACAGTTCTAATATTAAATTTACTGTTGATTAACGGCAAAGTCATTCCTGTGGGAGGGGAGTCTCGGAAGTTCGTCGAGCCTCTCTACCGCAGTAAGTTTCACCTCACTGTATTTCTGTAATGTACGCTGTTATGAAGTTAAACTCAGCAATTTATTTACATGTTACTTATTTATAGTTACAATCCTCACACATTTTTATAAATTTTCTATCTTTGGATAATGTTCAATATACACTTTTTTTATTATTCTTCTTATTTTTTATACACGGCAGGAGTCGGTAAATACTGTACGAAGTAAAAAAACTGCTTGCAAACGGTTCACAGAGATTTCGTTTCGCGCCCGCAACAGTGCAATGCCTGGCGGGCGCGCGACTTGATGTGCCGAGCCCCACGGGCGCCCGGCTAGATTCTGGTTCTCACGGGGCTCGACCGGCTGACCGGGCGGCGCGAGTAGAGGCTCGCCCGGCAGTCGAGCCTGCGTTCCCGGGCAGGTGGCGCAGGCTCGGTGCATGTCTCTGCAAGCTACCACAGGAAAATACGGACGGTACAAATCCGCGTAGAACTTATGCCATTACTGATAAAAATGGCGCTCCCGAGATCCTAAGACGGAAGCACCGAGCGGGGAAGCGCAGTGGTTAGTACATTGGACTAGCATCCGGGAGGACAATGGTTCAAATCCCTGTCTGGCCATCCAGATTTAAGCTTTCCGTAATTTTCCTGCATCGCTGCAGGCAAATGCCGGGATGGTTCCTTTGAAAAGGAGCACCGCCGGTTTCCTCCCCTTTCTTTTCGTAATCCGTGCTTGGGTCGGCCTCTGGTATTGTCGGAGGGACGTGAATCACTAAATCTTCCTTCCTTCCAAGACGGAAGTTATGTAGCTAGAGAGCGGCACTCCTGGCGAGCAGGCAACCTGCGAAGCAGCCGACGCACGGGCAGCTCAGCTCGGCTCAGCTCTCATGCTGCATTCGGTATTCATAGGCCCGGAGCGGCTGACACGCTTCCTGAACACGGTCGCTCCAGTCGATGCGTAGTCCTGGGTTACCTGGCGGCTAGTGTGTAACGGCCTGACGTATTTCTGCTTTAGGGGCTTCACAGATTGAGAAGACAACTGCCTCAAAAGTTACTATTGAGCTTCAACAAAGTGTCAGCGAAAACAAGTGCACAACATTAAGGGAAGAACTGAAGCAGCTTGAGAGGTACAACAACAACAAAACCTGGACTACCAACAATTAGGAGGGGAGTTCAATATGTAATGCAATTCCGGTTGAAAAAAAAAGTCAGAAGTTGTTGTTGGACATCGTGGCATATTCCCTCTTCATTCCTAATAGTTTCATAAAGTGCCGATTGGTAGCGGCGCTATACGTAACCTTCAAAATGGAGACTGTAGCCGATGTGCTTTCCAAGCAGTGAGATGTCATTCAGCTTCTTTTGGCAGAAAACCAGAATATTGCAGATATTCTTAGGCGCTTGCAGAACGCCTACTATGACCTGACAATGAACAATACCATAGTGAGACGTTGGGCGATGTATTTGTCATCATCGAAACAAGGTCGCGCAAACATGTCCGATCTCCCGCTTGCTGGCCTACCGGACACGCTTTCATTCGAGGTGATCGGCGGATCACAAACAACTCGCTGTTCAATTGGACATCTCTGTTGGTAGTGCTGACACACTCGTACACCAGTGGGGCTACTTAATAGTGTCTGCCCGCTTGGTTTCTCGCTGCCTAACGGAGGCTCGTAAACAGCAAGGAAGGACCAGCTCTGCGGAACTGCTTGCGCGTTACGAGGCTGATGGTGACAATTTTTTGTCGAACATCGCCACAGGCAACGAAACATGGGTTCATCACTTCGAACAGGGATCAAAACGACAATCCATGGAATGGCTCCTCGCTACTTCACCTCCGAACAATAGCTCAAAGCCGCACTCTCAGCCGCTAAAGTCGTGGTAACTGTGTTCTGGGACTCTGTAGGGTTTATTCTGTTTGGTGTCCTCCTCCACTGTGCAACAATCGCCGCGCGTCGTGGCCGCGAGGTTTGAGGCGCCACGTCACAGATTGCGCGGCCTCTCCCGCCGGAGGTTCGAGTTCTCCATCGGGCATGGGTGTGTGTGTTGTTCTTAGCATAAGTTAAAGTTAGTTTAAGTAGTGACCGATGACCTCAGCAGTTTGGTCCCTTAGGAATTCACAAACATTTGAATATTTGTGCAGCAATCAACTTTGAAGTGTATTTGTGCTACCCCCAGGAAACTTAAGAAACGACTTCAGTGTGGCGTGTTCGTCACCACAAAAGACAAATGAACTCCTTTTCCATGAGAAGGTAAGGTCTCATACAAGTCCGCACACCCAAGAGCAGCTCACAAAGCTTCATTGGACTGTCCGTCCTCATCTACCCTACAGCCTGGGTCTCGCACCCACCAAGATCCCTCTACTTGGCCCCATGATGGATGCACTCTGCGGGAGGCAGTACGTGGATGATGGGGAGGTTACGGATGCAGAAGTTTGTTGGCTGCGACGTCGACCAATGTATATTGCGTCTTAGATTGGTAATATGTAGGCATACAGGCCTTCCCATAAGGTGCCGTTAGGCCGTGCATTGAACGGAGATTATATTGAAAAATAGGATTTTTTATCCAAAAGAGTGGGTAATATTATGGGGTATTAGAATCGTGAATAAAACCATCCTGTTTTCAGAAAAAAAATTGTTTAATTATTTATTGAACGCTTCTCGTAGAAATACTCTGACAGAAAATGAGTGGTGTTAGACCACGAACACTCTGACCGAACGCTACAAAACAATTACTGCAATGTTGACAAGCTTGTGGGACGTGTTGATTTAAATTTCATCCTTAAGCAAGCTTAGTTTCACTACAGAAAGAAAGTCACTCCTGCTGATGATATATGGTGTAAGTACAAGATGTCTGTTGGGTGTATGTAATGGTACTGAAACTTTTCAGGTAGGTAATCTTGAGGTGGAGATCGCAATATGGCACTCCCAGAGGACGTGCACCTGCAGCCAATCGCCGTACTTGGACTTCGAGAAAGGTCGATTATCGGAATCGTTGATACGACGACCTCATACCGACAGGCAGCTAGCTGTAATGCAATGGCTGGAGAACGAGTGGTGACGGAATGGACTCGGGGGGACAGTATGGCAAGAAGGGCGATCATAGGTCCTTTCAGGAAGACCACACGCGGTAAGAGCGTTCGACTGGCCCTGACTTGTAGTTAGATAACAGCTTGAGGTTACAGGCAGTGTGTCACCATGGACCGTCGGCAACAGATTACCGCTAGCCGGATTGAGATATCGAGTTGCCATGCCTTGTTTACTGACGACTATGAACGACGATCAACAGAAACTTGCATGGTGTATAACCAGAGCCAACTACGATGTAGAGTGGATTCCTGCAATGTTCAGAGATGAGTCTCGCTTATGTTTCTGGCGGTCATATCGACCATAACGTGTCCGCAGATGATACTGTAAAATGCCACAGGGAGCAACGGTTCCCGAGACCCGCACGTCTCCATCTGTAGGAGCTACTGGTTGTGGCAAGAAGGCTGAATTGGTAATCAGTGAAGACAGGCCGAATTCTCGCCAGTATGTGGCAAGAATGGTATATCCCATTGCCATACCCTTCACGGCGAAGGTGCCAAATGGCTTATTACATAGGATATTACAGGATATCACACCAGAGTTCATAGGCTACTACTAACGCCTTGAGTAATGTACGCATCCTTGATTAAAATACCCCATTCTCTGATTTTTCACTCACAGAGAGGGTCTGGGATGCTATGGGAAGACGTATACTTTCATGCTAGCCTCCAGAAAGCATTCTTCATAGCTGATGCAGAACGTGTTTCAGGCACGGGAAGAAATTCGTCAAAATGACATTCGGGGGCTGTTTGCTTCCATGCCACAACAAATACAAGTGTTTGTTCCTTCTCATGGGGGTCACAGCTCATGTTGATACTGGTGATGGAGCTCAGTTCCGAGTGAAATGAAAGTTTAATTATTTAATACTCGTTGTATGACGAACACACAAAGTTTGATAAACCCGGGACTGGTGCTTCGTGATGTAAGAGATTTATTTTCGTATGTGAAATTAGTGTGGCTGGTGGTATCGGCTATGACCGCAAAAGTTTTCAGAGGAAGCCAAGAAGCAGTTTTTCTCCAATGCGTAGAGTTCCTACATTAGTTTGAGCAGCCACATCGTAGTCTTCCGTTGTCATATTGAAATTGAAGGTGGCGGGTAAGGTCTGGAAATGCTGTTTAATTATGTTGATGCTGTCACAGTCATGGATTCTAAATGAGGGATTCCATTTAAAATAACGATGGGACTTCTCACACACATATGTACACGACCATGGTGTGGTTGATTGGGGTGAGAATGAAATAAAACGTCTTTTCTGGTCCCAAAAATCGCCAGATTTGAGTATAAAACTATTACAATAAAGACCTGTTGTAAATATTGGCCTGTTCTCTTTCTCCAACTGTCGCTTCCTTCCCCTCCCGCACGTAAATAGTATCTTAGCTCCACAGAATTTCCTGTGACCATGACCATGTCAGCGTCAGACTTCTTGCAAGAATATATTGGGACGGCGCGGCTACAGACAATAAAGAAGTTACCTAGAGTTTAACTTGATTGAGTTTCAGCATGAATGAATGTTAAGGCAGAAAGCAAGGAAAGTGGATTTAAAGTAAAACAAAACAAAAAAAAAAAGCTAGCACCACATGACCCTCTCCACCCAAATCTCCTCCGTTTCACTGTTGTTGTAGACTCACTCTGGTGTGGAAGTGTCTCGTGTAGTGTAGTGCAGCGCAGAGGGACGACGGTCCGGTACACTAGCTAGGAACAACCCGACATGGTCTTTGCGTACGAATATAGCTGTAAAATTTAGTTGCCACTGGTTGATGAGGTGGGTTTTACAGGAATTCGTGAACAATTAGATACCCGGAGAAGCCTTTATTGCCGTATGAACGCTTTACTACAGGTTAGGAAGTAATGCTTCCTGTGATATGAGAAGAACTGGCTTACTCATTCTCTTTACAATTAGGTTACGACTAGTTGTAACAACTGGTGGCAACTGTTGTATAAAAGAGGGTGAATCAATGAGAATAGCATAGAGTGAGAAACATACCAATTATTCCGTAGCCACAATTACCATTGGCTAAAAGGCTTGAGATGTTCGAAAAAGTTACTGTATTGCTCTGAATCTGAGAAGTCGACGAGTCAGTCGCAGACCTTCATCGATCGAGGAAAACAAATTCAGTGGAACCGTGACAGCCATATTCTCGATTGCGTATACGGGTTCCCGTATACTGCAGACGCTCCCAGAGGTAAAAGCACGGAACGGAGTTGCTTACGTAATTTGGCTCAGCTATAAATAAGGAGATACGGGCCGTTATAAAGCATCTAACTAAGACCGTCTGCAGCACAGTAGAAGGAGAAAGAGAAACATGTACGTAGTTGGATCCAGAAAAAAGATACATTTCCATTGTACTGATACATATACCTTAAAAATTTTAATAGGCAGATAATTCTATGGAAAGTGATCAGGTCTTGGAACAGGTAAGGAAAGTAGTCGATGCAAAATCCTCAGTATAAGAGGCGATAATAAAGTTTCCGTTCAAAGGCCGTACAGTCGAGAACCGGTGTGCCAATCGGGCAAAATCGCCGCGTGCGATTAACACGTATAATATCCTTTGTTATGAAGGATCTTTGCTACTGTGTACTACAAAAATATCAAAGACGTTTCTCCAACACTTCGTTAGCCGTCGTCAGAAGTCTAGCAACAAAGACACTGCACTGTCATTTTTTTTATAAATATCCAACGATAAAATAATATAAAAGTGGTACGTACTAGTTCAAAGGGTGAATATTATCAAACGCCAGGGAGTAAACTGACAGGAGCACTGCACGTCAATGTCACACCCATTTTAAGCTGGGCCGGCCGTGATGGCCGAGAGGTTCTAGGCGCTACAGTCTGGAACCACGCGACCCTACGGTCGCAGGTTCGAATCCTGCCCCGGCCATGAATGTGTGTGATGTCCTTAGGTTAGTTAGGTTTAATTAGTTCTAAGTTCTAGGGGACTGATGACCTCAGGTGTTAAGTCCCATAGTGCTCAGAGCCATTTGAACCATTTTTTTAAGCAGGTTGCCTTAAACAACTGCAAAAACCATAGAATATTTGTTAGTGTAGTTTTATAACCATTTTTAGTAAATAGAAGAAAGAGAGGCGAAAGAATTAAGTTTCTGGTATGGAAGGAAACGAGTTACCAACATATTGCCAATAATCGGATAGCTATTGAATAATTTAGATCACCAATAAAGGTAGTCTCCATCTTCTCAGGTAGGAAACAGTAATGCATCAGCAGCAACTTAAGCTTTATGATCGAAGGACATTAACATCTCTGTTTCTATTGAGTTTTGAAATAGTAACCTATACATTTTAATGCCACTCATAGTACTATTGCACATTATACTTGCTTCTGTAGGAAGTAAGTAATTCGAGAGGCTGATCCAATTGCGAAAGATGAAGGTGAAAGATAGTTTGCGATCAGTAATATCAGAAATAACAGCGACACACTTTGAAGTAACACCTGTCCACGCTCACAATAGAGCCCGAGTATTTTTGTCACCCAAGTTGTTGCACCTTGAAGAACAGCGACCTGTACTTACTGTTTCTGAGACTGGAACCGATGATCGTTACATTCATCCTCTCCACTACTAATATGATAGAGGAATCTGATCCGACAGCGTGAAAAGCAAGGCACTCAGCGACCATCCTCCGTACCTCCGTACCAGCCAACAGTACATGCTGAAGAAATAATCCGCAGCAACGTGCATCAGTACCAACATATCAAACCCTTTCCTCGTCAACAGCAGGTTAAAATTGTGTCCCTGATAGGAAGTAAAGTAGTTGGGCTGTTGATGAGTCGTGCCAATAAAAAATTTGCGCCAGATCGATATCTGGTCATATTTCTTGCTTATCGCGAACATCGCCTTAAGCAGTGGTCATCTGAGCACACTTCGTATAAAACCAACTGTAGATTTCTTCCTCTGCTTACTCTCAAACACTATAACCAGTGGCTCTCATTGCGTATGTGTGAATAGCGCAGCACTAGAAAAATGTATTTGGTGGCAGTCAGTCTATAGCATTGACACAATGATGTTGATATTCGTAAAATCACTGAAACCAAGTAAGTCAGGCCATTAATGCAGTTATCACGATATTATTCATCTACCGTCACAAATTTTCAATCGTCAGGGCAGATTAATAATATTGCGGAAACTGTGTTGGTCATTTTCATTTGTTTGGCATAAGGGTTTCTATCAGTAAGAGAAACGTTATCTCCAAAGTCTCGTCCGATCACACAGACGATGTCTGTCGGAATGTTTCAGATCAATGAGTAGTTCACTGCAGCATGTGCTTTATTCTGTATGAAGTTGTTTACTATCGATATTTTATCCTTTCCTGTTTAGATTTTTTGTTTACGATGAGCTAGTCTTGATAGGAGTTGAGAGTTCTTCAACTGACAAGAAACTTTGTAAATAAAACAGTTAACGAATTTCTTACTTGTAATGATTTTTTTAATAGAAGGAAAACTATCTTTTCTTACACAAGAATATTTTACCCACAATTTAACGCATCATGAGAGACTTTTAACATAAGAAATTTAAATAAAATGTCAGCAAATATATTTGAAGATTGTGGGAATCTGAAAAAAACGACTTAAATTTTTAGCTTCTATGTTAGCTACTAACATTGCATTTGAAAACAAGGATGGGGATTTGTAGCCATTAATAGTCATAAAATGGATTTTTATCATAACTTGAGGTTCTCAAAATCTCCAAACTCTAACCCAAAAAGGATTCTGTTGTTAGTTTTCTTTCTTACAGTCAAATATTTCAAATTTTCGTTGGACTTGAAATATCGAAGAAGCGTACTTGCTGATCAAAAGTATCTAGACACCTACTAATGTGGGGAGTGTCCATTCTTTTCCTTTATGACAGTTTCAACTCTGCTGGGAATGGTTTCAGTGCATTGTCTGAATGTCTTTGTGGGAATGGCAGACCATTCTTCCACAAGAGCCAAAACCAGCATAGGTGGTGGTGATGTTGGATGCTGGGTCTGGAGCGAAGTCGATGTTTTAACACGTCCCAAAAGTGTTCCATCTGGTTAGTAGTAGGATGAAGGCGGCATCAGTATGTTTTGTTAACCTGACAATCAAAGGAGAACAATAGGTTTGCCTCTGAGTGCATACCTGCCCCTGATGTAGGCAACCCGCACTAACAAAATGTGCCAATGCCACCTTTGTCCTACTAATCTGCTTCAGGTTGGGACTGTGCACAACCCAGTCCATTACAGAAATGTGTCCACAGACTACAGTCTCACAGATTCTGCGTAATTACATGCTGGTACAATCATCGTCTCCAAAAGGTTCCTCTACCATATACAATACACAATGCTGTAAAATGTATTCAGATCCACCCTCATTTGGGGTTTTCTTAAACACAATAAGGGGACCACACGCTAACTACGAAAAACAATACCACACTGCAACATCACTTCCTCTGGCACTAAGCATGTTGGCAGGTAACGTTCTCCAGGCATTCACCAAACCCTTCCATCAGTATTACTCATTTCTACTTATCCAGTGTCTAGAGGCATCGCTTTTTACACCACCTCAAGCGTCACTTTGGCATTAACTACAAAAACTTGTGGGCCGGCCGCGGTGGTCGTGCGGTTCTAGGCGCTCCAGTCCGGAGCCGCGCTGCTGCTACGGTCGCAGGTTCGAATCCTGCCTCGGGCATGGATGTGTGTGATGTCCTTAGGTTAGTTAGGTTTAATTAGTTCTAAGTTCTAGGGGACTGATAACCACAGCAGTTGAGTCCCATAGTGCTCAGAGCCATTTGAACCATTTTTTTGAACAAAAATTTGTGGTTTATGAGGAGTTGTTCAGCCAAGGTACCCCATCCTTCTTAACTCCCTATGAACAGTGATTGTGCCAGCTGGAGTGCTGAGAGCATTTTGGAACTCGAGAGTGATTCCTTGCGCTTATTTCATGCAATTTTTACAACCATCCTCCACATTGCTCTATGGCCCCTGTCTGTCAGCACATAAGGTCTGCCTGGTTTTGGATTAGCTCTGATTGTTCCTTCACTTTTCGACTGCACAATCACATCACCAGAAGTCTATTTTGGGAGCATTAAAAGATTCAAAAACCTTGATGATTTTTTTTCTCAGATGACATCCAATAACTAGTCCACATTCTCTCATTTACCGATCTTGTCTGCTGTTACTGTTCCTCTACGGACAACACGGTAACCTTTTTCAAGTTGCATCCCCTCCTCATGTTATTCTTGAGCTGTGTAATCGCTATTACTAACAAATTTATTGCAGAACTCAGTCTTTCTCCAATCTCGTTCCTACTACGAATCCTATATTCTCCCATAACTCTTTCTACTGTTCCTTACCCTTCTACTGCGTTCTAGTCACCCTTGATATTAAATTTTCATCTCCCTTTATATCCTGAATTAAGTGTTCAGTCTCTCACATATTTCCTCTCTCTCTGCATCTTCTAGTTGTGGCGACAGCAGTGGTCTGCTGTAGATTCTGATGAGAGTAACGCTTTCATTGAACTATCTCAGTACTTCAGTGTCTTCCCTACTTCCCTGTTCATGACATCTTACTTCCGTTACATTATTTTCTGCTGCTGTTGATATTACTCTGTGTTCGTCTGACCATAGATTCTTATCTTTTTCCACTTCACTTCAGCGATGTAAACTTTACCAAGACTGAGCCTTTGCATTTCCCTTTTTATAGTTTCTTGCTTCGTTATCATATTCAGGCTTGCGTCATTGCTCGATCAGATTCGTAGCGTGTTACCCTTTCGTTGGTTAGTACAATATTTTACCTCCCTTAGGCATTCTCCGCTCAGTGATCAAAATAGGCAGCTAATCCGGAATCTTTTTGCCACTGGAGAGATCACCATAACTTTTTTTCCGTTAAAAGCCACATGTCATGTAGAAAACGTTAGGTGTCTTTAATGTTGTGGATTCAGTTGCCTTCTATATCCTCATGCCATTGATCATTGCTGATTCTTTCGCCTTTTAGGAACAATTTCCTACCCCTCTGTCCGCTCCTCTGCGCTCTTTGACAAATGCGTTGGCAGCACGAAGGTGACCCATTATAACGGAAATCATTATGTATCTTTGCTGACGTTTTTATTCAGACTTTAGAGAGTGGCTGGTATCGAACGCGGGATTCAGCGCATTTTCATTGGTGGATAAAGACATTAGCCCTCATCCGTCACCAAAGTTAACGTCACATCGGTTTCCAGGGGAGTTAGAGCCGTTGTTGATCTCAGGGGTGACAGTTCTATGCTCTAATTTCGCAGCCTGTATACCGGCATATAAACTACAAATATAATCATGTGTTTTTCCTTGTATGCTTCATCTGCATAATTAGTAAAATTTCGATATTTGCTATTCTTTCTGCTGTTGCAGTTTTAATGATGAGTACACTAGCTATACGTGATGTTTTGACAACATAGTTATATGGTAAGGTCATATTTGGGAGCTAATTCAGAGAAACAGAATACTGGATTTATCTTATCGAAGCGTTATCACCATGTGCGTGCCTATTGTATCGAGCTTATGTAATAAACTTGAAAGTCTACGATCTGGACTGTCGTCACTACTAGAGTTGTAATAACATAACAACATTTTCTACAAAGAGCATGGTGCGATCTATGCAATACGGAAAATTTAGAAAGTGTTCATTGTGATTGTGGGCGTATGTTTCACAAAGAAATGGATGAGCAGCCTAGATTTAGCTTACATATTGGTTATAAACTCTCATTCTTGTCGAAAATGACTGTAAGGAATATTTTGCGCACGAGATGATCATCAGTAACAGTACAGAAAGAAGCGTGCCGCTGTGGAGATACTCACGAGCAGCTTATCTTAACGCACAGTTAAAAGCTTAAGCCTGTTACTGCTTTTTGTTTTAGGGATTTTTCTTTTTCGTACACAGTGTTACAATCTTGGGTGTGGGTAGGGAATCCGTAATAACTCTTGCGGACTTAGCTGGTTTCCCGGATTAGTGAGCGGCGCGTGGGGTTGCAGATTCTCCTGGCGGCGAACGGCATGCAGGGACGCGGAAAGCACTAAGAGGTGCGGGAAATCGATGGATGACTGTTCGTGGCGCACTTTTCGCGCTCTCTGTTCTCCGACTGGCGGCGGCGCGGAATTGCATTTGGTATTCATGGCGGCCCCAGGGCTGTGTGTGCAGGCGGGGGCCGCATTAAGGGAGTCGGTGTCAGCGTCATCGGCTTCAGCGCCCGGGGACCACTTGGGGCCGACATCCGGCCCGACGACTGTTCCGGCATCCTGCCAGGGCCGCGGCGGCTGCGTCTGCCGTATTCCGCTTCATCGTCTAAGCGCTCACCGGCCTGGCTGCAAAGACATAGCCTACGCACCAAAGCACGAATTCCGTGTCTTCGCGATGAGTCGCGTGCTAACGACACCATTGACACTTACACCACGGTAGCAAAGAGATGTCAAAAGAAACATTTATGAATTAACTTAAGGACTGTTAGTCATCCTTGTGCTGATATCTATATAGTGATCCTTACCTAGTGCTGTAGTGGACATCACGAAAATAGGAAAATCAAGGTCATCTCACTGTCTTACAGTATTGCCAGGAAGTGATAATTTCAGAAGTTAGTAAAAACTCCGAAAGTGTCATACATTACTATTTTTAGCTCAAAAATGATGCAGTACTTCCCAAAAGATAGATATTGCCACTCGTTACGGGAAACAATAAAAGTATTTTTTGTTACTTCAAAAGTCTCCACCAGAAACAACCTACTGAGAAAACTGGCCGGCTCACAGTGGGGCAGCCAAGCTGAAACCATCCTAACTTCTGCACTGGCATTATTCTACTCCGCTGCAGAATATGCCTGTCCTGTTTGGCGTAAGTCAACACATGCCAGGCACGTGGATACTGCCCTATACGACACGTGCATAATTATAACAGGCTGCTTGAAGTAAACTCCTGTCGAATGGCTCTACAACCTTGCAGAATTGCACCACCTCTTGTTAGAAGAGAATTAGCAGCAAACAGGGAAAGAACGAAACTGGAGCAGGAAAAAACGCAGCGCATGCATGGGCAACAACCCTACCCACAACGACGAAGGTCAAGGAAAAGTTTCCTCAGAACGTGGGAGAAACTAACTACAACTGATGAAGAAGCGAGGCTGCAACTATGGAGGGCTGAGACATTCGATCCTCCTTATTGGAAAATATTTTCAGAATATTTATCCCCTGGTAATGATGAGAATCAGCCAATGTGGAAGTCCTTCAATAGGCTGAATTCAGGAGTGGGCAGATCATATGTTAACCTGGCAAAATGGGGATACGTTGAAGAAAACCCCAATGTGACTGCGGGGAAGAACAGACTGTACAACATACGTTTCAGTGTCGACTGTGTCCAGCTACCTGCTTGAAAACGTTCTCAAGTGCATTCCCATACGTGGTCGTACAGTTCTGATCAATCATTTTATGGATACCCCGGACAGCATGGGATTACTGCACCTACCCGTTAGGCAGAGGCCTTACATTAGGCCAAGTAGCTAGCTAGACGTCTATGTTCGGTGAACGAGCCGGGTTTGGGGAGGTTTCACCGAAGAAAGTAAATTACTTCAATTTTTTATTTTCATTTATTTATTTTTGAGGCTTTTTCCCCTGCTGACTGGAACTGTTATCCTGCCTTGTTTTTGCTGGAGACGGTGAGCGGAAGCTGCTCGGCATCAACTGGAGGAGGTGTATGAACCGTTTGAGGTGTTCATTTTCCAGTTCAGTGGTGGAATCTCGGAATCTTTCTGGAAGCAGTTAGATTGCTACGTGGCTATTTATTTGTGACAATTTTAACCCTCACTTGCGGGCCGTAAAGAGGCTGTCGACCCGTATTTAAGTTGTTTTTGTAAGTGTTGCTCGGTCCAGTAGATCTCTAAAGCGAGACCTCCCGTTATTTGCCTCGAGCACCATCCGTCGTTAATACACTCCTGGAAATGGAAAAAAGAACACATTGACACCGGTGTGTCAGACCCACCATACTTGCTCCGGACACTGCGAGAGGGCTGTACAAGCAATGATCACACGCACGGCACAGCGGACACACCAGGAACTGCGGTGTTGGCCGTCGAATGGCGCTAGCCGCGCAGCATTTGTGCACCGCCGCCGTCAGTGTCAGCCAGTTTGCCGTGGCATATGGAGCTCCATCGCAGTCTTCAACACTGGTAGCATGCCGCGACAGCGTGGACGTGAACCGTATGTGCAGTTGACGGACTTTGAGCGAGGGCGTATAGTGGGCATGCGGGAGGCCGGGTGGACGTACCGCCGAATTGCTCAACACGTGGGGCGTGAGGTCTCCACAGTACATCGATGTTGTCGCCAGTGGTCGGCGGAAGGTGCACGTGCCCGTCGACCTGGGACCGGACCGCAGCGACGCACGGATGCACGCCAAGACCGTAGGATCCTACGCAGTGCCGTAGGGGACCGCACCGCCACTTCCCAGCAAATTAGGGACACTGTTGCTCCTGGGGTATCGGCGAGGACCATTCGCAACCGTCTCCATGAAGCTGGGCTACGGTCCCGCACACCGTTAGGCCGTCTTCCGCTCACGCCCCAACATCGTGCAGCCCGCCTCCAGTGGTGTCGCGACAGGCGTGAATGGAGGGACGAATGGAGACGTGTCGTCTTCAGCGATGAGAGTCGCTTCTGCCTTGGTGCCAATGATGGTCGTATGCGTGTTTGGCGCCGTGCAGGTGAGCGCCACAATCAGGACTGCATACGACCGAGGCACACAGGGCCAACACCCGGCATCATGGTGTGGGGAGCGATCTCCTACACTGGCCGTACACCACTGGTGATCGTCGAGGGGACACTGAATAGTGCACGGTACATCCAAACCGTCATCGAACCCATCGTTCTACCATTCCTAGACCGGCAACGGAACTTGCTGTTCCAACAGGACAATGCACGTCCGCATGTATCCCGTGCCACCCAACGTGCTCTAGAAGGTGTAAGTCAACTACCCTGGCCAGCAAGATCTCCGGATCTGTCCCCCATTGAGCATGTTTGGCACTGGATGAAGCGTCGTCTCACGCGGTCTGCACGTCCAGCACGAACGCTGGTCCAACTGAGGCGCCAGGTGGAAATGGCATGGCAAGCCGTTCCACAGGACTACATCCAGCATCTCTACGATCGTCTCCATGGGAGAATAGCAGCCTGCATTGCTGCGAAAGGTGGACATACACTGTACTAGTGCCGACATTGTGCATGCTCTGTTGCCTGTGTCTATGTGCCTGTGGTTCTGTCAGTGTGATCATGTGATGTATCTGACCCCAGGAATGTGTCAATAAAGTTTCCCCTTCCTGGGACAATGAATTCACGGTGTTCTTATTTCAATTTCCAGGAGTGTAGTAAGAGGATTCTGTCTGCGGAACCTGTGGGATTTTGCGCGATGCCACGGAAGCTTTGAGAACGAAGGAGAAGGACCTTCCAGAACACGTGGCAAAAGATTCACTGAAAGTTCAAAGGAGTTGTTACATTCACCAATTAAACTGACCTCAAATGTAGATAGAAGAAGAATGGATGGAAGGAAGACGTCCTGATAAATGCAATATTGAAACAGGATAATGTAGAGAGCGCACGAATGCTGGTAATAAAATGTCACTTTAAGGAGTGCAGAACGAGGAGCATAGTGTTCAGAGGTTAAAAGATAATAGAGTGAGGGAAGTAGAAAATAAGGCTCGAAGATTGAAATAATGTTTGGAGAAACTCTATAGCTCGGTGGCAAAAATTAGGCCAACTGCAAACTAGCCCCGTCCTCTGAATTTCAAAAAAGTTTGTACGAATTCGAAAGGAACCAAGGCCGGATATTGATGAAATACGAGCGTAATTCTCATTGACTCATGGGCTGTGAGACAAAGGGCGGAGCAAGCAGAAAGAGCTCTTGAGCGAAATTTATGCTACTGAAGAAACCACAATTAGTGTAACATCACGTGCATCAAAATACCCACAAGAGAAGTTTATCAAACATGGATGGGATAAAGAAGATCAAAAATGAACTAGTTCGGTTTTAGGAGAAGCAGACAATTGGAGAAGCAATATTATTACGGCTCTTACCAAAGGGCGTATCTGCGCAAAACAAGAAAGCATACGTTCCGTTCATAGACTTGAAGACAGCGTTTGGTTATGTGGAACAGACCAAGATGGTTTCAATTATTACACAATGTCGTCACAATAACTGGGATAAAAGTATGGTTTATACTCTTTATGTGAAGTAGACTGGAATAGTCAGTACCAGCAGCACGAAAGTATAGAACAATGCTTTATTTTCAGCAACATTTTCTTTTTCATTACATTTACGTAAGGTCGAGATATCATCATGTATCAGGATGCCAAAAGTGACTGTAAGTCTCTTCAAATGGCTCTGAGCACTATGCGACTTAACTTCTGAGGTCATCAGTCGCCTAGAACTTAGAACTAATTAAACCTAACTAACCTAAGGACATCACACACAGCCATGCCCGAGGCAGGATTCGAACCTGCGACCGTAGCGGTCACGCGGTTCCAGACTGAAGCGCCTTTAACCGCACGGCCACACTGGCCAGCGACTGTAAGTCTATCTCTCTCTCTTTGTGTCTATATGAGCATGCGCAGTTTGCGTGGTTAGGAGTGCTTCGTGCAAGCGAAGTCACCCGCCGACACTGTCTGAGACCGGCAGCGCGCCTGGGGTCAAACAACCGCGCTCAACTTGGAAACCTCAGATTGCCAGCCCAAGTTCTGCCGCTCTCCAGTCACTACAAAATTGTCTACCGTTCGCCCGCTACCTTAACGAATTCCTTAACCTAGGACGATGGAAGTGTAATGATGCGCTTACCGCTCATGTAAATTACGCTCGTAACACATTAACATCACAAGGACTCCATGCTTGCACAGTAAACTTATTTAGCGACCAACTGGCGAACGCGCCTTAGAACATAGCTCGCAGAATCTGACAGAGACTCCAAGGCCAGTCACCGAAAATTAAAGCATAAAAAGGATCTGCCTTACAAATTGGACGCCGAAAAGAGCGGTATGCATTCTGTTGCCTGGTTCCCTATCTAAGCTTATGACTAATTCTTTTCAGTCCATTGGTCAGCCAGCCACATGTACCTACTAAAGTGCTCCTCTATAATATTTTGGTATAAACACAGCCCCCTCCCCCGTGTCATAGATGCTGACAACTGTTTAGTTCATTTTTCATTGCTTTTTGTTACAGCAGTTATTTTCAGGTTGTCCTGGACGTAACTTAGGTACGTTAGTCGCTACATAACATAAAGAATTTTCGAGAGAGCTGGAAACTAAAAACGTTCACTGGCAAACACAAGCGTCGTCATGTTAATCACAAACCTTGTCAAGCAACCTAAATTGCATTTTTTTTTTTTTATGAAACCGCGGAAACCGCAAGAAGAACGACACAGGAAATGCATGCCCCACTTTCCTCTCTGGCATCTGAAACAGAAGACAGGTCTTCAGCTGAAATAACAGCTGCTTAAATCAGTCGTACAGGGATTATCACTCGCTTCTTAGTTAAGTTTCCTCCCCCAGAAGCAGCCCTCTCTAACGCTGCTGCGAGACAGCTGTCTGCAGGGGAGTGGCACATAGGGTCGTACAGTGTTCCTTGCGGCGTTCACCTTCATTATTCTCGTTCCCCGTGACCTACTGCGCCCGCACGTGATAGTAAAACGTTTCACGTGGTGGCACAACATCCGTTAGATGTGTAAATGATGAGATTAAAAATAATTGCTGGACACACAAAATCCCTCGTATTTTCTGAACTTGACGACCCCATACTAAAAACATGTTTATGTTAAGATCAAAAACAGTTTAGTGCCAGCGAAAGCAACAACACTGATCGCCGAAAAAGTCTGGCTGAAATGTGCCCTGTTTGGATAACCCAGGAGCTATCGACCAATTATTTGACTTTAAAAAAAATCGAAACATTTTCATTAATGAAAATCATAATATTTACAAAATTAAAGTTTACTTTTATTTACGTACATAATCAGTTTGGTTATTTAAGGATTTGTCACGTCTGTCCACAAGCTTCGGAAGTCACATGTCTCAGACTGCTGTTCCCTTTTCTTACTGTAGTTATTAACTGCGTGCTTCACGTCGGTACCAGTTCCAAATCCTTTCCCTCTCACGAACTCTTTGAGCTTCATGAAAGAGCGTCTTGCACAGTTTCGTTCCTCCCTTTGCTCTTGAAATCATCTGTCACGATTTACGGACGCTCAAGGGCGACATTTTTGCATACATACGAGCGCGCGCTGAAAAGTAATGCTTCCGAATTCTTTATGTAAAAACTTAAAATTTTTAAGTAAAACAAACGCTATTAACATTCTACAGTTTTATTCTTCATGTCTACATATTTATTTTTCAACAGAATCATCATGACGACTAACAATTTTCTCCCAACAAGAGACCATTTAGTTGATGCCGTCTCTGTGTATGTTTGCCTAGCTTGACGGACCCGCAACCTCACCTCTGCTAGCACTCCTTCACCACTATCGAAGTGAAGTCGAAGTGTTCTTTAAGTTTTGGAAACAGATAAAAACCGGATGGGGCCAAGCCGGGACTGCATGGAGGATGATCGGTGACAACGAAACCAAGGCGTCAGATTTAGAAATGTCGCAGCGCCTGTGTGTGGTCTACTATTGTCATGTTGAAGGAGAGAGGTACAGCACGCATCGACATAGTCACGTTACGCACCGCCATGTTACACGCTACAATTTTTGAGCCCTCTAGCGACAGAGGGCTGCAAATGTGCAGAAATGAAGAATAAAGACGTAGAATATTAATAAGTTTTGTTTTATTTATAAAGCTTTAAGAATTTTTAGATAAAAACTCGAAGGAATAATTTCCTTTATAAAGACAAAAGTCTTTCCACTGATCCGATTCTTTTCCATCCCCAGATAACCTTTGTATCTTTGTACTGCAACATAAGCCAAGATCCTCTACGATCTGTGGAGCCGCTAAGATCCTACATGGTGTTAAGTATGACACTCATGAACTTACCGATGCCGGCCGCGGTGGTGAATCGGTTCTAGGCGCTTCAGACCGGAACCGCGCGGCTGCTACAGTCGCAAATTCGAATCCTGCCTCGGGCATGGTTGTGTATGATGTCCTTAGGTTAGATACGTTTAAGTAGTTCTAAGTTCTAGGGGACTGATGACCTCAGATGTTAAGTCCCATAGTGCTCAGAGCCATTTCAACCATTTGAACTTATCGATTCCATATTGAGTTCAGAGCCTTGGGATTCCAGCCAACGTTAACAACACTGTTACTGAACGGAAAGCAGCAGTCTGAATAGGCCACTGTTCTGCCGTTTATCGAATTCCGACTCATTCTGACAAGCGTTTCTCCATCTTACACGAGACACAAGAACTCATGATAGACAACCTGCATTCAAATGCGATTTCTGAATGAGAGACCCGCAGCGTAAGCAAAGCTTTTGTACAGACTGAAGAGTCATTACTTCTACGCACTTTGTGCGATTCGCAGCAATGCTAGTCATGTGCATGAAGTACAATACATGTCACTAACTTCTGTCACATGCTGCCTGCATAACGCTGTAGTTTTCATGAGACAGCGTACACTATTGGCCATTAAAATTGCTACACCAATAAAAAATGCAGATGATAAACGGGTATTCATTGGACATTAATATATTATACTAGAACAGACATGTGATTACATTTTCACGCAATTTGGGTGCATAGATACTGAGAAATCAGTACCCAGAACAACCACCTCTGGCCGTAATAACGGCCTTGATACGTCTGGGCATTGAGTCAAACAGAGCTTGGATGGCGTGTACAGGTACAGCTGCCCATGCAGCTTCAACACGATACCACTGTTCATCAAGAGTAGTGACTGGCGTATTGTGACGAGTCAGTTGCTCGGCCATCACTGACCAGACGTTTTCAGTTGGTGAGAGATCTGGAGAAGGTGCTGGCCAGGGCAGCAGCCGAACATTTTCTGTATCCAGAAAGGCCCGTACAGGACCTGCAACATGAGGTCGTGCATTATCCTGCTGAAATGTAAGGTTTCGCAGGGATCGAATGAAGGGTAGAGCCATCTGAAGTGTAACGTCCACTGTTCAAAGTGCCGTCAATGTGAACAAGAGGTGACCGAGACGTGTAACCAGTGGCACCCCGTACCATCACGCCGGGTGATACACCAGTATGGCGATGACGAATACACGCCTCCAATGCGCGTTCACCGCGATGTCGCCAAACACGGATGCGACCATCATGATGCTGTAAACAGGACGTGGATTCATCCGAAAAAATGTTTTGCCATTCGTGCACCCAGGTTTGTCGTTGAGTAGACCATCGCAGGCGTTCCTGTCTGTGATGCAGCATCAAGGGTAACCGCAGCCGTGGTCTCCGAGCTGATAGTCCATGCTGCTGCAAACGTCGTCGAACTGTTCGTGCAGCTAGTTGTTTTCTTGCAAACGTCCCCATCTGTTGATTCAAGGATCGAGACGTGGCTGCACGATCCGTTACAGCCATGCTGATAAGATGCCTGTCATCTCGACTGCTAGTGATACGAGGCCGTTGGGATCCAGCACGGCGTTCCGTATTACCCTCCTGAATCCACCGATTCCATATTCTGCTAACAGTCATTGGATCTCGACCAACGCGAGCAGCAATGTCGTGCTAGGCTACAATCCGACCTTTATCAAAGTCGGAAACGTGATGGTACGCATTTCTCCTCCTTACACGAGGCATCACAGCAACGTTTCACCAGGCAACGCCGCTCAACTGCTGTTTGTGTATGAGAAATCGGTTGGAAACTTTCTTCATGTCAGCACGTTGTAGGTCTCGCCACCGGTGCCAACCTTGTGCGAATGCTCTGAAAAGCTAATCATTTGCATATTACAGCATCTTCTTCCTGTCGGCTAAATTTCGCGTCTGTAGCTAGTCATCTTCGTGGTGTAGCAATTTTAGTGGCCAGTAGTGTACAACAAATAATCGTTTTTGACAAGCAGGTCCAGATCTTATCTGAGAGAGACTTTTTATGCTATTTATTTCGGATTTTATTGAAGGACTCTACTGCTTATGCTCATACACGCAAAAAAGCGAGTGAATCGTGTGAATGTCAAGTACAATAACCGATTGCTTCCTCACCGAATGAGCAACTATGTTTTTGCATAGCAGCACGCTGGGGTGTCCACTTTGCTGTGTTCGTCTCTGTCAAAACGAATGAAAGTTGGGCGTAGCCGCGGCCACGTGTCTTGCACAGCGAGAGCAGCGCCGGGGTTAAAGTTGGGCTGTTGGGGCGACGACTGCGCGAGTCTGCCGCCAACTTTGCGTGGCGCAAGCGAGGTTCGCAATTCCGTACATGTCAAGCGGCTTCCGTAAGAAAATCTGAAATTCAGCGTTTTCTCCTCGCGATGGGTACGGGGGTGGGGATGGCGCGATCTCGTGAGAGCACGGCACAGCGGCTAAGATGGATGGCCGAAGCCGGGTGGCTGGGCGGCCGATACCCCGCAAGAAGGCGCTTACCATCAGCCCGGCGTCCGTTCGTGTGGAGTCCCTGCTCTGCCCGAGTGGAGGGTTAAAGCGGCAGGCGCACCCTGCTCTCTTCGAGGTCTCTCTCTGGAAGAAGCTCATTAAGGGGAGCCAACTTATCCCCAAGTCAATTAGCTGAACAAGAAAGGACAACTCATTTTACTGTGCTGAAGGAAGAGAGATGCTTAGTCTCTTCCTCACTGTATTAACGGAAATACTTGATGCCTCTGCCATTACGGCTGCGCCAGGATCGCTAATGACGCAGGAGCTAAACTCCAGTAGGAAAAAGTTATCGGCGGACACAGGCAGGCTGTTGCAGTCGACAATTATTCCCTCTGCGAAATTCGGAGCTTCTTTAAAGTTGTTCTGGATACATAAACAGACAATCTGCATCTAATAAGAGACCATTTCCCAAATAATGATTAATTCTCCGATTTTATTACCATGACACTCATATTCCATACATATCATAGAAACAGTTGTACGTATATATGTACGTTTGTTTGTATGTGTGTATTCCGCATATCTTCCTAAATCACTGTATCGACTTCAATAAAACTTGGTATACGTATCACTTATTGTGTGGAAATCATCGGTGTGGGGTAATGAACCACCTGCGCATCAAAGGGGGCGGAGTTTTGGTTGAAAAAGCAGCGTAACACACATGGCATGAAAGCCTGTACTTTAGTCATCCACTCTTTGAGAATGTGAACACTTATACACTTGCAACAAACTCTGCACATAATTTCAATCTATTAAGAAATTTTTTCTTGCCAACGAATCTTACAAAATAATAAAAGGACAGAAGTCTATCGATTACTACGTTTTCGCTGTTCATGCGATAAAACTGCCTCATGAAATAATTACGTTTTAATTTTTTTACTTCTTTACTACGAACTGTATTCGTGACACATTTTGCAGATAGTATTCACATGCACCACTGAATAAACCAGAAGAATTAAATCACTGCTCGACACACAGTTCAGCAGATATGTCGTCATAAACACTGAGATACGTGAGAAACTGACGCATCAAGCAAGACATTTGAATTTATTACTCCTTTGCTATTAAACTTATTCGCAACAACGAGGCACTTACTTTTACACACTGACGACAGGACTCGAAGAACAAAAAACTCTTGGTTATTATCTTCTTTGCGCTAATTTCACTTAACTGACAAACAGCATTAATTACAATTTTTGTGCATTTCTAAAAAAATTTGCGGAAATGTCATCCACATTTAATGTAACGGTATTATTTCCCCTCTCTTCAGACTAAAATTCGTTCTGATTGTTTTCCGTATGTTCAGCTTCAGTTTGTTTATTGACCAGTAGGCTTTCATTTGCTTCCCCGACCGGGGCGTTCTGGCTTTTTATTTGTAAGTACAATAGTGCTATCATCTGCAAAGGAATTGTTCCCCTATGCGTACCATTTCTGAAAAGTCTTTGATACATATTAAGAACAATAATGGCGTACACCATAATTACTCTAGCACGCAAACATTTGGGGTGTTACATTCGTCTGGTATGAGACGTTGCCTGGGAGGGAGGGGGGGGGGGGGGGAGGGTGTCCACTGGAGGAACGAACCGCACAACCACCCTGGGTTCGGTGTGGGGCGGCGGTGGGGTGGGTGGACTGCTGTGGCCTGTTATGGGGTTGTGAACCACTGAGGGCTACGGCAGGACAAAGCCTCTCCGTCTTTTCTGGGTCCCCGGTTCAATAAACACAAACACACACACACTACTTCGGTAGAATTTAATGGTCATAAGAATCAAAACCCTTGGATAGATTTGGAAATATGTCTTTCGGTCATGATTAGCTATCAATGGATAAAAAAGGCGAGAAAAGCGTTCGTTAAGGACTGTATAAAAACATGCAATGTAATGATAAAACAAGAATGAAATGATCGCTAAAAGTACATGTTGCAGGTATTGACTTATCGCTCCTGTTGCATTGTCAACGAACATACAGGCAACAGTAGACAGACGTCATGATTTTATAGGTGGAGTGAAAACTTTACTTCTAGTAAAAAACATAGTTCCCAAATAATTACTTTTGCTCCTACACTACGTTGCTTTATTATGCTTGATTATTACTCATACGCAATAATTACCTTGTTTAATGCATCATCAAGCTCTGCACCCATACTATCCTGTCCTCTACTCCCCACTATACATATGATGATATTTAAAAATTATTTTAAATTTGTATAAAAGTGTTTAAAAATAGCGTCACCATACTCTCTCGAATTGGATATTTCTTCCGTAAATGTAGACTATGACTAGACAAAACAGATAAAATCTTGGCTTCTACAAGGAGACAATTATTGAACCATATGAAAAAAACACAAAATTACTTACAAATTACGGCTTTCACACACATTATTCAACGTGTAAAACCTATTCGGGTTTAGGTTATGACGTGCTGGATATGCCTGCCGTCATTGGCGATGATGTGACATAGATGAATAGCTAAATTCTGCATGACCTGCTGAAGTGTCGGAACATTGATGCTGTCGATGACCTCTTGGATGGCTGTTTTCAGCTCAGTAATGGTTCTGGGGTTAATATAACCCCACAAAAAGGAGATGCATATGTTCAGATCCGGAGAACATGGCGGCCAATCGAGGCCCATGCCAGTGGCCTCTGGGTACCCCAGAGCCAGAATGCGATCCTCAAAGTGCTCATCCAGGACATCAAACACACTCTCGCTTTGGTGGCGTCCAGCTCCGTCTTTCATGAACCACATCTTGTCGAAATCAGGGTCGCTTTGGAAAATAGGGATGAAATAATCTCCCAAAACCTTCACATACCGTTCGGTAGTCAGCGTGCCATTAAGGAATATCGCACCGATTATTCCGTGAGTGGACATTGCACACCACAAAGTCACCCGTTAAAGCTGAGGAGACTTCTCGCTCGCTAAATGTGGATTCTCAGTCTCCCCAATGCGCCAGTTTTGCTTATTGACAAAGTGGGCTTCGTCGCTAAACCAAATCATATTTACATCAAAGTCCTATCCGTCAGTTCCGTGTACAATAGTGTTAGCGAAACACAGCCGCTGTTCCATGTCCTTGGAGCCTAATGGCTGATGAGTTTGAATTCTGTATGGAAAGAGATACAGGTTTTAAACAATAATTTGTCGCAGTGTGTCTCGTTTGACTCTCACTTGTTGTGCAGGTCGTCTGCTCGATTTCCTCGAGCTGGTTTGAAACACAGTTCGCGTCTTCCCGCTTTCAGGCGTTTTAACTCTTTTTGTACGATCGACATGGCAAACACTTATCATTACGAACACTACCAGTTGTCTCAAACTTGCGAAACAAATTCTTGATTGTTATAACATTTGTTCAACTTGAACATTTACATATAATTTTATTCTTCCTTTTTTAATTACGTAGTTACAAGGCAGATCTTATAGATTTTCCAACGAATTCTTTGTCCCTATTTTTTATTTGTTGACAGATGAGCAAACCGGTAACACCGTTGTGACTTGTTGCGGTTGTCGTCATAAGGAAGTAAAACAATAAAATATGCCTGTGCGGTGGAACTCCTGACAGAGGTAGTCGCTTCGAAGTCTGGACCTGTAAGAAATTTTCACCATCAGAATTTTGTCGACAAACTTTGCGTCAGAATCGTGGAAAAAATTCAAACGTCTCCGAACCCTATAATGGTGACAAGGGTAGATACTGTTAATGACGATTCTTTTGTCGGATGTGGACTGCGGGAGTCTACTTGATGCAACTAGACAGGTGGCGACTTTGTTCCCATACCGAGCTTCATCCTCTCCTTTCTCTCATCATCATACAACACAAACATGACATCACATTATTCGCACACACCCATTGCAATTATCTACACTCAACAGGTATATGTAACACATAGCTTTCACATGTCGCGAATAAACGACTACGTAAAAAAGTAGACCAGTCAAGGTGCCGTCATATTTGAAGCCAATTGAGAACTTAGCCGCCATATTTTGCAACGTCGTCTTGGGCGATATAGTCGTCAGCTAGCTCAGAATCATACAGTTTTGTTCGCCATACAGTAACATTAGCTACTGCCAGTCGGAATTTTTTCTTTGTTTATTGCCCGCCAGACATGTTTCCGGAAATAATTCTCAAATATAGAGAGCATTTTTCGTCTTCAGTGATATCTCAAGCGAGATGTTTGGGATCTGCGAGCTGCCGCATTGTACTGGTGACTTTGATGTAAATAAACGTATTTGTGTAATTACCAATGTATCCTATCCTATAGATACTCGAGAATTTCAGTGTAACTCCCACTTACAGTTATTACATCCTTCATTTAGATAACGTATAGCGGGATTCACTCTAAGCAGTTCTGTCTTACGTATCTACCAAAGAAATGTATTTATATAGGTCGTTGGTATTTATGGAGAAAGCAGACTATAGTAGTTGTAAAATAAATAGTTCAAGATATGACTCGAAGGCTTAATTATCGTTGCTGTTGAGGACAATTCCAGATATGTGGACTAGAGGTTTTTCTTCGAGATTCACATATTTTGTGTGGCTTACAGCAGTTCTAACGGAAGATAGGACTTTCATGTTTCATCTCACGTTGCTTACGATTTTTGTTTCACAGAAAGAAGCATTTACCAGAAGACCTGTTGTTTCCAAATTTGTTGGTTACCGATAATTGTCAGCTTCTTGCTTTTCAAAAGAATTTTGTACAAAAAATAAAGACTAACTTAGAGTTTATATACATGCATAGTTCATATGCCTATTGTAGTTGTTGTTTAACACGTATTTTACTCCGGACAGACGTGTATTGTCGACACACTAAAACAAACTAAATGCAATAGAGAACTGTATATTAATAAAGTCGTCTGCCTGACATTCTAAATGACCATGAAGATCCAGAAAATACGATGTAGAAATTTGGCAAATACAGTTATGTATAAGAAATGTTACATGTGAAAACGTGGTAGTACCTAGCTAAAGTGCGACATTCCTACCGAATCAGTACTAAGATTAATAGAATCGTACGTTGCACATACACTATACATGTTTTACGATCAACCGAAATACTTTTAATTTACATTTCGATGACAGAAACACGTGATTTCCATCATCTGTCCAGTTGAAATATTCGGTGTGCTTGAAATTGTAAAATACGGCAGCCTGTGTTGCTCGCTACTGCCACCAGACCGCTGTAATGCATAGATAGCCTCCATGTTGATTACGTAGTTCTTTGACGCGGATGAAAGATGCCACTGTGCGCGAAGGAAGACAAATGTTTCCTATTAGCTCTGAACCTCCCATCGGGTCTCAGCCGATCATGGTATACGGCTGTATTTGCTTAAAGCAGTACAGTACGAACGCATACTTTTGTGTTAGCAAAAGAGCCAACACCTTGTTACGAGTGGAGGCCGAAATGCACGCGTTTTAGCTCAAGCAGGCTGGCGTGAGGAGGGAAGAACTATACTGACGTGGGGTCTGGAAAATGACAAGGAATGAGAATTCAGAAAGCGGACGTAATTAGTTTGATACTTAACTTTAATCCATTAATGATGAACGCCGCTCTTGACTGTACACGATTCACAATATTATCTGTTCAGAACACATTCTTGAAGATAGTATTTATAGTAACTGAATATGGCGCCTTGCTAGGTCGTAGCTGAAGGCTATGCTAAACTGTCGTCTCTGCAAATGAGAGCGTATGTAGACAGTGAACCATCGCTAGCAAAGCCGGCTGTACAACTGGGGCGAGTGCTAGGGAGTCTCTCTAGACTAGACCCGCCGTGTGGCGGCGCTCGGTCTGCTATCACTGATAGTGGCGACACGCGGGTCCGACGTATACTAACGGCCCGCGGCCGATTTAAAGGCTACCACCTAGCAAGTGTGGTGTTTGGCGGTGACACCACACATACAGTACGAGCGAGATTTTACGTTTAAGCTGTACGCTCGTTCTCTAGCGGGAGACTGAGTGAGTGGTGGTGTGTTGCAGGTTGCGGCGGGTGCGATGTAGGCGGCGGCGAGGCGATGGGATCGAGCGCGAGCCGGCAGCCGGCGGGCCTGGCGGGGCGGCGCGCGCACTCCTCGGGTTCTCTGCCGCGCACCGCGGCCGCCGCCACCGCCGCCGGAGCCGCCTCCGCCGCGGGGCCCGCCCCCGGCGCCAGGGGCCGCAGCTGCGGGGGCGGTGGGGGCGGCCGTAGCGGCAAGCTCTGCAAGGACCGCGCCGCGCTCTGCGGCTCGTTGCCGAACCACCTCGACTGCAACGACGCCAGCAACGGGCTGGACCAGGGCTACGGCTCCGAGCGGTCGCCCGACGACGAGGAGGACGACGACGACGACGAGGAGGAGGAGGAGGAGGAAGAGGAGGAGGACGGCGAGGAGGCCACCTGCCACTGCGCCACCTACCCGTTCCTCAACACCGGTGAGTACGCCTCCACATCACACACTAGTAGTTCTGTCACCGACTTACATTCACATCTGCTTCTGTACTTTTGGTGAGTGGCAGCGGATATTTTGTGTACCACTATCACTTCTTCCTTGTCCTGTTAGTCGCCAATGGTGTGCGGAAAGAACAATTGTTGGTACGCCTCCGTGTGAGCGTGAGTCCGTCTAATCCATTAAATGTATTCGGAGTTGCAATTGTCTACACCCAGGAGCTGTATAATGTATGACAATGAAACGTTGTGCAGCACCGGGACTCGGACCCGTATTTCCCGCTTATCGCTAGCGGTCGCCATACCATTTGGCTACCCGAGCACGACTCGCAGCCAAACCCAAACTTCCATACGTCGTCACTCACTCGTCTACAACCTGTACTCGTAAATCCATTATGTATATTCCTGTACAGGAGAGACATTTTATTCGGAAGTCGCTTGCCCGGTGTGGCCGGATAAATACGATATTGCAGTGCCAAAAAACCAAGGCACTGCAATACCTTCATCTCTCTCTAATACTGTCCTCATATTATGGGTCACTCCAAAATAAATGCACACTATTTTTTTTAAAATCCATCTTTCATTCTACATGTTTGAAAGTTTACAGTGTATAGATACATCCTTTAGGAACAATATTTTCATTTCTCCACATAATTTCCATCCCTCTCAACTGCCTTACGCCATCTTGGAACCAGCGCCTGTATACCCGCACGGTAAAATTCTGGACCAATCTGTTGGAGCCACTGTTTGGCAGCGTGCACAAGGGAGTCATCATCTTCAAACCTTGTTCCAAGAAGAGAGTCTTTCAGTTTCCCAAAGAGATGATAGTCACATAGAGCCAGGTCAGGACTGTAAGGCGGGTGTTTCAGTGTTGTCCATCCGAGTTTTGTGATCGCTTCCATGGGTTTTTGACTGACATAGGCCGTGCATTCTCGTGCAACAGCAAAACATCCTGCTTTTTCCGATCTGGTCGAACACGACTCAGTCGACTTGAAGTTTCTTCAGTGTCATCACATATGCATAAGAATTTATGGTGGTTCCACTTCGGATGATGTGCACAAGCAAGAGCCCTTCGGAATCTAAAAACAGGTAGCCATAACTTTTCCAGCAGAATTTGTGGTTTTGAATTTTTTTTTCTTGGGTGAATTTGCATGATGCCACTCCATTGATTCTCTCTTCGTCTCTGGAGAAAAATGATGGAGCCATGTCTCATCACCTGTCACAGTTCTTCCAAGAAATTCATATCCACCATTCTCGTACTGTTCCAAAAGTTCGCTGCATACCGTTTTTCTTGTTTCTTTGTGGGCCACTGTCAACATCCTGCGAACACACCTGTCACAAACCTTTTTTAACGTCAACACTTTTCAATATTCTGCAAACACTTCCTTCCCCTATCCCAACGTAGCGTGACAATTCGTTCACTGTGATGCGTCTGCAGCAGTCACCAATTCGTTAACTCTCTAACATTGTCTGGAGTGTGTGCAGTACGAGGCCTGCCACTGCGAGGACAATCCTCAATATTGCGGTGTACGCTTTCATCACGTAACCTGCCTGCCCAACGACTGACTGTACTGCGATCGACAGCAGCATCTTCATACACCTTTTTCAACCTCTTGTGGATGTTTCCCACTGTCTTGTTTTCACAGCACAGGAATTCTATTACAGCACGTTGCTTCTGACGAACGTCAAGTGTAGCAGCCATCTTGAAGACATGCTGTGACTGCGCCACTCGCGGGAACAGGTTGAACTAAGTTTGAAAACAAGCGGGAAGGATGTATCTACACACTGTAAAACTTTCACACATGCAGAATGAAAACTGTATTTTTATAAAAATAATGTGTATTTCTTTAGGAGTGACCCTCATATTCGGCCGCCTGGGGTAGCCGCGCAGTCTAGGGCGCCTTGTCACGGTCCGCCCGGCTCCCTCCGTCGGAGGTTCGAATCCTCCCTCAGGCATGGGTGTGTATGTGTTGTCCATAGCGTAAGTTAGTTTAAGTTAAATTAAGCAGTGCGTAAACCTAGGGACCGATGACCTCAGCAGTGTGGTCCCATAAGACCTTACCACAAATTTCCAAATATTGTATTAGCGAGATATACGAGTGCGTACTGAAAAATAATGTTTCGAATTCTTTACGTGAAAACTTACACAGCTTTATAAATACTTAATTAACATTTTACATCTTTATTCTTCTTGCCTACATATTTACTTCTCGACATAGTCACGCTGGCGTCGAACACATTTCTTCCAACGAGACGTCAGTTTTTTGATACCATCACTGTAGAATGTTTGACTTTGTTGCCGGAGTCAGAACCTCAGTTCCGCTTGTTTCACTTCATCACTATCGAAATGAGGTCATGCTTCAGGAGAGAGTGCTCCATGTGTGGACGAACTCTTCGAATCAGTGCTTTCAGTTTTCTGGGGATCTCGCAGTACACCGATACAGTTACGTTACAGACCGCCATCTTCGAAGCGACATAATACCTCAACTGATCTTGAGAACAGAACAAAAAATTCGGAGGCACTGCTTCCAGCACACTCTCGTACATAGGAGGAAGCAATATATTCATCGGTTCTTCTAGGGAAGTACGTTCATGGAATTTCAGCAGTAAACCACATCGTGTCGTAGAACGCCTCTCTTGTAGCATCTGCCATTGTAATTGGGTGAACTTCTCTTTCAAGTATCCGCGATTGGTAAACGAATCTATGACTAAGCACGTTGCTGTAATTCAGTCTTTCCCATTTCGTCTATCGGTTCTATCGGGTAATTATCCCAGAATGACAAACAGTACTCAAATATCGGTCGAAAGAGGCTTTCGTAAGTTACCTCCTTCGTTGATAGACTGCACTTCCAGTGCATTCTTGCAAAGAATCTGCCTGGTATCTGATTTTTCTACGATTAGTTTTATGTCTACGTTCCACGTTAATGGCTCCTGACACGAATTCGCATATGTTTAATGGATGTAGCTCTTTCGAGAGTCTGTCTGACAATTGTGTAATTAATCCATGATGAGTCTTTCGGCCTGTTTACGCGGATACGCCTGCTGACGGTACGGTGACTACGCGACTGAAAACAATACTCGTCTGTAGAGCTGCGGCAGCACCGAAGCGTCGTCATAGAGACGCGTGCAGAATCACGTAATGTGCTTGGTTGCGGCAGAGGCACGAAGAGCCATGCCAGACGCCAAAAAAGTGTCTATGCTTTTCTTTCGCCTTCCGGGGAATGGCTGCGAACTCGCTTGCTGTGTGCTGCTTTGGAGGCGAGACTACGCCACTATTAAATTTATAACTTGCAAAATAAATTTCTGAGAAAGTCCGTCTGAGGCACAGCATCGTATAGAATTGAATCATGGACGGCGGGGAAACTGGAAAAGAAGAAAATCGAAGCATTTGTACTGTGGCGTTACAGAAGAATACAATAAAGTAATTGTATTGGTAAAAATAAAAAAAGATATGGAGAGGTTATCCACTGAATCGATGCGAAACACTGACTAAAACTAGAGATAGGATGATGGGACATACGAAAAGTAGAAGTTGAAAAGCTTGGAAGAGCCAGATCTCACATTTATCAGCAGAAGCAAAAACTAACGTATCTTTCTTTGCACATCCAAAAATTTTATAAGGCATTTTTAGAGTGCAGAGTTACGCTGTTCACCTCATCACTGAAAAAAAAACAACCGGAACATTTTAGAAAATAAATAATTTATCAAGAACCTTCTAAGAACCATACCAGGTAACTGACTGATTCTAATTGCCAATACGAAAGTTTTGTTTCAAGTGCCATTAATACAGAGGTACTACAATTTTTGTGATAATACATGTACGGAAATACAGTGGTAATATTGTAACTAAGAGAACTGCAGTCAACAAAAAACGTTTCTTGTAACTTGTAAATTTATTAGAAGAGAATATTAAAACAAAATTCAAGAAAAAATGGTTCAAATGGCTCTAAGCACTATGGGACTTAACATCTGATGGCCATAGATGTTAAGTCCCATAGTGCTCAGAGCCATTTGAACCATTTTTTTTACAGCTCCAACGATGGCAACGAAAAAAGCCGATATTGTTGAATGGTTGAAACGCCACAACGTGAAAATTCAGGACGATTTATGTAAGGTGGTGGTCTGGAAATTGTAAAGAAAAATAGGTCACAGTTCCAACACTACGTTGCGGACGAGGTAGCTAAAGAACATGACCACAGTGTTCTTAGCCTTCCACCATACCACTCCCACTTTAACGCCATCGAAATAATTTGAGCGCAAATTAAAAATTACGTGACAACAGATAACGTAAGCGTCAAAGACTGTTAGAGGAAGCAGTGGCCACGCGGGACAGCCGCGTGGTCCAAGGCGCTTTCCCCATCGGAGGTTCGAGTCCTCCCTCGTGTGTGTGTGTGTGTGTGTGTGTGTGTGTGTGTTTTGTCCTTAGCTTAAGTTAGTTTAAGTTAGATTAAGTGTGTGTTAAGCCTAGGGGCCGATGAACTCAGCATTTTGGTCTCATAGGAACTTACAAGTTTCCAACGAAGCAGTGGCACAAATAACGCCAGAAGAAGTGCAGAAATGTTGTACGCCACCCAGAAAAGGCTGTTAAAGAGGCGTGGAAAAGTGAAGTGTATGTCGAGAGTAATATAGAAAACATAATTATATTTTGTGCAATTCCAGTAGCTCGTCCACGGATCAGAGCTCAGATAACGACAGCGTCGAGGGAGAAAATGATTCTGAACTAAGTGGCATATACTCTCTGCTTTCAGTTCGTCTCTATTTTTATGTTTGTGTTCCGTATTATTGACTGAATGGTGTGTACTGCAGGTACACAATAAACCTCATCTCATAATTAAGGAATACTCTTCCGCAAAAGTATGACACTCTCCACACACAACACAGTGATTGGTAAGTACTCTAGCATTTTATATTATTTTAATCTCCTTGGTTATTATATTTAGATGAACGATTCAGATCAATTTTAACATCCCTAACGTATCGAATACGTCAACTGAACGTGATTCATTCTGATTATCGTGAAAACAGTGCTCTTCCTGTTGCTTTTGTTGAGAAATACAAATAATAGGAAACCGTGTCATTTTAGACACGGGAGTGTCTGTTAAGCCACAATGATATAACGATCCAGTAAAGCGAAGTCAATATGGAACATTAAAAGGCGGTCTTAGAAGATAGACCACTAAGAAGCGGCACAGCTGTTGCTGCTACAGCCACAATGGCTGCGGACGCACCGGCAGACATACATCTTCACCTTCCACACTCAACTGCGCTTCGCTCTCAGTCACTCTATAATTCTGATCCGGTATAAACGCAACTGTAGAATAAAATAAACTGCCAGGAGAGAAACAAAACATCTTGTATAGCTGTAAAAATCATCCAGTATTTTTTGAGAATTAGTACTGTCTAACACTCGTCTTGGTCGTGCAGCCGGACTGAGGAGGGACATAGTGCCAAGAGATACAACAGTCCTCGTTGCCAAGTCTGACGATAGTCAATGATGTAATTAGTTAAAGTGAAATGTACCCTAGCTGAAAAATTACTCGTCAGCCACACTTGGGAACCAACAAGTTACTTGACGATGGAGCCAGCTGTCGAAACAAGTGGTAATGAAAGGAGTTTGCCGCTGTCATAATCTGCAAAAGAGTGTGTGTCACACCTCACTCTGATATTATTAGGAAATATTCCAGTGGCGCAACAGGGCTATTGAAACCTTCACTGTACCTGAAGTAGATGTCTAGGACGAAACTAAGTAGTAAAAATGGAAGAGGGTGCGTTTACTATCTATTCCCAGAGTGATTGTTTAGATAGCTTGTAGACACTGTAAGGAGTGAGTGAGATGTAGCCGAGAACAGGAATGGACGTAGGGAACACACACACTCTCTCTCTCTCTCTCTCTCTCTCTCTCTCTGTCTCTGTCTCTGTCTCTCTCTCTCTCTCTACCTTTTTTTTAGTCGTCTGAATGGTCTGATGCGACCCGCAACAATTGCCTCTTCTGCATCAGTATCTTCAACGCAGAGTAGCACATACGCCCAACTATTTGTTGAATACATTCTAATTTCTGTTTTCCCCATACCTTTTGCCCTTTTTGTTTCCAGTCCCTCATGTCTTAAACATATCAAGCACGGAAACTGAAAACGTTCCAAGTGCTATTTTTGCACAAAACGAATTTTCAGGGCTATTGTGACCTCGGTAGCTTGTTGCATGATCCAGGTACCAGATCTTGGTGAAAGTGTTTGAGACATGTGTTAGTAAACGGCGCGTGGTATATGTGCGAAGCAGTGCTTCACACTATATTTCAAAATGCCATGCGTCAAGGCTTCCGCCACTTAGTCTGGGACGTTTGAAGAGATATAACAAAAGTTTTTGATAGGTGAGCACAGCTCCGTGAGCTGCGACAAAGATTTTGTGGTTATAGACAAATTAAGGAAGGTAACCAAGGCCCTTGTCTGCAAGATTTACGAAAGATTGTTGAGTCAGCTAAAGCTACATAACCGTTCTATGTAATTTCAATGCATGCACCTGAACATTTTGCGCTTAATGGAGCTGCTGAGACATTGTTGTCAATGTAGGCGTGTAAAATCTCCAAATGCAATATGATGAAAGTGTCTCATGCCCATCCATCTCAAACAGCTATTAAGAATTCCTACTCTGAACCAGAAGAGCGGAAAATAAAATCAATGTATTCGAAAGAATCAAGACCATGGCTGATGAATGCAATGAAGTACTTCAGCTGAAGAATTAGGCACGTTTATCAGTTTCACTATAAAAAGACCTATTGAAATTGCTGCAATCTCTCCCTCAACAAAACAGAGAATTTTTCAGTAAACTTTGCAATTGATCCCAAGAACGGTGTTGTGTACGAAAGAGAGGTCAATACTGGGGGATTGTTTTCTTGAATGCCGGCCGCGGTAGCCGAGCGGTTCTAGGTGCTTCAGTCCAGAACCACGCGGCTGCTATGGTCGCAGGTTCAATCCTGCCTCGGGCATGGATGTGTGTGATGTCCTTAGGTTAGTTAGGTTTAAGTAGTTCTAAGTCTAGGGGACTTAGAACTACTTAAACCTAACTAACCTAAGGACAGCACACAACACCCAGTCATCACGTGGAGCTGTACCTTTAATGACTGAATGATATGGGACCTTATCCATTACAATGACAGACGGCCGATTTAAGTTTTCCAGTTGTTGCCCCTTCAGAAAACTATCGTGGTTCATCTCCTTGTGGTAGTCGTTTGTTTTCCCCGATTTGTAAACGAGGAGACAGGTACGAAACTGGATGCAATTCCAGCATGCAAGTCAATAATTCTTGCGTCCTTTACCACCGGAACGGCAGAACTTCCACAAATGTTATCATTTGTCCAGTCTTTTCTGACAGACAGACCGGCGTTTATCTAGCTTTCATCGAGTCACACAATGTCTTCCAATTACACTGTAACTAGTTTTTAAAAAAAGCAACGCCACGCTACGATGTCGTTCCTCTCCATTATAATTTTCCGTCCATTAATTTGTTATAGCGAAAATCGAGGGCTCTGACAACCCTTAACAAAGACTTTTGCTGCCACTGAATAATTCTGCCTCACGAAGAGTAACGCACAGTTTCTTAATAGTTGGATGGTCTTTGTTCTCTTAATATCCATATATGTGACGACGAACAGAATCTTTTTGAAAAGAGTCAATTTGTTACACTTAATTCTGTCCTCTTCTTCCCATGTGCCCGCAGTTTGGATGAACCGGGCTCTTCCCCTTCTGCACAGTATTTCTCCTTACAAATTTTCTCGACAGTATTGTGTATCTGCAAGGCATCTGCATGTCTCTCGACTAGCTTCGTTAGAGACAGTAGAGTTGCACCATTGTCTCTTCTTTCTCGAAATATTCTCGCACCGAGCATACAGACTCACGTGTCTGACCAAGTATGAGTAGATCGCTGAAATTTCAGTTCAGCAGCCACATTTTTTGTACAGTTCTTCTACAAGCTTTAGACATTCTGTAGCGCAAAATAAACTCGCCGCACACACAGCGCACAATGAAACGAACCACAACTGTTTGCGTTACCGGCCTCGAGAGTCTTCTGCAACTGCCTACAGTAGTCGCTACCTGCTGAGAGATTTGACGACGGTGGACGGAACAGGAGGCGCGGCCGACCGCGTTCTGCGATTGGCTGTTGCTGTGGTAGCAGCCCTATTAGCAGTTACACGTCAATCACTTTGTTATTCTGATCCAACTATATACATCTGCACCTAGATATCACGTGGCAGACTATCATCATACGCAACGTCAGACACTGTCAAGCATGAATCCTTCTTGACAATGAAGACCGGTCGTAACTCGTTTGCTCTGTTCATCCGTCTGGTTTCTACGGAGAGAGGCGCGTCTGTGGTTAAAACGCGGGACTCACATACGGGAGGGGTGGGATTCAAATTCCCGTCATGTCAGATCAGCAGTTCCCTGCTTTTTTTTTCTTCCAAAATGGACTGAAGCTACGCTGGAGAGATGGTGTGGACCAATTCCTCTGCCTTTCTTGTCCTGCCCGAGCTTGTACGAGGGTAATCCCAAAAGTAAGGTCTCCTATTTTTTTATAAATACATATACCTGTTTATTTCTACAGTGGTTTACATCAGTTTACAGCTTGAACATTAGCTATTTTTCGACATAATCGCCATTTCTGTCGATGCATTTTTGTAGACGCTATGTCAGTTTTTGTATGCCCATGTCATACCAGCTCACCGCAATGCTCTTCAGAAAGTTATGAACCTCTTCTTTCACCACGTCGTCGGAGCTGAATCGCTTTCCGGCCAAATGTTCTTTTAACCTAGGGAACAGGTGATAGTCAATGGGCGCCAAGTCAGGACTATTGGGTGGGTGGGTGATTATGTTCCACTGAAACTGTTGCAATAGAGCAACGGTTTGCCGAGCGATGTGTGGGCGATTGTTGTCATGGAGAATGTGTACGCCCTTGCTCAACATTCCTCTTTCCGATTCTGAACTGCTTGTTTAAGTTTTTTCAGAGTCTCACGGTACCTGTCAGCGTTAATTGTGGTCCCAGCGATTCATCACCGACGACGAGGTGGAAGAAGAGGTTCATAACTGTCTGAACAGCATGGCGGCGAGCTGGTATGACATGGGCACACAAAAAATGCCACAGCGTCTACAAAAATGCATCGACAGAAATGGTGATTATGTCTAAAAACAGCTAAATGTTCAAGCAGTAAACTGATGTAAACCATTGTAGAAATTAAGAGGTCTATGTACTTATAAACAAATAGGAGACCCTACTTTTGGGATTATCCTCGTACCTCTCTACTGACCACGTCGTCAACGGGAAGTTAAACCCTAATCTCCGTTCCTTTTCTTTTCTAGTTAGTTAACCTGCTGTTCCTACCCCCTTTTACAACGTCGCCGGAGTTCGTCTTAACACGAAAGTGTTAAAGGGCGCCAAATTGGATAGCAAAAGACGGTGACGCGGAACAGCTTGTTGGATCTTCCTCCTTGACTGTCACACAAGCAGTAAAACACACGCATCTACCTTTTAAATGCACAAACCATACAGCACATATTTCTCTACCTCCAGTGGCAGAGAAAGGTGGTACCATTCCGGTGGCACAGGATACCACGTGAACAGAGGGAAATTAATTAGTGATGCGTCAGGTAAGGCTTCTGGAGACGAAGCAGTGAAGCACTACTGACATAATTCAGCAGAAAAAAACTGTCTGAGTTTTAGGGAACTCTAGAACAAACTGAAGGTGGTGAAATCCGCACGTCAACCATAGCTTACATAATTTTCGTCTCTCATACAGAATGAGGTGCCCTAGCCCGACACTGCCCAGTAATACGTGCATCTGTTCTCCATCGATGTTTTCCCTCAGTTTATTTTCTGTATTTTGGCACCTCTACTGGGGTTTTCCTAGTACAAGAAATACCAGTACAGCCTTAACAAAGAACTTAAAAATATTACTCTGTTCGACTGGTACTTGCTAGGTTACGGTTGCGTGATTCAAAATGTGAGGTGTGGAGATTGGGTGCTGTATCTGACATATGATAATTGTTCACCCTTCAAAATAATGAATTGGGTATTAAATGACTATTAAGTAAAACAAGAATCACAATTAATTCGGTTTATTCCCTTAAAGAAGGCTTTTGATAACCAATAATAACAATAATTACTACACCAAGAAGAAATGCAGATGATAAACGGGTATTCATTAGACAAATATATTGTACTACAACTGACATGTCATTACATTTTCACGCAATTTGCGTGCATAGATCCTGAGAAATCAGTACCCAGAATAACCACCTCTGGCCGTAATAACGGCCTTCATACGCCTGGGCATTGAATCAAACAGAGCTTGGATGGCGTGTACAGGTAAAGCTGCCCATGCAGCTTCAACACGATACCACATTTCATCAACAGTAGTGACTGGCGTATTGTGACGAGCCAGTTGCTCGTCCACCATTGACCAGACGTTTTCAGTTGGTGAGAGATCTGGAGAATGTGCTGGCCAGGGCAGCAGTCGAACATTTTCTGTATCCAGAAAGGCCCGTACAGGACCTGCAACATGCGGTCGTGAATTATCCTGCTGAAATGTAGGGTTTCACAGGGATCGAATGAAGGGTAGAGCCACGGGTCGAAACACATCTAAAATGTAACGTCCACCGTTCAAAGTGCCGTCAATGTGAACAAGAGGTGACCGAGACGTGTAAGCAATGGCACCCCATACCATCACGCCGGGTGATACGCTAGTATGGCGATGACGAATACACGCTTCCAATGTGCGTTCACCGCAATGTCACCAAACACGGATGCGACCATCATGATGCTGTAAACAGAACCTGGATTCATCCGAAAAAAATGACGTTTTGCCATTCGTGCACCCAGGTTCGTCGTTGAGTACACCATCGCAGGCGCTCCTGTCTGTGATGCAGCGTCAAGGGTAACCACAGCCATGGTCTCCGAGCTGATAGTCCACGCTGCTGCAAACGTCGTCGAACAGTTCGTGCAGATGGTTGTTGTCTTGCAAACGTCCCCATCTGTTGACTCAGGGATCGAGACGTGGCCGCACGATCCGTTACATCCGTGCGGATAAGATGCCTGTCATCTCGACTGCTAGTGATACGAAGCCGTTGGGATCCAGCACAGCGTTCCGTATTACCCTCCGGAATCCACCGATTCCATATTCTGCTAACAGTCATTGGATCTCGACCAACACTAGTAGCAATGTCGCGATACGATAAACCGCAATCGCGATAAGCTACATCCGACCTTTTTCAAAGTCGGAAACGTGATGGTACGCATTTCTCCTCCTTAGACGAGACATCACAATAACGTTTCACTAGGCAACGCCCGTCAACTGCTGTTTGTGTATGAGAAATCGGTTGGGAACTTTCCTCATGTCAGCACGTTGCAGGTGTCCCCACCGGCGCCAACCTTGTGTGAATGCTCTGAAAATCTAATCATTTGCATATCACAGCATCTTCTTCCTGTCAGTTAAATTTCGCGTCTGTAGCTAGTCATCTTCGTGGTGTAGCAATTTTAATGGCCAGTAGTGTAATAATAATAATCTCGTATAAACTTGGCACATCTGATCATAGGACCTGGGTGAGATTCTCATAATCGAAATAAATGAAGCAGCTGCGATTGGGAAGCTGTACCGTGATTGTCATGACGTTAATTGAAAGGACAGGTAGACTAGTGAAGGGAATGCGTGAATATGGTGTCGGAGTTAAAGCAGGTTGGTAATTGATTCGGAATGTAAGTCTCGCAAGTGAAACTTGAAGTTATGAAATTTTATAAAATGGCTTTAATGTTGTTACACATCGTCTGATGGTGGCGGCTCGATCTCACCACAGTAAATTGCAGGCGGAGGCTGAAGTGGCTGCAGAATCAGTCATTGGCGGCACACCAACGACCGCCGCCAAGTACTAAGTGCAGGTCAGCCTGAAATCTAAATCCGTCAATACATCTGCTCTGGCGGCATCGCAAGGTTCTTGAAGATCGGGATGAAGTGGTGAAGGTTCTCTATGACGAAGTAATTATGTACCGAGGGTTCGCTAAAAGGAAAACTAGCATTTCTGCGTTTTCGCTCTTTACTCTATCGGATTGGCTGGGCTACGCATCATCCGTGTGCCGACCTTTAAAAATGTTCTTTGCAAAACGTCGTTCCCCTCCCCTGGGCTATTCTTTAGACAGTTAACCAATAATACATGCTCTACCATTTAACACTGAAACATCTCTTTCTCTTTCCATCTCTCTCTGTAGCGAATGAAGTGGGTCCTTGTCAGCACTGTTGAGATTCTCTGTCTAACCCCTAATTTATTCATACTAGCCAGTCCTTGCAGTTCTTACGTTGCATAACCGTTTGGTTTTTGTGAAGTCAACGTTCAGCTGAGTCTCAGCCCTGTAAAACATCCCAAAACTTCGGGCCCAAGTCCATTTTTAAGATAGCATCTGTAGCATCTGCACTGTCCAGAGAAAACACAACTCTCCACGTTGCTCAACAGTGCCTTCTTGGTCTTCGCTGAAGCCAGCGTTCCTTTTCATTTCTCATCTAGATTATAAAAACTGTTGTGGCTGGGAGTCTTGCGCCACAGAAGATCTCAACTGTGTTTACCTACGGTACTTCGGTCACCCAACTGTGCACTACGAAAGACTGCCCGGGGGCCTGCGAGCCATTGATGTGCACCTCGCGGCACTCCCTTCCGAGAACTGCTCCGAGGACAGTTGTACATGTGACTCCACCACGGTGCTGTCGCCTCGTCCCAGTCGCCTTCCAATCTCCTCTCATTTATATAACGAATGTAAATTCGAATAAAAGAGTAGATGAAGAAAAAATTACATTAGTCAGCTACTGACAGTCGCTGGTACTACATGTACCTCTACATCTACATCCATACTCCGCAAGCCACCTGACGGTGTGTGGCAGAGGGTACCTTGAGTACCTCTATCGGTTCTTCCTTCTATTCCAGTCTCGTATTGTTCGTGGAAAGAGGGATTGTCGGTATGCCTCTGTGTGGGCTCTAATCTCTCTGGTTTTATCCTCATGGTCTCTTCGCGAGACATACGTAGGAGGGAGCAATATACCGCTTGACTCTTCGGTGAAGGTATGTTCTCGAAACTTCAACAAAAGCCCGTACCGAGCTACTGAGCGTCTCTCTTGCAGAGTCTTCCACTGGAGTTTATCTATCATCTCCGTAATGCTTTCGTGATTACTAAACGATCCTGTAACGAAGCGCGCTGCTCTCCGTTGGATCTTCTCTCTCTCTTCTATCAACCCTATCTGGTACGGATCCCACACTGCTGAGCAGTATTCAAGCAGTGGGTGAACAAGCGTACTGTAACCTACTTCCTTTGTTTTCGGATTGCATTTCCTTAGGATTCTTCCAATGAATCTCAGTCTGGCATCTGCTCTACCGACGATCAACTTTATATGATCATTCCATTTTAAATCACTCCTAATGCATACTCCCAGATAATTTATGGAATCAACTGCTTCCAGTTGCTGACCTGCTATTTTGTAGCTAAATGATAAGAGATCTATCGTTCTATGTATTCGCAGCACATTACACTTGTCTACAATGAGATTCAATTGCCATTCCCTGCACCATGTGTCAATTCGCTGCAGAGCCTCCTGCATTTCAGTACAATTTTCCATTGTTACAACCTCTCGATACACCACAGCATCATCTGCAAAAAGCCTCAGTGAACTTCCGATGTCATCCGCAAGGTCATTTATGTATACTGTGAATAGCAACGGTCCTATGACACTCCCCTGCGGCGCACCTGAAATCACTCTTACTTCGGAAGACTTCCCTCCATTGAGAATGACATGCTGCGTTCTGTTATCTAGGAACTCTTCAATCCAATCACACAATTGGTCTGATAGTCCATATGCTCTTACTTTGTTCATTAAACGACTGTGGGGAACTGTATCGAACGCCTTGCGGAAGTCAAGAAACACGGCATCTACCTGTGAACCCGTGTCTATGGCCCTCTGAGTCTCGTGGACGAATAGCGCGAGCTGGGTTTCACACGACCGTCTTTTCCGAAACGCATGCTGATTCCTACAGAGTAGATTTCTAGTATCCAGAAAAGTCACTATACTCGAACGTAATACGTGTTCCAAAATTCTACAACTGATCGACGTTAGAGATATAGGTCTATAGTTCTGCACATCTGTTCGACGTCCCTTCTTGAAAACGGGGATGACTTGTGCCCTTTTCCAATCCTTTGGAACGCTACGCTCTTCTAGAGACCTACGGTACACCGCTGCAAGAAGGGGGGCAAGTTCCTTCGCGTACTCTGTGTAAAATGGAACTGGTATCCCATCAGGTCCAGCGGCCTTTCCTCTTTTGAGCGATTTTAATTGTTACTCTATCCCTCTGTCGTCTATTTCGATATCTACCATTTTGTCATCTGTGCGACAATCTAGAGATTAATTATCCCGATCAAATGATTCTTTACACTATGATTTTACATGCGTTACGGGGTTGTTTCCGAAAAAACGGTAGCGTAACGTACTTCACAACTTATTCTGCTGTAATACAACCCGACATCATCTTCCCACCGTCTGCAAAATTCGCTACCGTAAGCTACCATGTGCAGCGTGATCCTCAGCTCACTTTAATCTGTGTGAAGGCTCGGCGGCGCCAAAGCAATTTTCAACTTTCCACGCTGCACCAACTTCCACGAAGATGGGAAACCTTGCACTTGCAGGAGCAGCCGCAAATGGAAAAAAAGCTACGCCCGCCGTTCTTGTGCGTTAATTGATGCTGCAGCGATCTGCGCAGCGCTTTTGAGTTCTCGGAACAGCGTCAGAAGCGTGACAGCTGCCTGCAACTGCGTGAAACGCGATTTACTGATTAACTTCCGCGTCTCGCTTTCTCCCAGTCGTCTGTTAAAATTAACTGCGGCGCCGAACAAAAGGCAGAGGAAATTACGCTACAGCCTCATTATGAAGCAGCGCGCTTTGTTTAACATTCCGCGGGGCGTACATGGACGCACGTGGCGAGAATGCAGTTAGCGCAGGTGCTGAACTGAATGGGAGAATGAAACGCGGAATAAAAGTTCATTCAGGGAGCGCGACGGCGGGGAGGTGCAAAGGAATTACGTGTACACAACACATCTGTTCCACTAGAAATTCTGTTCACATTATTGTGCATTGCACGTCACCTGTTGAACGGAACAGAAAGATTCTCCCTACGCATTCAGTTATGATGCCGCTAGCAAATCCTGGTACCGGAACAGGCACACCAAAAGAATTTCCGCACACATTCCTGCTGCTGTTTAGAAACTAATGCACAGTAGAAATACTCTAGAGTGATATTTGAAAAAATAGGTAAAACTAGTGCAAATAGCTCATGTATACATTTTTATTCGTCGCTTCCTTCTGCATATAAACATCACAGATGTTTGAAACTTTAAAAGTTATCTGGAACCACATAGTTTCATTTGATTAAAAAAAACGTGTCGAATATTTTGACAGATCGTAGTAACCGTCTAAGCGAGATAGAAGCCAATAAATATGGGCTGTAAAATACATATCTGAGGAACTGTGAACACTTGTTCAGTATAAGATACTTGTTAGTCATTAGCGAAGATGAACAAGTGTTCATACCTCTTAAGCAGCCCATGTTTGCTGCACTTTTTTCCTTATTTTGATGGTTATTACCTTTTGTCAAAATATTCAAAATATTGTTAACACTCTGTGTACGGTTTTGTCACAAGAACTGAATACTGATCAGTTATTTAATATATCGTGACTAATTAGGATTTCCTATTTTTCATGAACAGTATCTCAACAATTAAACTAAGAGCCCAAAATTCCTGGCCGGTTTTTCCTAATACCATTTGTATTGCTGCATTTTCATTTGTTATATACCCATCACGTTTAATTTCGTTTTAGCAAATGTAGCTCAGTAGTTCGATTGTGAATCTTTCAACCACAAGCAGTGAAAGTTCATACCAGTTTTGAATGCGTAACAATCGCGTACGTATGACATTAAAGACTCCGATCTGGTATTCAAATTTATGACGCCTTTAGTGTTTTTTTTTCTTTTTTTCTCTGTTCATAACAACATTTCTCTATCTGACATTCGTTTATCGATGTGTGTTTCATTCTTCGTAAATTTACGGTCTCTAACAGCCTCAGTTTAGACAGATTGTTAAACTCTTACACGATCGGTTTTTAGTATCTCAGCAATTGTGTCGTTGGGATAATTCGTTAATCGGATGAGTGCAAAAATAAACAACGTGAAATAATCATTCCATGTGCATCAACCATCTTTCAGAGAGATTGCTTTGCGTATCACATACAGATTGAAGCCTATGTAAAGAACGTCCTTAAAAGGACAGATCAGAAGTGAACAGGTATATAACATTTCTTCGCCTTCTGTCCTCACATTAACTGAAAGGTGTCAGAGCTCTTTTCAGTGTTTCGTGCAGTGTGCTACTCGGCGGAGGGGCTTGACTTTTTTGGTGGTGATCCAGACGGGTACGATGTCCTGTGACAACTCTGCTGCTGCTAGATAGGAAGAGGTTACATGCTGGCAACTAGTTTCACCCCCTCCGTAACCCTCTCTTCATCGACAATGGCGAATTGCACATTATGCTGGATTAAGCTCAACCATTACGGATGTTTAAGCACCCGTGACCGTTTATTCAAATGCTCAGAAAAGTGACTGATTGCAGTTTTATGTATTTACACTACGCTAGAGTCCGTTGCCTGTGCTGATCAGTTACGCCTCAGACAAATGTGCGATCTGTCGAAGATTTGGAATTCCTCTTTTCCAACACACACAATTTTCATCTGCGTCCATACTACGCAAAGCACCTTACGGAGAGTGGCGAAGGGTACTCCTGATACATCTATCTTCTCGCAACTTCCCTGATCCATTCGCGAACGGTGGGTGGGGAAAACGAGTGTCAATAAACCTCCCAATGAGTTTATCTTCTCGTCGTAGTCATTTCACGAGACATATGTGACACGAAGTAATATGTCGACCGACTCTTCCTCAAATGTACGTTCACGGGATTTCAAGCCTTGCGGGGTAGTCGCGCGGTCTAAGGTACATTGCCACAGTTCGCGCGGCTCCCCCTGTTGGAGGTTCGAGTCCTCCCTCGGGCATGGGTGTGTGTGTGTGTGTGTGTTGTCCTTAGCGTAAGTTAGTCTAAGTTAGATCAAGTAGTGCGTAAGCCTAGGGACCGACGACCTCAGCAGTTTGGTCCCATAGGAACTTGCCACCACATCGTCGTCGTAATTTCAACAGCACACCTCTCCAAGAGAAACAACGTCTGTCGTGCACAATATGGCACTAGATATTGGTAAACATCTCCGTAACACTCACGTTCTTACTAAACGATTCCGTGGCGAAACGCGGCGCTCTTCGTTCGATCTTCTCTCTACTAATCCAATCGTGCAGGGGTCATAGACTGACGAGCAATACCCAACAATCTGTCGAACAGGTGTTTTGCGAACCACTTCTTTCGTGGATGAATTACATTTCCTTAAGATTCTTCCAGTGAATCTACATTTGGTTTTATGCGGTCGGTCTATGGACGTTCGATCATCCGGGCAGTTACCCCTGGATATTTTATTGTGGTTTCTACTTCCAGTGATTTTGGACCTACAGAAACTCAAGCAGCAGGAGATCTCTTAGCGGTTTACGGTCAATACATTGGATTTACTTACGTTCAGGGCCAACTATCAGTCCCTGCACTAATCTTCGTTTCTTCGCAGGTCTTACAGCATTTTGCTGCAGTCGTCTCAATTCAGGACTGACTGCTCAGGCTTTCACAAATGTATGATGATGTAATACTCGGACGCTTCACGACAAGATTATGAGTAGCAAAAAAATGGAGGTTAACAGAATTCGAAATCAAAATGCTAGCAATGGCCAAAGTGCTGTGACACGGCACCGCCCAATTGTGCCGTTGCTGTTTTGGAACGTATATTAAATATCATAGTCGAATGCTATTGATAGAGGAAAAATATTCCCGAATGGAGTTAAAAAGCCTTTTTTCTTTTGACAGGACTCTACAAATTAATTTTTCCTATTGCCCTTATTGCCGGCCGGTGTGGCCGAGCGGTTCTAGGCGCTTCAGTCTGGAACCACACGACCGCTACGGTCGCAGATTCGAATCCTGCCTCGGTCATGGATGTGTGTGACGTCCTTAGGTTAGTTAGGTTTAAGTAGTTCTAAGTTCTAGGGGACTGATGACCTCAGATGTTAAGTCCCATAGTGCTCAGAGCCATTTGAACCTTTTTTTCCCCTTATTATCGTTGTTAGCGGTTCCATGAGCTTTTCCAACTATCCTTATTCTTTAGGTTGAATCCTTCATTAATAGGAGTCTCTTATGGGACAAGAAGTCAGATCAGATCAAAGGCTGCAATAATTCAAAACACAAAAATGACTGCAAAGAAAAAATGGACACTTTGGGAAACAAAAGGCAAAACGAAATTTGGTTTATCATAATATAGACCGTGGATATGTAGACCTCGTATCTCCTGACAGAAGCGGTACTGTAAAAAAAAATCGACAAATAGTCGCTTTTATCTTCTAAAATGTACTACACGAGATTGTACTCCGTCTCAAATTTTATTGCACGAGAAATCGAAGCTTGGTCTTCCTGCCATTAGTGCTCACTGGCAGATGATACAGGAGTCTCTACCATTAGCAGAAACACGAAAGATTTCTTTTTCACCCATGCACCAGTTTCCAGATGCCTACTTACCCACGTTACTCAACCCTGTTCCACAACCAACAGTTGAGAATGTTCGCGCATCATCCAGAGCTGGGTAGACTAGCTGCGATCTGACTCGATACTCTGCTGTATGACCTCCAGCGGCCTCCATTAGTTTCTGTTCCTAGAGCTCCCTCTCGACGCCCTCTATGGCCTGTACCCTGTCCTGTGATATGGCTGCAACTCTTTTGTGGCCCCAAGAAGGACCCTTATCCGACCCTTCTCCGACACCTGTTTCGTTAGATCATCCACGATTATTCTAATTCGGCATGTATCGAAAGTCAACGACACGGTTGGTTACGCTTTTGCACATGCAAGGGGACATCAAAAGGACCATCTGCCGAGTGCTTGCAGTGTATACACTGCAGAGTTAGTTGCCATATCTTAGGCTTTGCGGTACGTCAAATCCCTCGCCACGACGAGCTTCCTGATCTGAAGCGATTCCACGAGTTACTTAACAGGCACATCCCTGTGCTACCCCAAAAATCTTACCGGCAACGTCCAGGACATACTGGTTGACCGCTACAATTCTGGAAAGATAGTGGCCTTCATTTGGACACGGAGCCGTATAGTGGTTCTAGGAAATGAACCTGTAGCTGAAGACGCAACTATAGAAATGAACTCGACGTCAGAGTACGAGGCACCGACATACGATCACAACTTGGGCGCAATATTCTGAGGTTCTGGTAATTGGAATGGCAGGCTACTACGACCCAAAACAAGCTGAGGGAAATTAAACGGACCACTACGGTTTGGCACACGTCTTTCCAGGCCTATCTGAAAGCTGCCATTGTGTTGTGCCGGCTACGCATCGGTCACACGAGACTCGCCCACGAATTCCTTCTGCTTCGGGAGGAACCTCCTCCTCGCATCTGCGGTAGTCTACTGACGATAGCGCATGTTCTTGTTGAGTGCGCACTGCTGGGCGATCTGCGGCAAGCTCTCAGCTTGCCCATCTGACTACCTCAGATGTTTGCGGATGACGAGACAGCTACTGCCATAGTGTTGCATTTCCTGAGACATAGCGGATTTTACACAACTCTATAATACTCCCCCACTTTCAGTGTCAGGTGTGGGGGTGGGGGTGGGGGGGGGGAGAGCATCCCCCTGTGGCAGGTAAACCCCCCAGCCCCACCCCCATGCAACCGCTGGTTACTTTCCTTTTTCCCTCCCATTGTCGTGTATTAGGTCGTCTTGTGCTGCCTAGGTTATCTCCATTTCCTTTTACCTATCATGTTACAACTACTGTCACGCCTTTTTTCTAACTCTTTTTCAATTGCTTGTATAGTTGGAGCAGTGAAGTCCCCAGTTTTTCGCTTTTTACCTTTTTACGTGTTTCTCTCACGAGATGGAGGGACTGATAACTCAGTAGTTTAATCCCTTTGAACACACAATCATCGTCATGCACCAGTTTCCAGCTGGTCGCAACTAAGCACGATGCGAGGAATACGCAGTACTCACGCAGTAGGTACATCTACACTGAGCGCTAATGAACCTGGTATAGGCATGCTTATTCAAATACAGAGCTATGTAAACAGGCAGAATATGGAGCGACGGTCGGCAACGCCTATACGAGACAACAAGTGTCTGGCGCACTTGTCAGATCGGTTACTGCTGCTACAATGGCAGGTTATCAAGATTTAAGTGAGTTTGAACGTGGTGTTACAGTCAACGCACGAGCGTTGGGACACAGCATCTCCGAGGTAGCGATGAAGTGGGGATTTTCCCGTACGACCATTTCACAAGTATACCGTGAACATCAGGAATACGGTAAAACATCAAATCTCCGACATCGTTGCGACCGGAAAAAGATCCTGCAAGAACGGGACCATCGACGACTAAAGAGAATTGATCAACATGGCACAAGTTCAACCCTTCTGTAAATTTCTGCAGATTTCAATGCTGGGCGATCAACACGTGCCAGCGCGCAAAACATTCAACGAAACATCATCGACATGGGTTTTCGGAGCCGAAGGCCCACTCTTGTGCCCTTGATGATTGCACGACATAAAGCTTTACGCCTCACCTGGGTCCGTCAACACCGACATTGAACTGTTGATGATAGGCTGGTCGGACTAGTCACGTTTCAAATTGTATCGAGCGGATGGACGTATACAGGTATCGAGATAACCTCATGAATCCATGGGCCCTGCATGTCAGCAGGGGACTGTTCAAGCTGGTGAATGCTCTGTAATGGTGTGGGGCGTGTGCAGTTGGAGTGATATAGGACTGCTGGTACGTAAGCGTCCTGTCTGATAACCTGTATCCACTTATGTCCATTGTGTATTCCGACGGACTTTGACAATTCCAGAAATACAATGCGACACACCACACGTCCAGAATTGCTACAGAGTGGCTCCAGGAACACTCTTCTGTGTTGAAACTCTTTCGCTGGCCACCAAACACTCCAGACATGAACATTGTTGAGCATATCTTGGATGCCTTGCAAAATGCAGTTGAGAAGAGATTTCCACCCCCTCGCACTGTTACGTCTTTATGGACAGCCCTGCAAGATTCGTGTTGTCAATTCCCTCGAGCACTACTTCAGACATTAGTCGAGTCCATGCCGCATCTTGTCGCGGCACTTCTGCGTGCTCGCGGGGATCCTACACTATATCAGGCAGGTGTACCACTTTCTTCGGCTCTTCAGTGGACTACCGTTTCGCAAACTGCCACGCCACGCCCCGTGTGTACTGTGCAGCGGACATTGTGTGTGCCGGACAAGGTCGGCAAATGACGGCGCTGCAGCGCAGCTGACGCTGAGGTTCCGGCTTCGAAAGTGAAAGCCCTGCGCAGCTGACAGACCGGCTGGACACCGCCGTAACCTTTACGCTACCCAGGAAATGCTAGCCAGCTAGGCCCACCAGGTGAAGGGAGCACGACGCGCGCCGCTCTTTAACACTCAGCTAGGCGCTCCTCTAGTTGGTCTTCCAGGTTCGTCGGACTTCTCACCGCTTTCTCATAACATTGCTCCGCCCCTTGTTATTTACTTATGTGGTCTTCGAACATAACTCATCGTGTCATGTACGAATTAAGAGATATTCAGCAGAGATAGGCGGAAAAGGTAAAAAATTAAGCAGATGGGATCTCTATAAATTAAAAGAACCAGAGATTGTTGAGACGTTCAGAGGCAGCGTTAGGCTACGACTGGCTGAAACAGAAGAAAAGAGTATAAGGCTACTGGGAAGCTTTGAATATTTGATATAGTGAAAGCAGGGGAGGATCAGATAAGTAAAAGGAATTGTTGCTTAACACGAGAAATATGGAATTTGATTGAGAAAAGAAGAAAATGAAGCCGCTGACAGACGACTGAATTATTACACTGGCAGAAAATGCAAAATGGCTAAGCAGGAATGGCTAGGTGACAAACCAAAGGCTTTAGAAGCTTGCATAACTGCGGGAAAGGTAGATGCTGCACATAGAAAACTAAAGAGACCTTTGGGGGACAGAGAAGTAGCTGTATGAATACCAAGAGCTCAGATGGTAAGGCAGTACCAAGCAAAGAAGGGAAAGTTGGAAGGTATACATACGAAAGGTCTACACAAAACAAATGATCTTATAGAAGGCGAAGTAGATGGGAGATATGATACCACAGTTCTAAAAGTAAAAGGACATGAAATGGAAGCAGTGGTTGAGAAGGGAGTGAAGACAGTATTGTAACCTACCCCTGATATTAATCATTATGTACATTGACTGAACACTAAAGTGAACCAAGAAGAAATTTGGGAAGGGGATTAAAGTTCTGGGAGAAGAAATTAAAGCTTTGGGAATTGCTGATAACATTGTAGTTCTGTCCGAAGCGGCAAAGGTCTCTGAAGGGCAGTTAAACTCTGTCGATATTGCCTTGAAAAGAAGTAATAAGACGAATGTTTACAAACTTAAAATAAGGGTATGGAAAGTAGCCGAATTAATCGAGACGATGTCGAGGGAATTAGACTAGTAAATGTGACACTGAAAGAAGTCGAAGAGTTTTGCTTTTTGATGATAGTCGAAGAAGAAAGGATAAAAAATGCAGAGTGGCAATAGCAAAAACAGTATTTCTGGAAAAGAGGGATTTGATAAAATCTAACATAAATGTATGTTTTAGAAAACATAGCCTTGTACAGAAATGAAACATGGACGATAAGCAGTGCAGACAATAAGGTAGGAGAAGCTTTGAAAATGTAGTGCTTTGGAAGAATGGAGAACATTAAATGTAACTAATGAGGAGGTGCTGAATCGTACTGGGGAAAAGAGATACCTGGATAAACTTGAGTAAAAAATGGGGTCAGTTGATAGGACACATTCTAAGGCGTCAAGAGATCGTCAACTTGGTAATCGAAGAAATGTGGGGGTTAAAAATTTCAGAGGGAGACCAAGGCATGGATGTAGTAAGCAGGTTCAAACGTATGCAGGCTGTAGTTGTTATTCAGAGAAGAAGAGTCTCGCACAGAAGAGACTGCCGTGGAGAGATGCAGAAACCATTCTTCGGACTGAACACCTCAACAGGACCAGGCCGTTCGAGAAAACTAAGATATTATAATACTGTGGACTGCAGGTGGAACATGCCTGATGGCTAAAGGTTGAAACTACACAAGAGTCTTGAAGAAGTAGGCAAATTATGCCATCTTGGAAATAGAGTAGATAAAGAAAGAAAGTACAAGAAAGACCTAAGAGCAAGAAATGCGTATGGTAAATGAATCTTCACATATTATTTCCGATTTCCACTTCTTGGAATCATGAAAATATTAACTATTAATTTTTTAATACCTTTGTGGAGGACCTCGCATCCATTGTTGTTCATCGTCGATTGCCATGCAGATAATTTTTATAATTCGAATTGATCTTCTGTCAAGTTTACTAGAAGGTAAAAACACAATCATCTGCAAACGGTCTAAGAGGTCTACCAAACTGTCTCCTAGATCCTTTATAAAAATTAAAAACAGCAGATGGCATGTACATCTTTCTACTCCGTTTCTAATGACATCGATGTTGAGGAGATGTTAAGTCCCAAGCTAATATCGCTTTTCTAATAATCTGACATGTCACGTTCGACTATTTCACAATCGCCATTAATACTCAGCAGAAGACTGTACACAGCAAAGCAGAGACTACTTCGTACCAATATTAAAGACTTCCTGTTACTGAAAATTCGATTCTATTTTTGGCAAAATTCATTTAGTTTATTTTATATACTTTTTAAAAGCCTCGTCTTGTGTGTGGTTTCTGTTACACTTGCACCACACTTTCCCAGAAGCCTCTGTACAAATTGGAGTCTTTCATTCGCCTTCCGTGCTACTGATTCGAGTTGCTACCTAGTATGAACCCCAGACATTTGAATTATGAGTCCGGCTTCAAAAGTGTATCACTAATCATCTACTAGATACAGTCAAGTTCTTTGTTTTTGTTGTAGGCTATATCTTGGTCTTATCAACATTTAAAGATAGCTACCATTTCGTGCATCAACTTGAAATACTGTCTTGTCTTAAGTCACTGTGCATTTTCTTTCCTGCAGACAATATCAACGCTTACGAACAATCCTATGGTGCTCCATATCCTATCTAATAAATCGTTTACGTGTATTCACAATAACGGATGTCTTATTACGCCTCTTTGGGGCACATCCGATGCTGTTTCCTTTTTTATTGGACATTCACCACTCAGAATGACTCCAAGGTTTTGTCAGTCACACATTTTTCAAGCCAGTCGTATATTTGGAAAGATACTCTGTCCTGGTGATATGCCGCTCATCAGTCGACATTGTGGTTAAGTATGGAACGCTTTCAGTAGACGGAATGTACTTTCTCATTTGCATCTACTATTTGCAAGACATAGTCTGCGAAGAGAAAGAGGTGTGTTTCAAACGAGTTATTTTTTTCCTGTATCCATGCTGCGAGAAGCTTCTTATCGCTCCAGGAATGTTGTTACGTTCGATGTTAGAAGCAGCTCTAGCATACTGGAACAGACGGATCTTAGTGGTGCAGCTACTGTGCATTACAAGAGTACATCACTTTCTACGACTATGTACATGTCAAATCACACGATCACGTAACACAATTTGTAGTAAGCAAGTGTCTGAAGAATTGTTCGTGCACCGTTTACTTAGTACGTAACGTATATGAGTAAAATACGTATTGTGTACTTTGATATTTCTGTTCACACGTGCGATGAACTCCAAGCGTAGCGTATGTAACGAGTTTAAACTTAGAAAAGCGACTACGATAATTTTGTTGGGATTTAAAACTGAAAATAAAACCCCATATTATTTTTAACTCCGCTGCTTCATTGCAGTGAGATAACGTGTTGGGCCATAAACAACGCTTTAAAAAGGACGTAGATAAATTTTTAGTACCCCCGCAGATAAATTCTTTATGGAAATTTATCGCTGTGGAAAAAGTTGCGATGGTGGCGCAAACATAACTTTACAAAATGTTAAACTGTTTGGTGAAACATCTATATGAAAGAGAGAGAGAGATAGTTAGCTGTCATCTTCACTGTTGGAAAATGCTAGAGTAAATCCTACTGTCGAAGTTTCTCAGAAATTTATTTATTATTGACAGCATTACATTATCACTTTTTAAACTAATTTCGTGTTTAATGAGTGGTTCTATGGCTCAGTCGTAACCTGCCAGACTATGGATCCAAAGGTCTCGAGATTCGATCCCCGGTCACACCTAAAGTACTTATCTCTTACTAATCAGTTCTTTAACACCTGGTAATATTTCTAATGTGAAAAATGCCGGGTTGCACCCTGACCCAGAGTACACGCTTAAGTTTGTTTCCTGGAAAAATTTTGGAAATATGTGGTAAGTTTCTATGGGTCTAAACTACACTACTGGGCATTAAAATTGCTACACCACGAAGATGCCGTGCTACAGACGCGAAATTTAACTGACAGGAAGAAGATGCTGTGATATGCAAATGATTAGCTTTTCAGAGCATTCAAACAAGGTTGGCGCCGGTGGCGACACCTACAACGTGCTACAACCGATTTCTCATACACAAACAGCAGTTGACCGGCGTTGCCTGGTGAAACGTTGTTGTGATGCCTCGTGTAAGGAGGAGAAATGCGTACCATCACGTTTCCGACTTTGACAAAGGTCGGATTGTAGCCTATCGCGATTGCGGTTTAACGTATGCAACATTGCTGCTCGCGTTGGTCGAGATCCAATGACTGTTAGCAGAATATGGGATCGGTGGCTTCAGGAGGGTAATACGGAACGGCCTCGTATCACTAGCAGTCGAGATGACAGGCATCTTATCCGTATGGCTGTAACGGATCGTGCAGCCAAGTCTCGATCCCTGAGTCAACAGATGGGTACCTTTGCAAGACAACAACCATCTGCACGAACAGTTCGACGACGTTTGCAGCGGCATGGACTATCAGCTCGGAGACCATTGCTGCGGTTACCCTTGACGCTGCATCACAGACAGGAGCGCCTGCGATGGTGTACTCAACGACGAACCTTGGTGCATGAATGGCAAAACGTCATTTTTTCGAATGAATCCAGGTTCTGTTTACAGCATCATGATGGTCGCATCCGTGTTTGGCGACATCGCGGTGAACGCACATTGGAAGCGTGTACTGGTCATCGCCATACTGGCGTATTACCCGGCGTGATGGTATTGGGTGCCATTGGTTACACGTCTCGGTCACCTCTTGTTCACATTGACGGCACTTTGAACAGTGGACGTTACATTACAGATGTGTTACGACCTGTGGCTCTACACTTCATTCGATCCCTGAGAAACCCTACATTTCAGCAGGATAATGCATGTCCGCATGTTGCAGGTCCTGTACGGGCCTTCCTGGATACAGAAAATGTTCGACTGCTGCCCTGGCCAGAACATTCTCCAGGTCTCTCACCAATTGAAAACGGCTGGTCAATGGTGGTCGAACAACTGGCTCGTCACAATACGCCAGTCACTACTCTTGATGAACTGTGGTATCGTGTTGAAGCTGCATGGGCAGCTGTACCTGTACACTCCATCCAAGCTCTGTTTGACTCAATGTCCAGGCGTATCAAGGCTGTTATTACGGCCAGAGGTGGTTGTTCTGGGTACTGATTTCTCAGGATCTATAGACCCAAATTTTGTGAAAATGTAATCACATGTCAGTGCTAGTATAATATATTTGTCCAATGAATACCCGTCTATCATCTGCATTTCTTCTTGGTGTAGCAATTTCAATGGCCAGTAGTGTAGTATGGTCATCGGTCCCTAGACTTACAGACTACTTAATCTAACTTAAGCTAAGGACAAAACACACACACGCGCGCCCGCGGGAGGACTCGAACCTCCGACGGGAGTAGCCGCGCGAACCGTGGCAAGGCGCTTAGACAGCGTGGCTAAGTTTCCTGTTAATTGGCCCTGTGAATCAGTTCAGACGTCGGTGCAAAGTAATGCCATACCACCTCCAATAGGACCATACCTAGTGTGTGGCGGCGAATTAACCGTAGGGTTGATGACAGCTTTACATTTTTTGCCTTCGCGGTTCTACCATAAATTATACAAATACGTCTCCTAGTAAGGGAGAACTCAGTTGTTTAAAAATTCAAAAGGCAATATATGTATGAAAAATTTTCAACGAACACCATTTTTCGATGTAGTCGCCTTCGTTCTCAGTGCATTTTGTGACCCGAGAGATGAGCTTTCCGATATCTTTGTCAAAAAAGTCTCCTGCCGCCTATCTGGCCTATCATTCGATCTTACTGTTGGTAGAAAACCTTTTCACACCCATAAACAACTTCAGACACATGAAAAGCTTAAAATCTGAAGGTGCCGGATCAGGGCAATAAGCGGTGCAGTTGAAGATTTTCCAACCGAATGAATCCAGGAATTGCTTTATGGCGTTAGCTGTGTGAGGTTGCGCATTGTCATGCAACAAGCACACTTCCGTAGTTAACTTCACCTTCTTTTGTTGTGTATTGCACCCTGTAGGTTTCTTTCTAAGAGTTTCGTAGAATCTCACAGCATTAAATTGTTTCCCCCGGGGCAAAAATATTCGTAAAGAGAATCCCTTTACGGTCCCAAAAGGAAAAGGCCATGACTTTCCGGATCGAATCAACTGTTTTGATTTTTTTTTCCACTGATGTTCAGATGGGATGTTGCCACTGCATTGACTATTTTTTCACCTCAGGGTTGTAGCGGACCACTACGTTTCATCGCCAGCCACAACAAAGTCAACGAATTATTCACTCTTAAGTTTCTAAGTGCTCAGGAAATTCCAGTAAAGACGCGATTCTGATGACTTTGTGCTCATTTGTGGCTTTTTTCGTAACCCCCCCCCCCTTTCTCACAGTTCCTGAAAACAAATGTCTCAGTAATGGTTTCAAGCAGACGAGATCTGGAGATTTCTGAAAACATTGCGTTCTTCTCGTCCAAAGACAACCGACTGTCACCATCAATCATTTGTGTGGATCTTGCTCAATATCTCATCAGTTCCCATTGAAGGATGTAAGCTTCCCTACATTTAGCACCTATTACCTCAACACTATTTTATATCAGAGATTTAGGGTCTGAAAATTTCACCGTATGAGAAAATTTTGCACGAAAGGTTTTCATCCGGGGTCCCATCGTCGCTGCCCACGTCACAAAAGTGCAGCTTCGCTGCCCCAGGGCCGTTTCCAAGCTACTCCGTATAGTGGTACAAGTTGTTGTAAACAAGTCTCACTGTACTTTTACTTTGCTGTCGTGCTTTGGGGGTGCTGTGGACTGCAAGGGCAAAAGGACCTGATGACAGTGGTCGAGCACTGAAGAAAAATGAATGTTGTTATATAGATTCTATGCTGCTATCTCGACTTGAGTACGAACTTGTGGTTTTGGTCAAGCAATGAAGCTTCACATGCGAACATGCTGTCTGAAAAGCTTTGTTAATTATCAGTTGTTGAAAGCTGAGAACTTACTTGAATATAGAAGAATTACGGAAAGTGTATTTTGTGATTTCGTAGTGAGTTGTTTAAATGTAAAAGCTCTCTCATAGCCCTCGGCCCTTTTCAGTCGGAAAAGAAGTCAGCAGTCAAATACGTGGCACTGCATAGCATCAAGAGAAAACAAGACGGAGACTGGGAAATTTGGAAAAGAAGGTAACTGTTACTACAGGGAACGAGTAAAGACTTGGCATCTCGCAGCATATCGATCACTTAATATTGGCCCACAACAAGAAAAATACCTCATCAGTCGGTGGCCATCTGGCGAGATAGCCTTACTTTACATCAATTTCACGCTCTGTTTCGCGCGATAACAGCCTCCACAACCACAGTCCACAGTAACTGCTGTCTTACGATGTTCTGGCCTTTCTGGTCAACGTTAATATGATAAAAGGGAGGAATGAAATGCAAAGTTCAATTGTACCCACAGTTTCTCTTTGCAGTGTTTTCTTTTTGTGCCGAATAGATGGTCGGTGCAGAAAAGCTATGCACAGTACGAAACAGGCTGTCTCCTGCAGCGGGCCGTTCAGATGAGATTGCAGGTACACGGCCGTTTAATCCTCACAAAGCTTCAGGAACTTTTGTGGAAAAGAGGGGCCCTCGATATGAGCCGACCACGGCCGCGGAGCCTTATACCTCGTTATTAATGCGTCCGCTCCGGGGAAAAGGCAAACATCCGCTCTCAAAGCGCAACATTAAAAATACAGGGCGCCATCTGAGACGGAACGAAATGAATTTCATTGCCGTATCTCCACTGTGCGCGAAGCGCAGAACTGGGGTGTGTTTAATAATGCCGCTTCAGGTTTCACTGAGGGCGACGTGGTTTTCTAGCATGTTTACGATATGAAAAGTATGCCTCGGAAATGAAATTTCTCGTCTATTGCCCACTCTCTGTAGTCCGAACGTAGCCTGTGAATTTTCAGGCTTGTGTTATTAATGTGAAAAGTCTCAAGAACACTACAGTAACGATTTTCAACAAATTTCCCATCAAAAGTAAATACCCCGAGACTTTTAGCGAACGTTTTCATGCTCCATTTTAACATTTTGTTCTGCCTTCGCGTACTAGAAAGCACGCTTATCTGTAAACCAGTTGGAGCGTTGGTCGAATTCAGGGCTCCTACACATCTGCTCCGGCGCTCAACCTTTTGCTTTGACCGAGAGAGGTGGCGCAGCGGTTAGCACACTGGACTCGCATTCTGGAGGACGACGGTTCAATCCCGCGTCCTGCCATACTGATTTAGGTTTTCCGTGATTTCCTTAAATCGCTCCAGGCAAATGCCGGGAAGGTTCCTTTGAAAGGGCACGGCTGACTTCCTTCCCCGTCCTTCCTTAATCTGTTGAGGCCGATGACCTCACTGTTTGGTCTGCTCCCCCAAACAACCTAAACCCAACCATTTTGCTTTGTACAATTTCTGCACCTTGCAGTTTTGTAATGCGATTAACGATTTTTTCTTGCTTCTCTATTTCAGTTGTAACTGCCAAAGGAAAATCGAGTACCAGAAAATGTGATGCACCAACCACAGTGCGTTAAAGCCTTTGTTTGCCTATAACAAACGTACGAATGGATTATAAAACTGCCGGCCACTGGTGGCCGAGTGGTTCTAGGCGCTACAGTCTGGAACCGCGCGACCGCTACAGTCGCAGGTTCGAATCCTGCCTCGAGCATGGATGTGTGTGATGTCCTTAGGTAGTTAGGTTTAAGTAGTTCTAAGTTCTAGGGGACTGATGACCTCAGGAGTTGAATCCCATAGTGATCAGAGCCATTTGAACCATTTGATTATAAAACTAAGTTAAACATTATCATGACAGGCCAAGTAACTATTGTTGAACGCTGGTCTACACTTCAAAGTGACTCAGATACGTGACACTATTTTTGAACATATTCACCAAGTCTCTGTAAACAACAACCGGAACGTTCTACCAATCACTAAATTCCTCGACGATAGGAATCTTTGGTACGAAGCCATTCTAGAACTTCTGTGAGAGTGTCTTCATCGTTCAAAAAATCTCTTTCCTCCCAGATGTTCGTTCAGCTAGCCTACAAGACGGAAATCGCACGATACATGATCTAGACTTCACGATCAGTATCATCCACATCTGTGCGGCCTTGGTCAAAATGTTGGCACCATTTCACTACAGCTGCACGCGGCGTTACACCTGGTCCACTTACTACCAAAATCTGTTTGAAATTCAGACGTTTTGCCCTCAGTACTTGTACTGTCTCGCGTACTTCGACTTTGGAGTACGTTTTCAGTTGCTCCGCCATTTCAGTCACTCACTGTGATACACCTGTCTTCGGGACACCAGCAGAAATGTGCATGCAGGAACCCGTCAACATGTAATCTCTTCTGACGATGCTCTCCTCTTGCTTCGCAATGGTCTTAACGTGGGAAAGCACGTGTAACTTACTTTCTGCACCCCACGACGATATCACTTCCTTTTGAGTGCTTATCGGCAGCCATTCCGAGCTCACGTTAGTTCCGAATGGAACACCTTGTGGCAAGCAGTACTGCTGGAAGGCGTTATCGTAGTATTCCAGTACGGATATTGTGGAAGTACCCCTAAACTTACATCAGTGAATATTTTGCGAATAGCCTAGGAAATGGGAACAAATCTTCCTTTTTTTCTTTCTTCCACCTGTTTTAATTCCACCCACTATATTTACATATTGTGCACTAAACTTTTCATCTCTACGTTGGGTAGTCAATGCACATACTTTGATATGTGTCATGTCGCACAAATCTGTACCCGTCCACTATTTATCCAGTCACTCAGACGCGTCAGCATATGTCTCTCAAATACGTTCATTTTGCCGTTGCAGGTTTCGAAAAAATCGTGTTTCTTTTCTTGTTCTTTCCGTTACAACTTCACTTTTTTACTCCTAAACTTTAATGTCTTTCTCTTGCATCCTCTTCGAATAGTTTCCAAATTCTCCTTCCACGTTTTAGTTCCATACGTCCCGTTTCAGCAGCTTCTTCCTCAGTTCCATATCAGGGTTTGCTATTAGTGGAACTCTTTTGTCAAAGAGAGCTATCTTCGCCTGTATCGGTCTGTTAATAGCATCAACATTTGTTGTATCTTGCTTTCCTTCAGAACGAAATTCCTTCATATCTTGTACACTCTCTTCACTTTTGATGCTGAGCAAGTCATTAGTCCCCTTTCTAGTGTTCTTCTTTGCCTATAACTTAAATTCTGCGCCAATTAGCCGTTCTCTTCATTCAACAAAAAAAAAGTTCAAATAAGTGTGAAATCTTATGGGACTTAACTGCTAAGGTCATCAGTCCCTAAGCTTACACACTACTTAACCTAAATTATCCTAAGGACAGACACACACACACCCATGCTCGAGGGAGGACTCGAACCTCTGCCGGGACCAGCACCACAGTCCATGACTGCAGCGCCTGAGACCGCTCGGCTAGTCCCGCGCGGTTCTTCATTCAACAGCTTGTCTATAAAACTTAATTACTTCGGCTGTAAGGGTTATATCCAAACCGTACCATCTATATTTATTTCACTTTTCTTCAATTCTGTTTCAGTTCCATCAGTGCATTTGCAACATGCAAGTAAAAAAACAGTGGCGATACACTTCAACCATGTCTTATCAGGATCTTAATACTATCTTGTCCTCCTTGATTTTCCATTTTGTTTACGCCAACTTGATTTTGCAGCTTCTGTAGATCATTCAACTGACTAAATGTGACCTTTTCTAAGGATTCTGAACCTCATACCTTTCGTTACAATGTATGCTTTTTCTGGGTCCATTAATGTTATGAAAGTTTTCTAATCTATCAGTAACCTTCAATATTACAACTGCGACGTCAAAATATTTACAATTGTACCTTTACTTTGTCTCTCAGTTGAACTAGTTTTCACTCAATAATCTTTCAATTTCTCTTTCTGTTCTTCCGCACATCTTATTATTGATTATGTACAGCAAGGACACATGGCACAAACTTCAATACACTGGATATGTATGCCCTCGGATCTACTTATATAACATAACGACAATCATTTTACTCGAAATTCTATGTTATGTTTCACGTGTTTTGGATATCGTACTAAATAACTTACTTTCTATACTTTCCACTGTTTGAGTAATCCTGAAGGCAGTTCGTTGAGTACAACTGACGTATTAGAGCTCAAATCGTATCTGTATTATTGGATACATCATCTCTTCCCTTTCATACTACTTCTCCTGTGTCCCCCTCTCCCCTTGCAGTCTGTCTGCTCTTTCTTCCACACTCAAAATGTAACACCTTCACTTTCACTAAATTATTTTTAATTTTCTTTTGGATATTCTCAATTCTCACGACAGTCGTTTCATTCTCACCTTAAATTCCAAGCATAATAGATTTTATGAGGTCTGACTGAGAAGTGTTGCACAAAGTTCATCTTAGTGAACAGTTTTTAGCGCCCTTATTTTGGCACACTTCTTAGCTGTCTTTACTCAACGTCCAACACCCGTCGATACTTTTTTTTGTGGTCAACATGTCTTAAACAAGTCTAGAACTCTGCGGTGTGCCGTGAACTACAACAAAACAGCTCAATCAAGAAGACAGCCGTGTACAAACACAATGGCGTAACAAACCGACTGACGAAAATTTCCGTAGATATTCAGGATTTTGGGATTGAAAGTTTTGTAACAGGTAAACAGAGAGCGAAATCTCAACAGAAACAGCTAAACAACTGTTTTAACACACACTGCCAATGATGGACGATTTTGAAACTATGGAGGCGAGAAATATAAAAGCAGTAATGCAATCAGTGAAACAAAAATTAGTCACTTACTTCTGAAGTAGAAGACTGATTAATCTTATTACACACATTTAACTTTTACATGCAACAAATAAATTTTAATACAGGGATATTAAAAAAGAAGGAACTGATTTCAAACATTTAACCGTCCAGACTAAAAAAAAAGACAGAAACACAATGCTAACGTTCCTCGAAAGAGGAAAGTTCAAATTGTTATGCATTCAATGTGAGCACCATGTGTTTCACGACAGATATCAAAACGGTGGCTCATTTCTTGCCACACACGAAGCAGCTGGTCTCTCGTTGTTGAATTCACAGCTTCAACAGTGCGACGTCGCAGACCTTCAAAAGTTTCAGGCACAGAGGGGATAAAAACGAGGTATTTTACGTAACTCCACGTATAAAAGTCATAAGGTGTGAAGTCTGGAGACCTGGGAGGAGCAGATGATGAACTTCATAGCCAGTGGCTTCCCAGGTCTCCAGACCTCACACCTTGTGACTTTTATATGTGGAGTTACGTAAAATATCGCGTTTTCATTCCTCCCCCACCCCCCACCATGCCAGGCACTTAAACTTGCGACGTCGCATTATTGAAGCTGTGAATTCAACGAGAGACAGCTGCTTCTTGTGTGACAGGAAATGAGCCACCGTTTTGATATCTGTCGTGTAACACATGGTGCTCACATTGAATGCATAACAATTTGAACTTTTCTCTTTCCAGGAACGTTGGAATTGTTTCTAATTTTTTTTAGTTTGGAAGAATAAATGTTTGAAATCTGTTCCTTCCTTTTGAATAGCCCTGTATTATATCAACATGGGAATTTATATCTGCGAAAGTAGTTTGTATCTAGACTGTTCGAATTTACTATGAAGATAAAGAGCTACCTAAACTTTTCTGTTACAAGGATCTCCCGCATCCCCTGCTACGTGAAATGAAATCAGGCTGCTTCAGCTCTCAGTAGGAGTAATCACTGACAGATTTACATTTATGGTGCAGATGGTTACCAGAAAAAATTACGAAGGCGTTGCTCACAAAAAATGAATGGAATTACAGCTGGGAACTTGTGAGCGAAAACGAAAACTGCGTGGAAGCGGAATTAATCTACTTCGCACTGAAAAAGGCAAAAGAGACGCACTCGAAAAGCTCGAAGTTTTTGAATACCCAATCGGTATTCTTCGCTCACTTCTGTTCCTTTTCACAGTTCGCTGCGGAGGCTCGATTGGAGGACTTCTATAGAGCGCGCCGCTGCCTGTCTTATCAACGACATCCAGACGAGAGTGGGCCGAAGGACTTCACAGCGGTTTCACGGTGGCTAGAGATTTATATGGTAATCACTTCAGAGATCCGACCCGCAGAGAATAATGAAAATGTCTGACTGGATTGGCATGGACATCACTTCCCCAGTGAACTAAGAACTCTTTTTCTACTCGACGAATGAACATCATATCTAATGCGATCTTAAATTTTTTCTTTTCTTGTTTTTTTTTTCAACATATATGCAATGATCAATGAAGATTTAAGTTCATATTCAATTCTAGAACTGACAGTTTTTGTAGTGTTCTAAGGATTTGGAGATATTACTAGAAGTTTCGTTAGTGAGGCATAAATCTTTGTTAAATGGTTTGTCAATGGAACAGACAATAAAATTTTATTGATAACACTGTGGTCATCTACTTACATGTGGAAACCAGCGAGAAATTCCTTTCAGACTGGCTTACAAGTTCACACGGCGTCTCCTTGGTGTCACAGGTATGCCTAAATATGCCTAGTTAGTCTGCACGTATATACGCGTCACGCAAGAATTATTCCCTTATTCTCCCACTTTGAGGTGACAGTATCAGTCTAAGCAGTGTATTATCGTATCGTCCTTCGATTTATTAGAATGTTTTCCTTCCCAGCGGTGACGTAGGTTCAAATCAGTCATATTACCAATTTTATTTATGAACTGAACTGGTAAATAAACGATAAAAATAGCAACAGTTTTGCTCAATCACGCTGCGTACGGCTTTTTTCGGGAAAAAATATATTTTAAGCAAGTTATTAGTTCCGAAATGAATTGTGGATCTCAATATTTGGAGTCCGTTGAATAGTGGGGAAAACGAAGTCAACATGTTTGTGGGTAGTTCGTGTTTCATTTCATAAACGATATGACTGGTACATTGTACTTATAAGCGATACACCAAAGCTATAAAAGGTAGTAAATGTATTCAAATTTAGCCGGCAATGAAAGAGTCGAAAAGTATACAGCCTTCGAAGGGTCCTGGTTTATTTTTCCATTGTTGACTTCCTACGCAACTCGTTTATGAACTGTTTAGTAACATGAAACGTGTATCCCGGGGTCTCTGATAAGAGCGAGATGGGACAGAGGTTAATCAGGACAGGGGATTCGTGTTCTACACGAGCTAGAAGTAAATGCCGTGACAGACGCTTAAAAATGCTATGGCCGATTTCTTCTCCCATTTATGTCCATTTTGACCTAGTGCTTTTTTTGTAATGACCTCACCATCAACGGGATAGCGAACTCTTTAGAGAAGTTGCCTGGTATGACAGGTCTTTTTTTCTTTACTTCCATTTTTTTAAGATTTCGACTCAAGGGTTCTTGCACTCAACTACATACAGCATTTGGTACGACTAACACAGAAACAAATATGGACGAAATATTTATCACGTGGCAAAGTACAAATGAATATTCAAGTGTTTGTTTGCAAGTTGACTAGTTCATAGCGAGCTTTAAAAAAATTACTTGCGACTAATTAATCAACCGCGAGCTTCTTTTTATAAGAAAAACATATTATTAATCATGTGCAGAATGTTGTGAGAGTCTACATACACGGATGTATGATTAAAATATGCTTATAGTATTGTTCGTAGACATCATAGTTTTACATACAGATGTCTTAACGGTACCAACTTGGGATGTTTATGCTTCTATTGGTCATTGACGTGGTATGTGGGTGGTTAGTTTGTGTGTTGGCCGAGTACGATAGGTTGGAGTAAAAGGTTTTTAAATATGGAGTGAATCTCTCCTGAAATAATTTTAGTGTGCAAGTAATTATGAGCAGCTGAGTTTATGATAAACTACGAAATATATGAGAATATTCGCAGTCTTGGACAGGTTAGATTCTGTTTATGTGTTAGGCACAGCATATTCCTGTATGATCAGACATACAGCATTGCTAATTTTATAATTTACGTACAAGGAAAGAGATTGTTTTTCCTGTTCAGGGATGATCTTCCGTTCATTAAGAGATATAACATAGTTAACACAGTTTGTTGTATTCGCTATTTCTGTTACCCGCTTTCTTAAACGTAAGGCGTCTTCCAAATAAACTCCTACATTTTTAACGTAGGTTAATTCTTACAAAGAAGAAAACAGCAACCAGCCACTATTAATACTGCTATTTATTTAGGTAAATAGCGCCTTTACCGGTTTCTAACTGGCAAGTTCATCATCAGACGGCTGTTCACATGATTTTTCAAGATACACTTTACATTATCGTCCGTTTTCGATTTTTATTATTCCACTGTGGCAAAGTATTTTTGGTGTGTTGTCGCCCTACGGTAGAAAACAGTGTTAGAAGCGCCCTATGTGAAAATATCTAACCTCCAAACGATGAAATACAGCGTAAATAAATATGTGAGGTTAAGTGGTTATGGTACTTACCTCGAAAATTCCGCGCGATTTTGTTGCGAAGTTGCAGGATTGTATTTTTAGAATGTTCCAAAATATCTCCATATCCAGCACTTATGTAATTTGTATATCACCATATTGTGCAAAGCACCACACACACACACACACACACACACACACACACACACACACACACCAAAAAGAATTTGCCACATGTGAAGTTATCACAAAGATTGCAGATTTACAAATACAACAGTGTCAGAGACGTTCTCTTTCAGAGAATGACTGTTTTTTAAGAATAGCATAACATAATGAAAATTAAAACACAAAGATAAATGCAAGGAGCAACATAGAGGTGAGATAAAATGAATAATATGACAGTAACAATTGTATTAACATCTATGGTGCACTGAAATTTTGAATCAAGTATAGTAGCAGTATTTTCTCCAAGGAATCAACGTAGCATTACAAGTATTTATATTACAAAGAATAGCATATTCAGTGAACATTAATTAAAAATAAATTGGGAATATGTGATGGTCAGTTGTATGAATGTTACTTATGTGGTATTGAGTAAATACAGTGCAATAAACAGGTGACAACATATACATGAGATACATGAATAATGTGACAGTAGTAATTTTGTTAAAGTAATATGGCACACCAATTTTACAATTGCAGTAATGTATGATTTGGTGAACCCAGTCCTGGAATATTTTTCTTGAAGAACAGGAGAGTTGTATGTAAATATTGTGCCGCGCGGGATTAGCCGCGCGGTCTAGGGTGCTGCAGTCATGGACTGTACGGCTGGTCCCGGCGGAGGTTCGAGTCCTCCCTCGGGCATGGGTGTGTGTGTTTCTCCTTAGGATAATTTAGGTTAAGTAGTGTGTAAGCTTAGGGACTGATGACCTTAGCAGTTAAGTCCCATAAGATTTCACACACATTTGAACTTTTTTTTTGTAAATATTGTCGTTCCATCATACAAAAAGTTTCTTGACTTTTTTTTTTTACTTTTATTTTGATCTGAAATTCTGTGAAACCTATTTGACACACCAGCGTAGCCGAGAGCGCTAACGCGCTGCTTCCTGGACTCGGATAGGCTCGCCGGTCCCGGATCGAATCCGCCCGGCGGATTAACGACGAGGGCCGATGTGCCGGCCAGCCTGGATGTGGTTCTTAGGTGGTTTTCCACATCCCGCTAGGTGAATACCGGGCTGGTCCCCGTGTTCCGCCTCAGTTACACGGCTCGCAGACATCTGCACACATTCGCACTATTCCATGGATTACACTCGACGCAGACAGTTAGGGTACACTCAGTCCATCCCGGGGGGGGGGGGGGGGGGGTACAGTGTCGCGGCAGGAACAGCATCTGGCCACCCCTTAGCCATTAACGTGACAAATCCGATTAACGATGGCTGACCCTGCGTAACTGCGGGACAAGGCTCAAGCGATAGAATAGGATTCTGTGAAATCTATTTAAAAGAATGCTAGGGTTTTTTAGGGTTCCCAGCCTATAAAAACAGAACCCTTATGGGATCGCTTTGTTATCGATCTGTCTGTCGCACTATTAAGAACCCTTTTTCTCAGGAACAGGATTTGAGCTCAAATCTGTGTTTCGTATCAAGGTCTATGGTCCCTTGGCGGTGTAAAACTTTTAAGTTTGTAAATGAATTCAATTAAAAGATACGGCCATTTATGTCGCATTTTGACACTCGAAACTCTCTCATCAATACCCATAGGCTGCTTCTCGTTGACCTAGAATCATGAAATTTAACAAGAAGCAAGGTTTCAGATTATAAGTGAAGAAAGATCTTAAAATTGTCCAATTATATCACACGAAAAAATATTTTCTTGTCATTTTTTATCCATTCTCATCTGCCTCTGTTAATCTGTTAAGACCCCTGTTTCACTGGAACCGGTTAACTTATTAAATTCGGATTTATGTCACATATTAAGGTCGATGGTCCCTTTTGCTTTTTACAATATATATATATATATATATATATATATATATATATATATATATATATATATATATACTCCTGGAAATGGAAAAAAGAACACATTGACACCGGTGTGTCAGACCCACCATACTTGCTCCGGACACTGCGAGAGGGCTGTACAAGCAATGATCACACGCACGGCACAGCGGACACACCAGGAACCGCGGTGTTGGCAGTCGAATGGCGCTAGCTGCGCAGCATTTGTGCACCGTTTGCCGTGGCATACGGAGCTCCATCGCAGTCTTTAACACTGGTAGCATGCCGCGACAGCGTGGACGTGAACCGTATGTGCAGTTGACGGACTTTGAGCGAGGGCGTCTAGTGGGCATGCGGGAGGCCGGGTGGGCGTACCGCCGAATTGCTCAACACGTGGGGCGTGAGGTCTCCACAGTATATCGATGTTGTCGCCAGTGGTCGGCGGAAGGTGCACGTGCCCGTCGACCTGGGACCGGACCGCAGCGACGCACGGATGCACGCCAAGACCGTAGGATCCTACGCAGTGCCGTAGGGGACCGCACCGCCACTTCCCAGCAAATTAGGGACACTGTTGCTCCTGGGGTATCGGCGAGGACCATTCGCAACCGTCTCCATGAAGCTGGGCTACGGTCCCGCACACCGTTAGGCCGTCTTCCGCTCACGCCCCAACATCGTGCAGCCCGCCTCCAGTGGTGTCGCGACAGGCGTGAATGGAGGGACGAATGGAGACGTGTCGTCTTCAGCGATGAGAGTCGCTTCTGCCTTGGTGCCAATGATGGTCGTATGCGTGTTTGGCGCCGTGCAGGTGAGCGCCACAATCAGGACTGCATACGACCGAGGCACGCAGGGCCAACACCCGGCATCATGGTGTGGGGAGCGATCTCCTACACTGGCCGTACACCACTGGTGATCGTCGAGGGGACACTGAATAGTGCACGGTACATCCAAACCGTCATCGAGCCCATCGTTCTACCATTCCTAGACCGGCAAGGGAACTTGCTGTTCCAACAGGACAATGCACGTCCGCATGTATCCCGTGCCACCCAACGTGCTCTAGAAGGTGTAAGTCAACTACCCTGGCCAGCAAGATCTCCGGATCTGTCCCCCATTGAGCATGTTTGGGACTGGATGAAGCGTCGTCTCACGCGGTCTGCACGTCCAGCACGAACGCTGGTCCAACTGAGGCGCCAGGTGGAAATGGCATGGCAAGCCGTTCCACAGGACTACATCCAGCATCTCTACGATCGTCTCCATGGGAGAATAGCAGCCTTCATTGCTGCGAAAGGTGGATATACACTGTACTAGTGCCGACATTGTGCATGCTCTGTTGCCTGTGTCTATGTGCCTGTGGTTCTGTCAGTGTGATCATCTGATGTATCTGGCCCCAGGAATGTGTCAATAAAGTTTCCCCTTCCTGGGACAATGAATTCACGGTGTTCTTATTTCAATTTCCAGGAGTGTGTGTATATATATATATATATATATATATAGCATTCGACGCTTTCTACTAAATCATTTATATTATATATAAATGATTTAGTAGAAAGCGTCGGTTTCTCTTTAAGACTGTTCGCAGATGATGCAGTTGTCCACACAAAAATAGCAACGCCAGAGGATAGTAAGAATTTACAGAACGACTTGCAGAGAATTGATGGTTGGTGCGGGCTCTGGCAGTTGACCCTGAATGTAAATAAATGTAACATATTGCTCATACATAGGAAAAGAAATCCATTGCTGTACAGCTACACTATTAATGACAAACAGCTGGAGACAGCGTCTGCCGTAAAATATCTAGGCGTAACTATCCAGAGTGACCTTAAGTGGAATAACCACATAAAACAGATAGTGGGAAAAGCAGACACAGTCTCAGATTCATCGGAAGAACCTTAAGGAACTGTAACTCATCCACGAAAGAAGTGGCTTATAAGGGGCTTGTTCACCCGTTTCTTTATTATTGTTCATCTATCTGGGATCCATATCAGGTAGGACTGATAGAGGAGATGGAGAAGACCCAACGAAGAGCGGCGCGTTTCGTCGCGGGATCGTTTAGCTGACGAGAGAGCGTTACGAAGATGCTAAACAAACTCCACTGGCAGACGTTACAAGGGAGGCGTTGTGCATCACATAGAGATTTACTATTGAAATTTCGGGACAGCACTTTTCACGAGGAGTCGGACAGCATATTAGTTCCCCCCACACACATCTCGCGTATTCACCGTGAGGAGGAAACTCGAGAAATTAGAGTCAATACAGAGGCTTACCGACAATCATTTTTTCCACGCACTATTCGCGAGTGGAACGGGATTGGAGGGATTAGACAGATAACTAAAGTACCCTCCGCCACACACCATTAGGCGGCTTGCGGAGTATGATGTAGATGTAAAATTCTTTCCACCGTGCTATCGGAAATGCGAGGTCGACCTGGACTCTTACCTTTGCGCAATCACCCTGCCTCTTGAGATCGGCGATACCGACGTCGAATGTTTATGGGTGCAGGCAGATCAATGTCAAAACGCCGACGAAAAGCACGCGCCGGCCGGTGTGGCCGTGCAGTTAAAGGCGCTTCAGTCTGGAACCGCGTAACCGCTACGGTCGCAGGTTCGAATCCTGCCTCGGGCATGGATGTGTGTGATGTCCTTAGGTTAGTTAGGTTTAATTAGTTCTAAGTTCTAGGCGACTGATGACCTCAGAAGTTAAGTCGCATAGTGCTCAGAGCCATTTTGAAAAGCACGCTGGACCGAAATCAAAACTCACTCTTAGCAAACTGCAGCACACAAAACGTATTCTGTTGAGCGGACGCCATCTTATTTCTGACTGACTGCAAACTGAGAAGACGTGTTGACTGATATCTAACGGCGATTTTCTGTAGGTCTAGGCCACGCCCATTCCAACAACACACATTTACTTCCCGGCACGTCCCATATTTGGTAAGTATTACCGGCTTGTACAGTAAACAATGTCGGTCACCAAAGAAAGGCATGTCGTAGTCGGTTGTAGGCTTATACTCACTCTTTTTGTGTCATTGGTGTCAATTTCGAATTGTTGGTAGCGCAAATATCTGCGTGTGTACTGCGTCAGAAAACAAAATCATTGTGCCTGTTAGTAGTTCAAAATGTTTGCTGTACTTTTAATGTCTGACGTCCGTATGTGTCTGTGCGCATTAAAGATGTAACGCTTACTCGGTTTTGAAAAGGACCAAGCTGGAATTAGATCCTAGTGATGTGTAAAAGCTTAAGTTGATTTCAATGTAGAATGATCTGCGTGTATTTCAGATTAAGTAAATCACAAGTTGGGAACTATCCCTGGAAATGTCTGTAGGAGCTCGTGTTTTACGGCTGCCCCAGTTCGCCGGGGCGCTGTTTACGTGGCTGGTAATCTCTGCCATAAGGCACGGTACCGCAGCGCGCGAGTCCGTTATCTGGGCACGACTGAATACTGCGGGGGGCGGCTGATGCCAGATAGGGCACTAGCCGGCGCGGCGCTACGCGACCGGCATTTGCACACAAAGCCGCAGCCGCCACAATATCCGGGCTCGGGCTTGCCACGGCGCGCAATGGATGTGTTATTCGACTTGTGTGTACCGTACTTGACTCCCCTAGCTCTCTCGCCCGTAGCCGCTGCTCCACTAAACGAACCTCTCGTCAACGAGGAAAGTGACAGTGGCGAACATCCCATCGTGCCTGACGCAACTGTCTATGGTACAGCCTACAACAGCAAATAACAGAGATCGCTCGTTGTTTCTCCCAACCAAGCAGGAATAGGAACTTCGGACGCATCAATCGGAAAGTCCTCCAGGACTCTGTCCTGGGTCTTAATTCATACTGCAGAAATCGCGAAGCGACGTACAGCAGTGGTACAGGGGGAGGGGGGCTGTTATAGTGGGGCTCAAGCCCCCCCCCACCCCAAAATAACACTTTAGTAGAAGCGATTATATTGTTGAATACATTAACTTCCATATTTCACATCTAACATTTGGAGAATTAAGTACAAAGGGCGTCCAGTAAGTAACGCAATACTTCGTTTTCCTGAAAGCAGGTTGGTTTTATTCAGGATTTCAGTACATCAGTCCCCACTCTTTTGGCCACAGGACACTATTTTTCCACACAATCTCCGTTCAATGTGACGGCCTTATGCCACCTTACTGGCACAATTTGTATGGCCCCATGGCATCACTCTACTGGTCGACGTCGCAGCCTCCCCATCATCCACGTACTGCTTCCTGCGGAGTGCATCCTTCGTTGTACCAAATGGAACTCTGAAGGTGCGAGATCTGTGTTGTTGAGTGAGTGAGGAAGAACAGTCCAGTGAAGTTTTGTGGACTCCTCTCTGGTGCGCAGACTTGCGTGTCAGCGCTGCCAACAGAGACGTCCAGTTGAGCAGCGAGATGTTTGATTGTGATCCATTGATCACGTCGAATGAAACTGTCTTCACGTTCCAGCATTGCAGGAGCCACAGCAGGAGCTCGACAGGTTTGCGCGACCTTACTGAGATGATGACAGACGCCTCGCCCGACGACTCACCATGCTTTTGTTCACTGCCAGGTCTCCGTAGACACCCTGCAAGCGCCTGAGGATATCTGCGATGCTCTGGTTTTCCACCAGGAGGAACTCAAAGACAATTTTCTGCTTGGAACGCGCCTCTGTTACAGACGCCATTTTAAAGGCTACGTATAACGCCATCACCTGTTGGAACCTTAAGGAGCTATAGGGGCTAAAGCGGGAACGTTCCACAATGCCACACTACCAATTTCGCAACTTTTCAACCGAAATTTGCTGAGAAAAAATTGTTGCGTTACATATTGAACGCCCCTCGTAGCATGAAAACTGAAGTTTCTCGAAAATTCCAGGGAATTCTAGGAATTACAAACTGTACTAAACGCACGATACTTACCAGTTGCTTGCGTGAGAGCTAGAAACGTGGATGGGATTGCAACGTGGTCAGTAACATTTCATCGAGGTTAATGCGCCAATTCACAAACTATGACCCGTACGTGCTGCCAAAACCTAATTCGGCAAGGTAGATGAGTCAAAAAGTAGAAGCAGCAAACCATAGGAAGATGAGTAAGGGAAGACTTAAGGAAACACCTTCCACCAACGGGCTAGGGGTAGGAAGATAGACTTCCCAATCATAGGCGGAAACCTTTTAAAGAAACGGCTTTCTCTTGTGTACACGTTCACATAGCCGTAGTTCGCAGACCAGTCTTCATTATGGGAATCCTTAGTGAAATACTGATAATGGTAGGTCCACATTTCGACTTTATATCGTATATGTTGTGACAGTGCCAAAGTTATAAGAGAGTGTTGCTGCTATGGAGGGTGGTCAGAAACAGTTTGAAAAGCTTGTAAGGATGTTGCAGGGTAGGCTATTCTGAGAAAAGAACTCGATACATTGCGACGTTTCCAAATTAACTAGCATTGCAGTCAGCAAATAGGCCGTTGCGTGTACAAATTCATGCGGCCCGCCAGACATAGTTAGTGCCAGTTGTTTGCATAACGTAGATGACAGCACACAAAACTGCTCAGCTTTTGGCTCGGGTTCGATACTTACTACTGTCCCATGTGATCGTTTCTAGAAAATCAATCGAAGCACACATTTGGCAGCTCCGTCTTTTGCTGGCCGCTTGAATATGCGCTAGCAACGACCTGACTAGCTAACTTCAGTGCTAATTAACGCTGAAACGGAGCAGGTTATAGATTTTTTAACAGTTATTTCGCAGCACAGGCTACCCTGAAACAACCTTACAAGCTTTTCAGACTGTTTCTGACCACCCCGTAGTTCTTAAACCATTTGCATGACACAACATTATTCTCAAATTTTCGTAAGTGTGCCTTTCAAATTCTGTAATTTTCTCAATTACAATTTCTTGGACGTTATGATATAGCGATGTACTAAGCACTGATGTATTCAAATTTATTATTATTATTATTATTGTTGTTACTAATATTTCACCAAAACATTTAATATGTTTGTCAGTGTTTTAAAAATCGGAGGCATTTATTGTATGTTACAACTGAGCGTGTAATTTAGACAATTTTAGGGAGATAGTAACAAACGGTGACCCACCTCTCCACCTCACCCCCCTCCTCTATCTCCCCCTCATTCAGAAAGTCCATATGTCATACCGACAGTTATTTCTAACTGAAACCTTCTGGCTTGTTGCAATCAGGGTACACCAATAGTAGCTGTATGTAGACCCGATGAAATTCAGCGGCTGCAGCTGGGTATGAGACTCACATCGGACGAATTTTCATTGCTTATCTTCGTGGCGGAAGAGCCGAGGAACGCAACCGCGTTCGAATTGTCAGGATGTCGCCACCGCCCTTGCGGGAAATTTGATTCCTCGGTGGTCGATGGCGGAATATCCTCGAGACGCTGCCAGCATCGGAAGAGAGATTGGAGGCGCACGTGGCTACTGCAATATAGCAGCCAAACCGCGCTGGTGTGGAAATACGTTCGTTTTCAGACTGAATTGTTGGGAGAGAACCATTCCTATCCTGTTCACCCGATATACATTCTGTAAAAAATACTGTGAATACTCTAGTGGTTTTTGCTTAGTTTCTAATCTCGAAATACTTTAACCCTCTATTGTATGACCTATTTATTTAAAACATATAGCTGTCGAATCACACATGTGGGGAATATACAGGGTGATTATAATTAAAGTTAAACTTTTAAAACGCTGTAGCAATAACACCACTGGTCAGAATGATGTCAAATTGCAACGGAATATTATCGGAGAAGGGGGAAAACGTATGGCAGAAGAAAAAAATAATGTGAAAATTGATCAATAGATGGCGCTGTAGGAGTCATAATACGTAAATGAAAACACCCGGCCGGCCGGAGTGGCCGAGCGGTTCTAGGCGCTACAGTCTGGAACCGCACGACCGCTACGGTCGCAGGTTCGAATCCTGCCTCGGGCATGGATGTGTGTGATGTCCTTAGGTTAGTTAGGTTTAAGTAGTTCTAAGTTCTAGGGGACTTATGACCACAGCAGTTGAGTCCCATGGTGCTCAGAGCCATTTGAACCATTTGAAAACACCCGTCAATCACACGACCCACTGAAGTTGGTATAAACGCACCGGGTACGCGGCCTTTCCTTCTTTCGCGTCTGCGACGTTCGCCATGGCTGCCTCAATGCAGGATCGCGCTCTGCTTGAAAAGCTGTAATACAAGAAGCTCTGCAGAAGTTCCGGACACTGAAGGGTTTGAAAAAAAGGCGTTGGTCCGATGACTGGTCTGGAGAAATGATTCGGAAATTCGAAAAGACTGGTTCTTTTGGTGTGCAACCTGGTAGAGGGAGGAAACGAATTGATTCGGCATCAGTGGAAGCAGTGGCCACAGGAATACAGGAGGAGACGAGTGGCGGTGTGGAAACGTGTAGTGCATGGAGAATTGCCCGAACATTGGATATACCCGTCAGCACGGTGCGTAAGATCCTACGAAACATCCTTCTCCATTCAAGATTACCCATGTGCACCAGTTGCTTCCTGTCGACCTGCCAGCAAGAGAGACCTTTGCTTTAGAATTTCTTGCTTGCATAGAAGTGGACAATGATTGGCCGTGGAAGATTTTGTGGACAGACGAAGCCCACTTCCATCTGACAAGATACGTCAATACACAGAATTGTCGAATATGGGCAACGAAAAATCCACACGCAAATCAACCGGTCACTGAGTAGTGCGGGTTTACAGTATCATTTATCATAGGGCCATACTTTTTCGAAGAGACAGGTGCTTCCGGTCCTGTGACCTATTCCGTCACTGGTAAGCGCTATGACTGTCTTTTGCGCAAGTAGGTTATTCCAACTCTCGAACAGCGTGGATATGTGGATGGGGTCATTTTTATGCAAGATGGCGCACCTCCACACATTGCAAATCCAATTAAGCAGGTGCTAAAGAGACATTCCGGAAATGCTACAATTATCAGCCGCCACTTCCCTACAGCCTGGCCGTTCCGATCATCTGATCTTAATCCGTGTGACTTCTGGCTGTGGAACTATCTGAAAGATGAAACTTCGTGGCAGATTAAAACTGAGTGCCAGACTGAGACTCGAATTCAGGACCTTTGCCTTTCGCGAGCAAGTGCTCTACCACCTGAGCTACCCAAGCACGACGCACGACCCGTCGTCACATTTCTGAAAGCAACTAACTGAAAGATGTGTTCAGTGTTCCGATTGCAAACTTAGCTGCATTGAAGGCACGCATTGCGCAACACACTCTGAACATGCCCCAGGAAACACTTCGGTCAGTTGTGACAAATGCTGATTCTCGATTTCATCTTGTTGCAGAAAACGGTGGACAGCATACTGAACATGTTTTGCGCAAGTCACACGGAAATTAATAATCCGACTTGATTTTGATTGGTGCTTTTCATGCAGTATTTTACCGCATGACCGGTGTTATATGACGTCGCCGTGGTGGATGGGGTTCCATAAATAACAGTATCAGACCTGTACACCCATGCACACTGTGTAGTACAGTTTGTTTAACGTCAAGTGTACACCTTACGCATTGTTATAGGACTCATTTGTCATCGACCACTATTAAATTATGATGCTTACAGTGCCATGTATTGCAAATTTCTGTAACTACTTTTTTTCATCTGCCATACGTTATCGCCTTTCTGCGGTAATATTCCGTTGGAATTTGTCGCCATTCTGACCAGTGGTGTTATTTCTACAGCGGTTTGAAAGTTTAACTTTGATTATAATCACCCTGTATTTTAAAGTGTTTTTTTATCAAGTTTCAGGCCTCTCATATTTCATGCCGTGTTGTACAGAATCGACGATAATTTATATCACACGTTGTCTAAAAGATCGATGATAAAAATTTTAATAACTTCTGGAACACCTGTTTCGGGAGAGATAATAAAATCGACTACCATTCGTTCACGGTCAGAGGCAGCACAACGCTCATAGACTGGGGAAGACAGCGAATCTATTACAATTGTGGTCAGATTAACTGGTGCTGGAGAGACCTGCCGATTTCTATTGCCCCTTTCAATTGCGTCTCAAAATGTATGTGTCTGACAGTGTCATTTAATGCACACGTTACGGAAATCGTCAAAATGTATCCGAAGTAACAAAAAGAAGCTTGGAAACAACGCGCTGTTTTAAACAAACGCCTTTAGCAAGCAGACAGTTGTTTAGTATGTTACACAGTAAAGACACGTATTTAGCACCCGTATCTCATCTAAAAGTCCATGAAACTCTCAAAAAGTAGTAACAATTACGTTAGCTTATGCTAGTGCATTTTAGCAATAGATTCACAAACTTCCCACGCCTTTACTACACTACTGGCCATTAAAATTGTTACACCAAGATGAATGCAGATGATAAACGGGTATTCATTGGACAAATATATTATACTAGAACTGACACGTGATTACATTTTCACGCAATTCGGGTGCTTAGATCCTGAGAAATCGGTACCCAGAACAACCAACTCTGGGCGTAATAACGGCCTTGATACGCCTTGGCATTGAGTCAAACAGAGCTTGGATGGCGTGTACAGGTATAGCTGCCCATGCATCTTCAACGCGACACCACATTTCATCAACAGTAGTGGCTCGGCCACCATTGACCAGACGTTTTCAATTGGTGAGAGATCTGGAGAATGTGATGGGCAGGGCAGCAGTCGAACATTTTCTGTATCCAGAAAGCCCCGTACAGGACCTGCAACATGCGGACATGCATTATCCTGCTGAAATGTAGGGTTTCGCAGGGATCGAATGAAGGTAGATCCATGGGTCGTAACACATCTGAAACGTAACGTCCACTGTTCAAAATGCCGTCAATGCGAACAAGAGGTGACCGAGACGTGTAACCAATGGCACCCCATACCATCACGCCGGCTGATACGTCAGTATGGCGATGACGAATACACGCTTCCAATGTGCGTTCACCGCGATGTCGCCAAACACGGATGTGACCATCATGATGCTGTAAACATAACCTGGATTCATCCGAAAAAATGACGTTTTGCCATTCGTGCACCCAGGTTCGTCGTTGAGTACACCATCGCAGGCGCTCCTGTCTGTGATGCAGCGTCAAGGGTAACGGCAGCCATGGTCTCCGAGCTGATAGTCCATGCTGCTGCAAACGTCGTCGAACTGTTCGTGCAGATGGTTGTTGTCTTGCAAACGTCCCTATCTGTTGACTCAGGGATCGAGACGTGGCTGCACGATCCGTTACAGCCATGCGGACAAGATGCCTGTCATCTCGACTGCTAGTGATACGAGGGCGTTGGGATCCAGCACGGCGTTCCGTATTACCCTCCTGAACCCACCGATTGCATATTCTGCTATCAGTCATTTGATCTCGACCAACGCGAGCAGTATTGTCACGATATGGTAAACCGAAATCGCGATAGGCTTCAATTCACCAGGCAACGCCGGTCAACTGCTGTTTGTGTATGAGAAATCGGTTGGAAACTTTACTCATGTCAGCACGTTGTAGGTGTCGCTACCAGCGCCAACCTTGTGTGAATGCTCTGAAAAGCTAATCATTTGCGTATCACAGAATCTTCTTCCTGTCGGTTAAATTTCGCGTCTGTAGGATGTCATCTTCGTGGTGTAGCAATTTTAATGGCCAGTAGTGTACATTGTATTGAATCGCTTTAACATTATCAGAACCTTTTGTAATAATGTCTGAGTTACCGACACTATTAATGTGCCAGGCATCGAGCGAGGTAGCACCGTGATAAGGAAATTGGTATCACATTCTGGAGGACGATGGTTCAAATCCGCAACCGGCAATCCTGATACAGGTTTCTGTGATTACCGTAAATCAATCCAGGCAAACGCCAGGATGGTTGCTTTGAAAGGGCACAGCCAATTTCCTTCCCCATCGTTGAATCATTCTGATGTTGGGCTCCGTCTGTAACGACCTCGATGTATACGGAACGTTAAACTTTAATCTTTTATGCGCCAGGATTTTCGAGTCAGGACACCGTGCAGAGCACAGGGCGCGTGGTACTAGTTCTTGTAGTACTTGTGGAGGGGGTGGGGGGGGGGGGTCGTGAGTTCAGAATGCTCCATTAGCAATCACAGTCCTTATTCTTAGAGACAGAACGGCTGCTGCGGGGACTCGAAGACGTGCGTTGTCCGCCAGGCAACCGTATTTACCTTAGCGTAGCACAGCACGCTCGGCTCGCGGCAGGCGAGAACACCAGGACGGCTGTGTGCTGCCTCAACGAAGAACAGTGGCAAGAAGCCTCGCTCAGGTAACACTGAGGTCAGGCGCCTGGTAAGTTACAGCAGAGGGCGTAGAATAGCAGGCTGTTTCCGCGGACCATCAGGGCTGTGGCTTGTTGGCGCGCTGCCCCGAGCTCCAGACCCTCTTCATGTGCCCAGGGGCCGGCCACTTGAAAGCGGCCCCAGCTGGATGGCGCTAGTTCAAGTCCCGTCAGCGTCAAGTCTAGCAGCAGCTGGTAGACTAGCAGCTATGGTGGTAGTGGCCAGACGTAGGTGAGTCGGGGTGACCCACATCTGGCCGACGGAGTACATCTCGGCGTCGCTAGCGATCGGAGCCAGCATACTCGTACTGCTAGGTCTGGGAGGCGCGTATTTATGGTAGTTGTGACGAGCTGTGTTGCGACCGGGCCCCGCCTCTGGTCACGTAGGGACCGAGGCGGCGCAAAGTCAGACCACAGCAGGCGGTAATCCAGCTCTCCACTGCTGCACACTGAGGTCCTGCCAGAGTAATATTCCCTGGCAGCGAATTTTCACAGGCAGCTAGCTAGCCACTGATTGTGATGTTTGTTTTTGAGTTATGTTGTCGCAACACTTAAATGTAGATTAATGACGCGTCAAAGCTTAATAGAGAGATACAGAGATATGGATTCGAGAATGAAGGTTCATCCTCTCTGTTGGTCCCATTTCGTTGTAAGCAGGGGTCGTGAAAATGGTGTGGAGTCACTCAGGCTCGATTCGTTGAGCCTCCTACAAGACCAAAGAGGTGAGCTCTGCATAAACCAAATCGCAACACATCTGCTACATGGACCTAATTGCCATTTAAAAGTGCAGCTTTAACACTAGCTACTACCTGTTTGAAAAATATCATTCTATATTCACAGTTCTAAAAACTTTGACTGTTATTATTTCAATCAGTGTGGAAAATGTGGACAACATTCCATAATAATTTAAATCAGGAGATGTATTATTTAAAAATATGTTAATTTTTTTCCCTTTTTTCCGGCCTCGCCTGAGAACCATAACTGAGTCGTACCTCTTCATGGCATTGCTGAAACGGAACTGAAACGTTCGGAAGACAATCTAAATCCATGTGCATATGTAATCTGAACATCAGTGGTTCTAAATCTATTGTAAAAATATCGATATCCATTTAGAAAGCATGGTGGAGATCGGCAGAATTTCTCCTGTTTAGACGCTCGTAACACCAAGAGCAGTCATGTGAATGGACCATCAAACTCTGTTGGTATTCTGCAGCAAAGAGTGGGTTAATTCCTTCTTCCATCTACAGTAGTCTCTAATGCAAATTATGATAGCTCTTATTATTATTACCCATGTTATGAATACAAAGTAAGGCTGAAAAGTCAATTGTTCCATTCACTCAGCAGCCAACACAGAATAAAGCAACGATACACATCCACATATTTCAAGGGTTGCGCTGCCATCGTAATCTGAGTTTAAATCGTCAGTCAGATGACTTTATTGTATGCCCGCTACTTTCCATGATTAAGTTAGTCTGATTGACGATTTAAACAACACGGGAGTCAGATATGAGAGGTTGACTCTTGAAACGTCTAGCTGTTTGTCTTTGTTTGCTACTTGTTGAATAGAGGTAACGATATTACTTGCTGAAACATTTTGTACTTATATCACATATCAATCGTTGTCCGACCTTCAAGAAGCTCCGCCACAAAGTCCACAAATCTTAACGGATGATTTGCGTCTGCTCTCACGTTATCAGAAATATCCAAATATACCAACGAGCCAGTAAAACACTTAAGTTCATATAAGTTCATGAACAAACATAATACAAAAAAACTAGCTATACCTAAACATGAAATTATTTCGGTGGTATAATAGTTACAGAAACACACAATATTATTTTTACATTTGTACATCCTATAAATAGCTTGATTACTAGGAAGCGGTAGTAAATTGCTCTGCTCCTAATTAAAATGAGCGTATCGAAAGTTATTTTCGGTCTGCACAGTTCTCCTGAAATACTGAGCTCTCCAACAGCGTTTGCAGGAACGCCGACGTACAAATGAAGCAAATTACTCTTTCCAGTGTCGAAATCGAATTTACGTAAACCACGCTCTGTCTCCCTGTAGTTTGTTCCTTCCTTCCTTTTCTTTTTGTACGCCTGACGTAACGTGATTTCCTTTGTTAATTTGCCATCGCAATTACTCGCTAGCACAACCGCAGGAGCGTTGGCCGTCGGAGTTTGTGCCGCAGGTTCAGTAATAACAAACTACTTCACCTCCTACAGAAATACATCCCCTCGCGCACAAGGTAACTGCTGTAGCTAAAAAGCGCGAGATGAAGAGCACACTACGTGTATGTACGTCTGCGGAGCTTGTGTCTGTGTGTGTAGCCTCTCTAATAAACACTTCAAAAAAAATCCTCTTCAGGACGGCGGAACCAGAGGGAAAGAGAGCAAAATAAAAAAAAGGGAGGTAGGAGGAAACTTGGCGAGTCCTCTCACCGCCACGCTCGTAAGCTCATTACGTACCACGGACGCCAACTAAAATTCGCTCTCCTCTTATGTAGAAAAATTCTTTTCCTTATATATTCACTTACTGGTTAATGAGACACTTGCAGTTTTGTTTTCAAGAATGTGTGCTAACACTGGAGCCGTAGCATTGCACTGAAATACTTTTCGAAAGTATCAAAGAAATGAAATTTCAACATGATGAAGCCCGTTTCCGTATAGTCACCTAATCATACACGTGAACGTATGAGACATTTATGTGACTATCCCTTTTTAGCTCGTTTATTTTTATAAATGTGAATAGTGCTCTGGACTGTGTACGGTTTCTTCTCCGATTGGGCAGCATCCAGGTAAAAGACTGTTCTGATCTGAAGAGTCATCTGGAAGTACCGGCTAAATGAAAAATATTTGTTTTGTGGGTACTTCCTACGCGCTTTTTTGGCAGGACTAACAATGAAATAACCTTAAGTGGTGTATTTTGTTACGTCTCAGTCGTTATTTCTAATCATAGTGAATACACATGACATCGATATATCGATGGTAGGCAACGAAACCCTCGTAATTCCAGAAAGCGGTATGTCCTTTATGTAACAGAGATTTGAAAGTGCATGGATTTCTCTAATCTGCCAGTAAGTAGGCTTCCAGCATAAAGTTACAAATGTAGCAACTTCCTTTATCAGTTTATATTATTATTTAAGAAACGGTTTTTTTTCTTCCCCTGCAAATTTTAACAAAATTGATTTACGTCGTTTTCCTTGCTTACCATCGATTTACAAAATGGTTCAAATGGCTCTGAGCACTATGGGACTCAACTGCTGAGGTCATTAGTCCCCTAGAACTTAGAACTAGTTAAACCTAACTAACCTAAGGACATCACAAACATCCATGCCCGAGGCAGGATTCGAACCTGCGACCGTAACGGTCTTGCGGTTCCAGACTGCAGCGCCTTTAACCGCACGGCCACTTCGGCCGGCCCATCGATTTACACTAAAGAGCCAAAGAAAGTGGTACACCTGCCTAATATCGTGTAACGCCCCTGCGACCACGCAGAAATGCCGCAATACGACGTGGCATGCTTCCCGCTAATGTCTGTAGTAGTGCTGGAGGGAACTGACATTATGGATCCTGCAGAACTGTCCATAAATACGTAAGAGTTCTAGGGCGTGGCGATCTCTACTGAACAGCACGTTGCAAGGCATCCCAGATATGCTTAATAGTGTTCATGTCTTGGGAGCTTAGTGGTCAGGAGAAGTGTTTTAAGTCATAACAGTGTTTCTGGAGCCACCCTGTCGCAATTCTGGACGTATAGGGTGTCGCATTGTCATGCTGGAATTGTTCAAGTCCGTCCGAATGCACAATGGACATGAATGGATCTCAGGTGATCAGACAGGATGCTTACGTATGCGTCACCTGTCAGAGTCGTATCTAGACGTATCAGAGGTCCCATATCACACCAACTGCACACGCCGCACACCATTACAGAGCCTCCATCAGCTTGAACAGCCCCTGCTCACATGTAGGGCCCATGGATTCACGAGTCTGTCTCCAAACCCATACACTTCCATCCGCTTGAAACGAGACTCGTCCGACCAGGCAACATGTTTCCAGTCATCAACAGTACAATATCTGTGTTGACGGCCCAGACGAGGCCTGAAGATTTGTGTCGTGCAGTCATCAAGGATACATGAGTGGGCCTTCGGCTCCGAAAGCCCATATCGATGATGTTTCGTTGAATGGTTTGCACATTGACACTTGTTGATGGTCCAGCATTGAAATCTGCAGCAATTTGCGGAAGGGTTGCACTTCTGACATGTTGAACGATTCTCTTCCGTCGTTGTTGGTGCCATTCTTGCATGATCTTTTTCCGGCTGCAGCGATGTCTGAGATTTGATGTTTTATCATATTCCTGATATTCGCGGTACGCTCGTGAAATGATCGTACGAGAAAATGCCCACGTCATCGCTACCTCGGAGATATGTCGTGTGGCGACTGTAACACCGCGTTTAAACTCACTTAAATCTTGATAATCTGTCATTGCAGCAGCAGCAGCAGATCTAACAACTGCGCCAGACACTTGTGTTATATAGGCGCTGTAGACCCAGCGCCGTATCCTGCCTCTTTACATATCTCTGTATTTGAATACGCATGCCTATACCAGTTTCTTTGGCGCTTGTGTTCATTATCCCCCGTAATCGCGGATAAGAACGTAAGTACTCACATTAACCGCAGTATCAAAGGCAGTTTGACGAATAATTATTTTTAAATTCTAATCTTAATCCAGTGCGTGAATCGTGCAATAAATCAGCTTCGACTTTTAGTAAATACCACCAAATTTGATATTCATAGCCAATACTGCAATGTTTCTTAGTAATGGCACAGTCTTGCGTAAATTTTATAGAGCCGTAATGATCTGTTTTCACTTTAAATAAGAACTCTAACCTATCTCAGCCGACAGTCACAAAAACGCAGAACTAAGATTACAAATTAATCAAAGAAAAGGCAGTAAGAAATGTATTTAATATAACACAAATGACAGTGATAACATACGATATGTTTGTTAAGACAAGTAGTTGAACGATATAACTTTGATGCAACTTTTTTGATTTATGTTAAACCATAGAGATTTTTTAAACTGTTCTAAGAAAGATAGGAAGAAAAGAAACTTTAAGCTATACTGGAAAATGATCGTACATAGTAACACAGATGAAAATTTATTACGTGATCATTTGGGTCATGAAATTTGTACGATCGAAGCGTGGATCCTATTCCGCAAGTATTAAAATTCCTAACTAGTATCCGCAGACTTGAGGAATTCCTCTGAATTTGCACCAGCTTCGCTAAATGTGACAAATGAAGAGACGATTCGTCAGCAACCTACAACTCTATGATTCTAGAAATGTGATGTAGCTTATAGCATTTCCCACAAATCTTTCAATGCATTTTCCGTTAGGTATTTCTTAACTTCATAAAATGCTTACAGAAAAATGCAACTGCGTCAATAACAACGCCATGTACTAGGACGACAGATACTCAAATAACTATTCCTAGGTGTGCGAAAAACTCCGTTCTATAAACCATAAATGACATACCGAGGACCACACTTAGGTTTTGGTATACAATATTTTAAACACAAAATTTTTAAAGAATACGTATACGAATTGTTTAGCTACGTGCGAATTCAAAATGGACGTCACACAGCCTCTGCACGAAAGGAAACAACGCCACCGCTGACCACATGTTGTGTTAGAGATAGAGACTGCTATTCACTGAGATTAATAAAGGATTTCACATCGCATTTTCTAACATAAGCCGCGATTTAGAAGTTCTCTTTCTTTTAAGGTGATCTGGCACACGTTTTTGTGTTGTAGTTATATTCTTCGATTTATAAATTTGTTATAAAGCACTATTTTTGTACATTCGAAAAAGTACTGAATCTCTATTTGCCGGCCGGGGTGACCGAGCGTTTCTAGGCGCTTCAGTCTGGAACCGCGCGACCGCTACGGTCGCAGGTTCGAATCCTGCCTCGGGCATGGATGTGTGTGATGTCCTTAGGTTGGTTAGGTTTAAGTAGTTCTAAGTTCTAGGGGACTGATGACCTCAGAAGTTAAGCCCCATAGTGCTTAGAGCCATTTGAACCATTTTTTGAATCTCTATTTGTGAAGAATAAGTAAAAACATTATACGCTCATAAACACATTTTCGATTATTCGATTGTGCCAAATTATTCGTTTTCTTCAGAATTCTACGACGGAAGCTATGGACTGGAATATATTTGGCTGACGCTTAAAATCGTATCGAATCTTCACTGTTTGAATCTCGTTATTTGTGGCACGATAAAGGTATCTAGACTGATGAGGGATCATATTGGAATGTATTAATCCACTGTGTAAGAACAAATCCGTTATTCAACGGGTTTGTGTGGGTGTTATTGAGTAGAGGAAGAGAAAAAGCCGACAGGCATGGAAACAGCTTCCAACCGAACTACGAGAGACCTTAGAAAAGTTGGTTGGACATTATTAGAGCAGGCCAGGTAAATTTTATTGAATGCTGCACTAAACTTCATAGTGACACAGATACATGACGCTACTTTCCTGTACAATCACCAACTATCCGTAAACAACGGTAGTATTGTTCCACCAGTCGTTCAGTTCCTCGACAGTAGAAGTCCGCTCCTTGGTGATGGATCCATTCCAGAACAGCTGTTTTAAGGTCATCATCGTTGGAATATCTCTTTCCCCCAGATGTTCTTTCACCTTCAAGGAAATATGGACATAGAGTGCTGCAAGATCTGAATTGTACGGCGAATCAGCATCACACACGTCTGTGCTGCCTTTGTCAGATTGTTGGCAACATTTCACGATGACTGAGACCGACATTGCAGTTGATTTGTAACAAAAGAATTTCACGTTGATTCTGTGTGCGATTTAGGCGTTTTGCTCACAATAATCGTGCTGTTTCGCGTCCATTAACTTTGGAGTACATTTTGAGTTGCCACGCCGTTTCAATCCCACAGTCTGATGTACGGGTGCAGGAAACCCGGAACACGTACTCTCTTCTGACAATGCGCCACTCTTGTAGTGCAGTGATCTTCGTGTGGGACGGCATGCCTGACATATTTTATGAAGCTCCTATGTACGAGATAATACTTTTCCTTACATCAGCAGAGAGCGGATGAACCTTGTCCTGCAATAAGACTTGAGAAATTTGCCGACTTGGTCTTCATTAATGTAAGGCCCATATTTCTGACCTCCTGATAATTAATCGATTCAGCAGTGGTCCTTGGCTTTCTAGAGATAACGTAGGGCCATCATTCTCACAAAGGCATGTACGAAGGAACACCCGCTTAAGTGGGGATTCCGTGGTAGCCGAGAGGTTCTAGGCGCTACAGTATTGAACCGCGCGGCCGCTACGGTCGCAGGATGTGTGTGCTGTCCTTAGGTTAGTTAGGGTTAAGTAGTTCTAAGTTCTAGGGGACTGATGACCTCAGAAGTTAAGTCCCATAGTGCTCAGAGCCATTTGAACCAAGTGGGGATTATTTCCTGTTTTCTCACACTTGTTGAGGTAAAGGCTCCTCACTAAAAAGGGTACTGCACGGGAATGACTGACGTCACTCATGAGCCGAGAGGTTCTAGGCGCTACAGTCTTGAACCGCGCGGCCGCTACGGTCGGAGGATGTGTGTGCTGTCCTTAGGTTAGTTAGGGTTAAGTAGTTCTAAGTTCTAGGGGACTGATGACCTCAGAAGTTAAGTCCCATAGTGCTCAGAGCCATTTGAACCAAGTGGGGATTATTTCCTGTTTTCTCACACTTGTTGAGGTAAAGGCTCCTCACTAAAAAGGGTACTGCACGGGAATGACTGACGTCACTCATGAGCTAACACACAGAAAACACTGATTTGTGGAATTTGCGCTTGTAACAAATTGTAACGAAGTCCTTGATCTGAAAGGCTTTGCATGAGGAGAACGTTTTACGCAATGACTTATTAAGCAGTGACTTATTAAGCAATGACTGTTACAACTGGTAATTTGCTTAAAAGCAGATAACGGTATTACAGATGACACATGACCTGTATTAGTTACAGCTAGTAGTTTTAAACTAAAATATGAAACTAACCCCTTCAGTGACTGAAGGATGCATCTAGCTAAGCAAACCCAGATTTGAAAATTGTGGCAAAGGAGTTAGAGCTCGTCTGCTAGGTCGCGCGAAATCTTCGAGGTCTGTATAACTGTGTCCGTGGGATTCCGGCAGCTGCTTCTGCGGAATCGCGGCAACCGTCTCTCTTAAATAAAGAGCCAGGACGGACTTTGCGAATCTCATGAAGAGTCTTCTCGCCCCTCTGGAGAATTTTAATATTTAATACTGCCGAGCGTTCCTCGCACCGAACAGCAGATGCCAGTCCGGCAAACTCGGCTTTAAATAGATTAGCAGCTAGGCTGCGGATGATACGCCTCGGTGAGAAAGGCAAACTTGGGTATATAGCTCTGCGCCGACACGTTTCGCACCAGCTCCGCTCCGCCCCGCTGATTACGTATTTAGCACAGTCGGACACAGTCCGGCGCCTGGCCCTTTCTCCCGCGCGCACGTTTTATTAACGCCATTAATCTCGCTTTAAATGCGATGGTAAATTTTCATCTTGGCTCTCCGGGCAACTTGTGCGCGGCACCGAAGAGACAGAGAGAGAGAGAGAGAGAGAGAGAGAGAGGGAGGGAGAATCGCCAGCCGGCGGCGGGTGAAAGGCTACGCATTACCACCCGCAGTGCGGCTCGCCCGACAGCTGCCAATTAAAGTATTCCGCACGCATTATCGTCAGGACTTAAAATGACTGCTAGAATTAGCATAAACCGCCCACGGCGCGAACGAGGACGTGTCAGTGGGAAACAGTGCGCGATTACTCCGACAAGTTTTTGCTCTACGAAACATTTCGGCGCAAAATGGAAGTAGAGTCTGCTGATATTTCAAAGCAGCACATCTGTTTACTGTACCAGTGCATGGGCCCTCACAGCTTTACAGACACGGCTTATTTGGCATTAAAACAAAGAAGGATATGTTCCTTTTCGTCTCAAGCGGATTCAAATAAAAATTATTGTAAATATTTAATACTTATTTCGTAAAGTAATAGTTTCTGATGTCGCTAAGCAACAGTCACACAATAATTTTTAGATGAACGCACCGCCATTTGACTGCATTGTTGTTTATTTAATTACGACCTAGGTTTCGGCCTTTTACGCCATTTCTAAGTGACTTGAGCTTATGTCATTAATATGTATTGCAGGACATCAAGCTCAAAGTTAGCAGCTCGTGGTCTAGTGGCTAGCACTGCTGCCTCTGGATCGCAGGATCCCGGGTTCGATCCCTGCCGTGTTGGGGATTTTCTCTGTCTGGGGACTGTGTGTGTGTGTGTTGTCCTCGTCATTTCATCACCACCACCACCACCATTCGTGACAGTGGCTAGAGTGGACTGTGTAAAAATTGGACTGTGTAAAAATTGGACTGTGTAAAAATCATCATCATCACCAAGCTCAAAATTAGCAATAAATTAAGAAAATATTGGCTCGCCACAAAATGCCAGATGTAAAATAACCATCTTGTCAAAAAGATCAGTAAATAATCACGGATTCCGCAAGAGTTGCAGATAATATTTTTATTAGTGACTACTTCTGAACATTATCGTTCATTCTCAAACCATTACGTACATTAAAAGATAAAACGTTGTAGACAGAACATGAAAGGCAACATTTTCCAACGTGTTTGCACGTACATTACAGGAGTTTGTAATGTTTCGCTGTACATAATACATTTGTTTTTACGTCAGATCAATATAATATTGTCTTGACACATCCAAAATTCTACAGGCGTCTTTAGTTGTTTATGCATAAAAATTTGACAGCACCTTCAGCTGTTTGTTGTGTGTCCATCTGCTCAGTGCTTCATAATGAACAACTGAAGACGCCTGTCAGATTTTTATGTATAAATAAATAAAGACGCCTATCGAATTTTGGATGCATCAAGACAATCATAACATAGTAAAGTAACATTTGTTATACTGACTTGCTGATCCTTATACCAAAACAATGTTTCAGTTAAGCAAATATTTTTTTTTTTTTTTTTTTTTTTTTTTATTTTGCCCGCATCTCGTGGTCGTGCGGTAGCGTTCTCGCTTCCCACGCCCGGGTTCCCGGGTTCGATTCCCGGCGGGGTCAGGGATTTTCTCTGCCTCGTGATGGCTGGGTGTTGTGTGATGTCCTTAGGTTAGTTAGGTTTAAGTAGTTCTAAGTTCTAGGGGACTGATGACCATAGATGTTAAGTCCCATAGTGCTCAGAGCCATTTGAACCATTTTTTTTTTATTTTGAAAAGGAAAACCTATCGCTAAATTCATTGTTTGTCTCCCAGATTTTCAGTTTCTCTTTTCCTATTCCGTGTTTTCTTTAATCTGCTGGTCTTCATGGGCTTCATTTCCGCAGTATCAAGTCACAGCCGGCCGCTGTGGCCGAGAGGTTCTAGGCGCTTCAGTCCGGCACCGCGCTACTGCTACGGTCGTAGGTTCGAATCCTGCCTCGGGCATGGCTGTGTGTGATGTCCTTTGGTTAGTTAGGTTTAAGTAGTTCTAAGTCTAGGCGACTGATGACCTCTGATGTTAAGTTAAGAATGGCCCTGAGCACTGTGGGACTTAACTTCGGAGGCCGTCAGAACTTAGAACTACTTAAACCTAACTGACCTAAGGGCATCACACACATCCATGCCCGAGGCAGATTTCGAACCTGCGACTGTACCGGTCGCGCGGTTCCTGACTGTAGCGCCTAGAACCGCTCCGCCACCTCGGCCGGCTCAGATGTTAAGTCCCATAGTGCTTAGAGCCATTTAAGCCAAGTTACCCTCTTCTTGCTCTTTTACCGGCTATGAGGCATTGTCTTCAAGTTTTCTTTGAAACTTACAAAGTAATCGAGTTTTAGTATGTTCGCGTGATGCAGTTGCGAAGAGAGAAGTGAAAGCTTCCGATGCAGTAGTGAGTTGCAGGTGAGTCTCCAGGACCACAACTATTGCAGTTGAAGGGGTCACAACCGGACCTAGATACTTCGCTTGTTTATAGTCCAGGCGCAATAATGCACAATTGACGTGCCAGAGGACAAGGATTCTTACTATCCAACAGGATATGGATGGATATTGGACATACAAGTATTACGCACACTTTTAGAATGCGAAAGAAGAGAATTTCGCTACAGCAAAGAAAGTTTTAACTGATGTGATCTACGTCTTCCATATAAAAGTCCACCTGGCAATGTTCCCTCTGTCTCGAAGTATTAAATAATAGCCAGGATATTGACGCTGTAGTAATTACTAATACAATAGCCATATTATTGTTTTCCTTTGTTAAAAGATATCACCTGTTTAATAACAGATTTTGCAAAGTGTACCAGTAATGAATTTAACTAACCATAGTCCAGAATAAGAAAACTTTTAAGGAAATAAAACCAACACATACTTTAATTACATTCATACAGCGGGTGCCTCTAATGCTCTTATTTGCTGTTGACTGCAAATGCCACACTCAAGTATAGTTTTTATCTTTAGTAGATGTAATTTATATAAATTAGCTTCTCATTCTCAAGCTGGATAGTGTGACAAAGTCACCACCGTATAAAATAGGTAACCAAAGTGAATTTGACAAAATGCTCAGAATATAAAGTACTATGCATTGTAGGGTTGAAAAAGTGCACGCTACTCGTTTTTGAGAATCACATCCATTAAATTACTTATTACATATCGTATGCCGGCCGGAGTGGCCGTGCGGTTCTAGGCGCTACAGTCTGGAACCGAGCGACCGCTACGGTCGCAGGTTCGAATCCTGCCTCGGGCATGGATGTGTGTGATGTCCTTAGGTTAGTTAGGTTTAATTAGTTCCAAGTTCTAGGCGACTAATGACCTCAGAAGTTAAGTCGCATACTGCTCAGAGCCATTTTGAACTTACCGTAAATCATTTCTATAATGTGTAGATGCTACAACTTATCTCAACAAGATTTAAATGGAAAGTTGCAATTTCGTGCTGTTTTATGTGGCCATAGAACTATTTCAGTGGTAAAATAATGTGCCAGATGTTTTATGACATCTTCAAAAAGATTCTCTGAGTTATGCATTTACTCACCCCGGGAGAGGAAATAAACTATGCGCTCAAAAATAGTTTATCCCTTGGAATTAATAATCTCGAAATTAAAAGCCTAGTTTTAGGCCACGATAACTGCGCACCATGTCCTACCATGAATATCGAGGACGCCAGTTGTTGCCGTTAGTGCAGTAAGAATGCTCTTCATTTAAACTTAGCGTATTATGGACGCAATGTTATTACGCGTAAAAATTTACGTAATAAAAATTCTTAGAGAGCTTTTTCCTTTTAATGGAACCAGTATTTGCTACATACAGAATTGCTGGAGGAAATTACATTGATACTCTCCAATTTGTAACTTAGCAAACCATTTACATGTACTGTAGCATTTATCAGTGTTTCCACTATTCTCCATGTAAATTCGTTTTACGTCTTTTATTCATTTTATGTAATGTTTAAAGATCATCTTTTTCGTCATGAATTGGAAGGCCTGTGTCCGTAATCTGTATGGTTTTGGCAGATTTTACTTGTTGAAGCGTATGAAAATATCTGCCAGTTGTGTCTTGTCTACCTTGAAAACTTTACATATATAACAGTTCTATTAATTGGCTATCTGTTTGTGTTGTCTAAGTGTATATCAGAGTTTGCTTTCCGTTAAGAAAGCAACGTTTATTTGTGTGATAAAAATACTGTGAATTTTTAGGAGGGGCGTTCAGATTGTGTTTTTTTCCTGAATTGTGTGTAGAGGACTTGTTTATATTCTTTTTCTGTCTGAGGTTGTCAGCAAGTGTGCAAATAGAGCCATTCGCTGCAGTATTTGTTTTACGGTGTCAAGTTCCTCGTTGAGCTCATTTTTATATAATAGCATATTATTGTTTCTTTTGATTAGTATACTATATGCAAAATGTTAGTGTGTAGTCGGGTAACCAGAAGAACTAAATCCTGTGTGTGATGTTACCTGTTGTTGCTTTCCTATGGAATCAGAGAGTATGTTTGGTGTTCTCTTGGTCAAGCGAAGGAAATTAAAACAACTGTTCTTTTAATACTCTATAGTAAACTTCATGTTTAATCTTGTTTATTAGATGTATAAAGTATGTTCCTAATATCCTCAGTGTCAATATTTTTCATAAACTGAATGCTCGTTATTCTTCTTGTTCATAGTTTGTCACTAAGTTTCTAGATTCTTCAGAATGTTGATATTTTCACATCTAAAATGTCGACATGTCTCCAAGCAATTCGGATGCGAAAATTTCTTTGCATGCGCGTAAGATATTCCGTATTTCCTCGTGAAATGCCTGTATGAATGATCAGTAATGAAATCTAGTTTAAAGCGTCTTCTAATGTACGACTTGGTTGATAATAGTTCATGCATTCAAGGTGCCTATATGTAAACTGGAGAAGGCGAAACAAAGACTGCGCTCTGTTGGCAGAACACTTAGAAAATGCGACAAACCCACTAAAGAGAGAGCCTACATTACACTTGTCCGTCCTCTGCTGGAATATTGCTGAGCAGTATGGGATCCTTACCAGGTAGAATTGACGGACGACATCGAAAAAGTGCAAAGAAGGGCAGCGCGTTTCGTGCTATCGCGCAATAGGGGTGAAAGTGTCACTGATATGATACACGAGTTGGGGTGGCAGTCATTGAAACAAAGGCGGTTTTCTTTGCGGCGAAATCTGTTTATGAAATTTCAAAAAATGATTCAAATGGTCCTAAGCACTATGGGAATTAATTGCTGAGGTCATCAGTCCCCTAGAACTTAGAACTACTTAAACTTAACTAACCTAAGGACATCACACACATCCACGCCCGAGGCAGGATTCGAACCTGCGGCCGTAGCGGTAGAGCGGCTCCAGACTGTAGCGCCTAGAACCGCTCGGCCACTTCGGCCGACTTATGAAATTTCAATCGCCAACTTTGTCTTCCGAATGCGAAAATATTTTGTTGACACCCACCTAAGTAGAGAGAAATGATCATCATAATAAAATAAGAGAAATCAGAGGTTGAACGAAAAGATTTAGGTGTTACTTTTTCGCACGCACCATTCGAGAGTGGAATGGTAAAGAAGTAGTATGAAAATGGTTCGATGAACCCTATGCCAGGCACTTAAGTGTGAATTGCAGAGGAGCCATGTAGATGTAGATGTTTTACTTGCACTTACAAAGCAAAAAGTTTAGAGACATTGAAAACTGTTTTTTTTTTATATATCAGGGTGCAAATACTATAAAAGGCGTCCTAACCTTCCACAAAAAGTCATGCAAAGAAATATCAGACTATAATCACGGTACCACAACGTAATTATGAGATCCACAAGTAAATGAATGGGGCAAAGAAATTACGTACTTTTGACCACGAAAATACTCCTCATATTACTTTCAAATTGCAAACTACATGACTGTATCTCCTAATGAATGAACAAAATTTGAGGCAAGGCATTGGCCGAACTGTATACGTTTCTCAAGACAGCTACAAATGGTAGGTTTGGTATGGAGACACACAAAACGATGCAAATATCAAAATACTATATCTTCTCATGTTTAGATCACAATGGTATATTTTTCCTTCGTTAAGTCTTACGTAGTTCATGGTGTGCAGTCAGAATCCATTGTCATAGCGGTGGGCTGCAATGGCCTTCCCAGGCGGCATTTGTGGTTGAACAGAAGTCGTTAGCGACCAAAGTAAATAGAGACTGAGAAAACTGAAGCATCAGTTACAAAAATACTATCAGCCTATCCTCGCATCAGGGAATTCAAAACTGACAAAACAATCATAGACTTTTAGGAAAATTTTGGAAATTTGTGGTGAGTTCCTGTGGGACCAAACAGCTGAGTTCATCGGCACCTAGGCCTACATACTACTTAATGTAACTTACACAACCTTACGCTAAAGACAATACCCATACCCATGACCGATGGAGGGCTCCAACCTCCGGCGGGGGGGAGTCGCGCGGTATGGCAAGGCGCCGTAGACCGCGCGGCTACACCCCCGCCGAAAACTTTAAAGAAGCTGTTCCTACATACATACCTACTTCGTAATATACAAATATCTACATCTACATGATTACTCTGCAATTCACATTTAAGTGCTTGGCAGAGGGTTCATCGAACCACAATCGTACTATCTCTCTACCATTCCACTCCCGAACAGCGCGCGGGAGAAACGAACACCTAAACCTTTCTGTTCGAGCTCTGATTTCTCTTATTTTATTTTGATGATCATTCCTACCTGTGTAGGTTGGGCTCAACAAAATATTTTCGCATTCGGAAGAGAAAGTTGGTGACTGAAATTTCGTAAATAGATCTCGCCGCGACGAAAAACGTCTTTGCTTTAATGACTTCCATCCCAACTCGCGTATCATATCTGCCACACTCTCTCCCCTATTACGTGATAATAAAAAACGAGCTGCCCTGTTTTGCACCCTTTCAATGACCTCCGCCAATCCCACCTGGTAAGGATCCCACACCGTGCAGCAGTATTCTAACAGAGGACGAACGAGTGTAGTGTAAGCTGTCTCTTTAGTGGACTTGTTGCATCTTCTAAGTGTCCTGCCAATGAAATGCAACCTTTGGCTCGCCTTCCCCACAATAATTTCTATGTGGTCTTTCCAACTGAAGTGTTCGTAATTTTAACACCCAGGTTGAATTGACAGCCTTGAGAATTGTACTATTTATCGAGTAATCGAATTCCAACGGATTTCTTTTGGAACTCATGTGGATCACCTCACACTTTTCGTTATTTAGCGTCAACTGCCACCTGCCACACCATACAGCAATCTTTTCCAAATCGCTTTGCAACTGATACTGGCCTTATGATGACCTTACTAGACGGTAAATTACAGCATCATCTGCGAACAACCTAAGAGAACTGCTCAGATTGTCACCCAGGTCATTTATATAGATCAGGAACAGCAGAGGTCCCAGGACGCTTCCCTGGGGAACACCTGATATCACTTCAGTTTTACTCGATGATTTGCCGTCTATTACTACGAACTGCGACCTTCCTGACAGGAAATCACGAATCCAGTCGCACAACTGAGACGATACCCCGTACGCCCGCAGCTTGATTAGAAGTCGCCTGTGAGGAACGGTGTCAAAAGCTTTCCGGAAATCTAGAAATACGGAATCAACTTGAGATCCCCTGTCGATAGCGGCCATTATTTCGTGCGAATAAAGAGCTAGCTGCGTTGCACAAGAACGATGTTTTCTGAAACCATGCTGATTACGCATCAATAGATACGTAACATTTGCTGTAAGCATCAGTTGTACTGACATCTTGGGATGTAGGGTGTTCTGCAGGGTATCAATGTTGTCCATGAACAGTATTTCGACAATGTGACTCGTTATCCCTGAGCCACATGCAATTAATCACGTTGTCGAAATACAGTACATGGATAACACTGATATCCGGCAGAACCCCCGACACCTCAAGATGCCAACAAATCGCTGGGGAAGCGTGAAGAATTAAATCAGATGTACTGCTAACAGCATATTGTGCTGACTGCTTGGTATGTACGCCAAGTGGCAGTGAAATTCTCTAAAATCACAAGATGATGTTATTTCTAGTGTTATATATTTTGCTATTCACACACATATAACAGTAATGATGATAATGTCTGGCAATGTTTGCCGACAAGATAAAGAATGCAACCTATAACACTAGATTGCGTATCACGGCAGTATTGCTTTGCAGCTTTCGGTACGACTTGGAAAGAGAGAAAAATTAATGGATGATCGCTGATGCGTCTGTTCTCGATTGTATCCAGGAGACGTAAGGTTTAATTACGCGCAGATGGTTTCGTGACTGACCTTTGACCAGAATTGCCTTCACGCGATCTGAATCTTCGATGAAAATACTTAAGGGACCTATTTGAATAATAAAAAAAATTGAAATGAATGCAAAACAGTGAAATTTTGTAAAAAGTTATCATATTGAAAATTGAACACATTAATTCCTCCTGAATACAGTCGAGATACTGCGATGAAGAGCGAACCTGTAACAAAGCTTACACACATTGAAGAATCATGGTGCGTTTAAAGAAAAGAATAAGCAGAGATTTTCTGTAAAGTGAAGCATCAATATATTCTCATAGAACAAAGGCGTTAAACTAATAGACATTAACAAATGTACAACCAATACAAAAACTTACATTTTTATGTTTCTCTCATACATGGAGCAGCCCAACAATCGCTGCTTTTTTTTGTCAGAGATTTCTTAAAAATTAAATGTTCTGGGGTGCGCGTAAGTACTTTTTAGCGTAACACGGTTTACCGCGGCGTTTTTACTTGGTGATTTACATGGTTTTTGACACTAAATAAAATATAATTTGTAGCTGTGTTATAAAACACGTCCTAACAAATCGGCGACCAAACGTAAAAATGTAATGAAGTCTTTAGAACATTTCTTAACAAATGATGGGTTGTTCTTTCAAATGTTTCGCAGCTTATTGCTATCGAGCGCTGTGGCAATGATTTAAATATCTGCGCCCAGTGGGTCATAGTGTTTATTTGAAATATTTTAACGCTGGACGCGCGTCTTGGTGTAGGCGCACATTATAAAGCATTTCGTCTCTTTACACATGCGCTGTGATGCTTAATATCTTTACGAACTACAGCCTTATGGCTGTTCCTTTCTTCTATGACGAATATCTCATTTGCAAAGTATCTGAAATCCAATAATATTACATATTAGAATACTCATAATTTTAGATAACGTTACTGGGAAACAGTGATGTGTCAGTTAAGTAAAACAAGTAAAAAATAGTCTCACAGTCGTTTATTAAAACTATGACTAGTTTCGGCCTTTAATAGTAGGCCATCTTCAGATAATCCACCATCCGGCTGATGACGATGACGTTTGAAATGGTTCAAATGGTCCAAATGGCTCTGAGCACTATGGGACTTAACTACTGTGGTCATCAGTCCCCTAGAACTTAGAACTACTTAAACCTAACTAACCTAAGGACAGCACACACATCCATGCCCGAGGCAGGATTCGAACCTGCGACCGTAGCAGTCGCGCGGTTCCGGACTGCGCGCCTAGAACCGCTAGACCACCGCGGCCGGCGATGACGTTTGAAACAGCTGTGCTATCGAGACTGTTCTTTGTTTTTCACTAATTTTATTAGAATACTGTCAGTCGACGTGCGTTATTTTCGAGTGAACCCACAAGCTGCTGCTGTAAATGGTGATATTACACTGACGGATATCGAAAGTGTTCACCAAGAGCACCTTGGCCGAATGTTACCAGACTGTCACTTTAGTATTTCCGATCCTGTGTGACGTTTTTATTAAAATTTCACCCTTACGTGAGTTTATTCTCAGTAGAGGTAAAAGTCATTCCTACAGATGAAAAGCCGGCCGCTGAGACCGAGCGGTTCTACGCGCTTCAGTCCGGAACCACACGGCTGCTACGGTCGCAGGTTCGAATCCTGCTTTGGGCATGGATGTCTGTGATGTCCTTAGGTTAGTTAGGTTTAAGTAGTTCTAATTTCTAGGGGACTGATGACCTCAGAAGTTAAGTCCCATAGTACTCAGAGCCGTTTGAACCATTTGAACAGATGAAAAATGGTGTGAGTATCTGATGGCTACTTGCTGAGTTTTAGGCTACTGTAACTTTTAAGGTTGAGATCGCAACACAGCAGGCCAGAGAACGTGTACGTACCATCATATCGACATCTTTGGGACGATAAGAAAGGTCGAATCGCCGGCGGGAGGGACAGAGTGGCCCAAAAGTCTGTTAACATTTGAAAGTCCAATACTTTACGGAATAATTTAGGCACAGAGGTAAAAATTGATACAGATGCTTGAAACGGCCTTCGGTTTTACTGAAACAAAAAAGGGATGCTTAAAATGACTAACAGATGGCGCTTCATAAGATACAAAAGCAATAATTATTATAACAATTGATTCAGGTTCTTTTTTCGTCAGGAACTGCATGTTGCATGACCGTATTAATGAAATCCAAGATACAACGAAGGGCAGCATCGGTCGTAAATTTTTAACCAGGTAATTGCAGATCGATTTCAGCTACTATGTAGCTATCTTCAGTGCTTATATGTCCAAGTCATGGTCACTCATTGTAAATAAAATCGCTCATGGTACCACATTGCCACTACAGTTAATAAATGATTAAACTGTTTAATTGTAACGGCAGCGTGGTATCATGTGCGAATTTATTTAGAAAGAGTCACCATGTCTTGGATATACATGTACTAAAGATAGCTAAACAGTAGCTGAAATCGATATGCAATAAAGATTAAGAATTTTCTACCCATACCACTCTTCCACCTATCTTGGATAACAACTGATTTTTAGGAAAGACGACGTCCTTTATAACAAATGCTCAACATGTCGGCCGTAATTCATTAACAACACCTGTAGTCGAGAGACAATGTTGTGAACAGCATTGTACAGCATATCAGTAGGTGTGGTGAGAAATGGCTGTCAGATGTTATCTTTTAACATCCCTAATGAGGTCGGATGATCGCGGTAGACTTGTGACTCCAGGTAACCTCACATCCAATAATCATACGGATTGAGGTCGAGGACCTGGGAGGCCAAGCATGACGGACGTGGCAATTCAGCACGCGACCCTCCCCAAGCTATGTGCGCAAGAGAGCAATGTGAGGTAGAGAACCATCCTGCATAAAAGTCGTTCCTTCCAGCAAGTGTTTATCAGGCAGGCTAGGGATGATCTGACTCCCTCTCTCACTGCAGCGGCGTCACTGACGTGTTGCTGTCAGCACCATCTGATTGCTAATTTTTGCTCTCGTTTTAAGCTTCGGTAAAATCCTCATGTCATTTCCGGCATGTGTCAGTTTTTACCTCTCCACCCACATTATTCCGTGAATTAGTGCATTTTCAAATGTTAACGAACTTTTGGGTCACTCTGTAGGAGCATCGTAGCGACAGATCACACAGCCGACCGCTGTGGCCACGCGGTTCTAGGCGCTGCAGTCCGGAACCGCGCGACTTCTACGGTCGCAGGTTCGAATCCTGCCTCGGGCATGGATGTGTGTGATGTCCTTAGGTTAGTTAGGTTTAAATAGTTCTAAGTTCTAGGGGACTGATAACCTTAGATGTTAAGTCCCATGGTGCTCAGAGCCATTTGAACAGATCACACAGACAGTTGGCTGTAGAGCAATGGCTGCGGAAAGAGGGGCGGCGAGATGACTCAGTCCCATAGTGTGGCAAGAAGACTCACCACAGGTCCTTCCGGAAGGACTACTCCGCGGGAAGATCGTAGGATTTTTTTACTGATTCTGAACGAGTAGACGAATCGGAGCAGATGTTACAGGAAGTGTGACATCAAGTACTGTCGAAATAGGATCACTGGAAGCAAAAATGAGGTGTAGATTTGTCAATATGTTGTTTACCGCTGACACCATACCACAAACAACAGAGTTTCATGGTGTAGAGCCAAAGTAAACTGGGACAATGAGGCCGGCTGCTGTGGCCGAGCGGTTCTAGGCGCTTCAGTCTGGAACTGCGCGACCGCTACGGTCGCAGGTTCGAATCCTGCCTCGGGCATGGATGTGTGTGATGTCCTTAGGTTAGTTAGGTTTAGGTAGTTCTAAGTTCTAGGGGTCTGTTGACCTCAGATGTTAAGTCCCATAGCGCTCAGAGCCATTTGAACCATCTTTTGTGCCGCAATGAGTCTCGCCTCTCTTGGTGGTTCACAGATCGACACACATTGTCTGTAGACGACCTTTTGAAAAATCACGGGAAGCAGCGATTCTAGAGACCGATACCTTTCCAACTCCAGTTATTAGGCTGTGGGGTAATGCCGGATACAACAACAGGTTTAATATGTTAATTGTAGTAGCGGGGCTACATGCTCGTCAGTATGTGGCAAGAACGATAAATACTGTTGTCGTGTTGCTCACTAACTACCGGGGTACTAAAAGGCATATTCCAACCGGATAAAGCAAGACCCCATTGCATATCACACCAGAAGTGCCTTGAGTAAGTTACGAACTTCTGATTGCCTTCCCCCGTCTCGAAATTTGTCACCCATAGGCCATGTCTCCGATGCTATGGGTAAACGTGTACTTTCATACCGGCCTCCAGCTAACACCGCATGTGTTACAGACATAGCAATAAAATTTCTCGAGATGACATTCAGAGGATGTATGATTCCATACCAAACGATTACAAGAGTTATTTGTGCCTCTCGAGTCACACTTCATAGTCATGTTGTCGTCGTACATCATTCCCGAATGGAATTGAGTAATATCATTTACTTTTTGTGATGTGTTCATCATCTCAACAAAGTTTGATAAAAATCAGAGTGGTGCTTCAAGGCCTAACACTTTTCATTTCCGTCAGTGCCTGCTATGGTGGGCATGCAGCTGCATCTAAAAACACGCACAAAACCCAGTTTACAGAGTTTTCTGGAGTCTCGATACCGGCAAAAATCTGGTGTACTAGCGAGTTGTCCAGTTTGGCTGTATGGTGCAGTCGGCCCTTGTTGTAGGTGGTGCGCCTAAAATGAAGATCTTATGGAAGAAAGTTAACAGTGAATTAACGCAAAAAAGGTTGGCGCCTTAAAAGAATAAAAACAAAATACCAGCCATTTCATTTGAACGACCACTCGCTTCTGTCTCGTTGACTGACTGGCTTCAGCGGGCAGCTTGGGGGGCCTTTTTATTGGCAAAACTCTAAATGCGCTGCTTCACTCAAGTCGTCCGCTGTTACTGCAATTTGTGTTTCATGTTGTTCCTAGTCATTCCTCAATATGGCATACAGTCTACGAGTAAATGTCCTTAATCTCAATAACAACAGCAGTTGCTACGAAACGTCTTGCAGTTTGCCCCACAACTTCGTCGCAGCTGAGATTCTCCTTGTTTTCCGCCACGGTAAAAACCCGTGCCCTTCTTTCTTGTTCGGCTACCGCTAGAATCCAAATAAACCACGCACGCTCTTCACTGTTGGCGGAAACTTTCGCTGTTCCACAGTTTGAGCATGGAATTGCGGAGAGCGCACCTATTTTTAGAAATCAGAACTTTATCCTGTGTAGAGGAAACACTGCGCAGTATCGTTCAAGAAACGAACGTAGCCTTCCTATAGAATTAGGACGAGAGCAGCTAGCACTGACCCACACACACACACACACACACACACACACACACACACACAAAAGATAAAATAACTCACGTCTTGGCATCATCAAACTGTTCCTGACAATAAAAGACAGACAAATTTGAATCACTCACTGTATACATTTTACTTGGTAACGAGTTCTACATTTGAGACGCCTCTCCCAGCAAACGAGAACTATGTTTAGAGATTTGCTCTGCTATATCTCCACACATCCTCACTAATAAATAGTTCACGAACAGAAGGCTGTGGTGAAAGGGGTATTCGTGGATGTATATGCAACAAAAATTATTTTTTGGTTAAAAATTATATGCGATCACAAATAATAATTATTTTTAAGTCGCTGCTGCTACGTATTTGGGACGGAATGCCACTGCGTTGACTTCAGCGTCCAGTGTCCAGGTGGGGGCAAATGCTTTGTTGTCATCTGCAAGAACTCACGATGGTGACATGCCGTTCTCCCTGGTTTTCTTTACAATTATATGTACATCCTTCCTTCGTCGTACTAACATCTGCTTTATTCTGTGTCATTCCTATTTCGTTTGCAGTAACGGGTATCATTTATGTAATTATCGAAAGCTGCACAACGCTGTCTGAACGGTCGTCCATGGAACACCATCCGTTGGCATCTTCGCTCCCTATTTCAACTGTGATTTTTGTATCTCATACCACACAAATAATGTTCGGTATAAAATTAGTGGATTTATCAACGTTCCTCTCAAATGTATTTACAAGTACTCAATGCATCGTTCATTACACTGAGAAGTATGTAAAGGTTTTTTTTAATTACCGCTACCAGTCACAAACTTTGTTAACTATTGTATTACTTACTTATTTAGCGACATGTTTCGAGGGAATACCTCATCTTCAGGCTAAATGGCATTACAAAAACAATTTTTCAATAAGGTCATATTGATGTTACATAGTCTTTACATAAATGCTGTGGTTGTCCTGTGGAATAAGAGAAAACTTAGTAAGAGGCGATGTCACTTTGGAAGCTGGACTCATGTTTGCATGAAAAAGTTTTTTAACGGTCACTCTCTTTGCTCTCCTGGCGTGGCAGTCTCGTTGAGATGCGCTGAGGTGTTTCCATTTCCGTGGCTCTCTTGGCTTTCTTGGTCACTGTTCACAAATTTTCACTGACATAACAGTAACATGGAAACACGATCACAAAAATAAATCTGTAGTGCAGTGGACAAGATGGCGGTGTGGTGGTGGGATGAAAACCATCTGAAATTGTATGCATGAATTATAAACAGGTAACTCTGTTTTCAAGGGATTTAAATCAAAAGCAAATTGATTGCTACTGTGCGTAATAAACATCTATACAATAAAACAGCCACAGTTCTTAGAAAATATCATTATTTTACAAAACAAAATTATTTCAATTTCGGAAAAGCGAAATTATTGTATCTTTCTTAACGGTACACAACAGTAACCACCTTGCTTCCAGTGACCATTTCGTGCAGTAATTGTTGCCTTTCCTGGACCAAAAAACGTGTGTACATGTATGCAGAAGCATAAAAAGCCAGAACCAAACAAACAAAAATACCACTAAAACAATGGAGTAGACTATAAACAGACATGAGACACAGTGGGCTAAGGCTGGTCACACGGACACAGAGAAATATGAGCCCGTGAGACATGCTGACCAAAAATATTGGTCACCTTTCGCAGATTCATAAGCTGCACGGCAACATGATAAACTCCCAGTGAGGATGTTTAGACTTGCTCTCACAACGCCGTCTTCCCCTTCATACTGGTTTCATCCCGTGGGCTGGAGTAGAGGACACTCCGCTATTGACTCATGATTCCACGACCGTGTTCCTCACACTCTACCTTATGCAGCTCCAAGGCTCTGCAAGGGGATGCGGGACATACAGACCAGCTGGATGCAGATGGTCGCAGACTTGTTTTGGGACCATGATGCTTCTGCTGCGAGATCTGATGCCTGGCAGACAATTGTCTAATGTCTCGCTTTCAGTTATACAGAAGGGTCTCCTTGAAGGGTAGTGACCCTTGACAGGTCTGGTATGGGCTGAAACTAAGCATACTACCTGTTAGACAGGTTAGATATAACACCCCTGGGCACGTGCTACACTTTGGAAACCTCTGCCTGACCTTGGCATCCTTTCGGGAGACTTTGTCATATTCTGTGACACAGGGCCTACTTTCTTCCTTTTGGAGCGTTCCAACCAACAGCTCTCACAAACGCCAGAGATAATACGTCTGAATTTTATAAGAAAACGGTCTCTATTAAGGAATGTTACGGTGTTACCAGATTGGTGCGTACTGTTTGACAATTGCAGGAACCATAGGTTTACATGTGTCAAGTACGTGAAATGTCGTACTCTTGCTCTGATAGCAACTGCCTCTGAACTCATTCACCGATTTTTCGTATTACCACGTTAAGTACGCCTTTGCACACTAATGTATATCGCATGATGTGTGCAGGGTGAACATGAATAAAATCGACGAACTGCAGGGATGAACTCCTGAAGGGAAATGGAGGAAAAAAGGTCCTGTGAACATATGTCCGGAAATGCGTCGTTGCCACGGTAGATGGAGCTGACGTATGACAGTTTCTCTGACTGCGTGCCGTGTGTTCCTCGTGTGTTGCAGGCTGTGAGATTGATGCAGCGCACTGTAAGGAACAGAATGATCCGGAAACAAGCTGAGATGGTGTTTGTCTACTGCCAGGTAGATGGAAACCATCGAGATGCAGCACGGCTATACCATAAATGTACCCACACACACACACACACACACATACACACACCAACCACAACATTTCAAGCCGTTTTTGGGCGTTTGTGTGATCTCGGGTCCTTTCAGACAGACGAATATGCAGGGACGCGGTGGACTGTGCATGACCCAGATGTGAATCGCCAGGTTCTGCAGGATACTGAGACAAACCGAAGTACAAGCTCATGGCAAGTGGGCTGCCAACTTGGTGTCAGCCAGAGTACGATTGTATGCCTCCTCATGTCAACCGTTACTATCGCTATCACCTGCAATCCCATTCGGACCACTTTGCACCCCAGTTATGATGTGGATGCGATGCAGCTTTGTCTGTGTTCCGGAACGATTTGTTGTCGTTGGACGCACACAGTCCATTTCCGGCCTCATGTTTACAGGCCCTTTTTTCCACCATTTCCAATCAGGAATCGCTCTGCAGTTAGTCGGTTTTGTTAATGTTCACTCTGTATAGGCGACAATGTCACAAAATGCTTGCAAAATCCGCTACGAAACATGTAGATATTTAACGATAAAAGTACATCTCGTTAAAAAAATGTACACTTTAGTGTAGAGCCCTCTATTCATAAAACTTACGTTACGTTTCAATTGTAAAAATGTTACCTTAACCCTAAGAGTTTGTTGGTATAAACAGAAAAATTAAACAGTGACAATACGCTTATGGGATCACTTATGTTTAATCGTTGAATCTTATTTGCATGTTGAAATATGCTCACTATTTTTATATACTTGAATTTAGCATATTTCGTAAGAGTACTCACTTTTCAGTGGATGTTTATAAGATGATATTTGACTTTTTCTGTGTTGGCTTCAGTCGCCTAGTGGAAGTATGATTCCATAATGCTGTTTCGTCGGCTGCGGAAATGTCCTGGTTCAATGCGTTTGCCTCATTTTTGGTGCTTCAAATACCATTTTTCCGAATGTGCTTAATTCTTGATGTTTATATAAAAAAAGTAGTAGAATAACTCATTTTTGCTGGTCACTTTCAAATTATTATAACGGGGACATGTACATTGTTCCACCGTCACACACCGAGTGTTCACTGCCGAGTGCCGACTGACTACGGTCAAAGACGACTCCAGCGTCAAAGACATTTCACACAAGACACAAGCTTCCACTTGTAACCAGTCTCTTTGACATTATTCGTCACATTTACTAATATTAATCAATATGCTGTCACTCTCGAACATATAAGCAAATTAGCATAAAATAAGGCACATTACAATTCACAAAAAATATTCTGACGAAAATATAAGAAAACATTTATAACCTCCCTCATTAGATTTGGTATCGACAAATCCGGTAGAAAATAACACATCTCCCAGATCAATTACAATGTGTTTTAGACGTTTAGCAACGGGCTAGTAGCTAATAAAATATCAGAAATTCCAGCAGAGCATGTTAAACTTCTCAATACTTCTAGTATCTGTTGTCTGTTACAATGAAATGTGTCAAAGAGAAACACAGATGAGCCGATACTGAAAACCTTGATTTGCTGTTTCGTGCAAAATAAACTATGCGTAATGTGTAGCATAGAAACGATCTATTGTTGCATATTGTTTGTGAATAATCAAATCCTTACTGTAGTGAATGGAATGTATATAATTTACCATAAAGTAATACTAAACCCCATTTCGTTTACTAGCATCTACAAGACCAGAGAATTCTCATCTGGATTCTCGTATATCTGCATGTAAGTCTCCCTGTTCATGTGTATGCAAAGAGCTTTCACTCTCTTCACATTATTCCATTGTCAAGTAGAGTACAGAGCTCTTCTTTGCCTAGCATCGTAGGAAAAAAGGAACGTCAATGAATGTGTGCTTGCAGTCAATGATACGTCTGAGGTGTGCGCCGCTTTTGTTAGCTACTATCACAAGGACAATGGCTCTCAATTACTAGTATATGACAAAACCAGGTGCTGGTATTCTTGTCCCTGAACAAAGAAAACAGCCGTCATTTCGCCAGTCCCGTACTAGGCACTCTATTCATAATGCATGCAGTTCTTTTCACGATTATTCTGACAATTACGTTGCAGTTGATGCCTACGAGCCACTATGTGAATAATTGTTTTATTCTAATAGCCATTTATGTCAGTGGATAATTTCGATGCTGCTTGGCAGAACAATAACATAGAGCTGTGCGCGAATATGAGAAGTAAGTTTCGAATCCACAAGGGCTTTATCTGTAGCTCCATCGGCAAGTCTTTTTCGCATCTGCACCCACGGATATTAAAACTCTGTATATCAGTTTAGTCTGTTTGGTACGCCTGAGCTCTGTGGACTGAACTGGCTCTCACCCAATTTCCGGTTCCGAAGTGGAATTCGTAATTTACATGCCACTGACCAAGAACGTAGAAGCTGATCAAGAGCACATATTAGAGTAACACAATCAGTCATATTCTGGATATGTTCCGTGAGTTTTAACTTTCTGTTGCACTTAATGAAACGGATTTTGTGAAATTTTCTGTTTAACATTTCCGCAGCATTGGTTAATTGAAACGGAATCGAGTCACAAGCTGCCCCATACTAGGTACTGTGTAAAGCTAGTCATGGGATAGCGCTAGGCACACATACAGACGGCGATAGTATTGCGTACACAAGGCATAAAAGAGCAGTGCGTTGGCAGAGATTTATGTGAAAGGTTTCCAACGTGATTATGGCCGCTCGACGGGAACTAACAGATTTTGAACGTGGAGTGGTAGTTGGAGCTAGATGCATAGGACATTCCATTTCGGAAATCGTTAGGGAATTCAGTAGTCCGAGATCTAAAGGGTCAAGAGTGTGCCGAGAATACCAATTTTCAGCCATTATCTCTCACCACGGACATTTAAATACCGAGACCAGCGGCGTTTGCGTAGAGCTGTCAGTGCTAACAGACAAGTAACACTGCGTGAAATAACTGTAGAAATCAATGTCGGACGTACGCCAAACGTGTCCGTTAGGACGTGTAATTTCGAAACCAGTCACTGAGCTTCTTCAATAACGTAAATCGAAAAGCAAAAGTTTGGTTGGTTGCTGCTGTACGGTCAATGCCCTCTGCGCTTTAAACATATATCGCATGGTGGTGTTATTTGGCAGTAAATCGTAAATTTACGTATAATGTGAAGGAAACCACTTGTACGTGCATGAGTTTGGCGTCTGCCAAGACACACAGTCCGGCTGCATCCAGCTAGACTGTGTTTGGAGTCATTATGTCGGGAGAAACAGTTGAAAATATATTATCTTTGCTGAAGGTCGAATTTACCAAAAACATGCGAAAGCAAGTGAAAGAGCGAATTATTTCTGCTACTTCGGTCATATCTAGAAAAATTTTAAAGGCGTGTAAAGTGATGCTTACTGATAACAACGATTATGTTTCCATGTGACTGTAATTGAACTGTCAATAATTAATCAATATTTTCGGTATACTTTTTTTATGCCAACAAACTTAAAAAAACTGAATAAATCAAAATTTCTATGTCCAACGTGTTACATAGTATTTTGTGTGTCAACCCTATCTACAGCTATTTTTTTCATTGACATTGGTTTCCTAAAAAGTCATACAATAGAGGGTTAACATGTCATACTGAGCACACTAACAGTCATTATTACGTAGCAAATACTTCGCTATTTCCTTTTAGTGCAGCGAAAGAAGAATTCTGTGGTTTATTTCTTAAGAGATGCTAGGGCGTCATCGAAAAAGAAGTTGTGAAGGGGATGACTGGCGATATCAACGATAAATAATGAGCCTCCCAGAATTAACAGACCATCGTCTGTCTGGTCCGAATCTCCAAACCATTTTATATGGTTTGGAGTACCTCAGAATGCCAGGGGCTGAAAGACACAAAACTTCATTTTCTGTTCTCTTCACGCACCCTATGTAACAATTTATCAGATTAAAAAAAAGATAAAGAAACATTCCAGAAGGTAAATTGTGCCTAAGCAGTTTTGAATTATCCTGTAGTCATTCAGCGGTGATAAGTTTTTCCTAGGGGTCATCATCGAGCACTAATAGAAATCTGTTCTTTTTTTCTCACACAGTTTATGTACGGAGAGACTAAGAGTGACAGATTACTTCGGTAGACACAGCATACGCTCTGTTTCTTTCTTTTTTTCCGCTTATAGCAGTCATCGAGACGGAAATACTGCATGCTTACCATTAAATAGTCTTAGATTCAGTCACGTACAATACAACTCTCACTGTTGTTGAGAAAAGGGACCGAACTTTAAAACATTCCACCATGCATTTCAAGTGGCGACACGCACATAAACTGTCAAGGGATGGGAACTGAACGTGATGGATCGGGACGTCAGCGTCAAGAATTCTCAGGAAGAATGTTTTGACGTTGACGGAGGATGCAACTAACATCTGGAGTTAACCTATCCTCGTCGCAGGGACGACTAGTGGACTTCCTGATTTTTCTTCTTCTAACTCTTTATTTCGTTTCTTGACCCGTCTTTATGACACGTTGAGAAGGTTGTATGAAGAATGATGTTTTCCCTAAAAGTGTTCTCCCACAAAAAAAGGTCAAATGTCTGAAAGCGAAAAATGGTTTAGACTTTACAATACTCGGTCAAAGAAAAACCCTAGAGTATGTACAAATTAGAATATAAACCAATACAAAGGTTGTTTAAGGAAGTGCGTTTTGGTGGTCTAAAAGCCGGCTCTATTGAGGGAGAAAATGTTTTTTTTAAAGTCGCTTGGTAATCATAAAGACGTCAAAACGCGAAAGAATAAGTAAATTGGCGTTATCTTCTGCCTTCTAAAAAGTCTCGTGTAATTTTTTGTGGCCGTAGTGTCCGTACTTGCGTTACAGTGATTGAGGATATTTTAATTCCGTCTTCGCACCTACAAGACGGAATTGACGAATCCTCAATAATAGCTACAAGGATTCGTGCTATGGGTTTATCGACAAATTTTTATGCTCTGAAATGTCTGGAAGACACATTTCCCATTCTTTCAATTTCCGGCAGTGTAGAAAATTAACTTAGATCAGGAGCATGTATTCTGCTTTGGTCAATAATAAGCCGTATTACCACTGGTTGCTTTTGAATCCTGATACTACGTCCGGCTTTTGCCGGAAGTGTGATTCCTCGTAACCCGTCTTTCACCGTTCAATGGTGGGCTGAGCGACGAGAAGTTAAGTTGGCGCCCCGTCTAGTGTGAACGCGCCACCAACTGACGGTGCCGTTCCCTTCCGTAATGGCACATTAACGTCCATTGTGTATCGTCGTTAACTGGGGTGACAGTATTATTGTCCGAGTGAGCAGTGTAATGGTGGTCAAAGGCATGGGGTTAGAAATTGCTTCCAGGTTCAGATTGCTAACTCTATGGTTGTCACTATCTAAAGAAACTTGTGCAGACCGAAGAAGTACTGAGTCGAGTACGAAAATATAACTCATATCAATTACGGGGCAGCTGAAGATGTCGCAGTTCGTGTACGTTGGGCATTGCGAATCTCTCCAAGCTAATTGTTGCTGCGACTGTTCGTGAAAGCGAGTCTGGACGGTACGAACAAAGGTATTCCGCCGGTCGAACGTTGCAGCGCGGTATTTTTGAAGCGCACGGGCTGAGTGGCCCGATTGAGTGGCTTGAGCTGAGAGGCGCTCTCGACGCGTGAGAGGCACGCGGGGTCCCAGGCCGACTGCACGGGTCGTTACGCTGAGAGCCAGAGAGAGGCACGACGCCTACAGCCGCTGTCAAGCCAGGCCAGAGCGCTCGTGACAGGCGCGTCTGCGCTCGCAGCGCCGAGAGTGCCATCAAAAATACGCTCCCTGCTCTCTCTCGCTCTGTGTGCCAGCCCAAGGGAATAAACGGATGCGGCGTCCGAGGAAGTGTATCTTCCAAATCAGGTGACTCAGTTTGCTCTCCCTCCTACACGCTATATCCTCGCTTTTGAGGTACAGGGTCATAGGTTCGGTGGGAAGAAGATTGGCTGGAAGTGACAGACAATGCCGTTGGTAAAACCAACTACTCGGTTGTGGCGTACCTGCTCCCGATCACTGAGGCGATAGGAGACGAGTGGGGGACAGTCCGATGACGTATAGCTCCCTGATACGTCAGCAGGGTGCTCCAGTGCGTACAGATTACAGTGCACTACATTTTAAATGGACGTATTTTATATTCACACAGGAGGGCAGAGTTTACTAGCTGATCTGTCCTCTATTGCAGCTGACAATGAGACGAATACACCAGGGGCGTTGTAAAGTGCCTCTTACGTGAGGAAGGCATTTTTACCAGTTTTAATAAATTATTGCCTCTTACTGATGTATTCACCATAGTTGGGAAGTGCTGTAGTCTGTAACCGGCCATGAGTCGGAGAGCATTTCCCACGCTGACTTGCTAGGTGACGAAGCGACCATATGTCGCGCGTAATGGGGTGGGACTCGGCGCTGGACCGTAGCAACAAGCGTCAGCTTGGGAAATATACATGACGGGAAGTACCGCCATCTTGGCGCCAAAGTCACCGATTTTGTTTATTTATATTTAATAATTAGTCATTTATGACAACCTGAATACCACGAGGAGCCTCTGGATGTTTAAAACTACTTATCATAATATTGCCTCCTTAAAATTCACACCAGTTCATTAACAAATGCATATCTTAGTAAGTACGAACTTGATCGGAAATCCACGAACTGTGACGAAACTAATAAGAGATACGGACTGCGCGCCAAAGTCGGAAGTCGGCGTTACGAGCTCTTCCCGTCTTGTTCGATGGTAGCAATGCTGTCGGTTACGAGTAGTTTATGACATTATTGTTTCATTATTGATCTGATAGGAATAAAAGTGATATTACGGCATTCTGAATGTTAATTTCGAGTAAATAGATACCCCAAAGTTGATCGACGGCAATTTCAGATACTTAGCTTCCACCGACAGAGACATCCAATGCGCCAATGAAGAATCTGCACGGGACGACATTTACGAGAGCTACACCGCGCACAGGTAGGAGGAAATCCGACGACACGACCCACCAAGGCGGATCAAGGAAGGTCCGACGTACACTCTCAAATTCTGGGTGGAAATGCTGACCAGTTATACCGTGCCTCACGTAATACCACCCTCTACGGACTCGAGGTCAAGTTGAGTAATAAAAGTATCAGTTTAGAAGCGAGGGGATCTTGCAGCGTTCAATAAATAATGCAACACTTTTTTCTCTCAGGCAGTTTCAGTTGAAAAAATGCGCAATTTGATGCGGAACATCGTGCAATATTCCCACTTCAGACCAAATAGTTTCATGAAGTTCCGATAGGTGACTGCACTATACTTATCCTTCAAAATGGCGTCTGTAACTGAGGTTTCACAGCACGTTGAGAGCTATTGTTGAGTTTCTTTCGGCGAAAAAAGAGAGCATCGCAGATATTCATAGGCTCATGTGGAATGCCTGCAGAGACATGGCAGTGAACAAAAGCACGGTGAGTCGTGCTGCGAGGTGTCTGTCATTATGAAAATAAGGTCGCGCTAAGCTATTCTATCTCCCGCGTGCCGACCGGTCCCACACAGCTGTGACATCTGTAATGTTGCAACGTGTGGACTCTCTCATTCGAAATGATCGACGGATCACAGACACCTCGCTGCTCAACTGGTCTCGCAAAAGCTACGCTCCCGGGAGGAGTCCACAACACTTGATTCGACTGTTGTTCCTCATCTAGCTTACAACTCGAAACTCGCACCTTCCACCTTACACCTGTGTGGCTCAAAGCTTGATGCACTCCGCGGGAAGCAGTACGTGGATGATGGGGAGGTTATTGATGCAGAAAGACGTTGGATCCGACGTCGACCAGTGGAGTGGTACCACACGGGCATACACGCCCTCCAAGTAAGGTGACGTAATGTCGTCGCATTGGACAGAGACTGTGTTAAAAAATAGAGTTTTATACCCAAAATAATATGGTCTATTAGAATCCTGAATAAAGCTAACCTGATTTCAGAAAAAAGTGATGCTTTACTTGTTGAACGTCCCTCGTAGTAACACATTTAAGAGTTTCTGAGATGCCTGCTCGCTCCCTAAAATTTTTGGGAGAATGTTTTAATCTGTTGTCAGGGTTGCAGCTAATCATGATTTTTGTAAGTGTTCAGTCAGCCAAACTTTTCTGTTTTTTTTTTAATTTTAATCCTAAGCACAGTTGTCTTTGTAATAGCACATTTTATTATATTTTAACCAGACTAAGCGGCCAAGGGAGATTTTTCAGTGTTACTAAAAGTTAATGTATGCTGCAGAAAGTAAAATATAAGTTACGGGGCGCCGCTGCTAATAAAACGATCGGTAACCAGAGTTGATGACGGATAGCATCATACAGCCGATAGCCGGGTGAGAATAAGGCAGCCGATAAAGAGACAGTATCATCGCCGGGGCAGATTCAAATCATGAGAAATGTTAAAAAGCAAGTTCTGTTCCGATTTTTACATACTTTGTAATGTAGCGTATCGCTCCAAGCAGGATATTGCAACTATTCTTGAATGTAATGATTGACCTCGAAGGCTAGTTAGAGATTCTAGGTGGCTCCTGACTGTATATATTATGGGGAATATTGTGGTGTTGATTTTAATTTCTGCTGAAAGTGATTTGTAGTTTAACTCTGATATTTTACTCCGCTGAATTGTAGTGATGTCCTACGCTTCGATTGGAAAGTTGGCTTAAGTAGAGTCAGTCTGCATGAAGAATTGGAGGCATATTTTTTTCGCAGATGACACTTCATTTCTCTGTGCAATTATTCAGAGAAGTAATGTTATTTGCTCAAGAACCATAGTACGTTCATCTCGCCAGTTTCCGAAAAGTCGGGCTAAGTTATTAATTCAGGGCTGTGTTACTGTCGCGAGATAGCAAGCGTCAGGGGGGATTATTACTCAGGCCCAATATTCGTGTGTGGCGTCTACCTAGGTAGATAATTTTTGCTCGATGCCCCTCGGCTTCTATGGGCCAATTGATCGACCAGCTACGTTCTTTCCAGGATAGCAAGCTCTTGAAGCTATACACTGTATGTGTGTGTGTGTGTGTGTGTGTGTGTGTGTGTGTGTGTGTCAACCGATCAATGGTTAGCTCACTAGAGTCATGGTTCAGATCTCAGTCAGCCCAACCAGACATAGATTTTCCGTGACTTCCTAATTCGTTTATGAAAAATGCCAGAATAGTTACTTTGACGAGGACACGACCTGTTTCTCTTCCCATGATCCTTAGATTAGAGCTGGTGGTCCATCTCTATTGACCACGTCGTCGACGAGACGTTAACCACTAGCTTTTCTTTCTTTCGTAAAGAGTAGCCTGTAGAACGCCAATGAAGCACTTCAGCCTCCACTTCCTGCGTGTTTTTGTCAGCCAACACACACGTTCCACAACTCTCCTTATAACGCTGCATCACTGCAGTATCTACACTAATGAGTGAAAACATTATGATCAGTTTATTGATAACCTGATCGTCCACCTTTGGAAAGCAATACAATAACGATAATGCACGGCATGGTTTCGAAAAGGGAGGTTCCGGACATACAGGGGTGGACGAAAATTTGGATACATCAAAAATACAACACATTGCCACGCCTAAAACGGTTTAGGAAAACCTTGCCTTTAAAACGCCTTCGAGTCGTCTCGGAATGGATAAATACAGGGCCTGTACGGTTTTCAAGGGAATCTTACGTCATTTCTCCTGCAAAATAGTGGCAAGTTCGGAAGGCTGATAGCGATCACGCACCCTTCTCTCCGAAGCAGACCACAAAGGCTCAACAATATTGATATCTGATGACTGTGGTGACCAGGCGAGATGCGAGGATTGATGGTCACGCTCACAAAACCAATCCATGGCGATGCGAGCAGTGTGATCAGGGCCCAGTCATCTTATAATCCAGCATCACTACTGGGGATAAATATTGTACCACGGGATGGAAGTGATTAACAAAAATGGCCACATAACCTTGGCAATAATGCGACCTGGCAGAGTAACCAAGAAGCCTTTCGCTCCCCAGATCATCAGCCAATCCTCGCCATATTGCCCTCTTTGGGCGTAAACTCGGCCAGAAGTTAGAAACAGTGTGAAACAACTCATCCGACCAAATGACATTCTTCCATTGCTCTACGGTATAGGCTTCATGGCTTTGGCACCACGGTGTCCTGTTACGGGCATATGCAACACTGTTGAGCGATTATGGAATTCCAGCTCGCGCTGCAGTTCCCAAATTATGGAGCTCCCTTCGTCTTTTGGTGCTGACAAAGTTCCCAAGTGCGACATTCAGTTCCGCAGTGACTTTTACAGCTGTCGTTCTATTTTTCGTCACAATCCGCTTCAGTGACCGTCCATAACGATCACTCATCACACACTTCCGTCCGCGTTGTAGTCTATCGGGTGATTTTTTCCATTTTCTCTGTTTGCGGTATAAATATTTGATGCAATTCCTCTTGAAATACCAACCACTTCGTCTATCTTGGTTACGGAAGCACCCCGCAAACGGGCATCAACAATCTGTCCACGTTCGAAATCATTTAGCTCCGACATAATGCACTCATAACTATACAAAACCCTTTACCGACCACGTCTGGCACTTGCAGCATATTGAGGACATTGCACAGGTGCCGTTAGTGGTCAAATACAATAGTGCAACCTGCAGGCTTGGCCAGCGTCTGCACTCGTGTTAAAGCAGGCATCTACATATTTTTGTCCACCCCCTGTATGTGGCACGACATGTTACCGACAGTCACACTGCTCTGTACCTTACACACTAATTTCACGTTCAAGTGATGACACTGGTATACTCACACTGAACTGCAAGAGTACAGAAGTGATTCGTAATGTGAAAAAGTGCTTTAGTCAGAAGTGCATGTTGTTGTGCTCCACTGTGCTTTGAGCGTTTCATTGCAATCCCCAACTGTACTCTGAAGACTGAGCAGCTATGCAAAACTACCACATCAGTAGAAAATGTTTGTTTTTGAGATACAGTAGTTATTTTCAACAGAGGGAAATATTGCAGCAGGTCACGGCATTGAAATATCTGTGCTTTTAGTCCTATTTTATCGAAATTTTGATTCTTTGCTTGCCGAACTTCCTCTTAGACATTGCACAGGCGATCATCGAAATGGGTCTCTCAATAAGAAGCGCAGTTTTGCATGCGAATGGTTCGTGCTTCTGTTTCTGGGAAGAGCAGTATATATTCTAAGCACATTTTCGTGCGGGTCTGAGCGTCCTATGTCACGCACTTCCTTTGTAAGCGAAATAAACTATTTTTATGTTTCAGATGGCTCTGAGCACTATGGGACTTAACTTCTGAGGTCATCAGTCGCCTAGAATTTAGAACTACTTAAACCTAACTAACCTAAGGGCATCACACACATCCATGCCCGAGGCAGGATTCGAACCTGCGACCGTAGCAGTCATGCGGTTCCGGACTGAAGCGCCTAGAACCGCTCGGCCACAGAGGCCGGCAAACTATTTTTACTCCCTTACGCTTTACACTTTGCGTGTCATGGCCCTCATTGTGTGTTTATTAAAGTGTTCTGGTTCCATAGCGTAACCCATGCCCTGCTTAATTCTCAATTTCTTCTCGTTCCAGTTTATAAAGTGTATTTTCTCGAGCGTATGAATAAAAAAGTGGGTTTCATATAAATAAAAATCTGCCTTTTATGCAACGGGATGCTTTATTTTGACTGTCTCTTAGGGCGAACTTCAACCAAGACAGCCCGAACTGCCCTAGCGACCCAGAGAGCAGATCGCTTAGCGCTCGACTTCTGGATCAATAGCGGTTTTTTCGCCGTGTAATGTAGGCGAGGTGGAGCTGTTAAATCCGACCTGCGCCAAGGCAAGAAGGCACGAACACCAACCGTACTGCGCTAATGGGGCTCCTAACAACGCGGAAAGAGGGAGGGGGTGGAAACACGGGAGGGGGGTGGGGGCGGGGAGGAATTGCGCCAGCTGCGTTCACGTAACCGCGGCGCCGGGCCACTGTTGCCGAGCCCTCCCAGTCCTTCTGTACCTGCGGGCAAATGGAATCGCTTGAACGTGGAATGCATTTATCACCGCAATTTCTTCTGATTTTAGTTTCGTCGTTCTTACCTGCGGTGGCTGCTCCTTATATAACTGTCTACCCTGGAGTAGCTGTGCTACATTGGCTATACTGTATAACACTGTACAGGTGCAAGTTAATTCCCCGTGACCGCCGTTCTTCGGTATACATAGTCGGAATAGATGAAGTGATTTCCATTAATACAGTACGATCGTCGAACACGAGTTCTAATTACGTTTCTTGGCGATGTAAGTTTGACAAGTTCTGTAGACGACAAACGAAGTGTCGCAAGTACATTCCCGTCTCTATTATTTGTAAGGTTATACGCTTTGTATTCGCTGTCGCCGGCCGGAGTGGCCGAGCGATTCTAGGCGCTTCAGTCTGGAACCGCTCGACCGCTACGGACACAGGTTCGAATCCTGCCTCGGGCTTGGATGTGTGTAATGTCCTTAGGTTAGTTAGGTTTAAGTAGTTCTAAGTTCTAGGGGACTGATGACCTCAGATGTTAACTCCCATAGTGCTCAGAGCCATTTCAATTTGAACATTTTTATTTACACTGCGATAGCAACCTCACCAAGCGGTAATAAGCTACACTGTTGAATACGACAATCAATGACTATTGATGTATGACATTTTTACGAAATGCAGCGTATTTAGCGCTATAAACTGCGGAAATAACAGAAAGAGACACCACCTTTGTCATTCTTTAGATCAGGGCTTCCCAACCTTTCCAGCTGGCGGACCCCTTCTTCAGTCGAAAATCCATGGCGGACCCCTACTCAGTCGAGATCACAGTAACTTTAAATTTCAGAGCGAAAGCCATGGGAACTGAAAGCTTCTTAATGCAAGTGCCATGTTCCCAATGGCCCCCCTCCTCCTCCCCCCCCCCCCCTCCGAAGTATCAATAGTCTTTGGTTTAGAGATGAATGAAAACAACTTGAAGGTCAAAAAACGACTTATGAAATAGGCAGTGCACTGACAAAGCAAGTTTAACATTTAATGATGCCTGGGGCCGCATACGAGCCAGTGAGCGCTGTGATTGGTCGACAAAGCTCGCTCCGCTCACGCGTAAAAGGTTTCAACGCATATAGTGCCGTCAGTTGACGCACAAACGACCCCCGTATTGTTGCGAAACAGTCGATCAGAGAAGCCGCATTCTCCGACTCTGAACTGTGTATGCGTTCTCACTTAGGAACCGCAAAGGCTACTTGGGAATACGGCCTGAAGTAAAAGTACACGTATTTTTCACACGAAAAAAAGTGATGAATTTGATTTTCACATTTTTATTCAATAATTTTAATCATTATTTTACACGATTTGGTGAAAGGTGGCCGCGGACTCCCTAGAAAGAGCCGGCGGACCCCTAAGGGGTCCGCGGACCACACCTTGGGTTGCCCTGCTTTAGATTGATCAAAGATCCGAGTTGCACCCGCGGTCTAGGGATAGCGTCTTTGATTAGCAATCAAAACGTCCTCGGTCCCCGGTTCGAATCACGCCACCGCTTAAATTCTGAATAACAATCAGCATTGGCGGCCGAAGACCTCCGGCATAAGACGTCACCTTCATTCTGCTAACGGCCTTGTCAAAGAGGGCGGAGGAGCGGACAGAGGTTCAGGGTACTCTCTTCCCCTTGGGGTGAGAGACTTCTCCAGAAGGCGGAAGATCAGCTGTGATCAACGGCTTGAGAATGCAGAAGGCAATGGAAACCGCTGCATTAAAAACTCATAATGTGTATCAACAGGACATGTGGCCTTAATCGAAACAGTGTCATAGTGATCTCTCCATTGGCAAAAGGTTACGGGAAAGTCGCCCATTCGGATCTCCAAGAGCAGGTGACCATGAGGAACAGATCGAATAACCAACGAAAGGAAAATAATGTTCTACTAGTCGGAGCATGGAATGTCAGAAGTTTAAATGTGGTATGGAATTAAATGATGGCTGATGACTTTGCTATCCTCAGTGGAAGTGAAGAAGAGTTAAAATATCTGCTGAATGGAATGAACAGCGAATAAGTCATAGCACAGACTGAGGGTAAATGAAAGAAAGACGAAGGTAATGACAAGCAGTAGAAATGAGAACAGCTAGAAACTTAACAACGGGATTAATGGTCACGAAGTAGATCAAGTTAAGGAATTCAACTACCTAGGCAGCAAAATAACCAATCGCGGACGCAGTAAGGATGGTGTCAGCAGCAGACTAGCACTGGCAGAAAGGGCTTTCGTGGCCAAGAGAAGTCTACTACTATCAAACATGAACCTTAATTTGAGATATAAATTCCTGTGAAATTAAGTTTCGAGCACGCCATTGTTTGGTAGCGCAACGTGGACTGAGGAAAATCCAGAACTGAACAGAATCGAAGCATTTGAGATGTGGTGCCACAGACGAATGTTGAAAATTAAATGGACTAATAAGGTAAGGAATGAGGAGGTTCTTCGCAGAATCGAAGAGGAAAGTAATATGTGGAAAAAACTGACAAGAAAGAGGCACATGATGATAGGACATCTGTTAAGTCGGCATGGAAGAGCGTCCATAGTACTAGAGGGAGCTGTAGAAGGTAAAATCTATAGAGGAAGACAGAAATTGGAATACATCCAGCAAATAATTGAGGACTTTGGTCGGAAGTGCTACTCTGAGGTGATGAGACTGGCACAGGAGAGGATTTCGTGGTGGACCGCTTCAAACCAGTCAGAAGACTGATTACTCAACAAACAAAAAAATGACAAACTGCCTACTGGCTTCTGTCTCGGGTTCTTCGGCCGACGTTCATCTAATGATTTTTCTGACGTTTCGCCAGCACGAGTGGCTGGCATTGTCAAAGCTTCACCCTCCATTGCCGGTGCATGTCCACCCGAGACAGAAGCCAGTAGGCAGTTTGTCAACAAGTGGCCACGAAAGCCTCAACAATTTTGAAACAAAAAATACCTAGTGATACTAAATATTACATTACAGGTATGTTACGGTAGTTAAGTTTAGAACGAAATTTGTAGAAAACAGTACAAGGCACTACCTTTTGCTGAAAGACTTCGTATCCCTAACAAATAACGTGAAGTTTAGTTCGCTATACTTCCAAATTAGTTTATGAACGCCATCACATCATCCACTGAATAGAGAACTACCACATAAGAAGACATAAAAAGCTACAAAACTAAATACACAGACGAATCAATTTCCCCAGTTGATGCTACATTAGAGAGGGTAACATCAGACCCACAAATGAGAGACAGCTTAACGCAAGTATATCCTGAAGATACAGTAATTAGATTGAATAAAATTATTCAGGTGTTGAAAAACCTAAAGAAGTGTAAGAAAGTGCAAATGATCAGATTCTGTGCAGGGCTATTACGTGAAAAAGTGATATTTAATAAGAATAGACGTCAAAGGAGTACCACAGGATGAAGAAAAAAAGAATATTTTTTTTCATATTGGGTCGAGAGTGTTAAAAACATAGGCTTTTGATTTGTTGTTATCGCAGTTTCGGATGCCATTGAAGGAAGATGGAAAGACGAAGAGAAGAGTGAAAATATTTCTTCACTAATCTACGATGGCTGGAACTTAAATAGTGGCGACTATTCATTCACAACCGAAGCAAAAGAGTTAAATGTTTGCACCTGTTCCTGTCCTTCAAAGTTGTCACGAGCGTTGTGTAGAAACCGTTGCCAGTGATGTGGAAGGCATTGTACACCGTTAGCAGAGCCTGTTCTGTTGATGGTGCGAATGGAGCGGTCTAAAGTTATGGTGATTCTCGTGTACGACTGTGGTGGTGTCATCCTTAAGAATTACGTTCCTCCACGGCAGGCCGTCGATGCAAAGTACTACTGTTCGTTTTTGGAGCATCACCTGCGACAAGCTTTGCGAAAGAAGCGGCGACACTTTCTGAGCAACCCACCCATCATTTTGCAAGACAATGCGCGGGCGCATACTGCGGAAACTGTGGCTGCTCTGTTCGGTCGATGGGACTGGGAAGTGCTGAACCATTCACCATACCCGCCGGACTTAAGTCCTTGTGACTTTGGTTTGATTCCGAAGATGAAGAAACCACTTCGTGGCATGCGCTTCCGAATTGTTCCAGGGATTCGACAGGCAGTTGACCTCTCGATTCGCACCATCAACAAAACAGGCTCTGCTAACGGTATACTACGCCTTCCACATCGCTGACAACGGGTTCTACACAACGCTGGTGACTACTATGAAGAACAGTAACAGGTGCATACATGTAATTCTTTCGTATCGGCTGTGAATAAACAGGTGCCACTATTTAAGTTCCAACCCCCGTATTTTATTTATGAATTTTCACTCTTTTTACATTTATTTTACGATCATCCATGTGTCTTCATATTTTACTAACGCTTCGAACGCAGTAGTATGATAACTATTTTGTGAATTTAGTAGAAGAAGATTTGAAAACAAATAATAATCTTACGGTACATGTGACGTTGGAAGATGGCCGGCTTTCTCGCTGCTTGGGACGTTAGTGTCTCCCTGAGACGGTAAAAATTTTCACAGCAGTGAGTATGTGCCTGTATAGTTATGTTTGTGCCGTAACGCTCACGACGATGACACAAGTGAGATGGTGAAACTCTGGAAAGAGGAAAGAGAGTTACAACGAGCTTCTCGCTAGCAATCAGCACTGAAATACGATTTCCGAATGAGAAGCCCGCTATGGAATGTCTCCTTATGTACAGAATGGAAACAAAGTCTAACAGTGTTAGATCGGTAGATCCGGTTGGCATCTTAACACTTCCTCGTCGGCCTACGCAGCTCTCCACAAATGTTTTATCCAGTAATTGCCGCATGTCACTATGGTAATGTGATGGTGCACGCTATTATGGGAAGAAAAAAAATCTTCATCTCGGTACAGTTGGTGAAGAGCTGATACAATCCGTTTCTGCAGTATGGCAAGGAAAGTACTTTACAGGTGTCACTGTTCCTTCAAAAAAGATTGGCGCTGCAAGACCTCTGACAGATATGCCACACTACACTGATAACCCATCTCGTTCTTCAGTAATGTGGGGATTTTCTCTTGGAAAATTCGAGGTGCCTATCCGGATCGTCCTCATTCATCGCGTCAAGAAATCTGAGAGTGAAGTGTTTGCACTTTTCTCGCTTTAAAATGCGGTGAACATTTGATTTGCTTACACTTGATGAACGCGCAGCTTGTCATTTGAACTTATTTGGGGATCTTGTGAAACGTTGTATCACAGAGTCCAACTCTCTTTAGTCTGTTACTGATTTCTTCGTGTCATACCATCCGTTCTTCAGATCACGCACACTTCTTTACCTCACAGATCTGTCGCGTAATTTCGTTATTGTTACACGTGACGGTGGAGGAGTATCAAATTATGGACGCAATCCTCTGCACTTCAGAATGGCTCTGAGCACTATGCGACTTCTGAGGTCATAAGTCGCCTAGAACTTAGAACTAATTAAACCTAACTAACCTAAGGACATCACACACATCCATGCCCGAGGCAGGATTCGAACCTGCGACCGTAGCGGTCGCTCGGCTCCAGGCTGTAGCGCCTAGAACCGCACGGCCATTCCGGCCGGCGTCTCTGCACTTCTTTCGTGTTTTCACATTTCCGGTAACTCTTTAAAATTCACTTCATTAGCTCCAAGGACAAGTTTCTAGCCATCTTGTTATACCTCATCGGTTGTTATAGTACAAACAGTGTGAATCCTTTTGTGAGAGACCGTGTATCTTTCCCGTTAAGAGGCCGTTCCTGATAGAAATTTCTTTAGAATAAAGTGTAGCAGACGTTACTTTCGCTGGCGTAGAATACTAGCCGAAACGGATAAAAGTTGTCCGGTGCCGCGTCTCTAACGGCCTTTTTGCGAGCCAGATATGAAGTACGCTTCTCATGGGTAGTTTCTTACACTCATGAGCGAGAAGCAGACTGCATGGCTGCGCTAGATTATTTAGGCCGGCGCGCCAACCGGTCTGCTTTGGTCGCCGAGAGGCACTCCGCGGCCATACATATTGAGATGAGCCACAGGCGATCTGTATTCTGGTCGGTTCGTGGGAACTGGCGTGCCAGAGCGACACGCTAGCTGCTTGCTGCGGTCAATGCAGTGCTGTCTGGGGGAAGCTGCGCGCATACAGCCGCTTGCGAGGAGTGCCCAGCTACCAACACAAAATACCACCGTTATTGTCACCGTCACAACCTCGACCCGCTGTTGTGTTTGTGTCGTCGTACACAGTAGCACTAGTGCGTAAAGAAATTTCAGTAGTTGAGCGCCCCGTGCAAACCTTTCGACTAGACGCCGCTTCGTTGTCTTGCTTCTCATAGTCGATACTTTTCAATTTCAGAATTTCTTCATTTTTTCATAAGTGGCTGAGTGAGCCTAGTTGCACCGGTCACCGCCGCACTATAACGTGTCAGTGGGCAATTACGGTTAGCACCGGACAACTGGGCAGTGTAGCAGCAGGTCTAGTGAGTAAACAAATCAGAATTATTCCAGTTGTTGAACGTCCTGGAGTACAGGTGCTGGGTGGCGGATTTTGATTCCATTGGGTAAAAGCAATACTTCTAACACTGATACAGGAAGCACTACCTAACATGCGGAGACGTTTGCAGGAACCTTATCAGAATGTTTAGGAATATTAGTGCGTACTAAAAAACTTCATGGGTGTCAGAACGTCAAATGTGGTCAATGTGTGGGTTTGAAGACACAAACAGGAGAACTGAAGATAAGTGGATTTGGCAATTTACAATTTATTTGTAATTTCAGGTTAATATCTAATTACAACAGGAATGAAGGCCCAGGCTTTGTGTCAAGAGCAGTAGAGATGTATAAGTTGAGGATTTGTTTACGTCAACAATAACAAGAGATAAGCAGAGGTTACTAACACTAGACCACTTCTCGATCTTAATCTGAGCTACCCTTAACAGCTTGTGTGTTCGCGTGCATGGCACGTCAGTGGCAACCAGCCTCGGTAGCCGAAGTTGCTAATGCGCACTTAAGCGGCGGCTCTCGACTCGTAGGAAAGTCGTTTCCAATCCTGGTGGTGGATGACATTTTCGCTGCCAGTATTTGGGCGGCAACGGGAGGAGTGTTGGTGGCGTGAAGTTCCTGATCATCTGTTTCTGCGCTAATGTCTGTGAACTGAATTCAGAACCTTTCCACAGTGTCTCATGAAGTGTAAGCTCTGTAGGAAAGTCGTTGCTTTGTGCTATTCGAGAGGAGTAGGCTATGCGCCGGCACCTGATTTCAGCCTCTCCCTTCTCTGATCATCATCATAACGTACCAAAGAAAAAGCTGTACACTACACACGAATCCGTTACACTGTCCTACACCGAGGTCGCAAGAGTCATTGGACACCTCTTAATATGGGACCTCCTTTTGCTCAGCATAACTGACGTGACGTGGACTCAAAACGTCATTGGCAGTCCCCTGCAAATACTGAGCCATGCTGCCTCTATAGCCGTCCATAATTGCGAAAGCATTGCCGGTGCAGAATTTTGTGCACGAACTGACTTCTCGAGTATGTCCCGAAAATGTTCGATGAGATTAGTGTCGGGCGATCTGGGTGGTCAAATCATTCGCTCGAATTGTCCAGAATGTTCCTCAAATCAGTCGCGAACAACTGTGGGCTGGTGACATGGTGCACTGTCATCCATAAAAATGTCATCGTTGTTTGGGAACATGAGGTCCATGAATGGCTGCAAATGGTTTAGTTGGACAAGAGGACCCAGTCCACTCCATGTAAACACTGCCAGCTATGGAGCCAACACCGGCTGGCACAGTGTCTTGTTGACAACCTGGATCCATGGCTTCGTGGGGTCTCTGCAATACTCGAATCCTACCATCAGCTCTTACCAACTGAAATCGGGACTCGTCTGACCAGGCCACGGTTTTCCAGTCGTCTACGGTCCAATCGATACGGCCACGAGCCATATAGAGGCGCTGTAGGCTGTGTTGTGCTGTTAGCAAAGGCACCCACGTCGGTTGTCTGTTGCCATAGCCCATAACGGCACACTGCTCTAACAAATACGTTCTTCGTACGTCCATCATTGATTTGTGCGGTTATATCACGAAGTGTTTCTCGTCTGTTGGCACTGACAGCACTGCGCAAACGGTATTGCTCTCGGTCGTTAAGTGAAGGCCTTCAGCCAATGCATTGTCCATGGAGAGGTAATGCCTGAAATGTGGTATTCTTGGCGTGCTCTTGACACTGTGGATCGCGGAATATTGAATTCTCTAACGATTTCCGTAATGGAATCTAGCTCTCCCTACCACTGCGCGTTCAGAGTCTGTTAATTCCCGTCGTGCGGCCACAACCATAATGTAAACATTTCCACATGTGTCACCTGAGTACAAATGACAGCTCCACCAACGCACTGCCGTTTTATACCTTGTCTACGCAATTCTGTCGTTATGTGTACGTGTGCATATCGCTGTCCCATGACTTTGTCGCCTCAGTGTACATTCAACAAATACACATACGACCCAACTCTCACATATCCACAAGGAAAGGGGCCAATGTGCGATGAGGGAGAACACAAGCTCGGCGGCTAAACCCACCCGTGGGATATCTCTGTCAGCAACTCTCTACAACATTTACATTTACGTCAGTGACAGGTTGAGACACCGTCAGGTGAATATGAATGGCTCAGTCATCAGAAGCATATCCCGTAAAACACATTTGTCCAGCATCTAGTTCTGTTGTGATGCAGCGTAGATCGACGCAGCCCGTCTTTTGGCGAAGAGTGATGAAGTCTTCTCCCGGTAAAAGTATACTCTGTCGTGAGGAAAAGTTATGCTAACAACAACTGACAGACATTCGTAGTAGATTCAGGTTTTGCTATACTTTGCCACCATATAAAAGTCGTCTGAAGAACGCACAATTTACCTATTGCACAATAGAAACAGAGCGTATCATAAAAGATCCGAATTAGTTACCTATATGGCACAGAGTGTCGAGACGTAGAGTCGTATAGCATTGTGGTGGGAGACGCAGTGTGGCAGGTGCAGCTGCTAACCAGAGGCCTGCTGGAAGGAGCATCGCGTGTGTGATGCAGCTTGACACACTACGGTGCAAACTTAAGACAAGGCTCATCCCATGAGCTGATAAAAATGACAATCCACTCGAAACTGTTATATCCACAATAATGGTTTCACCTCTTGTGACTGTAAGAAGCCTTATTGTTAATAATTTTTTCTCGCAGCGTTGCTGCCCTCTCCTTAACAAGAACTAATCTGAAAGGATATTCTTCCTACGCACGCACAATCGCACCTCCCCGCGAGGTATTTGAGCGGTATCTTACGTATATGTATAAAGTGTAGATGGCTGTTGATGAGGGTGATGGGTAAAGGGTTATGTATAGGTTGTTTTGTTGATGACGAGAGACGGTGAGATTCGGTGCCAGCGCATAGCCTGTCGCTCCCGGGGAGAACAGAATGGACCGCCGAGCTTGTCCATACCGAAGTACGCGTGACGACCAGCAGTGTCACATGTCCTCACTCTGACACTCAGCGGAGAGATGTGGAAGACTGGGACGAAGTTTTCTGAGCAGGAATTTTACGCTAACATCTCTCCACCCGTCCCCCTTTCCTCCACCTCTTCTTACCCGATCAAATACTGGTGACGAAAATTTCTAGTTAGACCCGTCGTCCTCCCGAATGTGAGTCCAGATTCTTGTCGCTGTGTCCCCTTGCTCCGTACCAGGATTCGGATCGGCTACGTCTGAACCAAGTGCTGCCGCACAGATGTACCTCAGCGACCACGGCTGCAGAGGCGTATTTCCTGGCTACAAACTGAGCCTATTCATTTGTGAGGGAAGTAACGTAACAAATGTTTCATATTCGTCATCTTGATATATGAAAGACAATGTTACGACTGACTGACTCGCTCACTCATTGACTCGTCATTGCCCAGCCCAGGAACTTGATATTTGCAGAGGGTGTTGATTCTATACAATAGACGTTGTTTAAGCACGGATTTTTCGATATTCCACCCTAGGGGGAGAAATAGGGGATGAAAGTTTTTTTGAAAATATGTCGCTATTAAGGCAATAAATTGGCATGTGGTTTCTCAGTATAAAATAAAGAAATACGTGTTTCAGCATTTTTGGAAATTTAACCCCTGTGGGGTGAAATAGTAGGTGAAAGCTTTTTTTTAATAAATATTGTTAAAGAACTACTAAAGTATTTGTACAGCTACATCTATGAAAATGACTATTTTACTTCTCAGTTACAAATAAAAAGAAAAATACTTGTTTATGCTTCTGGAAGTTCAATCTCTAAAAGGATGAAATAGGAGATGGAATTTTTTATGAAAATATTCCATTATGGAATGATTTTTAAAGTTAAATGTATTAAAATTTGAATATATGTTTCACTGTTTAAGGAAATTCCACCCCTGTGCGAGTGAAATACGGGATGTAAGTTTTTATGGAAATATTTCATTGTGCAGTCACTTTTGGAGCAAAAAATGTGAAAATTTATATTTGACTTCTCTGTTAGAAATTTTAAAAAATATGCATTTCACTGATTTTTAGAAATTCAACCGCTAAGGGGGTGACACAAGGGGTGAAATATTTAATGAAAATACTTCATTGTGAAAGCATTTTTAAAGATAAATCTTAGAAAGTCGGTATTTACCTTCTCAGTTACAAATGAAAATAAAAAAGTTTTCACTGTTTTTGAAAATTCAACCCCTACGGGGGTGAAATAGGGCCGGTCTGATTCACTTACTTATCACTGGCCAACACAAACCTTTAAGGAGAGAAAGTTGAAATTTGTAGAGGTTGTTGATCTTACAAAAAATGGTTCAAATGGCTCTGAGCACTATGGGACTTAACAGCTTTGGTCATCAGTCCCCTAGAACTTAGAACTACTTAAACCTAACTAACCTAAGGACATCACACACATCCATGCCCGAGGCAGGATTCGAACCTGCGACCGTAGCAGTCGCGCAGTTCCGGACTGAGCGCCTAGAACCGCTATGTTGATCTTACACTGTAGGCATCGTTTAAGAAGGGGTAGTCCGAAATTCCTCTCCTAAGAGGGTAAAGTAGTGGATGAAAAGCTTTTTGAAAACATGTCATCATTGAGGCCGTTTTGAAGCTAGACCTTCGAAAAATGGTATTTGATATCTCGGTCAAGTATAACAAAAAAAATACGTGCTTCAGCATTTTTTGAAATTCAACCACTAAGGGAGTAAAATAGTGGGTAATAGCTTTTTTTGAAAATAGTCATTATTAAAGAATTACTAGAGCATTTTTTCAAGCACATCTATGAAAACTGGTATTTCATTTTTCGGGTGGAAATAAAAAGAAATACGTGTTTCACTGTTTTTGCAATTCATATCCTAAGGAGGTTAAATGGGGGAATGAAAATTTGTAAGAAAATATTTCGTTATATCAAAAAAATTAAAGCTAAATCTGTGAAATCTGGTATTTCATTTCTCGGTTATTTATAAAGAAATACGTGTTAGGGGATGAAAGTTTCTGCGGAAATATTTACACAAGAACCCAAAAGGCAGGACTAACGAAGACCTCGGACTCCAGCTGTCAGAATCGCTTTTTGATGAGAAGCACATTCAGAAAAGTCCTTTCTTCTATGGCCTTAATTAGCGTGAGAAGTTTAGAAGGCGTTGCAATTTGTGAACAACATAAAAATTCGATGAGATAAAAACAAAATCTGTGTAGACAGTACAGATTACGCGAGCAAATCGGCGGGCGCTGAACTAGTATTCTATAAACGTGTGTCGTGATACTTACCGTCATAGTTACGTGATACAAAAATAGCTGACGCAGAGAACAGCTGACCATTCCGTGCTCCCTGGGAGAGCCGTGTGGTTGTTCTGCGTGCGCCGGCGGATCCATAGCGTGCCCGAGGTCGTCCCGTGTGAATGGACTCATCAGTCACTAGCAGGCCCGGTTGTCGGCGCTACGCGGGCTGCGGGCTGCGTGCTCCGCGCACTGCCTCGCACTGCCGCAAACAAGACCACAGCAGGCTGCCCGGCGCATTCGTGCGACCGCGGCGGCCACTCCAAGTGCAGCGCTCTCCTAGTCCGCCATAATGAGCCATATGCATTTCGCGTCTTCTTTCGGACATACTTGAATCCCTCTCCATCCAGCAGCGTGTCGGTCCTGCGATCGTCTACATATGATAGACGTACTCACCTTTAACGTCTGCATGTTTCGTCACGATTCCAGAAAGCAGCGTGACTCATTTCTCCTTCTCATCGTCAGTAAATCTAATGGTATTACCATTGAGATGCTCCAATTTTCCGCCATCAATTTCCGTGCCTGGACTGCAAGGTTACCGCCCGCGCTGCTTTGAACAGAAACTTGGGCGTACCTAGTCACGTGACAAACTAATGTGGCAATGATTAACACAGTGACCAACGGCCAATGACGGCCGGTTGTATCGTTCGCTTTCTGGAGTTATACAGTTCGTGTGTTTATTGTGGCGATATCATATCGTCTTGTTCCTAATTTCTCAACGCCACAGAAATGTTTATCTCAGCCGTCCTATTCGAGCGCCTTTGAAAAACACGCACCTTCTTCTTAACGAAGTGTAGATAGAAATATTGACTCCTCGCCGCACAATCCGTCGTCGAAAGCATTATTTCGATTCCTTGAACCGTATTGCGACTGACCACGATGATGGAAATTCTTTTTATAGTGTAAGTAAAATCTTCTAGGGCAACGGTTCCCAAACCATGGGCCGTCGGCAGCGTTTCGCTGGGCCCGATCTTTGATCGAGAGTCGAAGAAAACATAGAAATTATATTGAGCTTGAAGGCCCCACTCATCAGTCAGCACAGAATGAAATAAGAGTTGAAATGCTTGCCACTAAAGGTCTTTTTTTTTTTTTTTTTAACGTTGAAAAAGACCAGTATCGTGTCACCAAGTAGCTGGAACTGTACACCCCTACAGAATGTGCAACAGGGCTTGTACGCAGCCTTTGTTGGCTAGTCGTGGCGCAAACACACAAGTGCGATAGTCCGATCGTAATTTGTCGATTTAATAGTTTCTCGGAGGCAGTTGTTCACAAGAACGACTTGCTCGAATTTTGCTCATTTAATATCCTTGCACAAGAAGGTAGGAAGAGTGTTTGGTATTTTACGTCCCGTCCACGGTTGAGATTGTTACTACTGGAGGGATGGAAGCACCTATCCCGGCATTTGCGTGGAGTGACCTGGATGACTGCAGAAAACAGATATCTGGGTGGCCGACCCGAGAACTAAATCTGGGTCTTTTTGAGTGCCAGTTGAGGACGTTAGCTAGTAACTTACTTCGCCCAGTTCCCGTGAAGATATTGCTGAATTACTGTTCACTGAGACATAAGAGCGGCTTTTGGACAAACTATACTTTTTATCAAATGGAATAACATGAATGCATTGAATGTAGACAGCGATTTGAGGCTGGAATTATCAAGTTTTAATTCCGATATCGATTCTCTCGTGGATGAATAACAATATCAAAAATCCCATTGATTTCTTTTTGACACTGACCACTCGGTTTTTTGTTTTCATCTAGCTCTGAGAGGTAAGTGAATATAATGAAAATCTTTTCGGTATAAAAAAAATCAATATTTTTGAGTCCTTCTTGTACATTGTTTTACTAATTAGTCCTACCGACATACGGGCCTCTAAGATTTTCTTACAGACTAGGTGGTCCGCACAGGTAAAAATGTTGGGAAACGCTGTTCTAGAGTGTTAGGCCGCATCGTTTTCCTCTTCAGTTTTTCTACTCGATCTATGTTTGGATCCCTCAGCTGGGATCATTTTCGAAATCTTGTGGCGTTCACGGTTAGGTGAACGCTGTCAAAGACCACCGTCGCGTTCACTTACAAAAGGCAGTTTTCTAGCCCTTACGCTGAAGAAGTGGGATTATGGGGTAACATTCCTCAGGCAACTATTGGCGGGCCATCGTCGTTGGATAGAAGAGAAACAGGCAAAACGAGGTAGGGGGAATATTTAGAAAAATATTATTGGCATACCGAAGAGGTGGCGTCCTCGACATTGTTTGTATTCTTCGCGTACCCCAGCTGCGCTTTTACTTCTTTGATGGCAGGAAGCCACGAAGCCGGAAGCCTACAGTCGTCTTCTCTATTGAAGTTACATTGATTTTCTTGTAAATCTCAATCGTTTCTCGGACTTTTCTTCCGTAAATATTGGTTGCATTGGCCACACGTAAGCTGTGGAAATAAATGTCTTTGTTGCAGTTCTCCTGATATCCCGCTACTGCAGCTTTCACGGTTCATTTTAACCGCGTGTGGTCTTCATGTTCCTTAAATACATTCTCTTACAGTCCTCTCCTTTCCGCCTATGTACACTCTGCCACAGCCACACGTCATTTCATAGACTCTCAAAGTAAGAGGTAATTAGTTGCGCCCGTTCTGCGTCGAAAAAAATTCATTCCAGCTGAAAAAAAGTGGCATGTATGTCATTCCCTGCATAGAATTCTACTCATGTAGTTAGTAACTCCGGTAATGAGCGCTAGCCGTAGCCGCGCGGTCTCAGGCGCCTTGTCACGGTCCGGAGGTTGGAGTCCTCCCTCGGGCATGGGTGTGTGTGTTGTCCTTAGCGTAAATTAGTTTAAGTTGGATTAAGTAGTGTGTAAGCTTAGGGACCGATGACCTCAGCAGTTTGGTCCCATACGACCTCACCACAAATTTACAAATTTTCAGTGAGCGCTAACCTAACAATGAGGAGCCAGTTCGTTTAAATGGTTCAAATGGCTCTGAGCACTATGGGACTTAACTTCTAAGGTCATCAGTCCCCTAGAACGTAGAACTACTTAAACCTAACTAACCTAAGGACATCACACACATTCATGCCCGAGGCAGGATTCGAACCTGCGACGGTAGCAGTCGCGCGGTTCCAGACTGTAGCGCCTAGAACCGCTCGGCCACCACGGCCGGCAGCCGGTTCGTCGTCCATCCTGTTAGCACAATTAAAATATTGTTCGAAAGTACTGTTTCATTACTAGGTATTTATTATAAGTTATATAAAGTAACCTTCATTTGCGAAAAGGTAAATAAGTTACTAAAATGTTTGACACCGCACTGACTCCACAATATGTTCAACTTCAATTCCCGTCTAACGCTATTACTTCTCGACGAGATTTTCCAGCAGTCATGATGGAGTCGTATAATGCTGCAGAGCGTGCCCAGTACTGTTTATGATTTCATGAATGCAAATCCGCTACTTCAGTTCAGAGACAATTCAGGACTAAATATCGCAAGCCACAACCTCAGAGACAAACTGTTATTGATTGATACAATCGTTCCACCGAAACTAGCTGTGCATCACGTAGGGCGCCGGGTCAGGGTCGGCCAGCAGTCTCCGACGCAGCAACTGTAACTGGCATATCGTACCTGGACATGCTTCAACATTATCTAATGCCTCAATTAAAACAGGATATAGGCAGGGAATTTATTTTCCAGGAAGGCGGCGCGCCACCAGATGATCATCGTGAAGTTGCCGCATATCTCCGTGAAAAAGTGCCAGCCGAGTGTGTGACGTATAATTTTATATATATAAATTTTCGGTGCCTACAGTGTCACGTACTTCAGTGTCACACAAATTTTTATTTTTAAAGGGGATCACGTAAGACTATTTCCATGGGTTCGCCCCTCAAATTTCTCCCTCATATCACAAAATTGTCGTCTGATATAGTACAAACTGAAAAAATAAATTCCTTTTAAAGCACAGTTTCGTATATAATTTATATTCAAAACCTTACACACCTGTGTCACAGAACAAATCCTACGTCGAGAATACTTTACATAAGTTTTAGTGGTAGAAATGCTTCCGATAATTATACAGTATTTAAAGTACATCAAAATATGAACAGACTGAAATTAAAAAAACAGTACATGAGACTATGTTAATCAATTCAACTGTAAAAAGCTAAGGAGCATATTATTAGCAAAATGAGAAATATGCAAAAGTGAAATGCCAAAATGAGCACTTCTCAATTGGGAGTAAATTAAAACAATCAGAATGGCTGAAAGGGAGCACAATAACATGAGCCATAAACGAATAAGAGCTAAGCAACTAAGCAAATAAAATAATAGGCAAAAATGAGATGCCAACAAAATGAGAGCTGGCCGAACTCCGTCGGCACTTATAAACGGTTGCGCTTGTGGCGGCATCTCGCGGCCCGTACGCAACACGCGCGCCTGCGATCGCAATGCATTCTTAGCGCTCTCGGCGGCGTCTAGCAGCCCGTACGCAAGTTGTGCGATTGCTGTCGCAGGTCGACCCTTAATCTATGATGTTACAAGTGCTGGAATAATATCCTGGCCACCATGATCACCTGATTTAACCACAATGGACTTCAATGTGTGGGAGGTTACATTAAAGATAAAGTGTTTGTTCCTCCACCTCCGTAAATGTCGACGAGGTGCGAAAACGGATAACACGACTAATTGCCGTCATACAGAAAGACTTGCTTCATAGGATTTGCCAGGAAACTGATTATGGATGGGACATGTGTCGTGCTACAAAAGGTAGCCACATGGACCTTTTATAAAGGAAACTTGAAGATATACTGCATTGCTGTAGCAAACATTTCTGAAGTTACTTAACTTTCCATTATTAAAGGTTACTTTTATATAACTAATTTACAAATATCCTGTTAATTTCTTTATGGTTGTTTAACCTCCACATCAATCAGTCGCTGTCTTCATGCGACGGATGGTGGGTGGCCAGCAGATGCAGTGATGAAAAGAGTGTGGGGCCGATACGTTGTCATCCATAGTGACGAAGGAGAAGGAGGAGGAGGAGGGCAAGGGGGGGGGGGGGAGAGGTGTAGCACTCAGCAGTACGGAGTGGCCGAACGGCCGCAGAGGCGAGCGCCGTAACCCGCTGCCCCAGCCGCATCGCTATGTAAGTGACGTCCTATTTGGACGGCCGCAGCAGTGATGCCCGCCGGCAGCCGTCCCGGCGGCAGGTTATTGAATTTGATGGCCCGTAAAGGGCGGTCGCGCAGGAGGAGGACCAGCGCGCCGCCGTCCACCCGAACTGTGCTACGGACTGCAAGCTGCAGCCTGGTGAGTGTGTAAGAAAACTCACCGCAGTTCACGGTAGCGGCGGGACAAACGCCTCGTTTTTACCAAACGATTGGCAAGTCGATTGTTTCTTTGTTTAGTCGATTTTTTTCAGTCGAATGAAACAACCGTATGAAATTAGTCTCTGCGGCCACGTCTGATATTTGAACGCTTTCCACTCTCTCCTTGGGAATGAGTAGTTTCACTCGATGTGAGACAGCTGACTGACCCAAGTCTCTGACGTTTACATCTATACATATAGTAATATTGTAGCTGACCGATGTCTGTACATAGGAAATATTTAAGAAAACTTAATAGGAGGAGGTCTTTATAATAGTAACCGAAGCCAAAACAATTATTTGTAAAATTTTTGTTTGTAAATCTGTCTGTCCGCCCGTATGTTTGGCCACGCGTTACGCATCAACTACCGCACGAAATTGGTTGTGGTTTTCCCAGTTGTATTGTTGGTCAAACTTAACATCTCGTACGTGTTTCATCTTGATACGCCGCCTAGAATTAGAGTTACCTAAACACACAGTGTTTTCTTCAACTAGGCAGTACGGCGAAATCTGAATCCATAGGAGATATATGGAAACTGTCTTAGGAACCTTTAGATGTTTTTCTGTGAAAACAGTTTTGCTGTAGTCAAATTTATGGTCGAGAGAGAGTTTTCCATGAAAATGAGTAATATCGTCAATTTTTTTTATGGGGGTAGACTCGGTTTCGTGTAAGGATCGTTTCATTATATTGGCAGAAATTGGACGAAAAAATCGGGACACCAGAAGTTTTATAAAACTTAACGATATACCCTAGGATAGAAATAATAGAATCCGTAAAAAGTAGTATTTTGGAAAGTTTTTCAATAATAATAATAATTCAATCCCGTTATCCACAAACTTTCTTGAGTCGGTGTAACTATTACCATTGATAAGTATGTCGAGTTGACACTAAGAATCACTTTCGTACATTCCTTCAGAGGATGTCATTGTTCCTTAGCGATATAAATGAACTGATATAATTGTTATGATTTTGTATTGGTGTCTTTGTTCGTTTAGCTTCTTTCATTCTTCAGTTGGTGTAATTATTATCATTGATAAGTTTGTCGAGTAGTAATAATGCCTACCCCACGATTACATTTGCGTGGATCTCAAAGTCGCATGAATTTTGAAAAATCCTGAAACTGATTATCAGTGAGAATAACTGATATAAAAAACTGAAGGTGATGCCGTGAAACGGACGCAACGGTAAGGAACTGATGTGTTTGTAAGCACAGATTCTTTAATTTTAGTTATTTCGTAAATACAACGCTAGGCTGTTCCCTTACCCAGGTCTGTTGACATTTCATATTTCAAATATCTGTATCTGTGCTTACAAACGGATCAGATCTTTACCGTTGCGCCTTTTTGACAACTTCACCTTCAGTTTTCCACACCCGTATTTCTCACCGATAAGCTTCATGATTTTTCAAAACTCATGCGGGTTGGAGATCTAGGCGGGCGAAGTTGCGGGAAAAAGCTAGTCTGTTACATGAATGTTTTCACTCAGTCTCTGCGTTTGAATGATTTCATTTACATACTCTTTCAGGCTTTTCGGTTATAAGGGAACATCGACTAGAGTTGCCAACATTTCTACAGACAAATAACATACCTTATTGCGAGAAGAGGTGAATAAAAAGCATGTTTCTAAAATAACCGCTATTTTATGTTTCGTATTTAGGAACATTCAGCAGTCCATTGCTGGATACTTCGCGAATTTGTGAACGAGAGTAGATTTGCTGAGAGCCCCTTCATACAAGCAGAAGGTTACTATTTCTATTAACCCCGTCCTCCTCCTCCTCCTTCTCCCCCTAACGCCAGCAATTAGCTACCTAGCGTGCATGACTCGCAGAACAGAGCGCATGCCGCACTTCGTTGCCACGAGAGCAGCCGACAGGAGAAAGTAGTAAGCGCATGCTGAGTGACGGCTGCAGCCAGGGGCAATACGCTCCACCACTCCGCTGCCCCAGCTGCCCTTGACGGCAGCGCAGCAGATGATGTAACACGTCACTCACAGCAGTCCAGGCGGGTGCGGACCTGGGTAGTATCAATCAGACAGTTCACTGTGATGGTTGGAGAGAGGCTTAACTATAAAACTGAGGTACCAATAGGGTATCTCAAATAGAATGACCTCATTTCAGAACTCCACATTTATTGATAAAAACGTACAACAAACATGGGATTAGTTGTAAAATACTTACAAAATCTTAAAGTTGTAGCTATGCTACTGCATAATCTCTACGTGTCCACCAGCACAGCACGAACAACATCCAGACGATGGCTAAATTCTTCATAAACTTTACATATCGTATCTGCTTTTACAGAAGTTATGGTGGCTGTTATTCTGTTGTCCACTTCTTTATCACGAGGTAAAGAGGAGATGAACACACCTTATTTCACACGTCCCCACAATTCTCATAATGTTAGATCCGGCGATCTTAGAGGCCAAGAATGCAGGGCAGTATCTCGATGTCCCTTGCGCCCTATCCAGGGTTGAGACAGATTTTCTATGAGAACCTGACATATATTATTGTGCCAGTATGGTAGAGCTTTTGTTGAAAAATCCAATTCTGCAGCATTTGAAGATAGCTCATTCCAGTCACTGTAAAGATGCGAAAGTACACTTTTTCGCAAGGAATTGCACCTCTTCCGTCCTCAGTGACATCGTGAGGGTTCTTCAGTCCCAATAAGCGCGCATTATATCGTTAAATGTTGCTTCATCCATGAAAATTTACAGTGTTAGAAATGTATTGTCTTCCACTTCTTCTAGCAGAGCATTGCTGAAGTCAATCCGTTACCTTTTATTACCAGCCCAAAGAGCTTGCATAATCGTAGTCTGTATGGTTTATAGACCAAACGACGCCTTAACATTTGCCAGACAGTCGTTTAAGGCATTACCAATTCTGTGCTGCGAATAGGCTTCGTGGACACTGCTCAAACGTTTGCCGAATTATTTCCACCACGTCATCAAAAGTGCGAGGTCGACCTGGACCCTTATCTTTGCACAAGCATCCTGTCTCTTAAGACTGGCGATACTAAAGACGAATTTTTCCTTTGGGTGCAAGCAGATCAGTGCCAAAACGCCGACGAAAAGCACGCTGGACCGAAATCATTAGCTCATTCTTTGCAAACTGAATCACACAAAACGCCTTCTGTTGACTGATTGCAAACTGTGAAGACGCACTGACCGACGTTTAACGGCAATTTTCTGAAACTTTGGACCACGCTCATTCAACCAGCTAAAATTTCCTTGCCGACACGTCTTATGTTTCTTAATGATGGCCGTCCAAAATCAGGTCATTCTTTTTGAAATACGCTGTACTACTCCATGCCTCTGGAACACTATCTGTTACTTTTCAAAGGCTGTAAAATGTAAACAGGCTTATGATCTGTACGTACGCAGTCGGTAATGCAATTTTCTGCGCCATATATTTACCATTCACACAAAAATGGCTAAAAAGTTGTTTGAGTGCTAGACTCAAATGGTATTTAATTGATGAATATCATCACACGTTCTTATAAAATCAGTCGCTAAGATTAGGTATTTCCTTTTTTTATGGCGGTTCTTTTGTGCTCAACTTTCTACCCCAAATGATACATCAGCTTTTTTAGTTGGAACAACTTGATCTGCAGAAATGCATTAATCAGTTTTAAATGATGAAAATAACAAGTCTGTTCAGTAAATAACTAAATGAATGTGCATAATTCTTATTTCGACTTTGGCACACTTCCCTCTGTGGGTAGGGATACTCTCAGGCAGTATGTTTACCTGGGTTGTATACCATTGCTTTAGTTCAACCGATGAAAGTGTTACTGATTAGGGGACTGATGACCATAGATGTTAGGTCCCATAGTGCTCAGAGCCATTTGTTACTGATTTGTTTCACTCATAAGAATGAACGGACATATCATTCAGCTAAAACACTAAAAACTGGTCAGTCAATATGCAGACTACGTCCGCTGCTTTCATTCGGTTGCTCCCATCGCCTTGTATCGCTCGAAAGGAATGAGTGAATAATACACTGAAGAGCCAGAGGAACTGGTATACCTGCCTAATATCGTGTAGGGCCCCCGCGAGCATGCAGAAGTGCCGCAACACGACGTGGCACGGACTCGACTAATGTCTGAAGTAGAATTGGAGGGAACTGACACCGTGAATCCTGCAGGGCTGCCCATAAAGCCGCAAGAGTACAAGGGGTGGAGAACAGCACGTTGCAAGGCATCCAAGATATGCTCAATAATGTTCACGTCTGGAGAGCTTGGTAGCAAGCGGAAGTATTTAAGCTCAGAAGTGTGTTCCTGTAGCCACTCAGTAGCAATTCTGGACATGTGGGGTGTCGCATTGTCCTGCTGCAATTAAATGCTCAAGTCTGTCGGAATGCACAACGGACATGAATGGATACAGGTGATTAGACAGAATGCTTATGTATGTGACACCTGCCATAGTTGTATCTAAACAAAAAAAAAATGGCTCTGAGCACTATGGGACTTAACATCTATGGTCATCAGTCCCCTAGAACTACTTAAACCTAACTAACCTAAGGACAGCACACAACACCCAGCCATCACGAGGCAGAGAAAATCCCTGACCCCGCCGGGAATCGAACCCGGGAACCCGGGCGTGGGAAGCGAGAACGCTACCGCACGACCACTAGATGCGGGCATGTATCTAGACATATCAGGGGTCCCAACTGCACACGGCCCACACCATTACAGAGCCTCCACCAGCTTTAAGAGCCCCTGCTGACATGCCAGGGTCCATGGATTCGTGAGACTGTGTTTATACCCGTACTTGTCCACCCGCTCGATACAATCTGAAACGAGACTCGTCCGACCAGGCAACATGTTTCCCGTCATCAATAGTCCAATGTCGATGTTGACGGGCCCAGGCTCCGAAGGCCCATATCAATGATGTTCCGTTGAATGGTTGGCACGCTGACACTCGTTGATGGCGCTGCATTGAAGTCTGCAGCAGCTTGCGGAAGGATTGCACTTCTGTCACGTTGAACGATTCCCTTCAGTCGTCTTTGGTCCCGTTCTTGCAGGACCCTTTTCCCGGGCCCCGCAATGTCGGAGATTTGATGTCTTACCGGAATCCTGCTATTCACTGTACACTCGTGAAATGGTAGTACGGGAAAATCCTCAGTTAATCGCTACTTTGTAGATGCTGTGTCCCATCGCTCGTGCGCCGACTATAACACCACGTTCAGGTTCACTTAAATCTCAATAACTTGCAATTGCAGCAGCAGTAACCGATCTAACAACTGCACCAGAGATTTGTTTGCTTATATAGGCGTTTCCGGCCGCATTGCCGTATTCTGCCTGTTTACATATCTCTGTATTTGAATACGCAAGCCTATACTAGTTTCTTTGGCGCTTCAGTGTAATTCCACGAGTACACCAAATTACAACCAGCTGATTCGACTGTTTTCATTTAATTTCTCGCATAGACTGGTTTCACTAAAAGGAATGAATAATACAATCTTATACGAAGACTACATCCGAATAAGATCGAGCAGCAATGTCGCGATACGACAAACCGCAATCGCGATAGGCTACAATCCGACCTTTATCAAAGTCGGAAACGTGATGGTACGCATTTCTCCTCCTTACACGAGGCAACACAACAACGTTTCACCAGGCAACGTCGGTCAACTGCTGTTTGTGTATGAGAAATCAGCTGGAAACTTTCCTCATGTCAGCACGTTGTAGGTGTCAGCACCGGCGCCAGCCTTGTGTGAATGCTCTGAAAAGCTAATCATTTGCATATCACAGAATCTTCTTCCTGTCGGTTAAATTTCGCTCTTTAGCGCGTCATCCTCGTGGTGTAGCAATTTTAATGGCTAGTAGTGTAATTATTTGCTACCATGTCGTGCCTATAAAATAAGGTGGGCGATAGCATTTTCAACGACTGTCTTGAATGTACGATCTCGTGTAAGTGTCCAGATAAATATGTTACAAAATGTGTCTTCTTTGATTTTTACTGTCGTCAGCAGATACAACAGTAAACCTGATTTTTTTTATTTTAGTTTATAACAGTCGACGCAATACCTAGTAGATAGTGTCGGAAGTTCCATGCGGCTTTTCGCGGATGATGCTGTAGTATACAGAGAAGTTGCAGCATTAGAAAATTGTAGCGAAATGCAGGAAGATCTGCAGCGGATAGGCACTTGGTGCAGGGAGTGGCAACTGACCCGTAACGTAGACAAATATAATGTATTGCGAATACATAGAAAGAAGGATCCTTTATTGTATGATTATATAATAGTGGAGCAAACACTGGTAGCAGTTACTTCTGTAAAATATCTGGGAGTATGCGTGCGGAACGATTTGAAGTGGAATGATCATATAAAATTAATTGTTGGTAAGGCGGGTACCAGGTTGAGATTCATTGGGAGAGTCCTTAGAAAATGTAGTCCATCAACAAAGGAGGTGGCTTACAAAACACTCGTTCGACCTATACTTGAGTATTGCTCATCAGTGTGGGATCCGTACCAGATCGGGTTGACGGAGGAGATAGAGAAGATCCAAAGAAGAGCGGCGCGTTTCGTCACAGGGTTATTTGGTAACCGTGATAGCGTTACGGATATGTTTAACGAACTCAAGTGGCAGACTCTGCAAGAGAGGCGCTCTGCATCGCGGTGTAGGTTGCTCGCCAGGTTTCGAGAGGGTGCGTTTCTGGATGAGGTATCGAATATATTGCTTCCCTTTACTTATACCTCCCGAGGAGATCACGAATGTAAAATTAGAGAGATTAGAGCGCGCACGGAGGCTTTCAGACAGTCGTTCTTCCCGCGAACCATACGCGACTGGAACAGGAAAGGGAGGTAATGACAGTGGCACGTAAAGTGCCCTCCGCCACACACCGTTGGGTGGCTTGCGGAGTATAAATCTAAATGTAAATGTAAAAATCATTTCCAGACCATAATTCGTTATCTGAACCAGCTACATTAACCTTTATCGACCATCTTTGTATCATCACGGAAGCGCCTTGTAGTGGGTACCTTGTAAACTCAGCCTATAACTTACGCTACCCGCGGAACCGTCGACGTATGCGGGCTCGTCTCGTAAGGTGGCAATGCATAATACGAGGGCTGTCCAGAAAGTAAGTTACGATTGATCGCGAAATGAAAATCACAGTGAAAATCAGAAATGTTTCATTTGTAACAGTTAGCTACACCTTTCAGCTACTTCTCTACGTAGTCGCCGTTCTGACTCAGACATTCGTCGTAGCGTTGTACCAACTTTCCAATACCCTCATCATAGAAGGCAGCCGCCAGTGCTTTCCGCCAATTCTCTAAGCTGGCCTAAAGCTCGTTGCCTGTGCCAAAATGTTGTCTTCATAGCCAGTGGTTCGTTTGAGCAGAGATGAAACTCAGTGGGAGACAATTACGGGCTGTATTGTGGGTAACCAAACATTTCCAATTGAAACGATGCAGGAACATCTTCATTGCCCCTGCAGAATGAGGCTGAGAATTGTCTTGAAGAAGAAACCGCACGACAGCTATGTAATGTTGGTTGCATAGCTTCGGCGGAAAATTCTCACCAGGCCCTCGTACATGGCGGGAGACACTGTTTTCTATAACATCTTTACGCGCTCACTGAGAGCTCAGGAATGAAAAGAGCGACATAATTCTACCTTGAGTCATACTAGAGACACTGCCCAACACTTCTTTGCAAAGCTTTATCGGATTTTCATAGTCGTTTCCATTTCGCGACCGATCGTAACTTACTTTCTGGACAGCCCTCGTACGTGCGCTGCTTCGAACGAATGGACGTTTGTTTTACGTCGGGCGGATCTGTCTCGTATTGGCAGATAACGTCTATTCATCATATCATCGCTGCCACACACCACCAGTCGTTCCTTGGTGTGCATCGTCTATTCTAAACGTGTAGCGGACTGCGTTCAACATTCGTAATTTTCACGTTCACATTTATTTTCTGTAGTCTCCAGTGTGGAACTAGGGAGACCGATAAGTGTTTGGATGATACCTTTCGGAAACTACGCTCAAATTTCAGAGAAGAAAAAGTGATTCTGATACAGATTTGTACACCTTCCATGCGCAGAGATCGACTGACTATCACTCTTGGCATTCAGAGGCTTTCTGTGTGAACAAAACAAATGGCCGAAATGTAATACACATTTATTATTTTTTTTATTGGCTAAATATTTCAGAGTAAACAATGCAATATAGCTGCTTTGCCTGTTTCCTTATGCTTTTCTCCTTGTACTATGGCGGTGGAAAATGAAGAGGTAAGATGAAAAAACAAATGGTGTTACGAGGGGAGAGGAATTTGGAGTATATAAACAAGGAGTGGGAGGAGAAACATTGTGGTTGACGCCGATAGAAACACGGAAACTAGTCATTAGTTTGTAAATTAATTCCGGATACCAGTAATAGAACTGCCAAACAACGCAAGCAGCAGCAGAAGCGACGACAAGAAGAATGGGATCTTAAAAGGTGGTCAATGTCTCCAGGAAGAAGCCTGTGTGCCCATCTCTTTACGTCTCCCAATATTACGTAGATTTATATCAATATTTTGATGATAATTCTGTAGAACCTCAAAATGTAGTGTACCGTAATGACTCAGTCAGGTCAAAACTGATGCACCGTTTTGAATGTTGCCATTTGATTAAAATGTGTCCTTGCGTGTAGCAACAGCAGTTACGAAAATTTCGTTCGTAAGGCGCACCAGCCTCATGCAATGGAAATGATCGGAGAACAGAACAGACAGGCCTACAAGAAACAAATTTTTTTGGTGCCTAGGATTTTAGAACCGGTTTTGGATCTATCTTGGGAGCTGAATCTAATTGTGAGATTAGTGTTTCTCTCTATCTGTTTCACATCTTTAGTTCAATTTTTTTACCATGCAGCTCTACATGAAATATGCAATTTTAACTCCATTTTGCACAGTTCTAAATCACGTATGCAAGGATTCGTTTCCGTGTTGTTTAACAGAAGTGTGTGTGCGTGTGCGTGTACAAAATAGCGTGTACTACTTGCAGTGAGATATTTTCTTGTTCAGTCTTTTATCACAAATCTTCTAACAGTCCCGCTGCTGAATAGAAACAGCGATCAAATAAGATTCTATGGCCATAGGATTTTGATAACACGTGAGGATGATGTATGTTAGGTGGAAGATTATTGTAAATTTGCGTCGCGCTGTTTATAATGGAATTACTGTAAGATAGGTCTTGCTGATAGTATATGGGACTTTCCTTTTTGTCTTATAACGCGTTCATGGTGACGTTTTTATTTATATTTACTACAGACAGAACAAGATGACTAACATATGGACAAGGCAGGAAACGAGCATTTTAATACGAGGGCTGCTCGTAAAGTAAGGAATGAGAAATGGAAACCATAGTGAAAATCAAAATTGTTTTATTTGCTACAGTTAGCTACTTATCTCCATAGTCGCCGATCAGACTTTGACGTTTGTCGTATCGTTGTACCAAGTTTCCAATACCCTCGTTATAGAAGGCAGCCGCCAGTGCTTTTCGCCAATTCTCTACGCTGGCCTACAGCTCGTTGTCTGTGCCAAATGTTGTCTTCATAGCCAGCGGTACATGTGAGCAGAGATGAAACTCAGAGGGAGACAATTACGGGCTGTATTATGGGTAATCAAACATTTCCAATTGAAAAATCCCCCTGCAGAATGCGGCTGAGAATTTTCTTGAAGAACAAAATGTACAACAGTTATGTAATGTTGGCTGCATAGCTTCAAGCGAAATTTCTCACCAGGTCGTCATACTTGGTGGGAGACACTATTGTTGTAGGTATCTTTATGTGCTCCCTGTGTGCTCAGAACTAAAAAGAACGACGCAACGCGATCGACGAGCATGCTAAAGACACTGTCCAACACACCTGTGCAAACCTTCATCAGATTTTCACTGTGGTTTCCATTTCGCGATCGATCGTTCGTTACTTTCCTGATAACCCTCGTAGATCTGAAGTAGGAATTTTACACTCGTCCATTTCTAAAACAAACGGGGTGATTTGTGAGCCAGATACAGCCGACAACTGTCTCTGAAGCGCGCTGTGAGCATGTACACCGCGTTTAGACACGCGTACCGTGTGCACAAGGCGCATCGTCTCTGAGCGTGCAGCAGCACGCTCGACAAGGCACGCTCAAAGTTGACGTTCGAATGTTCGGTCCGTGTGCCGACGGGTTTACCATTGACACGCTAGGATTAAAACCTGGTTCTTTAAGAAAGCAAGCACAGCGCTAAACCACCCCGTGCGAACAACACTCAGATAATTCACGTTTTAAATAAAACACCACATAGGAAGAAAAGCACCGATGTTTCGCACAAGTTCCTGGGTTAGGCGCTACACATCACTGCCCCAGACCAGCCCCCACTCTTCCCTCTCTCTCTGTGCGCGCGCGAGTGTGTGTGTGAGTGTGTGTGTGTGTGTGTGTGTGTGTGTGTGTGTACGCCTAGATGAAGGGTAACGTCGCCTCTGAGACTCAGAAATGGCTCGTTCCGCAGGCAGGACGCGTTTTCAGTGGCCCAGAAGCAGAATCAATAAGCACCCCCCCCCCCTACACACACACACACACACACACACACACACCGCAGTAAATAACGCGCTGCTGCGGTATTACATGGTTCCGGCGGTCGGGCAGCACGGCCTCGCATGAATACATTCATACGGCGCCCCCCATGCTAACGCGGAGAAATAAGATTCATGTCGGCGAGTGTACATCCACTCTAGGCACCCGGGCAGCTACCGCTGCCTCCGCTGCTATATTCTGCGAGGAAGTGTAACGCAGTTATGATTTTGTTGCGTGAATTATGGGCATTAAACACTTGTGAAAAATGCGAGGAACATCTTCGGAATGGGATAAAAAACAATTCCTAAAATAAAAAGTAAGATTCATTGCTCGTGTCGTTAACTTTAACGCGTGCAGTGTTTCAATTTTCATTTAGAAGAAAAAAATATTTCACTTTTACACGGAAACGTAAATATTCCGCTGATATTTATGAGCCATGACGAGCATAATAATAGCATAACGTAAATTACGCTGCGTAAGGTAGTCGGGGTCGTTGCAATGTGATGCTTTGCTATGTAATAGAAGCGGCTCGATGACCCATCGCTGGCATTGCGCTAACAAAGAATTTTCACGATGTGTTTCGGTGGCTATACTCCAATATGTAACTTGCCTATATGTAACAAAAAGGCACAGATTCCGATAAGAATGCAAAGAATAACAACACACTGTGGTACTTGATCAAAAAAGGCTTAAGTTATAATAGCACAGCTGAAAGGATGGATACTGCATACAAATGACTTAGTCATAGCCTATAGGGTTATTTTCAGAATTAAACGTTCTAGTGGCTATGGCTAAGCCGTTTTCCCCAATAATATTTCCTCCAGGATCGATCGTCCCGCAAGATATACAGCAAACTACCTTGAAATTTGGAAGTCAGGGGGTAGGTAGTGGCGGAAGTGATGCTGTGAGCGAAGGTCGTAAGTCATGCTCAGATAGCTCACAAGGTAAGACCATTGTCCGCTTAAGGTCAGACCTCGGATTCAAGTAATGGGAACCTCAATAAATGCAATTCTTTACAGTTAAGTATATATATATATATATATATATATATATATATATTTTCTATCCACAGCCGTTTGGCCTGGGCGATGGTGAGTGAGTCAGTCAGTCAGTCATTTACCATATATATATATATATATATATATATATATATATATATATATATATATATACCATCGCCCAGGCCAAACGGCTGTGGATAGAAAATTGAAATTTGGAGATGATATGTATCTCATACTGTAGGCATCGTCTAACAAGGGATTATATTCCAGCCCGAAGGAGGTGAAATAGGGGATGAAGGTTTTTTTTTTTTTTAATGTCGCTATTAAGGCAATTTTGAAGTTAGACCGACGAAAATTGGTATTTGGTGGCCGCGCGTAATGGCAGCGACAGGCACCAGACGGGAAAGAGCGGCGAGGTTTGGGCGGAGCGAGCACATCATTACGGGCTGTGCCGTGGCCCGCGCAACAGGCGCACAGCCGCGGCCACAGCCATCGCCGGCTGCAGTCCGCAGGCCCGCCTGCGCTGCCCGCTATTTGATGGCCCGGCGTCGCGGCGCCAAATTAAATTCCTGGCCGCCGCTCCGGGCGCTGGCCGCAGAGCTCGCGTTTCCATTACAGGCTGGCGGCCGCTGCGTCCTCAGGCTCCTCGGCCGCGTCTCCAGTCGCCACTGCGCTCGGCGTCGCTCAGACGTCGTTACACTTGCATGTGTGTGATGTTGTTGCTATGTGATCAAAATCCTATGGTTACTCTACTGAAGCCGACCTATGTAACGCTGAGCTGTGCATCTCATGGTTGAATTAACAGACTGGCCGGGGTGGCCGAGCGGTTCTAGGCGCTATAGTCTGCCTCGGGGATGGATGTGTGTGATGTCTTTAGGTTAGTTAGGTTGAAGTAGTTCTAAGTTCTAGGGGACTGATGACCTAAGAAGTTAAGTCCCATAGTGCTCAGAGCCATTATTTCTTTTTTTTTTAATTAACAGTTGCTAAACTGAGGTGTCAAGAGTTGTGGGATAGCTAAATGCACATATAGAGGTGTCGGTGGTATTGCTTACACAAGGTGTAAAACGGCAGTGCATACGTCAGGAGCTATCACTTGTATTCAGGTTATTCATGTGAAACGGTTTACGATGTGATTATGGCTGCACGACGGGAATTAACAGACTTTCAACGCGGAATGGTAGTTGAAGCTAGACGCGTGGGACATTCCATTCCGTAAATGGTTAGAGAATTCCGTATTCCGAGATCCGCACCGTCAAGAGTGTGCCAAGAATACCACACTTGAGGCATTGCCTCTCACCACGGACAACACAGTGGCAAACAGCTTTCATTTACAGCATGAGATTTTCACTCTGCGGCGTAGTGTGCGCTGATATGAAACTTCCTGGCAGATTAAAACGGTGTGCCGGACCGAGACTCAAACTCGGGACCTTTGCATTCGCGGGCAAGTATTATACCAACTGGCAGAAGCAAAGCTGTGAGGACGGGGCGTGAGTCGTGCTTGGGTAAGTCAGTTGGTAGAGCACTTGCCCGCGAAAGGCAAAGGTCCCGAGTTCGAGTCTCTGTCCGGCACACAGTTTTAATCTGCCAGGAAGTTTCAGCCTTCATTTAAATGACCGAGAGCAGCGGCGTTTGCTTACAGACAGTGCTAACAGTCAAGCCACACTTCGTGAAATAACCGCACAAATCAATGTGGGGCGTACGACGAATGCACATTGGGACATTGCGGCAAAACGTGCCGTTAATGGGCTATGGCAGCAGATGACTAATTGGAAGTGCCTTTGCTAACACCATGGCATCGCCTACGGCGCCTCTCCTGGCCTCATGACGATATCGTACGGACACCACACGATTGGAAAACCGTGGCCTCGTCAGATGAGTTCCAATTTCAGTTGGTAAGAGCTGATAGTAGGGTTCCAGTGTGGCGCAGACCCCACTAACTCATGGACCCCAGTTGTCAATTAGCCACTGTGCAAGCTGGTGGTGGCTCCATAATGGTATGGGCTGTGTTTACATGGAGTCCAAGCCCAAGTGAACCGATCCTTCTACATGTGCAGCCATTATTTTTTTAACTTCATTTTCCCAAACAACGATGTAATTTTTATGAATGACAATGCGACATGTCGTCGAGCCACATTTCTTAGATACTGGTTCGTAGAACATTCTGGACAGTCCCATTGAATGGTTTGGGCACCCAGATCGGCCGGCATGAATCCCATCGAATATTTATGGCACATAATCCAAAGGTCAGTTCGTCGACAAAATCCTGCACCAGCTACACTCTTGCAGCGACGGACGGCTACAGTCGCAGCATCGATTAGTAGTTCTGCAGGGGACTTTCAACGACTTGCTGAGTTCATACCATGTCGAGTTTGTAACACCTCCGATTTATTATCCCGACCTGATCTGATCGAATAGCAGTCCAATATTTATTATTAACATGACCGTGAACCTAATGGGGCTGATAATCGAAATTGACTGCTACGGAAGTTGTTACTTTCCAGTTCGTTCTGCTCAATACTATAATTCTGATTGTCTGGTAATGAGGAACACCAACACAGTTTTACTAATTACGAACTTATATTCCTCTCAAAACACCAAATGAAAGAGACAGCCACTGCCTTCGTCATACATATCTAATTACGGCTAATCTCTGCACATGCATTCTTCATTTTCCATTATCGTCACACGCTAATCCAACACTGCAATCCAAGGTTAGGCCGGCGCGGTAGACGCGAAACCAAAAATCGGCACTAGTAACGTCACTGATCACTTTCATAATGATAATTCTTCACTTTCCCGGTATTAATCTATTACATAGGGGTCTAACCAAGGCGATGGCAACACCCTTCTCCGTTAAAGTCCTGTATTTCAACAATGGCTTTCACACACACACTAAACCCGCCAACTACACACTGTCGCATCTCGACACTCGCTCTCTCAACACGTCACAATCGATTGTTCCTCCTATCGACCTGTGCCAAGCGCAAAGTTATAGTAAGGGCCTATGGACCCCTTACAAGTTGCTGCACTTTGTCGGGCAAAACTAGGTCCGATACGATATTAGTAGATATCCCATGACTTTTGTCACCTCAGTGTGTGTGTGTGTGTGTGTGTGTGTGTGTGTGTGTGTGTGTGTGTGTGCGTGTGTGCGTGTGCGTGTGTTCAGCGTGCCTATAACAGTGTATGCAGTGCGACATCTGTGTGTGATTCTTACTGTTTATTCGAATAACTTTAGACACTGACCATGTCAGGTGCAGTTTTATTTGAAATTTGAACTAACGTGTTTTAATGAGCTTTACGCTGGTACAGTGACGAAGACGCGCATTTTTTCATATTACATGCTGAATTCACGTCTGTGAAAGCTGTGCGCTTTACCATCAGGCTCATAAGCAACAATTATTAGGGATACCATTAGATGGACTTCCTCCGCTTCAGTGTTTGAAACATAAGGTATGTGACTAAGGTTTCTCATTGTGACGGAGGTAGATTGAAAACACGCAAGGGGATAAAATTAGTTAAGAGCGCAAAAGAATAAGATAAAGTGTTCTCTTTAATAACAACGCCGTGCGGGGTATCCGTGCAGTCTAAGGCGTCTTGTCACGGTTCAAAAAAATGTTCAAATGTGTGTGAAATCTTATGGGACTTAACTGCTAAGGTCATCAGCCCCTAAGCGTATACGCTACTTAACCTGAATTATCCTAAGGACACACACACACACACACACACACACACACACACACACACACACACACACACACACACACACACGCCCGAGGGAGGACTCGAACCTCCTCCGGGACCAGCCCTGTCACGGTTCGCCCGGTTCCCCCCGTCGGAGGTTCGTATCCTCCCTCGGGCATGTGTGTGTTGTCCTTAGAGTAAGATAGTTTAAGTTAGATTAAGTAGTGCGTTAGCCTAGGGACCGATGACCTCAGCAGTTTGGTCCCATAGTCATTACCACAAAATTCTAAATTTTCAATTTAATAACAAAAACAGCCTACACAAGACAATGACTTCTCTAAAAAAATCTACGCTATTTTATGTAGTTTCAAATCTGCAGGACGAAACAGCCAGAAAATGTAATGGTAACAGATTTATTGTAAAGCATTTGTGTACAAAATATATTTTATAATAATTTCGTGATAATCGGCATTTTATTTGGCTAGACAGTAAAATTCAAAGGCTAAATAAAGAAAAAGAATACGTAGAGCGTGCTGCGCGTATTTCGAGGAAACTGTGTTGCACCTGTTTTGTACCGTAGTAGTACCTGAGGTTCGGTTAATCTGCATCAGCGTGAAGGAACGCTCGTGGTAGAATAATCGATTATCAGGGCCGTATGTGTCACACTGAAAGTTTCTCGCAACTTCCCGCACATAAAATCGCTGAATAACCCTCTACAGGTCTGTTTCATACCCAATTGCATTTTTCAGTTCTTTCTGTTGACCAACTTTTCCCCCTTCGCGCGCATTCTGTTACGTTAACGTGTCTGGGTTAGGAGCCACTTACTCGAAGAGGAGAAAGGAAGCAGTTGGCACTGACAGTGATACTGCATAACCAAGGTTACTGATGTCGGGCACAAGGCTTGATGGTCGTTTTTTATCTTCAGTAACGTGGCATTAAAATCGAAGGCCTCTGTATAAGGCAGCCATGCATCAAACTTTCAGCTTTCACATCAAGCGCAGTCGTCAGCAGGGAACGCGGTGGCGCAATGTTTAAAAGTCTCTGGACTCTCATTCTGGAGCGCAAGGTTAAATTCTCCGTCCTACTAACCAGATCTAGATTTTCCGTGGTTCTCTAAATCGCTCAAGATAAGTACTTGGCGGGTTCCCTTGAAAGGACACGCCCGATTTTCTCACCCTTTCTTTCCCAGTCCGAGCTTGTGTTTCGTCTCTAATGACCACTTCATCGACACACTATGAAATCTTTATCTCCGTTCCTTTAACAATTTTCGACATTTCTTCTGTATGTTAAGCATGACAGAATTTCTCTTTCGTTATCCGCTCATTTAGCGCAATATGCAGAGCTTTATATTCCGGGACAGGGAGGTAAGACAGACGTGAGTAGAAAGCACAGACAATATTAACATCAGGTGTATACCAACAAGCCTAGTTATGGTGTTTAGTAAAGCCCGCTACGATTCACCCTCTTTGCAAAGTGACTAGCACGGAGAATACTGCTAAATCAACTCTGAGCACTGTGTCCTCAGACACGGATGCAAGAGTGAAAACATAATTACACAATGAAGGCGAAGAGGACTGCTTCGTTGGTAAATTTTTCTCGTTGATTTATTACATGCCTTGCAGTTTAGTTAGAGATATCTTCCCGGTAGCCTATATCACTCGTTTAATGCTGATGATGGCGGTGACTAGCGTTAACGCAGACGTCGTAAGAAACTGTAAAGCAAGCGAATCACGCTATTCCAGATCCAGCCAACAGCAGTCTACAAGTTGGGAAGACTGGTAGGACTTATATTCCTCTCCACTACATTCCAGTTGACCCACATTCTCTCAGTTTTCATATAGTTCGCGACCGAAACGGATATTCGTTTTTACAAAACGTATACGTATCAGCAGAGTGGGGCACATGTTCTGCTAGTTCGTCCCTCACTGTTTACCAGCGAGAAACGACTGCAGCTGTAGTAGCGTTCAAAGAGGCACTAAAGCCATCCGTGAGCTTACGTGCGTTACAACAAATTCATACTGTCATTGGTTTGTTCCAACAAGTTCCGTGAATCAATTCATGTAACCCCTCTCTATGTTTCTAGCGTCCGATGTTGGTCTTTATCCCGGTTAGCAGAGATACTGGTGCAGTAAGGTTACTGCAGTACGCTTGTGAAGAAATTCTTCGGAATAATATGGCTTTTAAAATGCGACTTTTAATCATCTCACAAGGAAATGGTGAGCCATACCGCCCGCATGATTTGGCTACCTGTTGTAATCCGAACTAGTCCTCGATGGCAACAAACTCAAACGTGGTTGCAAGCGGCAGTTTCTTCCAGCAGCAGGGCAGTTATATGCGAACCAGAGCAGTGGCGATACACCATTTACACAGCAGCCTCTTCCTCTTCTGAAACGACACCAACCATTCTCCTGAACTGGATGGTTTTGGAGACATTCAATACTCTGAGATCTCATGTTTTGCCCCAAAACATTAGACTGTTTCGCAGACGGCCAGTGTCATACTGTTGGCTTCTGTCTCGGGAGTCTTCGGTCGACGTTAGTTTGCGGATTTTTCTGGCGTAGCGAGCACAAGTGGCTGGCATTGTCAAAGCGTCAGCCTCAATTGCTGATGGCGGTCCGCCACCAGCAGAAGAGGACGACGCTTCGACAATGCCAGCCACTCCTGCTGGCGAAGAGTCGGGAAAATCGTCAAACGAACGTCGGCCAAAGACGTCCGAGACAGAAGCCAACAGGCAGTTTGTCAACAAGTGGCCACGAAAGCCTCAATAATAACGGCTAGTATCATGTATGAGAATGTGACAGTTAAAAGCCACGGCGAACACCCCGAACATCGAGGCGAAAAGAGCGCGCTGTCCCCATTTTTTAGACATTGACGAGCCACAACATTATGACCACTGCCCACCGCGAGACAATGTCGGTTGGTGACGAGACGCTGTAATGAGAATATATAATCGGAGCACAGACGGATGGGAAATCATTCTAGTGATGATAAGGGCCACAAATAGGTAAATCCGCTGACGTAAGCGACGCTGACAAAGATCAGATTGTTATGGCCCGGCGCCTGGGAAAGAACATCCCGGTAAACGAAATTGATGTGCTGTTCATGCGTGCTACTGTCGTGAGCATATATGGCAAGTGGTTGAGGAATGGTGAAACCACAAATAGGCACAAAGTACACTACTGGCCATTAAAATTTCTACACCAAGAAGAAATACAAATGATAAACGGGTATTCATTGGACAAATATATTATACTAGAACTGACATGTGATTACATTTTCATGCAGTTCGGGTGCATAGATCCTGAGAAATCAGTACCCAGAACAACCACCTGTGGCCGTAATAACGGCCTTCATACGTCTGGGCATTGAGTCAAACAGAGCTTGGATGGCGTGTACAGGTACAGCTGCCCATGCAGCTTCAACACGATACCACTGTTCATCAAGAGTAGTGACTGGCGTATTGTGACGAGTCAGTTGCTCGGCCATCACTGACCAGACGTTTTCAATTGGTGAGGGATCTGGAGAATGTGATGGCCAGGGCAGCAGTCTAGCATTTTCTGTATCTAGAAAGGCCCGTACAGGACCTGCAACATGCGGTCGTGCATTATCCTGCTGAAATGTAGGGTTTCGCAGGGATCGAATGAAGGGTAGAGCCATCTGAAGTGTAACGTCCACTGTTCAAAGTGCCGTCAATGCGAAGAAGAGGTGACCGAGACGTGTAACCAATGGCACCCCATACCATCACGCCGGGTGATACGCCTGTATGGCGATGACGAATACACGTTTCCAATGTGTGTTCACCGCGATGGCACCAAACACGGATGCGACCATCATGATGCTGTAAACAGAACGTGGATTCATCCGAAAAAAATGACGTTTTGCCATTCGTGCACCCAGGTTCGTCGCTGAGTACACCACCGCAGGCGCTCTTGTCTGTGATGCAGCGTCAAGGGTATACCCAGCCATGGTCTCCGAGCTGATAGTCCACGCTGCTGCAAACGTCGTCGAACTGTTCATGCAGATGGCTGTTGTCTTGCAAAAGTCTCCATCTGTTGACTCAGGGATCGAGACGTGGCTGCACGATCCGTTACAGCCATGCGGGTAAGATGCCTCTCATCTCGACTGCTAGTGGTACGAGGCCGTTGGGATCCAGCACGGCTTTCCGCATTACCCTCCTGAACCTACCGATTCCATATTCTGCTGACAGTCATTGGATCTCGACCAACGCGAGCGGCAATGTCGCGATACGATAAACCGCAATCGCGATAGGCTACAATCCGACCTTTATCAAAGTCGGAAATGTGATGGTACGCATTTCTCCTCCTTACACATGGCATAACAATGACGTTTCACTAGTTATCGCCGGTCAACTGCTGTTTGTGTATGAGAAATCGGTTGGAAACTTTCCTCATGTCAGCTCGTTGTAGGTGTCGCCGCCGGCGTCAACCTTGTGTGAATGCTCTGAAAAGCTAATCGTTTGCATATCACAGCATCTTCTTCCTGACGGTTAAATTTCGCGTCTGTAGCACGTCGTCTTCGTGGTGTAGCAATTTTAATTGCCAGTAGTGTATTAGGCGTCCGTGCCTCATCACAGAACTTGGACGTCTGAGGCTTGCACGCTCTATACAGTAGGACAGGCGGCGAACTGTGGAAGATCTGACAACAATCCTTGGACAGGCGCACCTGCTTCGGAGTACATCGTTCAGTGCACGTTGTTGAATATTGGACCCCGCTACAGGTACTCCTTTCATGTTCCCATGTTGACCCAACGACATCATCAATTACGATTGTAATGGACTCGGGATCATCGAGACCGTACTATCGATCAATGGAAACCTGTCACCCGGTCGGATGACTCACGTGTCATGTTAAACCAGGTCATCCAGACGAACGGATGCTCGTGAAACACACCACAACACGGACGCAGTACTGTGGTGGAAGTATTATGCTGTGGAGGACATTCACCAGGGCTTCCATGGGACCTGTGATAGTAATCTTGACACATCACGTCAGCCGTCGACTACGTGAACTTCACTGCGCACCACCGGCATTGCTTCATGCTTGATGTCTTCCCCGACAGCAACGGCGGCTTCCTGTTCGTGTCACAAGGCCAGAATAGTTCTACAGAGGTTTAAACAGTGTACCAGCGAACTCACTTTGATGACTTGGCCACCAAATGCGCCTGATCTGAACACGATGGAACATATCTGGGGCACCATCGGGCTTAGTTCAGCGGCCACGTATCACCAGCTGGTAATCTGACATTTGCGTGATCTTTGTGTAGGCATCTGGTGCCACATACTGCCATAAACGTACCAACGACTTTTCGCATCAACACCACGCAGAATCGTTGCTGGATTGGGTTTCAAAACGTTATTATTCAGTTTGTCATTTGGTTTTGGTTCTACCTTTAAATGTAGAGCGAGCTGCTCCAGTTCTGACCCCCATATAAAGCGAGGGTCTTTTCAATCAAATATCAGCCAAGCTGCAGCGGCGAATATTTTGCTAGTGATTCGCGGTTCTAGTACGACATGTACAACTAATGGAAACATCTTAAGAACCTTGGCTGGAACAGTGGAATGGGATTTTTTAATTTAAATCTACGACAATATGTCCCGTTACAAAATTTTTAAACCTAATAGTATGTGAAAGTACTGGATGGTTATAATTAAATTGATGGTGAATACGGTATCAGAACTTTCGGACATTGATGATCTTGCAGCTCTCGAAGAATGAAATTACAATGAAATCCAGACCATTAGCTGCTTACAGGCGTTGATAAATGTCAGCGGGGACAGTTGAAAATATGTACCCTGACCGGGACTTGCTCCTGCTTGCACGGCACACGCTCTGTCCGACTTTCTTTTTTTTTTTTTTTTTTTTTTTCATTCTTGCTCGTTGTATTTGGTCCTAGCGGACGTTACATGACATTCATCGAGGTTCGTTGTTGATTCTTTCACTAGGTTTTTTTTTTATTACAGAGGCCGGCCAGCCAGCACTCTGACCGAACACGCTGAGCTACCGTGCCGGCGTTTGAGCCATCGAGTACACAGAATTGTGCGACTGCAGGGACGTGTCTGTCACGCTCCCCGTGAGACCCATATTTCCATCTTACTGTCCACACACTCCATTTGTAGTGCCCCTGCCCACTATACTCATTACTCGCGGCATTCAACACACGGGGAGTGTGACAGTGATACGTCCCTGCAGTCGCACTATCCTCTGTGTCCTCGATGGCTTAGTCGGATAGAGTGTCTGCCATGTAAGCAGGAGATGCCGGGTTCGAGTCCCGGTTGGGGCATACATTTTCAATTGTTCCCGTTGATATTTATCAACGCCTGTAAGCAGCTAATGGCCTGGATTTCATTGTAATTTCATAAATTCATGGTGTCCCAAATTCTGCAGTGCGGGCTGTATATGTCATATGACTCTGAAACATGGTAGGTATGTTCATTAATCGATGTGCTCGCGTAGTGAGCTGGAAAAAATAATAGCTCCACTTTCTGCCACCAGATGAAACTATGGCGCTGTAAACAGTCAGAATGTTATGTGGATGCAGGAAAAGGAGAGGAACGATCAAACACATGATAACGGTGTGTTAAATATGGTCTCCCGACTCGGCAACATACTGCATCTGTAACACGGTATGGTCGACAGTTACTCGCAGCACATCCACTGTTTCATCGTATGCTATCCTTCAGACAGACAGAGCCCGTGTACATCCCTGAGAGACACGATATTTCAGATATCTCCACAACCAGAAACCTCAAGGATATAGGTCAGGGATCTGGAAGGTCACACATCTTGAAATTGCCTAGAGATGATGCAGTTGTTACTGAATGTTTCTCGAAGCATGTCTTTCACCAGGTAAGAAACGTGTGGTGTCGCCCCATCTTTCATGAGAATAGTGGTACGGACACAGTCGCATTCCTGCGAAGCTGGAGTCACGCGTTGCACAATGAAGTCCTTATAATGTACAGAAGTCACTGTACATCTAACAAGCCCGCGAAGTGTCATCTCCTTGAAGAAAAATGGACCGAGAATGAAGGGGCATGTGAAACCACACCACACAGTCACGTGATCTGAGTACAGCGGATGTTCCTGCATAACATGTGGCGGAGTAGAATCAATCACATATGCGACATATCTGTGGATTCACGGCACCGTGCAGAGTAAAATGTGCCTCGATCAGCCAAAGAATATTCCCCGACCACATGTCACCCATTTCCACGCATACCAAAAAACGAACGGCTAAATCACGTAGTGGTAACCTATCTTGGGGCTTCATTTGGTGCACATTCTGAATCTTGCATGGATAATAATGTGAAATTCACCGCAAAATGTTTTGAACTGTTGACGAGGGGACAGACAGTTCCTGTGACATCTCGAGCAGTTGCGGCAGAATTTGAGGAATATGCTGCACGGTCGGCTACAGCTATAGCAACTTCAATAATTGCCGTGGGAATGGTTCAAATGGCTCTGAGCACTATGGGACTTAACTGCTGAGGTCATCAGTCCCATAGAACTTAGAACTATTTAAACCTAAGTAACCTAATGACATCACACACATCCATGCCCGAGGCAGGATTCGAACCTGCGGCCGTAGCGGTCGCGCGGCTCCAGACTGTAGCGCCTAGAACCGCTCGGCTACTCCGGCCCCGTGGGAATGGGCCACCTCTCTCCCCCTGCTGCACCAACTAATTCACCCGTTTCTTCGTATGACGGGCTTCGTTCCAGTTATTTCTATCGGCGATATGCCCACAATGCGCGCTGCTATTGCAGCCGTTCTCCTAAAACAACTTTGCCAGCAGTGCTCGTTCCTTCTTCTCAATAGCCATTGTGTTTTGTATGGAAAACTTCAAACTACGTAACCCTTTACACCAACAGTCATTTTACAAAAAAATAAACAGTCGTCACCACTCGGCAGACACCTTACTGACGTAAAAACAAGAATTTTTTGCTTACATCGCCATATTTTCACCTCGTGGCAGAAAGTGGAACTATTTTCTCCAGTATGCTCCGCTAGCGCAACGATTAACGAACACACCTACGATGTTACAGTGTCCTGCGATGTGTACGGCTCGCACTGCAACACTCTGAACACCCTCAGTGTAATTATAACCACCCAGCATATTTGCTTATGCGCATGCAGAAGTCGACGTCCATTGTACGCGATGCGATCGACGGCGACACCTGTTAATGACGCCAGTGTCTCCAGCAGTCAGTCACTTAAGTACTGTTGCTTGTTAGCTACATTTCTTGTAGTACGACTCCTCAAAGATGTGATAGTTCCACATTTAAGATGCGGTTGACATTGTTCTAGTCATTTTGGAAGTTTCTGCTCGGAAACAGGTACGTAAACACACTTTCGCCATTAATAAAAACAAAGCGTAGGCGCTGCGTGCACACGTGAGCGCACCACGTGACCACGTTGCTCGCTCTGGCGGCCGTTTTAATAAACTGTCCGTACGGCGCGATTAAGTGAGGCGGGGAGTGGGCGCGCAAGCCGAGTACACCTGCGTTCAGCTCTGGCCACGGTTGCGCGCTCGGCGCTGTCAAGCGGTTATGCTAATAAGCGCCGGCGTATCTGAATAATATATCCCGCTAATTCCACAACCGCGCTGTGGCAGCGGCGGCAGCAGCAGCAGTGCGGCAATCGTTTCGCGCCAATACGTCATCCGCTGCGGACCGTTAGCCGCTGAATTCGCGGCCGTGTAATTGCTACACAACAGGGAGTGAGAGCGTGCATATACGCAGGCATACGGCAGCGCAATTGCACGCCCAATCTGTAACGTGTCGCAAAAAGACACGCCTCCTCCCCCTCCCCCCCCCCTTCCACCAGCCCCATTCACTGTGTAACTTGTCCATATCATACTGTACACAGGGCAGAGTTGACACCGAGCACATCAGTTTCGTGATAGAAGCGAGAAGTGATTTCAGTTCTCGTGCTGTATGGCGAATTGAAGTGAATGCTTCGAATTAGGGGTCGTCTCTGCTTTTCAGTACAGAAACTATTCCGTTCTATTTGTGGAACTGAAAAGGAGATATAGCTATGCAGATGTATGAGAGAGAGAGAGAGAGAGAGAGAGAGAGAGAGAGAGAGAGAGAGAGAGAGAGAACGAACAGATTGGCATCGATTTCCTCAGAACATATCACACAAGTTATTTGTGCAGCTGTATATTCCCCATACCTAAAATGTGTCCAAGTAAACTGCAGTGATTATCTGTGTTATTACGCAACATTACGAAACTGAATTTAATGAAGCGTTATTGGTGACGACCTACGAAAATTCATAGAGAGGGGGATGCTTACAAACTTCCTACTTTCTTTTTTAATCAAGACTTTAATAAATGGTAAGGTAATGTTAATCAGAACACAGGGAGAAGTTGTGATCTAAATAATAATAGATTTATTCATTCTTAACATAAGACAAAAAATGGCTAAAGAAACGTCACACAAACATTTTCATTTGACAAACGCTTTCACTAATATGGGGTCTCTGGTGGACAAAGTGATCAGCTGGGGATTGACACGTGACACTAAGCAGAACACTAATCACTTTATCTGACTTCATACACGTGAATTGGGGGTATGGCCCAAATACTACGCTACAGTCAAGCATCTATACTTTCTTTCTTTCTTTTCTTTCGCTTGTGCCGTTTTTCCAGCGGATACGCAGGGTCGGCATAGTTAATCGGATGTGGCAATGTTAGTTGAAGGGGTGGCCAGATGCCCTTACTGCCGCAACCCCCCCCCCCCCCACCCTCCCCCTGGATTAGTGTACCCCAACTGTCTGCGACTAGTGTAATCCCTGGAATAGTGCGAAAGTGTCCAGATGTCTGCGAGCCGTGTAACTGAGGCGGGACATGGGGGGCCAGCCCGGTATTCACCTAGGGGGATGCGGAAAACCGCCTAAAAACCACATCCAGGCTGACCAGCACACCGGCCCTCGTCGTTAATCCGCCGGGCGGATTCGATCCGGGGCCGGCGCGCCTACCCGAGTCCAGGAAGCAGCGCATTAGTGCACTCTGCTAACCTGGCAGGTACTCAAGCATCTGTACTCTACTATTCCAAAAAGAAAAATTTGGTTCGAAAGAACAGGGTGCTGAGAAACATATATATTGGAGCCCTGTGCCATAGCAGCACATACTTTACCCTTCTCCTGGTCAGGGCTGCACACCACGATGCGTTCGGCGACTGAAGTCATGGATGGCAGCAATGTGTTATTAATGTCGCGCGCTCGAAAAATGCAAGTACGCAGTCTCACGTTCAGCTAATTCAGAATGCAGGCAATTGTCTATTAGTCCCTGAAACCCCCATGGATTCCAGTGTGCAGGTGGACCTGTTTGCTGGTCTGCCAAACCAATTTGACTCTGTCCCACGACTATGCGTGACAGAGTCAAATGTTTAGATGGCCGACTCAAGACAAATAAGTACATCCACGCATCACTTGTTGTGTGCATGATACTAGAAGCAGTACCTCTGATGGTTCAAAAGGTGAATGGCACAGGCTCTAAGTGGCCCACTAGCAAAGGACACAGTCTCACCATTTAGGTAGATACCTGCTGTTCTTTACGAGCGAAGTGTCAGTACAAGAGTGACCACTTCTCTCTCTCTCCGCTTTCCTCCCCAGCTCGGTAGCAAAGCATATTTACATCTTAGACTACTCCCACTTTAGCACAAGCCAATCACGAGCTGTAGCACTGCATTTGAAGATGGGAGACTGCCCCTTGCTCTGCATACACAGATTTGACCAATCAGAGACTTTAAAGTTAATTAGGAGAAAAGAAACAAAAATTCAGCTTCACAGCCCCTTTCCCACGTGGTTATGCCATGTCTTTTTTAACAACATGACCAGGATGGAGCCACAGCCCTCCATAAACCGTTTATCATCTCCCCTGTTCCATCTATTTCGAACTTTCCAAAGAACAGCCATAGACTCGCTAAAAGCCTCATGTCTTCACAAATATGTTTTTTAACAGAGTCTGGATGTCTGGGGGCCAGTGACCCGTCCCACAGAAAATTTGCAGAAAGCTCACGGTTGTCTCGTAGGCTCCCTGCCTAACAAGGGCCCGTCCTCTGCTTTGTTGCCGTTCTTCAATGCTTTGCCCATTGCAGCGGTATCCCTTGGTGCTAGTCAGCCTACCTGTATGCGGACCCCAACCGACCGGCACCATCCAACGTGTCTGCATAATGAGACCGTGGAACTCAGCTGTCTGGAAATTTTTTTCACCCAGGTTCAGCAGAAAAAAAAGCTCCCCTCGGCCCTCAGTCGCTGTATGCTTTTACTGCACTCGTTTAAATCGGAACCCTATTTCTTTCAACACAGGTAAACCTTACTGCTATTCCTTCACTAGAGCACACAAGCAATAGTCTTAACTACTGCCCACCATTTCATCATTATGTATGAAGTCAGATCGTAATAAAGATCATCTTCCCAAAGAATATTATGAAGCATGACACCGAATCAGAAGTGAGAGTGCCCTGCAATCTCTCATGCTGCTTGTGAAATCCATATCGGATATAAGGATGATTGTAAACAGCATTCTGTGACATCCTTCTGGAAAAATGTAAAGATGTGTTAACATTAACGATAATTTTTTCTTCTGAGAATAAAACACGTAAGGATTCTAAACGTAGCTATGCATTTCTTTCTACAGCATTCATCTTGTGAAGAGGAGGATAGCGTACAATATTGGTAAACATTTGCAGTTAAATTTTTCGCAGATGATGTGCTCAAATGATCTAAATGTAGTTCCCATGGCATCTACTGTATCACATTATGCAATATTTAACTGGGATATAGGTGAAAAGACATTTTTCCGGCAACCATAACCTTCGCATTTTTCCGCAAATTTTGTGAAAAGTAGCACTGCAAACATTAACGTATGCCATATCTCTCTCTCTCTCTCTCTCTCTCTCTCTCTCTCTCTCTCTCACATACACACACACACACACACACACACACACACAGAACATTCTACTTCTGTGTGACCGACAGGAGAATGCTGCAGTAAGTCCCTTGTCATTTCGCTGTAGGTTTGTCGATTCGATTCTGCCGTAGTGTAGAAAGCACAGCGGGTCTCATTTATCAACTTTCATTTTTTTGATTGTTGCACACTCCGCTTTACATTGCACAAAAATATTTTCTGCGTGTGACTCGGGTTCCATGGCAAAAGAGGAAGAGCGTCCCTATACTTGGAGATAAATAAAAAATCGTATAATTTTTTAAATTATTTTTATCACAAAAGTGCTGTACTGAAGTAACTGATTAACCAACAATTTTTTACATCTTAATTATAAATACTGCTGTATTAACATTCATGATGCTAAATATAAAGCTGTTGTGTACAACATAAAATATGTTGCAAGAAATCACATCTTAGTTTAAAAATTCTTTTACCTTTATAAAGTCTCATCTTATACTGCAGATACCTATGTTTGATCCTCAGATAAAACATGAAACCGTAAACTGCTTTCCCTTCTGTTGCTTTTTAAATAGTTTCAGATAAATACCTAAGTGTAGAGCATTTACAGTGTCTCCATTTTCATGCCACTGGAAAGGATCTGTCTTAAGGAGCAAGTCACTAAAGTTAAATTTGGTACTACAGGCTTGTTTGTTATAAATACACTGTTCAGATCCGTTACTGACATTTTCTAGACTGTAATTGATTCCTGCTTGGACTATTTTAATATTTTAATCTGATTGTTCTGCATCATCAGTACATGAATTGCATCAAAGGCGGCTGAAGCTACATAAGAGGAGACAAGTTTTACGAAAGACATACTAGAGAGAATGCCAGACACAACCTGCTGCATATAAAGATTAGAAACATTGAGCTCTAAATACTATTCTTTGGTTTTAGAAGGAACACGTAATTATAGTTATACACACACACAGTGATAAGGAAAATACAAGTAACACAAATTTCGTTTTCATCTTGTGGTGATAATTCAAATGCAATACGAACCGTAACAATTTTCAAGTAATAAATAGCTCTTGTGCATAAAAAAATATCCCATGGAGCGTGGAAATTCCACGATATTCGGCATGTCAAAGTATTTAGAGGAAAATTGAGGGTTCTATACATATCAAATTAATGAGTCCTTCGTTGAATTATAGTTTTAGAATTTATTAAAATCGGTTCTAGACCAAATGGTTTGGAATTGTTTCAAAACTGGTGTAGACTAGGACTTGTATTTCTACAGTTCTCTGTTGTCACAAAAACATTTTTGAGAATGAGTCCATACGTGCGATGCGTGGAAGATTTTTCCCAAGAGTTTTCTACCATAAAACTCTAAAAGCGTCAATTTGTTGTTGTTGTATCAAACACTAGGGCTTTAACATGAGACTGAAAATACCATTCAGTGAGAGTTTCAGAGGCAATAGATTCCATAGTAAATAAAACAACCAAGATATGCGTAAAATTTTAAACGTCGTCTGATAGTATAAAACATATATAAAACGTAAATGGATTATACTTCTATTTTCAAATATGTCTATATATAAAATGCACATTATGACTACATAAATAATTAACTTACTGTTTTGTTGAATTTCACATTCGCTTCACTGTCGCCCGTCTCAGTAGGCTTTTTCGCTCAGAAGCGCTACTCTTTTTTCACAAATACCTAGTGACAAATTTGGCAGCCTTTTCAACCGCTGGTTGATAGAAAACTGTCTTCTGCTACTAATGATATTCAAATTATGAGTATGTGCTACATTTTCAAACTCTTAAATTTCTTTGCTGGTAAACTTCCGGCGATTTTCCAACACGTTTTTTTAGTTACCTTCATTGTTGACGTATAGCTTGCAATTTTACTCATGAGTCGGTAATGGTGTTTTTCCCCAATGAATCACTATTTTTCGCACAGCATATGTTGCATCTTACTATATAGTTAATTTACGCCGCATACACCAATGGTAAAAAGAAGCTAAAGTTTATCGGACAGATAGTTGTTCTACTCCAGTTATTAGAAGTAACAGGTAAGGATAAAATCCGTGGCGCTAGCCCGTGACCGGGCTATTGGCTTGATTGGACGTAGAATGCAGCCTTTCTTCGCCGCAGCAGTAGGAGGGGGTGGATGGCGTGCCACTTTTTACCCCGTGAAAGATCCCCTGTACTCATTTTGATAGCAGGGTGTGGTGACCTAGGCCCGTGCTGGAGGGACTGGAACAAGGAAAAGTTTCTGCCTCTACCCGTCATTGACACCGGGACCAGTCCGGAACCGCGCGACTGCTACGGTCGCAGGTTCGAATCCTGCCTGGGGCATGGATGTGTGTGATGTCCTTAGGTTAGTTAGGTTTAAGTAGTTCTAAGTTCTAGGGGACTGATGACCACAGATGTTAAGTCCGATAGTGCTCAGAGCCATTTGAACCATTTTTGAAACCGGGACCTCCAGGATCGGAGTCTAGTGCTCTGCCCGCTAGACCAGCATAGCCACTCATGTAAGCAATAGCCAAGTTAGTACATTATTACCTGTAAGCGGACTGAAGACGGAAGACCTTGCTCATTCTTCATTCTGCATCTGCTACGCTCCCGCAACAGCGGAACGACACGGCTCGTGTCTTTGGGGTCAGTGACCCGTCACGTCACGTCACCTGACCAATGTGATATCTGAAGTGTGAGCGTCTTCATCTATGGGGACTGAACTGAACACGCAGTCCACGTTAAGAAATGTATGAAGTTGTTTTGTAGAAGCAATAATTTGTGAAGGTGATGGGTTCCATTTTTTCTGGATTTGCCGATTTTTAAGGTCCAGGGCCACGTTTTTTCTTTATCCTAATGAGCCAAAATTTCAAATAACTCTTCTTATCTGGAATGGAACTAAATTGGAGGGCATCCCAGAAAAAATTATAAAATTTTTTAAAAGGTGCAATACGAAATCAGTCAGTCTATTTGCTCTCCTGTGAGGTCAATGTGGTGAAGAGCGAGCTTAGCTTTGCAGATTCCGTAGTAGAAAGACGAACAAAAAATAATACAAGGAGTCCCAACAATGTTAGATGTTGAGCAGAAAATCACGTAATTGGCCACTTTGGAATGTCCCAATGCAGACAGAAGCAAGAAGTTCTGCAGTGTTTGGCTGAAAACTCGTTGCCCCTATATATGCGGCCCAATATTTCTCTAAATGACCTACGCTAATGGTAGGCGATTCAAATTCTCTTCCGAAAAATTCTTGGGGGTGAACACTACAGAAATGACAATAAGAAGAAAATCGACGACTGACCTGTCACTGCCCCTTCCTATGTCGAAAGAGGTACAAACAGAGTGTGTAAAAGGATGACGAGCAAATCCTGATTTACCAACAATAAAAGGTTGTTACATCGACGAATTGCTTGCACTATAAAAACATAAAACAACGAAATTGATTCTGTTGTAAAATTTACAGTGCAATACAAATGGTTCAAATGGCTCTGAGCACTATGGGACTTAACATCTTAGGTCATCAGTCCCCTAGAACTTAGAACTACTTAAACCTAATTAACCTAAGGACATCACACACACCCATGCCCGAGGCAGGATTCGAACCTGCGACCGCAGCAGTCCCGCGGTTCCCGACTGCAGCGCCTAGAACCGCACGGCCACCGCGGCCGGCTTACAGTGCAATACAACTCACGAAGTTTATCACATAATACTGTAGCACGTTAATCGTCAATAACCGAATACATCAAGCAGTGGCAATCAGCCGCGTCGTCAGTCATAACAATATTCGCCAAAGTCATTATTTTGTTCTTCAGACGAGAAGAGCTCATACGCCCGCAGTATTGCAATAAATATTCAACCGAGTCTACGTATACAGCTGGAAATACGGTGTTAATAAACCTCACATGACCAACTGCCGTAAATATCACTGCATCAAGGTTGAGATACTGAAAGCAAAAAACACTTCAACGGTCGTTGTTTCTTCGCAGCATTGGCGGTGGTCAAATGTTTGTCGCAGCTAGGGAACTCGTGGGGTCTTCTGTTGCAAGTTAAGTGAGTCTGCCTGTCAAGTAGACAATCCGGGTTATATACCCGCTTCCGCCATAGATTCTTTCTTGTTCACTTGGCGCGAGGACTGGAAAGGGGTCCGCTCCACTTCTCGTGCACAACTGCTGGTGGGGGGGGCTGCATCATAACAAGTACTGTACTTGCGATAGCTGACGTTTTTGGGTCGATCATTGTCGACTATCGATATTTAGACATCAATGATATCGAAATAAGTTTCAATGTTTTACCAACATCGCGCATTCCTATAAACACAAGTGGACGAGGAGCTGGTGACGTCACAGCGTGGAATTCCACGTTCCAGTACACTGCGGACGTGAAATAAAGAATCTGGCTTGTCAGATTTTTGCCTCATGGAGAGGAAAATGGCCAGTAAGATGCGACATCGTTTTACGTCCCATGAAAAACATGGGAGCCGCCATGTCGTAAGGCGTTAAACATCGTACTTTGATTTCCTTTCTCATAGAGTATGTGGTATGAACATAAGCTGTTTCAAAAAATTAGCAGAGGATCTCTCCAAAACCCGTCGTTTTAGGTACGATTTGTTATGATATAATGGCGGGAAACTACATATTGGTAGGTAAAGGCTCTCTGTAGTCGTTGTATTTAGTGTTATAACTTGTGTGCTACAAATATATACCGTTTCAGTGCTACGGCACAATCATGATTTATCAAAAGCTCAACTTTTTTGGTACAATTTGCGTATTAAATAATCAAACAGTGACATCTAGGTGCAGTCTCTGGACAGTGTGTGCCAGATAATGAGAGTGAGTTGACATGTAGAAGCTGCGGCGCAGCTGGTAACATTGTGGGTTTTGAGAAGCGACGAGAAAAGTAGCACGTTCGCACCCACCTCCTTGTAATTTTTTTTTCGTCTTTTCTTTTCCAAAAGGTTCTGGACCTTTCTTAATCATTTAAGAGAAGAATTATTTTAAAAGTCGATGTTGTTTGTTATAAATTATATATTTGCTGCGATTCTTGTTGCAAATCCCAACGATTTAAAGTTTACCCAGTGGCCAGAAATCTTAATGTGGCTGCCAGTCTTCGTCTGAAAGAAAATACACATTACACACAGGAAGTTTTTGCTATTATGAAACGTTCTGTAAAAATATATATACCTATCTGTGGGTTTATGGACTGTCTCAGGTTTGTATCTTCCCAGTAAATACCATTTTCAGTGATGATGAGCAGCTTCGAAAAAATCTCCCCTTCCATTCGAATGAAATTTCGAAACGAATCTCGATCTTGAAATATAAGTGATCAAGCACGTTATTTCAGTCTGTTGGCAGTCAACGCAACGTCGAGAGTATTGATAATATGCATGCCCATACTTACATTAGACACTATACCTTGCCCATATTTTTTTTTTTTTTAACAGAAAATTGGATGAAAATCCAATCGAGTTAACGAGTAACTTGTCCTAGTGTGTAACTCAGATCGTTGTACAGTGTTATGTGCTGCTACTCTACAAGGAAATCGCTTTTCAAGCCACAGGCGAGTCCAAAATCTTCGCGATTTTCTCCGCTCTTCCTCGACAACTACTAAGAACTATTACAGCTCTTTTACCCGCATCATTTTCGTAAGGAATCTGAGTGGTTTGCGAGCCAAATAAAGGCCGACGACGGCCATTGGAGAGCGCTGTGGGCGCAAATCACGTTAACCATCTCGTCCCGTGTGCCGACGACGCTGTTTCTTTTGAGGGCGGACGTCGCGTCCGCATCCGCGTTCACGTTAACGTAGCTGCCTCGTCCCGTGTGAGGACGGCTTAAGGCTGAAGGTGGAGCAGTGGTCGCTCGGATGAGCAACTTGTTGCGGGACAAGTGTCATTGACTCCTGGCGTACAGTTATTGATACATATTGGTGTACGGAAATGGACTGCCGGATCAGGTAATAAATCGCCGTCTGCTCGGCCGTGTAGTTGCTTTACTTTTAGAGGCCTCAGCTTCTGGCGCGGGCCGGAAAAAGACGCCAGCAGGCTCTCGCGAGGCTCCGCTTCCAGATAAGCGTGCCTTGCTGCGGCATGGCGTAGCGTGGCCGCGGCTCTTCCGGGCCCGCCAGCCTCGTTTGGCGCTGCGCTGCGACCGGCGCCCTAACTGCGTGCACAGTGGCTATAAATAATGGCGGTCGGCCGCGGGGAACCCCCACGCCTGTGGCTGGCGGCCTGACTAATTCGCCAGGCTGCGCGCCGTCTAAAGCCTTAGAGCCACTTTTCGGAAGTTTGCGTCGAGTGCTTCACAAACACGTCTGCCTTATTTCCCTTTTCGGGCCGAGCATCTGGCTTCCTTCTTCTTGAGTACCTCCACATTCTTCGGGCGTGATTAACATCTCTGACTAGCTATAAACAGACAGCAGCTAATATGAACTCGTGTTTTTCCTTGCCGAATGTGTGGCGAGTAGGCTAAGAAGATAAACAAAACTAGGAACATGCAAAATACCATCGACTGCTATAATCCAGTCCAAGAAGCAGTTTGTCCTCCGCTACCCTCCCCCTCCTCCCCCCGCCTCGCTAGTTTCTCTGAATTACTGTTAATTTTAATTTCTATTCACACCCGTTAGGAAATAAGTTCCAAGAAAATAAAGCCATCAGAGAAGCATTAAACGCTGTTTGCGACTGCAACAACAGAGGCAAATCATCATGAGTCATTTTTAACCCACTGCTGGATGGTCCTGTTCCAAAATTCTACACGTACATGCAGTCTTCAGCTTTTATGCATCCATATATACCTTAATTTTTCCCTCGTGTTGCCTACGAATCTTCCATCAGCTCATTGTATAGATCGTTTCTTTTCACTCGGTATACAAAAAAATAAGCCTTCGTGCATTAGGTCGTCCAGCCAGTCTTCAGTTGCTATGGCTCCTTCACCTGATATCTTATACCTTACGCATTTCTTATTTTTTTTCCTTTTTCTCCTCTGTTCTCGGTATTCCATACATACCTCTTCCCATTTCCTGCTGGACAAGTTTTCTGGTGTCTCACTGCTACAGGCTAAAAATGGTAAACACTGCAGTTATTAACATTTCAAGCAAAATACTAATTCATTTGTAAATAAGACATCAAATTTCCCAAACGAACAATGAAATTTTATTTACCTTTGTGCTTATTTTTAGTTCTATCCCCACGTAGTCTCCGGTTGACGTAAGTGCACGAGTTAGTAGATTGTTGAAACAACGTCGATGTCTACATTTAACTCTCTTCCTTTCAGTATCCTGCTTGCAGATAATTTTGATCTTATTGTAGTTAATTTTCAACCATGTTTTCTTGTTTGTTCTATTAGCTTCATCATTATTTGTTGAAGCTTCTGAAAGAAAGCAAAACAATGCCGTCATCAAGTCCAAGTTGATTCAGATAAGATGCTTTATTCATAAACCATCCTTACCTCAGTCCAGTTAATAACATACCTCTCCCAAAGCAATAGCTTCTTTTTCTTTTTAGCAGCGATTTTAATTTCTTTTCAGACTTTCACTTTTTTATGGAATATAACATCACAGCAACTAAGGTGCATAGTTATTCCGTGACGCCACCCCGTCTTTGAAGCCAAGTCATTTAATTTCCATTTTATTTATTTTTAGCAGGTTTCGTTGACCGTATGAGTCAAACATATTTGGTTTTGAAACCAATCACTATATAGTCCACAGGACGCTGTTCATAATTTTAATAAAAATGTTAAGGATGAGTAAAAATATATTCAGGGTCTAAAGAAGATCTTAGATATCACAACAAAGGACTGAAGTACTACTCTCCTGTGCGGAATAAAAGAAATGTGCCACAGAAATATTTTTCAAAATCGTATGACATTCAGTTTACTTCTGAAATACGTCCTTACTTTACTGGTATTATTTTAAGAGGACATGTTTGGCCACTTGGCGAGTCAGCACAAAGCGTATGTTGGCGGTCACAAGACAGCCCTGTCCAACTAGCAAGCCATTGAAGATAACGCCTCTGCTACGGAAACGAGAAGGCTGAGGAAAACTTGTCGTTAGAACCTTTGCAGATCCCTTTGCAGCTATCTGTAATTCAGGATCAATTCCAAACAGTTTGACAGACACCGTCTTTTCGACATTTCAAGCGACTTCCCGATTCAATGTAATGACGTGTGAGACGTTCTTATTTTATCTCATGACAAAGACGTTAGCAATTGTGTGGTTGTGGTTTTCCCTATTTCTATACCAACCCGTGGACTCTGGTTTGTTCTGTCCATGGAATTTCTTCATTACGCCTGGCTGCACAGTTCATATGAATTTTCTGGATGACTCCGTGGACTTGTTCTTGGTAATTGCATTACTCGTTGTAGTGTGCATTTCCATTGTTTTAACTACAATGGTTGAAGAGCTCTGTCACTGTTGTTGTTATCACGAGTAGGCGAAAAGCAGTTCAGCCCGTCACAGTTTCGTCCAAAAAAAAAAAAACTAGTTATTTAGTCGTAATTGATTTCGGGTCTAATCATATCCTCAGATGTCGGCATACTCTTCGGCAAATTAAGTATTGTTTCTCGTAAAGGAAGTCAGTCTCACATGTCAGCATAATAAACAAAAGGCATTCTGTTTTATTTAAGACAGAAAAAGACGGTTTTCTACGCTACAGAAGAAATGTACAGCGTGTTAAAAAAGTGTCGGATATTTTGAGGTGTGGTAATAATCAGTGTCACAAAAAATAAAGCCAGTAAACATGGATATGGAAACACGCACCTTCTGAGAAATGAACATTTGTTCATACGAGAGATGCAGTGCGCTGCTCAGTAAGCAAACTGTTTTGGTGTCTTCCTGTGCCACAGCACCCTAGATACATATTAATCTGAACGTAAGAAGGCTGCAGGCAGTTGCGAGGTTTGAATTGTGTTGGAACCGTAGGTTGCATCAACTAAATATGGCACACCCTCTTCTACGTCAGGCGTGTGGACTGCTCACCGCTTGGGTGCTACAGAGCGCTAGACAAATAGGCCGAACAGCTAAGCTATGATACTGTGCAATGTGACTATTTTTTGCGTAGAGTGCACGGGCTCGCAAGCTGTTTCCATTTGCTGAACCATGAAAATAATTACTGTAACGTCATTTGTTGAGTACGCTTCCAACGCTAACAAGTTGTGGCAAAGACGGAATAAAATACACTGCTGGCCTTTAAAATTGCTACACCAAGAAGAAATGCAGATGATAAACGGATATTCATTTGACAAATATATTATACTAGAACTAACATGTGATTACATTTTCACGCGATTTGGGCGCATAGATCCTGAGAAATCAGTACCCAGAACAACCACCTCAGGCCGTAATAACGGCCTTGATACGTCTGCGCATTGAGTCAAACAGAGCTTGGATGGCGTCTACAGGTACAGCTATCCATGCAGCTTGAACACGATACCACAGTTCATCAAGAGTAGTGACTGGCGTATTGTGTCGAGCCAGTTGCTCGGCCACCATTGACCAGACGTTTTCAATTGGTGAGAGATCTGTAGAATGTGCTGGCCAGGGCAGCAGTCTAACATTTTCTGTATCCAGAAAGGCCCGTACAGGACCTGCAACATGCGGTCGTGCATTATCCTGTTGAAATGTAGCGTTTCGCAGGGATTGAATGAAGGGTAGAGCCACGGGTCGTAACACATCTGAAATGTAACGTCCACTGTTCAAAGTGGCGTCAATGCGAACAAGAGGTGACCGAGACGTGCAACCAATGGCACCCCATACCATCACGTCGGGTGATACGGTAGTATGGAGATGAGGAGGATTCATCCGAAAAAATGACGTTTTGCCATTCGTGCACCCACGTTCGTCGTTGAGTACACCACCGCAGGCGCTCCTGTCTGTGATGCAGCGTCAAGGGTAACCGCAGCTATGGTCTCCGAGCTGATAGTCCATGCTGCTGCAAACGTCGTCGAACTGTTCGTGCAGATGGTTGTTGTCTTGCAAACGTCCCTATATGTTGACTCAGGGATCGAAACGTGGCTGCACGATCCATTAGAGCTATGTGGGTAAGATGCCTGCTATCTCGCCTGCTAGTGATACGAGGCCGTTGGGATCCAAAACGACGTCCGTATTACCCTCCTGAACCCACCGATTCCATATTCTGCTAACAGTCATTGGATCTCCACCAACACGAGCAGCAATGTCACGATACGATGAACCGAAATCACGATAGGCTACAATCCGACCTTTATCAAAGTCGAAACGTGATGGTACGCATTTCTCCTCCTTACATGAGGCATCACAACAACATTTCACCAGGCAACGCCGGTCAACTGCTGTTTGTGTATGAGATATCGGTTAGAAACTTTTCTCGTGTCAGCACGTTGTAAGTGTCGCCACCGGCTCCAAACTTGTGTGAATTCTCTGAAAAGGTAATCATTTGCATATCACAGCATCTTCTTCCTGTCGGTTAAATTTCGCGTCTGTAGCACGTCATCTTCGTGGTGCAGCAATTCTAATGGCCAGTAGTGTATACAAATGTACTAAAGTAAAAACCAAAGTGAAGCCAGTTGTGTAAGTACGTAAGACTCCACGCTATGTACCCAGAGTTGTAGTAAGTCCCCACAAAATAACATATGAACACTTTTGAAAATACAGCGCAACATAATTCGAACCATACAACTGGCTGTAGACCACTTAATGCTCAGACTCATGGATAGCTAGAGTACTGTGATACAAAAAGATATCAAAACACTTTACTGATACTGTTGACCGAGATCGGTGCAACTATTCTGGCCATGGCCGTATCGAGACGTCTTTTAGCCCCTGCTATCGACAAGTATTCGTACCCCAGAAAGTACACGTTTCCAGGTGCATTTTTACTGGACTTTTTTTCTCCCGTTTCGATGAGTGCTACCACCTCTTAAGATATTCTATACCTTTTTCTAACATCCTTTACAATGGAGATTAATAATACCGGCCACTGAAGATGTTGTTATGTCCGAAACAGTTGCAGGAAAGTAAATAGTTCATTCAACGAAATCGTGATTGGTTGCCCTTCTTTTTTTCCTCGTGATTGCGCAGTTTACGCTAGGGCCTACGTGACCACCAGGCGCCGAGCACAGTCGCAGACGCAGAGCTCCGGGAAACGCTGCAGCGTCACTCGGCTTTTCCTGGCAGGACGCGTTACTTTTGAGTGACAGGAAGAAGATCGAAGCGGCGCTACGCTTGGCGCGTAGTTATCAACACGGCGCCGTGCTCCCTAGACGTGATGCGGCGAGCCTCTCTGCTGTGGCGCCGTCGCGCTCTGGACCGCGAGAAGTTCGCTCTGCCACGTGAGTGCGAGTGGCCGACGGCCGATCGCTCCTTTCCATACCGAATTTTTCTGTCCGATTCTTTCTTTCTTTCCTGTGCGGTCGATAGTAACATATGGAACGTTTAATGGGTCGTGCTGCTCCTATTGTGTTACAAGGTGAGGCCACGACGTTTGGAACACGGATTTACTGCCAACTTCGTACACTCGTAGGACTCCATTGTTGTTGTTGTTGTTGTTGTTGTCTTCAATCCTGAGACTGGTTTGATGCAGCTCTCCATGCTACTCTATCCTCCGCAAGCTTCTTCATCTCCCAGTACTTACTGCAACCTGCATCCTTCTGAATCTTCTTAGTGTGTCCATCCCTTGGTCTCCCTCTACGATTTTTACCCTCCACGCTGTCCTCCAATGCCAAATTCATGATCCCTTGATGCCTCAGAACATGTCCTACCAACCGGTCCATTCTTCTTGTCAAGTCGTGCCACAAACTCCTCTTCTCCCCAATTCTATTCAATACCTCCTCATTAGTTATGTGATCTACCCATCTAATCTTCAGCATTCTTCTGTAGCACCACATTTCGAAAGCTTCTATTCTCTTCTTGTCCAAACTATTTATCGTCCATGTTTCACTTCCATACATGGCTACTCTCCATACAAATACTTTCAGAAACGACTTCCTGACACTGAAATCTATACTCGATGTTAACAATTATCTCTTCTTCAGAAACGCTTTCCTGGCCATTGCCAGTCTACATTTTGTATCCTCTCTACCTCGACCATCATCAGTTATTTTGCTCCCCAAATAGCAAAACTCCTTTACTACTTTAAGTGTCTCATTTCCTAATCTAATTCCCTCAGCATCACCCGACTTAATTTGACTACATTCCATTATCCTCGTTTTGCCTTTGTTGATGTTCATCTTATATCCTCCTTTCAAGACACTGTCCATTCCGTTCAACTGCTCTTCCAAGTTCTTTGCTGTCTCTGACAGAATTACAGTGTCATCGGCAAACCTCAACGTTTTTATTTCTTCTCCATGCACTTTAATACCTACTCCGAATTTTTCTTTTGTTTCCTTTACTGCTTGCTCAATATAAAGACTGAATAACATCAGGGATAGGCTAGAACCCTGTCTAATTCTCTTCCAAATCACTACTTCCCTTTCATGCCCCTCGACTCTTATAACTGCCATCTGGTTTCTGTACAAACTGTAAATAGCCTTTCGCTCTCTGTATTTTACCCCTGCCACCTTTATAATTTGAAAGAGTATTCCAGTCAACATTGCAAAAGCTTTCTCTAAGTCTACAAATGCTAGAAATGTAGATTTGCCTTTCCTTAATCTGTTTTCTAAGATAAGTCGTAGGGTCAGTATTGCCTCACGTGTTCCAACATTTCTGCGGAATCCAAACTGCTCTTCGCCGAGGTCGGCTTCTACCAGTTTTTCCATTCGTCTGTAAAGAATTCGCGTTAGTATTTTGCAGTTGTGACTTATTAAACTGGTAGTTCGGTAATTTTCTTATCTGTCAACACCTGCTTTCTTTGGGATTGGAACTATTACTCCATTAGTACTCCATTAGGACAACAAAATGTGTAAGCAATAGCGTTATTGAGAAAATCGCAAGATAATTTCGATCGCCAAATATCTCAGATATATATACTTGTACGTGGCCGTTTCTACCAGGAAGAGCCGACAGGCGAGTGGTTAGCGTTCAAGCCCCGTAATTGCTGGGTGGCTGGGTCGAGTCCCGCTCGTTATTTTTTTTTAATTTCTAACACAGTCATTTTCTTTACTATTTATATTAAAATTGATGTAATGGGAAAAATACGTGTAATAGGATGAACTTATATTAAATTTAAAATGTTATTTGGCAGTCTACAAATTTTTATCATCACAAATAATGTAGTATTCGTAACTACCGACTAGTAAACGACCAAACGCATAAAGTGATACTGAAAGTGTATGCTTGTCCGTGTCTTCAAAATTGTTCGTATTTAATCGAAAGAGAACGAGAAATTGCTTCTCGTGAAGACGCTATTAAAATACACTCGATACTGCATGACCAATGATCAGCGCCGATATTTAAGGAAATGCTGCATTATGCATGGTTTGCTTCCAAATTATCGGCTGAAAGAGAGGTTTTTGAAAATGTTAACGAGGTTTGTTTTTCCACGGAAAACCTTAAAAGACCTTGCGTGTGTGGAAACATAGCATTTATTCAATGCAGCTGGTGCCGTTTAACTTTATTTTTACGAAAAATACCATCCCGCAACTTTTAATCGTAATGTCGAAAGCGACGATTAATTGTACATCTTGCGAAAGCCGTCTGTGCCGGTCGAAACTTCTGAGGTAACAAGTCGTTACGGGTTCCTTCCAGGTATAAGGGATTTCTCAAATCACGGACAAGCATACATTTTCAGTATCATTTTATGCGTTTGACCGTTTACTAGTCGGTAGTTATGAATATTATATTATTCGTGATAATAAAAATTTGTAGACTGACAAATAACATTGTAAATTTAATAAAAGTTCATCCGATTACACGTATTTTTCCCACTACATCAACTGTAATACAAATAATAAAGAAAATGACTGTGTTAGAAATTTAAAAAAAACTGACGAGCGGGACTCGATCCAGCGACCCAGCGATTACGGGGTTGAACGCTAACCACTCGCTTGCCAGCGCTTCCTGGTAGAAACGGCCACGCACTAGTATATATATCTGAGATATTTGGCGATCGAAATTATCTTGCGATTTTCTCAATAGCGATTGAGAAGTATGCGCTATTGCTTACACATTTTGTTGTCCTAATGGAGTACTACGAGTGTACGAAGTTTGCAGTAAATCCGCGTTCCAAACGTCGTGGCCTCCTCTTTTTAGTCTTTAGCATGCGATACAATTGATATGACACTCAATACCGAACATGTCCACTAAATACGCTTATTCACAATCAACGCGAAATTTATTTCGTGCACACGTGAGTGAAAAAATATATTGCAATGCAAACGCCTTTACTGTTGTGCGCAATACGCAGTTCATATCTGTAGATTATATCTACAATGAAAATATTCCTTTAAAAGTACACACAAATAGGAACAGGTTCTCATTACCATGAACCATTTGGAAAAGTTTGCCTTGAATGATTTTCAAAAGAATATTGCCTTTTCAAAATAACTTACATCTTATTGTGTAGCGCCTCCTATAATATATTGTATTATGTGTTTGTAACAGTTTTGTATTTGGTATCATGGAAAATAATTATCAATTGGCAACTGTAACACTGATATTCCTTTTCAGTGTTTTACCGAAAGTTGTGATTTCTTTGTTGCTTCACAGTTATCTGAACTATTTCACAGTACCATAACACAATACAAATGATTTAACAATGGCATTAAGCATCATTACAAAGATTCTTTTAGGTAAATGTTACACTTAAATATATAAACCAGAATCATCTTCTAAACAATCACAAGCAATTTTCTTTACCTCCGTGTTGAGCAGGGTGGTAAATCTTCAGTGATGGCCGGCCGGAGTGGCCGAGCGGTTCTAGGCGCTACAGTCTGGAACCGCGCAGCCGCTACGGTCGCAGGTTCGAATCCTGCCTCGGGCATGGATGTGTGTGATGTGCTTAGGTTAGTTAGGTTTAAGTAGTTTTAAGTTCTAGGGGACTGATGACCTCAGAAGTTAAGTCCCATAGTGCTCAGAGCCATTTGAACCATTTTGTTCAATGATGCACGTATACCATCTCTCGATCTCGCCAGTCTTCTCCGAAAATAGTTTACAGTAAGCCATCAACATCTTTCTTCTTGTTATCTGAGATTGCATGGCTGAGAAGTACTTCATCTCGTAGTTAAGAAGAGAGTTTCATGATGGTCTGTCCGTGTTCAGCAGACTTCCGCTCTTGTGCATCTTGCTGAGACTTGCAGACTTTAGTTGCCTTCAAATCAGTATAAGTGTTTCCCAAATCAGGTGACTACAATCAGCATCTCGTATTGGCCGTAATGCGCTATTTCTTTTTTGCACGACATGTATGAGTATAGAAGGTACCTGGATTCGGTTAAGAATGATTTTGAAGTAATAGGTTTAACATCAGAAGAGGCACCAATGTTAGCACTGAATAGGGGATCATTGAGGAATTTTATAAGGGGGGCTATGCTCCAGACTGAACGCTGAAAGGCATAATCAGTCTTAAATGATGATGATGATGATGATGATGATGATATACGAGTATGTGCTCAGCTTCGTGTTTATTATGACCCACGTATTTTCACAGTCTTGTATCGCGGGACATGTTCGAATTCTCTTAAATAGCGTGACGTATTTATTTCTGCTTATTCTATGGGTACTATTCCATATCTTATTTCTTTTTTTTTTCTCTCTCTCTTTTTTAATTGTGGACATGTTCGCCTTTGCATGTCAACTCCTCAATCTGTAAGATGCGAAATCACAGTCGCTCTTGTTTCTTGATTGATTGAAAATGTGTTCATATTTATGTTCCGTGGGGTTTATAATTTCATGTATAGACAGACAAAATTAGTTCCATACTCGATGTTAAATTTAGGAGTAGGACAGCAATCAGACACAGCTTTTCTAACTAGATCCTAGTGGACGTGCTTCACCATTGGCTTCCCCCGGTACTTTAGTCAATCAAATATATTACTATCCTGCACGTGACTTGATAAATGCTCGTTCACTTTGGTGTTGTGTTCATGACGTCCTTATACTCAAGTGTGGAATTGCGTATTCGACCAAACGGTCGCTGAGATTAACGGTGGACGGATAATCAACAACAATGATATCACAAGCCCTTCATTCACGGCAAGACTTTGATTTTCCGTCTGCTATACCAGCCTTTCTCCTGAACTACCTGGTAAAATTCTGGGGACGACTGTCGTATTCCAGAGGCGTTGTGCTTCTACTGAACTTAATATTCACAAGTTTTTACCTGGCTTGATCCTCCGTCCAGCAGATGAGAGACGATACATCTCGTTATTAACATCAGGGACGTGGAAGGCAGAGAGTCCGTATCTCGCTGTCGAATGTTGTCGAAGGTCAGAGGGAGTAATTAGTCATAATCCCGACAGGGGTATCAGTAGAATTTCTGAAGGTAGACGAAAGAGCGTTCGGTATTTACTGATTAGAAAGTTACACAGAGATGGTTTGGCGTCACTTTTTGCCGTATATTCTAACTATCTGAAACCATTGCGTTCGGTTGCAATTTGTTCTGGCTACATGTACATCTACATGATTACTCTGCAATTCACAATTAACTGCCCGGCAGAGGTTTCACAGAACTACCTTCAAGCTACTCCTCTATCGTCCCGCTCTCGAACAGCGCGCGGGGAAAAACGAACACTTAAATCTTTCCATGCGAGCTCTGATTTCTCTTATTTTATTATTCTGATCATTTCTCCCTACGTAGGTGGGTGCCAGGAAAATATTTTTGCAATCGGAGGAGAAAGTTCGTGATTGAAATTTGACGAGAAGATCCAGCCGTAACGAAAAACGCTTTGTTTTAATGATTATCATCCCAATTCATGTATCATATCCGTGGCACTCCCCCCTGTTTTACGATAGTACAAAACGAGCTGCCCTTCTTTGAACTTTTCCGATGTCCTCCTGATACGGATCCCACCCCGCACAGCAATACTCCAGAAGAGGACGGACAAGCGTGGTGTAAGCAGTCTCTTTAATAGACCTGTTGCATTTTCGAAGTGTTCTGCCAATAAATCCCAGACTTTGGTTTGCCTTGCCCATGACATTATCTATGTGATCGCTCCAGTTTGTTGTTCGTAATTGTAATCCCTAAGTGTTTTGTTGAATTTACAGCCTTTAGACATGTGTGATTCATAGTGTAACCTAAATTTATCGGATTCCTTTTAGTACTCATGTGGATGACTTCACACTTTCCATTATTTAGAGTCAGTTGCTACTTATCGCACCATACAGATAGCCTGTCTTGTCTAGATCGTTATGCATTTCGTTTTGATCATCTAATATTTTACAAGACGGTAGATGAGAGCGTTATTTGCAAACAATCTAAGAGGGCTGCTCAAATTGTCCCCCAAATCGTTTGTGTGGATCAAGAACAGCAGAGGGCCTATAACACTTCCTTGGCGACGCCAGATATTACTTCCGTTTTACTCGATAACTTTCCTTCAGTTGTTACGAACTGTGACCTTTCTGAAAGAAAATCACAAATCCAGTCACACAACTGTGACGATACTCCATACGCGCACAAATTGACTAGAAGTAGCTTGCGAGGAAATCTGAAAATATGGAATCAAAAATGGTTCAAATGGCTCTGAGCACTATGGGACTCAACATCTTAGGTCATAAGTCCCCTAGAACTTAGAACTACGTAAACCTAACTGACCTAAGGACATCACACACACCCATGCCCGAGGCAGGACTCGAACCTGCGACCGTTTCCGGACTGCAGCGCCAGAACCGCACGGCCACCGCGGCCGGCAAAATATGGAATCAATTTGACATTTCCTGTCGATAGGACTAATAAAGAGCTAGTTGTTTCACAAGAAGGATGTTTTCTGAATCCATGCAGATTGTTTGTCAGTAAATCGTTTTCTTCGAAGAAATTCATAATGTGTGAACAAAATATAATTATATTCCAAAATCCTACTGCAAATCAACGTTAGTGATATGGGTCTGTAATCAACGGATTAGTCCTATCTCCTTTCAAGGGTATTGATGTTACTTGGGCAACTTCCGAGTCTTTGAGTACGGATTTTATACGGGCGAGCGGTTGTATATGATTGCTAAGTATGCAGCTATTGTATCCGCGTACTCTGAGACGAACCTGACAATCTGGACCGGAGACCTTGCCTGTTATTTAGTGTTTTAAGCTGCTTCGCCACACCGAGGATATCTGCTTCTAAGTTACTCATGTTAGCAGTTGTTCGTGATTCGAATTGTGGAATATCTACTTCGTCTTCTTTTGCGAAGGAATTGAATCGTTCTGCTTTAGTGGCACTGTCACCAGTAACATCACCATTGTTATCGCACAGTGAAAGTATTGATTGCGTCTTGCTGGTGGCGTAATTTACATTCGAAATAACTCTGGATTCTCTCTTTACAGCACAGGACAAAACTCAGTACCTACTCAACATACTTCAATGTCTCGCCGCTTCTATTGATACCCATCAGTCAGTGGACGTCAATTTCCCATAACTGTTGTGGCTATGTACATGTTCCGTAATTTGCCTCTGTCCATATGCTAGAATTTTCTCCCGGCTGTAGCTCAGCTCAACCGTCAGGGATATTACCATTGACAACTAACAGTCCCAGGAACTGTAATCAATACAGGGATCATTCTCTTTATTTTAATTTTGGATAGTCCCTTTTGCACCTGTCGAATGGTGTGGGACATGACCCCTTTAAGCTTGACATGGGCGCTCCTTATTTTCCACGAGTAAATGCTACTGGCAGTCACCTGATACTGGAATTTTAATCGGTTACCTCTATATCGAGCGCCACCACATTATTATTTGTTACCCACCGTAGCTTGGATCTACAGTGCTGACTATTAGGACACCAACACCAAGAAGGACAGAAAATAACGAAATTTTATTTGTTGTGCACACGCAGTGTAGGAGGGAGTAAACGTGATTAGATTTGTAGAAATTTTGTGGGTATAAAATGTGCACATTATCATACGGAAGTAACACCTCTGGCAGAAACAAATTTCTCTATCCCGGCTGGTCGAAGTCAGCCTTGCATAACAGCTATGGGTCATTCCAAGCTGCTTCAGCTCAAAGTGACGGTTCCTCAGTGGTAGTGGCTGGCGAGTGCCGATGTGCCAATTCTCAACAATACATGTAGACATGTTTTCAGTGGACTAGAGATCTGGAGAAAGTGCCAGCAGGGTAACAATCGAACACTCCATTTATCAAGATAAGTCAGGACAGTACGGATAATATGTGGTCATGCGTTATCTTGTTGAAAGATTACGGAGACCTCCAAGACAGGGCACTGACATCAGCCTTAACACCTCAGTAAGGTAACGGCTGCAATCGAAATAACTGGCTATGTGAGCTAGAGGTTATGTTACGTAAGCAGTGGCACCACAGACCATTACACCAGGTGCTAGGCCCATATGACAATAATGAATGCAATGTGCCAGCTTTCATTCTCTTTGGAGACTCCACAACTGCCATGTCCATCGTGATGATATACGCAAGAAGGAGAGCAGTATGAACAGAGGACGTAGTTAGCCTCATGTGTCCAGTATTGTAATTTGGAGCAACACTGTTGGCACACCTCTCCCTGCCGCTGTTCAAAATAAGCCACAACAATGGTCCCCGCGCTGACAGTCCAGGGTGCTCAAGACACCTTTGCACGGTCTGTATCCTGCTGAAACTATCAGGGGCTTTCGGCACCACCTCGATGCAAGCACTGTGGGTCGTGTTTGGCATATACCAGATAGATATTTACATCAAATACGGAGCTGCAATGTACTGGCTAAGGTTGGGGAGACTAGACCACGGAAAGTAATTACCGGTGTGCCAATACAAATAAACGTAAGCTCAAAAGCTGGAAAGTTGAGTGGGGCACAAGTGGTAAGGGATGTAGACTGTACAATTTTCTCCCTGACCTACGGGAGCGACTAAGAATGAAACACATTGTTCCCAGTAGGGGCATTTCTTAACTGGACACGGACACCGCGTGAGTCAGACATCAATCTGTACATCCGAGGATGAAGGTTCCCTGGCACATTGTCTTCTTCTGCAGACAATAAGGGAATATCAGAAACACGCTATCCTTACACTGATGAGCCAGAACATTATAACCACCGACCTACTACCGATATAATCCCGTCCAGGCGATAGCAGCGTCACCTGGCTTATAAATTGTTGCCAGTAAGAAACATGCACAGTACTTGTAGTATCAGTGAGCGTGCTGTCCGTGTATAGAATGGGGAAGTCGCGCGATCTATATGAGTGTCACCTAGGATAGATTGTGATGGCCCGGAGGCTCGGCACGAGCATTTCGGAAACTGCACGGTTTGTCGGTTATTCAACGAATGCTGTAGTGAGTGTCTTCAACACATGGTGAAATCACGTCCAGACATCCTGAGATTGGGCGGCCACTTCTCATTACACATGTCGGACATCGTAGGCTGGGCAGTCTCGTAAAACAGGACAGACGGCGAACTGTGACGGAACTAACATCAGACTTTAACGATGGGTAGAGTACAAGTGTGTCTAAACACACATTGCACTGAACGCTCCTGACGATGGCCTCCGCAGCCGAAGACCCATGCATGCTGTTATTGTGATCTTCAGTCCGGAGACTGGTTTGATGCAGCTCTCCATGCTACTCTATACTGTGCAATCCTCATCTCCGAGTAACTTCTGCAAACTATATCCTTCTGAATCAGCTTACTGTATGCATCTCTTGGTCTCCCTCTATGATTTTTACCCCCACGCTTACCTTCAATACTTACTGGTGATCCCTTGATGCCTCAGAATGTGTCCTACCAACATATGCCTTCTTTTAGCCAAGTTGTATCATAAATTTCTCTTCCCCCCAATTCTATTCAGTACCTCCTCATTCGTTACGTGATCTACCCATCTAATCTTGAGCAGAACGACATTTCGAAAGCTTCTATTCTCTTCTTGTCTACTCTGTTTATCATCCATGTTTCATTTCCATACATGGCTACACTCCATACAAAAACTTTCAGAAAGGATTTCCTGGCACTTAAATCTATACTCGATGTTAAATTTCTCTGCTTCAGAAACGCTTTCCTTGCCATTGCCAGTCTACATTTTATATCCTCCTTACTTCGACCATCCTCAGTTATTTTGCTCCCCAAATAGCAGAACTCATCTACTACTTTAAATGTCTCATTTTCTAGTCTAATTACCTCAGCATCACCTGATTTAAATTGACTACATTCCATTATCCTCGTTTTGCTTTTGTTGATGTTCATGTTACATCCTCCTTTCAAGATACCGTCCATTTCGTTGAACCGCTCCTCCAAGCTCTTTGCTGTCTCTGACAGAATTACTGTGTCATCAGCAAACCTCACGTTTTTATTTCTTCTTCCTGGAATGTAAGTCCTACTCCAAATTTTTCTTTTATTTCCTTCACTGCTTTTTCAATATACAGAATGAATAACATTGGGGACAGTCTACAACCCTCTCTCGCTCCCTTCTGAACCACTGCGCCCTTTCGTGCCCCTCGACTCTTATTACTGCCATCTGGTTCCTGTACAGTCAATTATCCAGACTGTTGCCCCCTACAACTAATGAAACGGCTACTGGTCATCTTCAATAACCACACGTTTGTCTGGCGTGTCAGCAGATACCCCTCCTTTGTGGCTGCACCTGGGGTACAGCTATCCGTATCGCTGCATCGGCAACTACGACTGAAATGGGCACGTGACCATCTGGACGTTGGTGCAGTGACAGTGTTTCGCTTGGTCTGATAATCATGATACCCTCTTCATCATGCCGATGGGAGGACGCGAATCTGTCGTCTTCCAGGGGAACAGCTCCTTAACACCCGTGCTGTGAGGCGGAGAAAAGCTGGCGGCGGCGCCCTTATGCTGTGGCGAACATTCACATGGGCATCCATAGCAGCTCGTGCAAGGCACCATGGCGACCAAGGAGTATCGTACACTAGTTGCAGACCACATACATCCCTTCATGACGATCATGTTTCCCGACGGCAGTGTCAATTTTCAGCTAGATCATGCGACAGTTACAAGGCCAGCAGCGTGACGGAGTGGTTTGATGAACATTGTGGCGAATTCCAGTTGATGTGCTGCCTCCCCCCCCTCCCCCCACCTCGCCAGATCTGAACTCGATCGAGCACATCTGTGATGTGACTGAACATGGCGTGAGAGCTCATCGCCTCCCTCCGCGGTATTTACGAGAATTAGGTGACTTGTGTGTGCAAATGTGGTGCCAAATTCAAAAATGGTTCAAATGGCTCTGAGCACTATGGGACTTAGCTTCTGAGGTCATCAGTCCCCTAGAACTTAGAACTACTTAAACCTAAGTAACGTAAGGACATCTCACATCCATGCCCGAGGCAGGTTTCGAACCTGCGACCGTAGCGGTCGCGCGGTTCCAGACTGAAGCGCCTAGAACCACTCGGCCTCAACGGCCGGCCGGTGCCAAGTCCATCCAGAGACCTACTAAGGCCTCGCTGCTTCCAGGCCACGACGCGTCGCCGCTGTTATACATGCCAGAGGTGGACATTCCGGCTATTAGGTAAGCGGTTATAATGTTCTGGGTGATCAATGTAGACTACGATAACACAGAACCATAAATCTACACGAAAATAAGAAATGAAGAACAGTAGACTCAGCTGAACGCCCTAACAGACAAAATGTACGAAGCCACTTATAAAGAGCACATTCGAAAAAGACGTTACAGACCGCGAGCCTACGAAGAACCCAATGACACAAAGGGTAGACGAAGAAGAAGAAAGGAACTGATAGCTGACGATATATCGTTCAACTTTTAACCTCGAACGATTAACAAAAATACACAACAGCATATATAAGTGCAGTGAAAAGAACGCAACAGTGCACACTGAACTTGTATACAAGTTAATTAAAGAAGTGCTCGCGTACTAATGCATAAGGCACTATAAATACGTACATACAGTAGAATAAGACAGGAAATACCTAGACTACTATTATCCTACTACAAACATAATGTAAGTAATTGTGGCCGGCAGCCAACAACTCTAAGAACTATTCCACCGCCAGTCACAATCGGTCATGGTACTAACTGATCAAAACTCTATCCTATCTTCAGTTTTATTCTTCTTTAAAAAATTCATTTATATTTCCTTTTCACATTTATATTCATTTATTCAGTTTAAAAAAAATTCTACGGACAAAAAGAGTAAAAAAGGAGATAATCAAAGATGCCCGCCTCCACGTGAAAGGACACAGCAACAGTACGATCGGATGTCAGTGCTGGAGGGAGCTGTAACCAGTCCCTTTCAGACCACACAACCGATCATAGCGGCTAAGAGGCAAATTAAAGACCCAGTGCAAGAAATCAGGTGTAAGATCATTATGTGATATTCCAACAGGGTAATGCTCGCCCACGTCCATGCAACCCAACGCGCTCTACAAGAGGTTCAGCATGTTTCCTGTCCAGCACGATCTCAGTCGATCACATGTGGGATATGATGAGATGAGAAGTAACTCGTCCCACTCGTCAATCATCAACTTTCATAGAACTACGTGAACAGGTCGAGCAGGAGTAGAATAACATATCCCAGGACAGTATTCGTCATCTGTACGATCGACTGGATCCCATAGTCAGCGCCGGCACTGCCGCCCGTGGGGGTTACACAAGTACTAACATGGGTGTTTCAGCATAGGTCGATACCTAGTACCCCAGAACCGCTTGTTTATTGATCTGTAAGTGTACTCGTGTCATGTACTCCATATGGAACCCTGCACAAAACAGATCTAGAGTGAATTAGAAACCTCTAAACGAGTGTCTATAATTTATTCCTGGCAGCGTATTTGAAAACACGTGTTGTTTGGTGTACTGCGAAATGCGCGCCTATTGTCTTGCGACACATTTTTCTCAACATGGATTATTGAATATTCTGCTCGGAGGTTTTACATCGAGCTACAGCGTGGCACGGATGTAGCTGAAAACTGAGGTGAAAGTTGAAATCAATTAACAACCAGAGTTATGTATGGTAGCAGAGCAATAACAAGAGCAGAGAGATGTCATATGATCTAGTAATATTGCAGATGTTGACGTAATTTTGTGCGTGCTCGTTACATCAAGCTTCCAGCACGATAGTAGTACAAGGAAACAATGCTGTAGCACTCCCTGTCGGAGCTCATCTCGTGAACAGTGGAGTGCACGTGAAATTCAAAAGGGATTAGGGTGGATGAAGTGAGGGGAGAGGCGGAGAGGTAGCAGCTAAGCAGTCGCTGACCGCTGCAGAGACAACAGCTGCCGCTATCTGCTCTGGCCAGTAGGTGGCTTCTTGTGGCCGTGGACAAAAAGCGGCCGTGAAACTAGCAAAGGCGACCGAGCTCACCACTTCTGTCCGCGTATCTGCACGCGACCCCCATAATCGCATTAAAACTATGCGAGAGGAAATATTTACAAGCGCAGATCCAGAGTCGTGTTGCTTAAACACGACTCGAGTTAAGCTGCTTTCTTACGTATGTACGTCGCTGTTTTATTGCATTCGGTACTGCGCGAGGGAACTGGGACTCCAGAAAGAGAGATAGTAATGCAGAATTATTGCCTAATCCTTAAGTTTGCTAGGAAATTGTAGCTTGTATTGCGGGGGTGCCATAGCACAGCGTGCTACAAATCTTGGAGCGAGCGTCCACTCGGTATCACTCGGGGGGGGGGGGGGGGGGGGGTATATTGATTCGAGCGCAAGGCAATCTAGTCCTTAGCGCGCATTCTAAAATAGGAAACGAGTGCAACAAAGACTATCACAATTCAACAAGAGTTAAAGTATGACAGTTCCCTAAGAACTATGTGCAAGCTCGCGCCACACACACACACACACACACACACACACACACACACACACACACACATGCAGCGCGCGCGGACGCATATGAGAATAGAAAATCCGTGTCCGCTATTAGTCTTTTAAATAGAAAATTTTGGTATTAATTCAGTGGAAAGAGCCGCGCGGGATTATCCGAGCGGTCTAGGGCGTTGCAGTCATGGACTGTGCCGCTGGTCCCGGTGGAGGTTCGAGTCCTCCCTCGGGCATGAGTGTGTATGTTTGTCCTTAGGATAGTTTAGGTTAAGTAGTGTGTAAGCTTAAGGACTGATGACCTTAGCAGTTAAGTCCCGTAAGATTTCACACACATTTGAACATTTTTTTCAGTGGAAAGATCTAAAATATCACGACAGGTAAATTTGGCTGGCATATCGCTGGATTTGAAAACAACCAAAAAACCCACTACTCTATAAATCATCGAACTCCCAACTGTAAAAAGGCATAAAACTTAGGTTTTGGAGCTGGTGAGGCTGCTGCTGTCGGCTGTTGTGTTGGTGAGACTGCTGAAACGCGACGTGCCTGTGTCGGAGGTATATCACATTCGTCGTAGGTGTTAGCAAAATTGCAGATGGGGTGCCATCGAACTTTCTGTGGAGCGTCAAGTTACAGCTATGTCCTGGGCCCACTCGATCAACCTTGTCGGTCCCTTAGCGTGACTGCTGACAGCCTAACTTCGTGTGAGGATTTCTTCCTCTGAAATCATACCAAACAGCCTATGATCGAAATCGTTTCTTAATGAAGAAAGCGCTACCCTCCTATAGCTTCCTTCCGTGCTGATGCCATTGCGATCTCACTGGGGGCCTCTGAATATACGTGATAGTCAATGGTATAACATAACAACATATCCACTAAAGTCTAGACACAATTCAAGCACCTGATGTGAAATTCGTAATTGTTCTTGTCATGTTGCACGATCTCCTTTAACGCTCTTAAAAATGTCCCCCTGAAGTCAGTGGCCACATACAATTAATCCAGATGTGTTTGAATTGCTAGTGGCTACCACTTGCATTAATCAGCACGAAAAATTTTGAACATTTTATTTACAAGGTGTCAGACGAACGTTTCAAGCATTTCGAAGCATTGTAAAAGATTGAGTCAAGTAATTTGAAATAGGACATCCACAAAATCCGGGAACGCAATAAAATGGCCGTTGGATAAAGTGCTGTCATCAATTCTCCAGTGATAAACAACGGATAAGGAGCAGAAACTTACGTGACTTATCGATGCCTCGAAAATGTTCCACAGAAAATTCCACAAAGTACATTTCAGTAATTACGACAGAATGTTATAACGTGCGGAACGTATCTAGGATATGGGAGTCAATGTAAAATGAGATCGTGATCGGCCTCTGCGTTGTTTTCTACGTAATATAAATTGCGAGGTACGACTGGAAAATTTTAGAAAACGGGGACAAATATTTTCTCAGTAAAAGATCTTAGTCATAAATAAGGAACATAAATTTGTTTTGCAGCTCTTGGCAGATACAGAAAGATATGAGTAAATTGTAGATGAATGACATTGAAGTATGTCCAGTCGTTAAATCGCAGGAAGGCTTCAAAGCCGAGTGCGGACTTAAGCAGAAGAAAATTAGGACCAGGCAGAAGACCATCGTAAAGAGCTGCGCCGTACCGAAAGGGTTAAAGTGCTTCACAAAATCTTAATGTCTGTGGATGCGCATCAAATAATTGCGGGTGCACGTAAGGGCCTTGCGAAAGCAGTGCGATAGTATCTCTCTTAGCCACGCAGGCCTCTACCTCTTGTCTTACGAATTTATATTGCGAGGCAATACCCCAAAAGTGCTATGTGCAATTAAATGGTTTGCATGTCACGTCCTTAGAGGTGTCCATTTTTATTACCACTTTTTTTTTATTAGATCGTTGTCATTTCGATTCAAATTTTTCAATTTAATTTAAACTATCTTTCCGATGAGCTAGAGTCTTGGAATTTTAAACATAGTTCCGAAATGGAAGATAATGCAATATTAACTTGCTTTCTTGTCTGGTGCGTGGAGGAGGGTACTTTCTGTACCACAACCATTTGCCCATTTTCTTGTTCCTGCTGTGTGTGCTTCGCGGGAAGAATGATTGCTGGTAAGCCTTTGTGTGAATGCGAATAGCTCTGATCCCTTGAAATCATACAGGCCCTGTATTCATCTATACCGAGGCAAGCAGGGTATACTTAGGAGGACGCAATATATTGGTTGAGTCATGTGAAGAGAAACTGAAATAAACATTAAATTAAAAAATGGTTCAAATGGCTCTGAACATTATGGGACTTAACTTCTGAGGTCATCAGTCCCTTAGAACTTAGAACTACTTAAACCTAACTAACCTAAGGACATCACACACATCCATGCCCGAGCAGGATTCGAACCTGTAACCGTAGCGGTCGCGCGGTTCCAGACTAGCTCCTAGAACCGCTCTGCCAGCCCGGCCGGCCGTTAAATTAAATTTTTGTTGTAATTTCATAAACATTTTGGAAATTGGTTGAAAAATGTAGACGCACTAAAAAATTCAAAAATAAATATTTAATTAAAAATGAATTTGTTGTAAACTACGTTGCAATTTCGGACTAAAAAGTGTAAAATGATTTCTCCTAGCTCCATACAGATTCCTAACGCTGCACAGAGGATCTTGAAAATGTGTGATTGGAAACTTTTAATTGCTGTGAAAATGCTTGTAAGATTTAAAACGAAAAACATGGGGTGTACGCAACACACAACTGGTGCATGAGTAATTCAACTCCTTCATTTATCTACTGCACACTCCCCACTTTCCTGTTTTACAAATATTTTCATAGTTTCTAAAAAGTCACGTTCACGAAATTTCGGGGCTATCGCTATGGGATTAGGAATATGTATGAGGCTAGGATAAATTATTTTGTACTTTCAAATCCTGTTCATAAATGTTGTAAATTAAATAATTCTTCAAAAAATGTTCAAATGTGTGTGAAATCTTATGGGACTTAACTGCTAAGGTCATCAGTCCGTAAGCTTACACACTACTTAACCTAAATTATCCTAAGGACAAACACACACACACACGCACACACACACACACACACACACACACACACACACACACACACACACACACGCCCGAGGGAGGACTCGAACCTCCGCCGGGGCCAGCCGCACAGTCCATGACTGCAGGCAGCGCCCTTAGATCGCTCGGCTAATCCCGCGCGGCAATTAAAGAATTAATTTTCATTTAAATAATTGTTGATTTTGCACTCGTTCATTTATGGGCACTGTTAGTGAAATTAAATACGATTACGAAACTCATTTGCATTTAAATGACGCGTTATCCATCAAAACTCAGACAGTGAGCAATTGTTTCTAGCTCCCTATTCAAGCAAGAAATTGCCGTCAAAGGAAACGGTACCGCGAAGGAATACTGCGAGCAAATATTGACGTTGTCACCGCTAGTTTCTCAAGAGGAGCTGCTACCACATTTAGGAGGAGGACTACAGCGTGGAGCTTCATGGAGTTTAAGAGCAAAGACGATTACGAGGAAAATACATTAGCGTGCTCGGTAAGAGAAGTGGTGCTCCTCTGGCGGGAAGCGGCACACGCTTCGCGGTCGCCGGTCGGGAGACAGGGGGAGCAGCGCTGCAGGCGGGCGACCTCGCAGCGCACGCCGACAGCGCTAAGAGGATTCCGTGCCATTCCAGCACGCCGCTCCACCTCTGGCGCTTGTGTGCTGTACCGGACTGACAGGCAGGGCTGGCTAGCGCTGCCGCGAGCTTCCCTTGTCAGCTAGTTCGCAGGCATGACGGGAAATCCCTCGGCATGACGGGAAATCCCTCGCCTTTAATTACATATTAAATGGCAAAGGGAAACTGGTTAGAAACCCAATGATATCACTGAAATTACAGTATCTTCAGCACTGAAACGATATTCTGGCGATCCATCAAACATCCGTATCAAAGAAAGCACACTAGAGAAGAGAGACGGGACGAAAATGGAAGGGAGAAAAATTTCTCCGAAGAGCATTGTGTCGCGACTGCTGCCGTAGTGCTGTGCTATCGAAGTGGACAACGCTGTTATATTGCGTAGAGAAAAACGGCAGCCACAGGAAATTGTTGCGTATGCCAGAGAGATTGAATATCGTAAATGCTTTCCAACTGACACACGCTTACAACCTTATGTCAACTGTAAGGAAAAAAAAAAAAAAAATGTCGCGTCACGAACGAATTATCCGAGTGGGACGAAAATCGAAAACGTGATGTAGCGGGTGATCAAAAATTCAACATAAATTTGAAAACTGAATAAATCACGGAATAATGTAGATAGAGGGGTACAAATTGTCACATATGCTTGAAATGATATGGGGTTTTATTAGAGCCAAAAAACTACAAACGTTCAAAAAATGTCCGACAGATGGTGCTTCATCTGATCAGAATAGCAATAATTAGCATAACAAAGTAAGACAAAGCAAAGATGATGTTCTTTACAGGAAATGCTCAATATGTCCACCATCATTCGTCAACAATAGCTGTAGTCGAGGAATGATGTTGTGAACAGCACTGTAAAGCATGTCCGGAGTTATGGTGAGGCATTGGCGTCGGATGTTGTCTTTCAGCATTCCTAGAGATGTCGGTCTATCACGATACACTTGCGACTTCAGGTAACCCCAAAGCCAATAATCGCATGGACTGAGGTCTGGGGACCTGGGAGGCCAAGCATGACGAAAGTGGCGTCTGAGCACACGATCATCACCAAACGACGCGCAAGAGGTCTTTCATGCATCTAGCAATATGGGATGGAGCGTCATCCTGCATAAACATCGTACGTTCCAGCAGGTATTTATCAGCCAGGCCAGGGATGATGCGATTCTGTAACATATCGGCGTACCTCTCACCCGTCACGGTAGCAGTTTTGCTGTCCAGCGCCATCTGTCGGACATTTTGTGAACTTTGTTTTTCTTTGGTTCTAATAAAACCCCATGTCATTCCAAACATGTGTGTCAATTTTTACCTCTCCATCTACATTATTCCGTGGTTTATTAAGTTTTCAAATTTATACTGATATTTTGATCACCCTGTACATACACAGACAAACAAATGATTACAATTTCAGAAAAAATTGATGATTTATTCAAGAGAAAGTGTTTCACAAACTGAGCAAATCAACAATGCATTGGTCCACCTCTGTCCCCTTAACGTAGGCAGTTATTCGGCTTGGCATTACTGACAGAGCTGTTGAATGTCATCCTGAGGTCTATTGTGCCAAATTCTGTCCAATTGGCGCGTTATGTCGTCAGAATACCGAGTTGGTTGGAGGGCTCTGCCTATAATGTTCCAAACATTGTCAACTGGGAAGAGATCCGACGGCCTTGGTGGGCAAGGTAGGGTTTGGCAACCACGAAGACAAGCAGTAGAAACTCACGCCGTGTGGGGGTGGGCATTTGTTGTCCAGAATGGTTGGTTGGTTGTTTGGTTGGTTGTTTGAGGTTAAAGGGACCAAACAGCTAGGTCATCAGTCCCTTGTTTCAAATAGACTCCATTCTGCTAACGGGACATCTCAGTATAGTCAGAAAAATAAAACGGATAAAGGGGAAACGTAAAAGGGCAGTCACGTTGTCATTAGTAAAAACAAATGAGGGAAGTTGGCAAGAGAACGAACCCAACACTATGCTGAAACAGCATAGGCAAGACCACCTGTGACTTAAAAGGTACAACTGCTATAATGCAGAAAGTACGTATGGGAATAGAAAAACTAACCAAGCCTTAAAAAGAAGGGGTAAAAACAGAGTAAAACGGAAAGAAAAGAGGATTCCGGTCAGGGAGGTGAATCGGGAATCTCTGAACACTGCCTACAGTGGGAGACACCCAAACACTCACCGCCCTGCCCCAACACCAGAGGGAGATTAAAAACTTTAAAACTGAGAATAAAAACCACTCTCCCGGAGGAAACCTAGAACCAGAGAGACCATCCGGGAATCGTCAGCCAACATCAAAGGTAAAGTGTGGGGGAGTCTGTACTTAGCACGCAGAGCCAAAAGAAGGGGGCATTCAACCAAAATGTGGGCCACTGACTGGAAGGCTCCACAACCACATAGCGGGGGTGGCTCATCACGCAAAAGGAAACCATGGGTCAGCCTGGTATGGCCAATGCGGAGACGACACAGTGTGGTCGAGTCCTTGCGGGAGAGGCTAAAGGAAGAACGCCATGGGCCTGTATTCACCTTAATGGCACGAAGTTTATTAGACAGTGGAGTAGCCTCCCAAGAATTGGCCCATGACTGTGCAAAGTGGGATTTGATGTGAAGCCGTAAATCCGCTGCAGGAGGGGTTACAGAAAACGGGGGGTAAGTAACTGCTCCCCCAGCCAAACGATCAGCGAGCTCATTACCCGGGATACCCACATGGCCCGGGACCCATAAGAAGTCAATGGAACAAGCAGCACGGTGAAGATCAGCGAGATGGTCATGGATGGCAGAGACCAAGGGATGGCGCGAAAAACACCGGTCAATAGCAAGAAGGCCACTCATCGAGTCCGTACATAACAAAACGCGGTTGTGTTGGGATTGTTTAATAAAGGTAAGGGCCCGGGAAATTGCCATCAATTCCGCAGTAAACACCCCACATGAGGGTGGCAGTAGATGATTTTCCGTTCCAACGAAGGACGTGAAGGCATACCCAACATGATCAGCAGATTTAGAGCCATCAGTGTAAAAAACAACAGCATCCCGAAACTCCCATAAAATTTGGCGGAAAAAGGAACGGAACACCACCGGGGGGATGGAATCTTTCGGACCGCGGCGGAGATCCATCCGAATTCGAGGCCGAGGAACTAACCAAGGAGGGGTGGAGGGGAGGGAGCGAGGAAGACAGGACAAAGAAGGAAGCCGAAAATCACGGGTAAGACACGCAAGGCGCAGCCCAACCGGTAAACCCGCCCGAGGGCGGGAGTCAGGCGGGCGACGTCCATGGTCTGGGAATAGGATAGAATAGGAAGGATGAGCGGGAGAAGAACGGATAGTAAGGGCATAAGACACCAGAAGCTGGGACCGCCGAACAGAAAGGGGGGGGATCCCAGCTTCAACCAGGAGACTATCAACAGGGCTAGTAGGGAAGGCACCGGTGGCCAAACGGATACCACGATGGTGGACTGGATCCAGCACGTGCAGCGTGGAAGGAGCAGCTGAACCATAAACTTGACAACCATAGTCCAAACGTGACAGAACTAGAGCACGATAAAGACGGAGGAGGAGGGAACGGTCCGCACCCCAGGAGGAGTGGGCAAGGAAGCGAAGGACATTGAGTTTACGGAAACATCCTACCTTCAGGAGTCTGATATGGGGCAGCCAAGTGAGCTTGTTGTCGAAAAGAAGACCTAGGAAACGAAACTGTGGAACCACAGGCAATCTTTGTGCAGCGAGGTAGAGCTCTGGATCAGGGTGGACCGTAGTACGGCGACAGAAGTGGACCACCCGCGATTTTAAAGGAGAGAATTGAAACCCGTGTGAGAGGGTCCATGCAGAGGCACGCCGTATAGCCACCTGGAGCTGCCGTTCTGCAGATGGCATCGAGGAGGAACTAACCCAAATGCAGAAATCATCCACATACAGGGCAGGGGCGACCAAGGGACCGACAGAGGCCACAAGTCCATCGATAGCAATGAGGAAAAGAAGGACACTCAAGACAGAACCCTGTGGGATGCCCGTCTCCTGGGTCCGTGGAGAACTAAAAGCAGTACCAACTCGAACTCTGAATGACCGATGGATCAGGAACTGGCGGATAAAAATCGGGAGTGGGCCCCGAAGACCCCACTGATGAAGGGTTAGTAAGATGTGATGGCGCCAGGCCGTGTCATAGGCCTTGCGAAGGTCAAAAAACACTGCAACCAAATGGCGGCGCTGGGAAAAAGCCTGCCGAACTGCGGATTCCAAGCGAAGCAAATGATCGATTGGAGATCGTCCCTCTCGAAAGCCACACTGGTAAGGGGACAATAGATCCCGAGATTCGAGGACCCAAGTGAGCCGACGGGCTATCAGCCGTTCAAGTAACTTACAACCAACATTGGTCAAACTAATTGGCCGATAGCTGTCAACAGATAGGGGGTTCTGACCAGGCTTAAGGACAGGAACCACAATGCTATCCCTCCACTGAGAAGGGAAGTCACCCTGGAGCCAGATACGGTTAAACACCCGAAGAAGATGGTGCCGTTGTGGAGCACTGAGATGTTGAAGCAGCTGGTTATGAATGGAATCTGGGCCAGGAGCCGTATCATGAGAAGAAGATAGAGCAGAAAGAAATTCCCATTCAGTGAAAGGTTCGTTGTAAGATTCTGACTCACAAGTGGTGAAACATAAGGTGACAGCTTCAGCCTGCTGTTTTTGATGAAGGAAAGCAGCTGGATAGGAGGCCGACGCTGATGCCACTGCAAAATGGGTCGCAAGATGTTCTGCAAGAACTAATGGGTCCGTACAAATGCCATCTGGGAGGTGAAGGCCTGGGAGGGTGGACTGCCGATGGCAACCTTGGAGAGAGCGAAGTGTAGCCCATACCCGTGACAGAGGGACAGTGGAACCAAGGGAAGAAACGAATCGTTCCCAACATATCCGCTTGCTCTGTTTGATTAAATAACGGGCTTTAGCGCGAAGGCGCTTAAAGGTAGAAAGGCTGGCTACAGATGGGTGCCTCTTAAAGTGTTGCAAAGCTCGACGGCGATCACGGATGGCAATGGCAATGGCCGTACTCCACCACGGGACTTGCCGACGACGAAATTGTCCAGATGAGCGCGGGACAGCAAGGTTAGCAGCGCGAACAATCGCGTCAGACACGTCACGTAGGACGTCATCAATACAACCCGACAAAGAGGGAGAAAACTCGACCTGTGCAGTATATAGAGGCCAATCGGCGCGGTGGAAAGACCAACGAGGTAACCTCTCCATCGGGGAGCGGGAAGGGAGCGTGATAATCAACGGGAAATGGTCACTATCACAAAGGTCGTCGTGTGGCGACCAGTGTAATGAAGGGAGGAGAGAGGGAGAAGAAAGAGAAAGATCAATGGCAGAAAAGGTACCATGACCAGCACTGAAATGAGTAGGGGAGCCATCATTAAGAAGGCACAGGTCGTGGTCTGCAATAAATTGGTCGATAAGAAGACCTCGTCTAGATGGAAAGGCACTGCCCCACAAAGGATGATGAGCATTAAAATCCCCAAGGAGGAGGAAGGGAGGAGGAAGTTGCTGAAGAAGGGTGGTTAAGGCAGCAGGTGTAAGAGTCCTGTCAGGAGGGAGATAAAGATTGCATACTGTGACTGCAGAGTCTAAGTGGACCCTAACAGCAACTGCTTCCAATGTAGTTTGGAGAGGAATCCACGTGCTAGCAATGTCTGTACGGACCAACGTACAAACGCCACCAGAAGCCCGCAAGGGTCCGACCCGATTTCGACAGAAAACACGGAACCCACGGAGGGTCGGTGAGTGAGCATCAGTAAAATGAGATTCCTGGAGAACCACACAAGCTGCTGAGTAGGACGAAAGAAGGGATTTCAATTCCGGAAGGTGACGATAGTAGCCATTACAATTCCATTGGAGAACCACAGAACGATGGTTTAAATGAGGGCTGAACACGCTAAATCCAGTCATACCGCCGGGTCCCCACCCGTCACCGACAAGGAGGGGGCGACATCCATAAACGACAGGTCAGAATCCGGTTGTGAAGCCGGGGAAGGGACCTCCGGTGACACCAGAGGCTCTTTGTCCCGGGACTTATGTTTCTTCTTCTTTTCAGGCTGAGATCGAGGAGGGCTGTGTGGCATAATGGAGCCAGCTGCAGCAAGATCAGGAACAGAAAGAGACCGGGCGACCTGGGGGCCGATAGACCGCGGCTCTCGCGGTCGCCGCGCTGCAGCAGACCTTTGACCTGGAAGGTGCCGGGAAGGGGCATCCCGGGAGAGGCGCCCTTGACCGGCAGACGCCGAAGGAGTGGGACACTTCTCCGGCTGGGGAGGGGGAGCGGCGCCCAGAGGAGAAGGTGTGGGAGCCGCAGGGGAGGGGGGAAGGAGAGGGGTCCGGGACGGGGGTAAGGAAGGGGGAGGAAGGGATGAAGATGTAACCAAGGCGTAACTAGATGTCATGGACACAGGGTGCAATCGTGCATATTTCTTACGGGCCTCTGTGTAGCTTAAACGATCAAGAGACTTATACTCCTGTATCTTTTTTTCTTTCTTATAGACTGGGCAATCTGCTGAACGTGGAGAATGACTACCATGACAATTTACACATACAGGAGGGGGAACACAGGGACTCCCCTCATGGAGTGGACGTCCACAGTCACCACAGAGAGGGTCCTGGGTACAGCGAGAAGACATGTGGCCAAAACGCAAGCACTTAAAACACCGCATAGGAGGTGGGATGTACGGCTTCACATCACAGCGATAGACCATAATCTTAACTTTCTCAGGAAGGGTATCCCCTTCAAAGGCCAGGATAAAGGCACCAGTATCAATACGATTATCTTTAGGACCCTTCTGAACACGCCGAACAAAGTGAACACCCCGCCGTCCGAGATTGTCCCGAAGTTCCTCATCAGTTTGAAGGATGAGGTCTCTGTGAAAAATCACACCTTGTACCATATTTAGAGACTGGTGAGGGGTAATGGACACGGGAATTGTGCCAAGATGGGTACAGGCACGAAGGGCCGCAGATTGGGCAGCCGAAGCAGTTTTTATCAGTAACGAACCCGACCGCATCTTGCTCAGGGAGTCCACTTCGCCGAACTTGTCTTCAATGTGTTCCACAAAGAATAAAGGTTTGACACTGGTGAAAGTATCTCCATCAGTCCTGGTGCAATCTAGATAACGGGGGAAAGGTTTTGCCCCTAGACGACGGGCCTGACCCTCCTCCCAGGGGGTAGCCACGGAAGGGAAGGCCGAAGGGGCAAGAGAAGCAGCACTTGAGGAATCAGTACCACGCAAAGAGACGGCCGCAGAAGAGCGGCCAGAGGTTTGGACCCTTATGCGTTTCATCTGCATAGCGTCCGCCCTGATACCACCCACTCCGATCAGGGGCTCTCCTCACGGGCGCCACCCAGCCACAGCAAGGGCCGTCTGGCACGGCGGCCATTGCCGGGAGTTCCGATGCTCCAGGATGACGAGCAACCACTCCAAGGCATGCATGAGGAGGTCACAGCTCAGGTATCAGAAGTGTGATCCCTGTGTGTTCAGGGGGCTCAACCAAAAGGGTACATAGCGACCCCACCACACGGGCTGGCTACCGTGCTGGCTATGCACCCTAGCATCAGACAACGACGTAGAAGAAAAGGTGGAATATACTAGGAGGGCACACGTCGGAGACACTAGGTAAGGTGCTCTTCCCCAAATGGCTCACACTACGGAAGAGAAATTTTGGAATGGAGGTCAAACCCCAGAGGGGGACCAAGGAATGCCAAAAGGAGGAGATGATTACGCAACAAAGCCAGAGTGTAAAACCAACAGAACCAGGAGGATAGCGGGGGCCAACATAAGCAAGGACACCAATAGAGGGAGAGGAGAGGGCGAGGGGAAAGGGGTATGGAGGGGAAAGGAGGGGAAGGGAAAGGAAATGCAGCCTGGGAGAGAAAGAAGGCTGCAATGGCTCGGGGCCCCGTGCTCGCCACGCACGTATCCACGAAAGAGTTGTGGACCCCCTGGGGGGTGTCCAGAATGGCTTGCCATGAAGGGGGAAAAAAAACTGGGCGTAGAATATCGTCGACGTACCGCTGTGTTGTAAGGGTGCCGCGAATGACCACCAAAGGGGTCCTACTATGAAAGGAAATGGCACTCCAGACCATCACTCCTGATTGTCTGTCAGTATGGCGGGCGACAGTCCGGTTGTTATCCCACAGCTGTCTTGGCCGTTTCCAGATTCATCTTCCACCTGGAATCTCATTGAGTGAACTAGAATTATCTCCAGTGATGAGTCCCGCTTCGAATTAAGCCCTGATGGCCAGCGAAGATGTGTCTGGAGACGCTCGAAACAGCGGTAGGATTCAAAACTGACCGTCGCCCGCCATGACGCCAGACAATGATGGTCTGTGGTGCCATTCGTTTTCATAGCAGGACCCCTTTGGTTATCTACCATCCGAAGCACCCTAGCAATACAGCGGTGCGTCAACAATATTTTACGCCAGGTTTTGTTGCCCTTCAAGGCAAGCCATCCTGAACTTACATTTCTGCGAGATAATGCCCGCCCGCGCATTGCGAGAGTTTCTACTGCTTGTCTCCGTGCTTGCTAAACCCTAAATTGGCCAGCAAGGTCGCCGGATCTCTCCCCAATTGAGAAGGTTTGCTGCAGTGTGGGTAGGGCCCTCCAACCACCTCGGCATTTTCACGACATAACGCGCCAATTGGACAGAATCTGGCACGATATCTCTCGGGAGGACATCAAACAACTCTACAAATAATTCCCAAACCGAACAACTGATTACATTAGGGTCATATGCGGACCAATTCTTTACTAACTTGCTTAATTTCTGAAGCTCTTTCTCTTTAATAAATCATTCACTTTTTCTGAAATTTTTATCATTTGTTTTGCCTGTACATGTAAATCAGATCTACCGATTTCCGTCCCATTCAGATAACTCCTTCACGGTGCGTCTTTTTTTTTTGTATCTTAGAGTGTATTTCGTGCTCTTCTTTATAAACTGAGATGTGTAGGCGGGGGAATGGCGCCAACCCATTGCACCAAAAAATTAACTCATACTTGAAGCTAAAATTCCAGGGGGACCATATCGGATCTGGGGGTCTAAGTGGTAAGATGTTTCGATGTCAAACCGAGATGCTATAATTAGGTGATCTGATGTCCTCAGGTGCTGCTGAATGAGAAACTGCCTACGAACAACAGTACATAAGGTGAGAGTAAACCGAAGGAAAACTAAGCTATTGCAGGCCAGAGGAAAGGAAATTAGTGAACTTGGCACCAAGTCACTGAAACCGACAAACAGGATATTACTTGCCAAAAGAAATCTACTATAATCAGACAACTCTTTAGAAAGGGATTTCCGAGGAAGTACATATAGAGCACAGCATTGTCTGAAACTGTTTGATGGACTGTGGAAAAACTGAGAAAGAAGGGAATTGAAGCGGCGCCACTTCGAATAAACACTGGAGCTTTTGATAGATTTCTCCGCCATCGTCATCAGGAGCTAAAATCACTGACTGCCGGTGCTGTCACTGTATTCTGCTATATCAAGAGCATGCTGAAAAGAAATGCCTCCGAATTTATGTGAAAACTCGAAGATTTTTAAATAAAACAAATGTTATTAATATTCTACATCTTTATTTTCATGTCTACATCTTTGCAGTCCACTGCCGCTAGAGGGCTTCGAATTGTAGGGTGTAACATGGCGGTGTGTAACGTAACTATGTTGGTGCGTGAAAAAGGCGTGCTGCAATCTAGTTTCGAATTCGAAGAATTCGTCTGCGCATGGACCATCCTCTCCTGCAGCGTGACAATGTGAGATCACACACAGAAGAGCGCTGCAACGTCTGCAAAAGTCCGACGCCTTATATTAATTGTCATCGATCCTACTCCATACGATCCAGACTTGGTCCCATCCGGTTATCAACTGTTTTCAAAAAATTAAAGAACACCTTTGATAGCGATGAAGCTGTTCAAGCAGAGGTGAGGTTCTTACTCCCTCAACAAAGTCAAACATTCTACAGTAACGGCATCAACAAACTGTTCTCTCGTTGGGCGCAATGTGTTCGTCGGCAAGGTGACTAGATGAGAAATAGACATATAGACAAGAAGACTAAAGATGTAGAATGTTAATAACGTCTGTTTTATTTAAAAAGCTAAACAGTTTTCACATAAGAAATTCGGAGGCATTGCTTTTAGCAAGACCTCGTTGATGCAACAGCAGCGTTTCAAACCTCCTAGAGAGAGCCGAAGTGACACGTGCGGTAGGAAAGCTGGGAAGCTCGCAGTGGCTCCGACCTGCGCCACCTAAACGACGGTGTTGCTCCGACCCACCGCGGGACAGTGTGACGTCAGCTGGAGGGAGGCGGGGCCAACAAAATATACAGGCCTTGCAACGAACATGTGACGTCACACTAGTCGGCTTGTACGCCACACTTCGCGAACGGTCGACTGTCAGGCCAACAGGAAATCAATATGTAATTGAAAAAGTACCCACTAAAGACCTTAACGGAGTTGTGTGCTGTCGAGAATTTGCATGCATTTAAACGCGCATTCAAAATTTATTAAACTCGTCTGAAATAGTTACCCACCCCCAGAGGAGACGGCTGCTGGCGCTCAAGCCCTGCAGTGTCACGTGCTGTGATCCACGCTCCATAGCCTGCCTTTCTCGTAGGCCTCGCAGTGAGGGGCCAGCGCCACGCTTGAAACTGCCCCCCCCCCCCCCCCCCCCTCCTTGCAAGTACCAAGCCTCTATTTTTGCTTTCGCTCTATGTCCAAAGCTCGCCCCCATGCACTACTAAGTGTGTACCCTTGGTTTTTGTTGAAATACTAGCTGTTTATGCTAATTTCGGCTGCTGCTTTTGTAACAGGATCTCGGTATGATGATGATTATGATTAAGCCAAAACTCTCCTCTTTACGAATTGTATTTTGTGTTCGTTTTCTAAGAAACGGTCAGCCACGGCCGACTTCTCTAGTTTCCTTTGTTTAATACGTCGCGGAGTGCCCTGCACAACGCTCAGCAACAGTGCGAGTAGTTTGTCCTCCTACCAAGTTCACAGGGGACGCCAGACACTTCAGGAATCCGAAGGCGTATGTTGTATTTAATGAAGAGTAACGAATCGTGCAGAGTTCAAAACGAATATTACGAAAAGCCGAAGGCACAGCCATTGGGTCCCCACTGTCTCCGGCCGTCGTGAACTTTTTCATGGTGCACAGTACGGAGCAAACTCTGAACTCTGAGATGTTGGCTCGATCTGTCCTTCTACGGTACTTTGCCGACACCTCCATGATTATGACCTCATGGTGAAAATGCACTGCAGCAGTTCGTCGACCACATGAACGATGTCCATCCGAACATTAAATTTACTGTCGAAGTGGAGAGGGATGACAAGCTTCCGTTTTTGGATGTTTCAGTTGAGCCGAAGGCAGGAGGCCGGCTTGGTCGTTCAGTGTATAGGAAATCTACCCACACTGACCGGTACTTGAAGGCCAAACGTTTTCACCACTCTGTACATAAGAAAGCAGTCCTGAACACTTTAGTACGCAGGTCAAAGACTATTTCTGACGACGACAATCTAGAGTTTGAATGTCAGCGTTTGCCTTCAGGGAAAATGGTTACAGCAAGGGAGAAATTGCAGAAGTATTCAGAGGTCACCGACGAAACGTGTTTCGTGAATCGGGGGAAGAGGTCAAGTTGGCTGCATTCCTTCCATACTGGGGAGCAACGACTACCGAGATAAGTTGTGTGCTGAAGAGACATGAACTGAGACAAGTGTTCTGGTCCACTTCCAAGACAAGAGAGATGTTGTGCCCCGTTAAATACAACATAGTTCTTAGAGTTCCTGGCGTGTACGATGTCCGCTGAAAATGTGGTTCAAAATGGCTCTGAGCACTATGGGACTTAACTTCTGAGGTCATCAGTCCCCTAGAACTTCTTAAACCTAACTAACCTAAGGAAATCACAGACATCCATGCCCGAGGCGGGATTCGAACCTGCGACCGTAGCGGTCGCAGACTGTAGCGCCTAGAACCGCTCGGCCACTCCGGCCGGCGAAAATGTGGTAGCGTTTACGTACGACAAACTACTTGCACTGCCTCTGAGCATTGTGCAGAACACTCACGACATATTAAACAAAGGAAAGTAGATAAGTCAGTCGTGGCTGACCATTGCTGAGAAAACGGACATAAAGTACAACTTCAAAAGACGAGAGTTCGGGCTAAAACATCATATTGGGATTCTGTCACAAAAGAAGTGGCTGAAATTAGAATAAAAAGCCATAGTTTCAGCAGAGACGAGATACACACCTAGTAGGGTATGGGGGACGGGCTTTGAACGTCGAACTAAAGCAGACACAGAGGCTTGACGCTAGCAGGGAGGCTGGAGCCGCAGTTTCAAAGGTAATGTTGGCCCCTCGTGCCGGGGCCCACGAAAACTATTGGCCCTGCAACGAACTTGTGGCGTCACATTATTCTGCTTGCCCGCCGTACTTGTACCCACTATAGATCTTAACGTTTTCGTGTGCCATCGAGAGCTTGCACGCCTTTAAACACGCAGTTAAGAATTGTTAAACGCTTCTGTAGTAGTTACTCGTTCGCCACCGGAGACGGCTGATGGCACTCTTAAGACCTGCAGTGTCACGTGCTGTGACGTACGCGCCGCGTCCTGCCTTCCTCGCACGTGACGTCACTCGTCCCGCGGCGAGGAGGAGCGGCAATCATTGAATTCAACTCCTGATGACGACGACGGCGGAAACAGCTACCGAAGTGATGCGACGTGTAAACCCGGAAGATTTTATTGAAGCATGCCAATGTGAACGACTCCGTGAGCTGAACTGAAGCGTTTGACACTTGGTTCTACTCAAGGATGCAAAAAGTTAAGAGGACTGATAAGGTAAAAAAATGAGGAAAGCAAGGTGCAGAAAACACTAACTGCAAGAAGGCATGTAATGACACGACACGTATGAAGACACCGGGAATAACTTCCATTCTAGAGGGAGCTGTAGAGGATAGAGGTTATAGGGAAAGGCAAACATTGGAATATATATGGCAAATTATTTGGAACGTTCGGATGTATGTGCTACTCCGAAATGGAGAGCTCGGTATAGGATAAGAAATCGTGAAGGGCCGCATCAAATCTGTAGGAACATCGGCGATAAAGAAAATCTGGGATATGCTGTTGATGTGTAAGTCACATGTTCATGTCATCTGAGTTTCTCATTCTTGCCTGTAAGCGAGATTTCCTAAAGGACGAGCCTTCATTCCTACAAGTTTAAAATCATTCCAACGAGATCGCTATCAGGAACCCAAAACGCTAATTGTAGAAGTGTAAAACACTGCTAACGGGCGCCCTACACGCAGCACTGCTGCGCCGCTCTGTTTTTAAGTGCGCTACGTAAACTAGAATTTTCCTTCGCGGCGGGTAAGAAAAAAGCTGGCACCAAGTCGTTATAACAGCGCCAGACTGGCGGAATCGAAGCCTGGCGGCGGCTGCTTTCGGAAAGGCGGGCTAAGCTGGGATTACGGGCCGCCCCCAACCTGGGCGCCCTGTTTCCCTCTCAACGCTTCCCTGATCCCTGGTCGGGATCAAAACACACGGCTCGCCGCCTCCAAACCGCCTTCTACCTGTGACGTCTAGTACCAGTCTGCTCGCTGCTTGAGATTGCGCCGACACCGTTGACTTTTCGTTGGCAACAGTAGGTTACTGTGGGTGATGTACGACGGCCTTTCCTAATCTGTGCATTCTCTCTGTCACCGTCAAAATGGCCGCCTCCGTGGTTTAACATCTAGCGTTGCTGAATGTTGATACAGGGCTACTAGTTCGATTCCCGATGTTTTCTGTGATTGAAAGGTCTAGAGTAGGTTCCCCTGATATGCACGGGACTCGTTAAGCAGCTTGTTGAATAAATAAGCAGAGGTAACAAGGTGCCGAAATGTTGTAAATTCTAAATGCTTGCTCATGGGTGAGAATCATATTTATTTATTTACCTCCGTATTTGTGCCACGCCCGATGATCTGTATTACATGAAATAGAGAATGGGAAGGGATGAGTGGGAATTCGTGACTTTCAGCTAGGAAAACTGATACAGCGGTAATGAGTTGTGGAAGCGCCGACTGTTTTCATTTTTTTATTATTTTTTAATGATTAAGTCTTCTTTTCATTTAGAGAGACTTCATTTCTTGATAACAAGACGACGAGAAAATTAATTTCACTTAGTCGGCACGACGTTTGCCATAGCCGGCACGACGCTTGCCAAGTGCAGGAAGTGTAATCAGGAGTGAATATTTGTGTGAATTTAAAGAAATTTTTTCAAGGAGTGGATCGAAACGTGGAAATTGGACAAGAATTCGGCTAAATATAAACGGATTCGTAACACAAAGCTGCGTTGTATTAAAGAGAAAGAGCGCAGATTGTTGCAAAAACACAAAAACACAAATTTGTAAACTGGGTTGCAGCTGTGTACAATTTTTCAAAACGTGTCTAATGTCAGTTTAATAGGGGAACAGTAAGTCGCTGATAGGAACATTTGAGTAATTATGCCCTAGTTTCTGTATTCAACTCAAATAATTGGGTGGCTTACGAAATTGTTATTCATCGTAGGAGAGCTGTAACATTCAAAATATAGCCGTTTTTGCGCCTTAAAACAAAACATTCAAAATATAGTCAAAGGAAAGAACGACTTTTTAGCTACAGTATGGCACTGAAGACGGTCAAAATCCCGAAATGCGTCTTGTTAAAGTGAATATCAAAAAGAGTCTGATTGTTATGCTAATGCAACTGCTTTAACGTATATCCACGGTTCTCATTAATCATCGTTACGAGTAAAAAAACATTTATGAGGTCATTCGGTTTTAATTCGATTGGACAAAACAGAGTAAATTTTTGAAGTCTGATGCCTCTTATGCCGACTGACTAGTGACTTACCTCTGTTGGTGTACTCGTTAACGATATATAACACTAGCTGACTAAACTGACGTTGCCAGGTGCTTATTTATTCCAGTTTACAAAGGGAAGGAAATAAAATCTGTCGACAGTTAATTTTTTTATTATTTTTACAAATATGCCCTACACATACACCCGCCCGTCCCTAAGGATGTTAGAGATGTCTCACCCAAAAAGGCAGTACACATGACGGCAGGTAGCGTTTTCCTGGCATTCGCCAAATCTAAACCCTTCCATCGGATTGCCACAGGATATAGCGTGCTGCATGACTCCAAATGACTCGTTTCTAGTCGTCCACTGTCCAGTGGCGTCGATGTATACTCAACCTCAAACGTCGCTTAGCATTGACCACAGAAACGAACGGCTTATGAGGAGCTGCTCGACCATTCACACAGTCAGTATGCTAGTTGGACTGCTAGTAGCATTTGTGCTGATTTCAGGCGATTTGTTACGATCATCCTTCTCAATGCAGGACTTTACCTGTCCGTCAGTCCATTAGGCCTGCCTGGTCTTTGTTTAGCTGCGGTTGTTCCTTCGCGTTTCCATTTCACAATTACACCATCAACAGTCGACTTGAGCAGCTTTACAAGGGTTGAAATGTTCTTGATGGATTTGTTACTCAAGTGATATCCAGTGACTAAGCCACGTTCGAAGTCACCGAAATCTCCTGGCCGATCCAGTCTACTGTCACTGTTTCTCTACTGACAACACAATACTTTCTGCCTCCTTTTATACTGGTAGATCACCTTCTCGTGGCATCTAGTGGTCAACTTTTCATTACGTAGTGATTAACAGATACTTTTGATTAGGTAGTGTGCGTGTGCGTGTGCGTGTGCGTGTATGCGTGTGCGCGCGTGTGCGTGTGTGTGTGTGGTGTGTGTGTGTGTGTGTGTGTGTGTGCGTACCTAGATTGGCTGAAATTAATGCAAGTGTGCCGGGGTTACTGTCTACATTTCATCGCTTGCAACTCCATCTCGTCCAACGCCTAGGAGTTAAATATTCAAAAAAACGTTCAAATGTGTGTGAAATCATATGGGACTTTAAGCTTCCTGGCAGATTAAAACTGTGTGCCGGACCGAGACTCGAACTCGGGACTTAACTGCTAAGGTCATCAGTCCCTAAGAGGGAGGACTCGAACCCCCGCCGGGATCAGCCGCACAGTCCATGTCTGCAGCGCCTCAGACCGCTCGGCTAACCCCGCGCGGCTGTTAAATGTTATCTAGACCGTCAACAGTCAGCCCAATAACGACGAAAACTGTGGCTTCGACAAAATTATAATTAGTTGCCGCTGATTAAAAAGGAAACAGAGTGGTTGAGACAGGAGACATGAAGTCGGCGGCTGTCAGCGAGAGGAGGCGGCACATGCGAACTGTAAGCTATAACTGCCTCCCGCCTGTTTGCACCGCCACCACCAGACAACGCGGTTTTCGCCGCGAGGATCGGCGGCCCCTGCTTTCCGCATGGCTGGCTGTTATTCGCGTGCCAGCGGGCAAGGACTGAAGGACTGCCTGCTGTTGTCGCCCGATTCCGTAGTACGGCACAGCCCGCTGCTTCCCACTGTGCTCCTGCTAGCGGAGTGGGAAAGATCTCATAGTAGTCAATATGATTGATATGTATACTGGCATTACATTTCAATGGACACCAGCGTCTGGCGCTCTCAGCTAAAAATTACTGTATGGTTCGCAGCTGTGTCAAAGCCAGAAGGTTTCCTCCTATTTGATAATATGTACAGAATAATTTGATGGCAGCATTTCAGATACGAGGGCTTTTTATTTTTTTCTCCAACCGCCGATCGGTCGCGAAATTCCACGGTAAAAATCCGATGAAGCTTAACACAGATGTGCTGCGCAGCGACTCTACTACTCCCGTCAGTCGCGTCACGTCGCACTTTGCAGTTCCAAGCGCAGAGTGAGTACTAAATACATGCAAGTGTGTCCGAAGGAATATTGCGTCGAACTTCTGAATAACACAGGGACTGTCATTACGAGTCCCTCGAACCTCAATAAATATGTCCTCCCTGGTCGGGAACATATGCAACGTACGAGTGCAGGTTGTGATACACGGACGACAATAGAAGTCTGGGTATGGCCGTAATTCGCGCACGGATAACGGAAGCGATTAAGGCGATTGCTCGCGTGACGCGGGAAGTTCGGATTAGAGTCCCAGTCCGGCACAATTTTCCTTGTCATTGCACCCGATCGTAGTTCATTTTCGCAACTGCGGATACATTTCGTGTGGCACGTAATGCTGTCTAGATCAGTAGTGTCTCCCGCCAAGTGTGACGTGCATGCTGATGGGTTCAAACTGATTTCACGGAGCCAAGCATCTTAACTGTCCAATGACAATGTTCAGCAGCAACAATGACACTTCTGCAGCGTTTTCGACTCCTCTGTATACAACAGCACCATTCGCGAACAGTCTTATGGATTTTGAGACATTATCCATTTAGTAATTTATATTTTATTGTTAGTTTAATAATGGTCTTATAATGCGCTCTTTAATTACGATCAAATCTACTATTTCGTCTGATCATTTCTCTCCTTTAAGCCCTGAGTAAGTCTCCCACAGATCAATCAACGTAGTCAGTGACATAACCAGAACATCAGAACACTAAGGAAAGATAGTTGAACATAAGTTTTCCTTTACTATTGGTTACTTTTGGCACCTGCGTGCCATTTATGAATGTTCTAGGTATGCGAAATCGGAGGACACTCCATTTGACAACCAGTTTTCATGCAAGTTTTCGGAACGTCTTTGCCACAGAGATGTATAACCAAATACTTTTTGTCAATATCAGTTGCAGATGTCTGTGCGGCGCAGCCCAGATAAGCTTCGACCATTTACAAAAATCGCGCTTGCTTCTTCTTTTCGAATTATCTGTTATGATTCTACGCATTAAAACTGTCTAGTTAATGTTCTAGCAGTACCTAACACGTACAGGATAACTTCAAAAGCCAAACAGAAACACTGATAATTATGGAGCAGAATTCGTATTCCGACAAGGTGATTTATACAGAGTAGTTATTGTAAGTCAAAACGTATTCTGGTTCGAGTCCAATAATTTCTTAAATGAACACATTCGAGATGAATACAAGAACTCGCTCGTTTTAGCGAAGTCGTGACGAATGTCTTGAACTTTCCTGCAACTAATTGTACAGACTTAATATTATTGTATTTTTATTTAAGGAGCCATTTGAAAGAATCTTTCTATTCTGAATTGAAATACTCCATCAAAAATTTGTATTGACGAATCTAGCAATATTTCCAAACATCCCAGAGTAAAATATGTATTTACATGTAACGAGGACAGAATCATTTAACATATGAAACTGTATAGTAGCGGATGTCAAGTCCACGAACAAATAAAAAATCATAACAACCAGTGATATGCAGTGTTAAGAATTTTCAAACGGAACGATGCAGTGGACTGAAAGTGTGGAGCTTTGAACTCTACAACCAAAATAAGATAATTAGGCAACGAGGCAAATTTCGACCCCTGTTCGTATGGACCATTCTGTTTATTTTTGCGATTCTAGTCCGATGGTGATATTGGTCTCACAAACAGAGAATCACTATATGGACATTACGTTCACTTTAGAAAATGGTTTAAAGATTGTAGACATACTTTCTACGCAAGGACTGTATTAACATCATTCAAAAACATGTAGCTTGCGTCAGCCTCGTGTTACTACCGGATATTTTTAGAGACTGGCGTAAGCACACTGAACTGTTTCAGTTTGCTACAACACAATTTCGATCCCCTGTGCTTCGAAAAGGTACGCATCATTATAAATTTTTGCGTCAGTCCAGTGAATAAATTTTCAGTATAAGTTAATGAAATACGAAACAAGGAAACTCGAGAACAGATAAATAAGACACTACTTATCTGCGATCAAATCTATTAGATACTTTTTAACGGTTGCCTTAGTTGGGTTCTCGTTTCGCAAGCGATAAATTTTTAGCAGATACCGGATTTAGCCATTACAGTAAGTTTGCGAATAAGGAAAAAATAAAGACCAGATTGTTTCTTCATTGGTAATTAATAGCATAGATACCGGACAAAATTTCAATTTCGTGCCAATACGGGAACACCTCGATTTTAGTTTGCAAAATTATGAACTCGAGCACCATAAGACCGTTCCTTTTTGTGTTTCTATCTTCGAAATATAGCAAATTAAGGTTTTAAAAACACAAAATAGGAATTTACAAACATAATTCTGAAAACACCAATTCGTTAAATTGATATTAATCGTTGCACAACAATCTATCTTTCCCCGTAGTTCATTACATCCATGACGCAGAACCGCAAGTAAAGATGGAGATAAACAGAGCATATCGCTGTGGCGGTAGGTATCATTTTACTGCGACGAACTCCATCTAGAGAAGCAATCACAGGCGGTAATACGCCAAGCAGCATAGTGCTTTTGTGTTTCCCCGGCAGCTCTTTCCGCCATCGGGGAGGGAGCGGCTGTTGGCGGCGAAACGCGCGAGCAGCCGCTTTTCATACTCGATGAGTGGTCGCAGGAAGCTACAACAAAGGACCGCCAACGTTAATCGGACAATGGTCAGCCGACAGCGCCGAAATAAACCGACTTTCGGGAGCCGCCGAATAATAGCGCACCAGCGACTGCGAAATTCATCGGTCACGAGCGCGCACGGCCGCTTTCTGACCGAGTGGTGGAGCGAGAAATCTGACAGAGTTATTAATGCTCGTGTGGTTATGAAAATTTTACCAATGTACGGGCTTTTAACTTTCTTTACACCAGAACTTGATTAAAACAAAACAACAAAACATAAAAAACAAAGCCATTCATTACTGTCTCACTAACACCTCGCTACGTTTGCCAACATAATTAGAGGCCTAGCAAGCGGCAGGTTTTCTAAATTTCCCACCAATTCCTTCCAATAACTGAAAAAGCTTACCGACTGTATCTTAGATCATCATAACGTACAAAAAATGTATTGCGAATCAGATCCCACTGACATTTTCCTTTTAGATGGATCATACACAAACATCAGCGAAATACCTTGCATGGCCGTCTCTAACACCATCGACGTAAAACCTCGAAACTAACTTCAGAATCAAACAAGAGCTTCAAGGAGGAACTTGGCGCTTTGCTGCGTACATTTCAGTCACTGTGGAAGTAGGTACTGCCATGTAGTTCTCACGTGTACTTTTTAAGCGTGTACGATTTCAACTAAGCGAATTCCAACTTTCACTTTTGTAAAAGGAGGTTACCAGTGTGGTATATGCATCCCGAAAACTTTTGTTGGAATTTGAGGTGTAATTTTGCTGTACTGATGGAATTATTTTGCAAAATATTTTCGTATTAGCTGCAACTGCTGGAAAACTTTTTGCGTAAACTAACAGCTTGAAAACAACACGCAGACCACATAGCAGCAAATACAGGGTGATTCAAAAAGAATACCACAACTTTAGGAATTTAAAACTCTGCAACGACAAAAGGCAGAGCTAAGCACTATCTGTCGGCGAATTAAGGGAGCTATAAAGTTTCATTTAGTTGTACATTTGTTCGCTTGAGGCGCTGTTGACTAGGCGTCAGCGTCAGTTGATGCTAAGATGGCGACCGCTCAACAGAAAGCTTTTTGTGTTATTGAGTACGGCAGAAGTGAATCGACGACAGTTGTTCAGCATGCATTTCGAACGAAGTATGGTGTTAAACCTCCTGATAGGTGGTGTATTAAACGTTGGTATAAACAGTTTACAGAGAATGGGTGTGTGTGCAAAGGGAAAAGTTCTGGACGGCCGAGAATGAGTGATGAAAATGTAGCACGCATCCAGCAAGCATTTGTTCGCAGCCCAGGAAAATCGACTCGCAGAGCTAGCAGAGAGCTGCAAATTCCACAATCAACTGTATGGAGAGTCCTACGAAAAAGGTTAGTTATGAAACCTTATCGTCAACTACCCGAGGCGATGGATCGGCCGCCAGGCAGCCCGTGACAGAGCACATCACTGGCCTCCAAGAAGCCCTGATCTTACCCCCTGCGATTTTTTCTTATGGGGGTATGTTAAGGATATGGTGTTTCGGCCACCTCTCCCAGCCACCATTGATGATTTGAAACGAGAAATAACAGCAGCTATCCAAACTGTTACGCCTGATATGCTACAGAGAGTGTGGAACGAGTTGGAGTATCGGGTTGATATTGCTCGAGTGTCTGGAGGGGGCCATATTGAACATCTCTGAACTTGTTTTTGAGTGAAAAAAAAACCTTTTTAAATACTCTTTGTAATGATGTATAACAGAAGGTTATATTATGTTTCTTTCATTAAATACACATTTTTAAAGTTGTGGTATTCTTTTTGAATCACCCTGTATTATACCGCTACCAGCGACTCGCAAAATTAAGTAAATGATAGTTTATATTCGTGTGGCTCCAATCTACAATCCCGTTTTCGTTTCAAATTCTGCGTTGTAATTCGTAGAGAGAGCACATGGCCTCATGTGAACAGTGTAAACCTTGCAGTTCATGTGTGGAAAGAAACTGTTGGGACCGTCCTTAGAAAGTGCTTCAGGTACACTTTCACAGCTTGCGCTAGTTGCAGGCCCAAATGTCACACCATGCATAAATACAGTTATAATGATGTAAGTAGTTATTACCTGATAAACGATTCATTACTTACTTATGAAGACAATTGAAGATAACGACTACCAACTCGTCTACAGAAATTATTTCTTCTGACAGGAAGGAAAGAAGGAAGATTGGGTTTAACGTCCCTTCGACATCGAGGTCATAGAGACAGAGAAAAAGCTCTGATTGTGTCAATAATGGAGAAGGAAATCGGCCGTGCCCTATCAAAGGAACCATTCTGGTTTTTGCCTCGAGCGATTAGGGAAATCGCAGAAGACCTAAATCTGGATGGCCGCATGCGGGTTTTTACTGTCTTCCTCCCGAATGCATATCCAATGTGCTAACCACTGCGCCACCTCCCTCGATTTTATTCTGACAGTGGCCTGTACGTGCATTTGTGTAGAGTGGTACTTCAGTCTCCGTTTGCCATTTCTCTGGATTACTTCAGCCCCGGTGAATGCCGCGGTAACTCTTTCAAAAAGCCTGAGAGCTATGTGACATGCTCACCATTATCCAGCGTGTTTTGCTCCCTCTCTATCGTCTTCCGTCTCTAATGACGTCGTCGTCGACGAGACGTTAAACTCCACTCGTTTACTCGTCTTTAACGCCCTACATGTTATTAATGACCTAAATCTCGTTCGTGGACCAGTGGTCACTGCTATTGTGCCAGTCTACTACTGCTGAGACCTTGAATTAGATTCCCGGTGACTACTTCAGATTTCTCCGTGGTGATGAGGCCAAATATGCGGTCCTCTCAGCCTATTGAGGCCAAACGAGGAGCTGCCACAATAAATAAACAGCGACACAGACGGAAGCTGGAAACTTTTTGACTTCGTCAGATAATACACTGGCTAACAAAAAAGGTAAAGTACGCACAAGACGTGGTTAGATATCAATGTAACTTTGTACACACACCATCGGCGGGTATGTAAATGATACGGTCTGCAATTCTATATGAAGGGTGGAACAGCCACCAGAGTATATTAGCGTTATTTGTGTTTTGTTACAAGGGCTGATAGTGTATATAAGAGGCCTGAACAGAGTCACATTTTGATTGATGAGAGTGAGGGACACGGAGATGCCGTGTTTTCGTATGAGACAGTATTATGAGCACCTGACAGGGATTGAAAGGGGCGTCATTGTAGGTGTCCATTTGGCCGGCTCTCACAACATCTACATCTACATCTACATTGATACTCCGCAAGCCACCCAACGGTGTGTGGCGGAGGGCACTTTACGTACCACTGTCATTACCTCCCTTTCCTGTTCCAGTCGCGTATGGTTCGAGGGAAGAACGACTGTCTGAAAGCCTCCGTGCGCGCTCTAATCTCTCTAATTTTACATTCGTGATCTCCTCGGGAGGTATAAGTAGGGGGAAGCAATATATTCGATACCTCATCCAGAAACGCACCCTCTCGAAACCTGGCGAGCAAGTTACACCGCGATGCAGAGCGCCTCTCTTGCAGAGTCTGCCACTTGAGTTCATTAAACATCTCCGTAACGCTATCACGGTTACCAAATAACCCGGTAACGAAACGCGCCGCTCTTCTTTGGATCTTCTCTATCTCTTCCGTCAACCCGACCTGGTACGGATCCCACACTGATGAGCAATACTCAAGTATAGGTCGAACGAGTTTTTTGTAAGCCACCTCCTTTGTTGATGGACTACATTTTCTAAGGACTCTCCCAATGAATCTCAACCTGGTACCCGCCTTACCAACAATTAATTTTATATGATCATTCCACTTCAAATCGTTCCGCACGCATACTCCCAGATATTTTACAGACGTAACTGCTACCAGTGTTTGTTCCGCTATCATATAATCATACAATAAAGGATCCTTCTTTCTATGTATGGCTGCATTTGGAGTAGTGCTATGACCTGGTAGCACGGCCTGGCGTCACACTGGGTTCAGTGCTGAATCGTGGTTTTACACTACGTCGGATAACCATCTTCGGCGAGTATGGCGGCGACCTCAGGAGAAGTTCTACTCTTCCAGCGCTTTGGAGAGGAACAGCGGTGTTACCTCTAGTGTCATGGTGTATTGAGGCGTCGGGTATGTCTTCAGGTCATGATTGGTAATGATTGAGGAAACGCTGATGGCCTCGTCATGTGTCATACTACAATATCGTGGTGCTATTTTTCAATAGGACAATACTCCTCAGGATATGGCCCGTGTGTCTATGAATTACGTGTCGTGTTGAGATACTTGTGTGTCCAGCAAGATCCTCAGATCTGTACCCAATAGAACATGTGGGGGACCAGCTCGGCCGTCAACTGTGTCCCAGTTCCAGCATACAGGACATCAAGGACCAGTTACAAGAGTTGTGGGTCAGCTTGGTTCAGAAGAGCATACAATGAATTCATGACACCCCTTTCAACTGCATCAGTTCATGCATCCAGGTAAAGGGGGGTAGGCTGTCATACTGATAATTGGGATCATAAGCCAATTTCTTTCTAAAAAATGGTTCAAATGGCTCTGAGCACTATTGGACTTAACATCTGAGGTTATCAGTCCCCTAGAACTTAGAACTACTTAAACCTAACTAACCTACCGAGCGAGGTGGCGCAGTGGTTAGCACACTGGACTCGCATTCGGGAGGACGACGGTTCAATCCCATCTCCGGCCATCCTGATTTAGGTTTTCCGTGATTTCCCTAAATCGCTTCAGGCAAATGCCGGGATGGTTCCTTTGAAAGGGCACGGACGATTTCCTTCCCCATCCTTCCCTCGCCCGAGCTTGCGCTCCGTCTCTAATGACCTCGTTGTCGACGGGACGTTAAACACTAATCTCCTTCCCCCTCCTAACTAACCTAAGGACATCACACACATCCATGCCCGAGGCAGGATTCGAACCTGCGACCGTAGCGGTCGCGCGGTTCCAGACTGACGCGCCTAGAACCGCTTGGCCACACCGGCCGGCAATTTCTTTGCAAATATGACTCTAGTTTGTAACCACTGAAATAACATCACATACCCTTTCAACCCATGAAGTCTCAATTCGTTTCTTCCTCGCCTCCTGAGCACTTAAAACTTTTTTTTTTTGTCGGGCAGTATACTTTGCTTTCAGATTCATTGAGCGCTTCTGTCTCAGCTGTCATTGTAACCATTTTGGTTTCTTGCAAATTTTGGTTTCTTGCAATTTTTGGTTTCTTGCAATTTTTGGTTTCTTGCAATTTTTGGTTTCTTGCAATTTTTGGTTTCTTGCAAATTTTGGTTTCTTGCAAATTTTGGTTTCTTGCAAATTTTGGTTTCTTGCAATTTTTGGTTTTAACAGCTGCTTTTTCAACACAACGTAAGTCTGTAAGTATACAGATATAATTATGTATTAAACAATTCTGATGCTTCATAGACAGTGATAATATATATGTGTGTAACATTTTGTTGAGACTTCTTTGTTGGCGATGCTGAGACGACACCGAACTGTAACAAAAGCCGCGGAACTTTGAAAGAAGCGACAGGCTTCCATCTCACCATGGGAACCATCTCGTTGGCTCGGCAGTCTCTTTCAGAGGAAGGACAGCGGTTTGTTTTTGCGTCCACTGCAGAACAACACTAGCAAGAGCTCGGCTCCCTCGCGAAGTGTGCCGAGGACATCTCCGCAGTGTTATTCATCTCGTGTAACGAACTGCGGTGGAGTCAGCACTAAATCTCCGGGAGCGCCCTGTTGCATCCTGCAGGAACCACCCAGATTTACTGCCCAACTCTCGGAAACAATTCTTCTGCCGTGAAATGAGTTTACAGCAGTGGACACAGCCGCATGAGTATCTACTGTCGCCTGCTGTTCCCCATAAATGTAAGCTTTCATCTTGTCAACAAAAAACTTGGAAAATTCTTTTTAAGAAGTACTGTGGTATTGTCTCCGTATTTCACTGTACTTTTAGCTTACATCTGCGTCTTTAGACACAGGAGGAGGCTGCTGCAGAAGTTTTTCTGTGAGGGTGGCTCGAGGTTCCGGCTCTAACTGCCCACAGATGTTAAGGAATAGACGTAAGCTCAACCTACAGCGTTACAGGACGTCCCCAGTATCTGGTGAAGCAGAGGTTGCACGGTCGAATTCCGTTTCAATCATGAGTCCGGGTTTCAAATATGCAGCTAATCTTGTACAGTGTCCAAACATATTAAGTGTAGGATTAATTCACAGCTTGCACTGACTTCGAAATATTTTGTAGGAATTTTTTCAACACGATCCAATGTAGTAGAGGTAAAAAAAACTATAATACCTCGTATAGTGAGGGTAGTGTTAGAGGCTAGAAATTTGGCCTGCATATACATCCTGCGTCACAAGTTACTCATTAGCTGTAGAACTACGTATCGGAAAAGTTCAGTTTTTTTGTTTTTGACAGGTATTTAGCTTTTATTTATACCTACTTTACCAACAAAATGAAATACTGAACGATGATATGAGGGCCATGTTAATACAGTTGAAAACTTATAGAGAGAGCAACCGTAACGCAAAGTAAAAATAACTATATCTGGTAAAAAAGTGAAATGTGAGCCCCGATGCTGTATTTTTGTCCATCACAAGCCGGTAGTGCCTCAGTATGAAATTTATCTGACATCTTTCCGTTTTTTATGGCATTTCTAACTCAGTTTTTCAACGTGAACAAAAATATCTCACGGAAGATATAGATTAACTATTTATTTCTACATGTTAAGTAAACTGTGAGTGCCTAATATATGAGTCTTAATTCTGCGAAAATGTAAATTTTGTACAAAAAGATAACCATATTATTGCATGAACCTAGTCTGTATCAGCGATCCTCGCATTTCGTGTCAGAAAATCTTAGATTCACAAAACCTTTCTAACATCAAAGTGGGAAAAAATCAAAATCGAGTTTAAGAACTGATTTTTCGATTAAAAACGTTCAAGTAATAAACAGTGGTTTACGTAGTTTTATGAGTTCAGACTGATATCCTTACAAATATGCTATGTTATTTCCAATAGAGTTCGGTGCAGGCACTGTGACTTATAAATGAAATCAGTAGTCATTAGTTCCGTAATGCTCAAATGACATCAAAAGTTTGTAAACTATTGTGGTGTATTACGAAGCCAGCAGAACCGAAACAATCCCAAAACGTCCATAGATTTAAGAGAGGCCTTCAGCAAGACATATCCCATTTTGTTTCTGGGTTCTCAAATACGGGTGAACTGTATAACCTCAGGAACCGAATTTCAAGTTACGTGAGGTTCGTTCAGGTTTTGTTCCGATTCATTCTGGCGCATGTGGCATCATTAGCTAGCAAATTTGCTTTTGAAAGATATGGCAATATAACCAGATTTCCTCACTTTTATACTTAAGAATCCCAATTCTGATATTGTGAATTTATGTTGTCCATCGATCCTGACGTTGATAACGACATAATTATTATGATGTGCTTGTTGCTAGCGCAGAAGCATATGAAGGCCGAAAACTGTTGCTTTTGCTGAGCATTAAAAAGTAAGTCACACAATACGAGATACGGTGCGCACTCGTTTCGTACCACTGGTACGCCTGTAATTTTGGAAATACTGAAGCCGAAAGAACCCAGCAGTGATTATCCTGTACAGCAAGAGCACACGATTTGATAGAACTCGTGTTCAGTGCGGTTTATCGCCACTTGTTGTCTATTGATTGCCACGCATGCGACCAGCACAACTCGGATGTGTGTGTCAGGGACACAGAGAGCGGAACAACTAGACATGCGGAGCTTGCACCGGAAAATTTGCGTCTATTTTCAAGAGTCTTCCAATTCAGGTGTTTCATTGCTTTGACTCTCTTCACTGAGTAAAACAAACCTGTGACAATTTGAGCCGCCCTTATTTGCGTACGTTTAGCTAGTCCCATATGGTACGGGTGCCACACACTTGAGCAGTATTACAAAATGGGACGCATAAGTGATTTTTAAGCTGTCTCCTTTATGGACAGACTGCATTTTTCCAATTTTTTGCCAAATCTACATCTACATCCATACTCCGCAAGCCACCTGACGGTGTGTGGCGGAGGGTACTTTGAGTACCTCTATCGGTTCTCCCTTGTATTCCAGTCTGCCACCTGCCTTACCTACGAATGAGCCTGTATGATTATTCCATTTCATATTCCTAATAATTGTTACAGCCAGATACTTTTACAGTGAACCTATTGTAACTGACTTATTGATATTGTAGTCTTAGGATACAACATTTTTTTTCTTTTGTGAAATGCATAATTTTACATTTCTGTACATTTAATACAAATTCCCAATCTTAGTACTTCTCTGAAATTTTATCCTGATCTCACTGAATATTACTACAGCTTCTTTCAGACAGTACTTCACTATAAATAATCTACGGGAAATGGGATTATTATTGTCTGCAAGCTCAGTAACATAAAACATGTACAACAGGAATCGCAACACATTTCCCTGGGGGCACGCCTAAAGTTACATACACATCTATCGACGACTGTCCATCTAAGGTAACACCTACCAATAAATCCTTAATCCAGTCACAAATATCGTATGGTGGCTCACATAATCGTAGTTTTGTTAATTATCTTTGGTGTGGTGCCGAGTCAAATGCTTTTCGGAAGTCAAGAAGTAGTGTATGCATCTGATTGCCATGGTCCATGACTTTCAAGACGTCGCATGAGAAAAATGCATGTTGAGTTTCAGCTGAACGATGTTTTCGGGATCTATCCTCGTTGGCACAGGGGAGGTCACTCTCTTCGAGATGGCACATTATGTTGGAGTCAAGATATGTTCTATGATTCTACAACAGTTGGACGTCAGTGACATAGTTCGGTAGGTTTGTGGGTCACTTCTGCCGCCCCTGTTGTCGATGGTCAGATGAACAGGGAACATCGAGCATGGTTTGAGGGATCACAAATGTATTTAACGGGAAGAGTAACAAATATGCTGAAAAATTTCACCTCAAGGACACTCGCAGAAAGACGCCTTACACTTTGCAAAAGCATTCTCTAAAAATGTCACTCATATCTACGAGTAGTCGCCTACGCACTACTGGTAAAGAGAAAGTGAAGATGAAAGTACAACAGCAGCTCGCGCAGGGGTACACAAGGAATCATTCTTCCTTATCCCTCCTTCAATGCAATGGAAATAACCAAGAGGATGGCCAGGGTCTGAGTTAGAGGGGCCAATTCATGTTAGCTTCGTGGAGAATAAGGAAAAAGTTTTGAGATTTTGTGACATTGTTCTCGGGACACTTGCTACTTGTCAGCATCAGCTACATATTGTGACTTTCTTCAAACTGATAAGGAACTCTAATTACGTATGACTGTTTAGCGGGCAGAATGCGAGTCCATTTTGCAAAAACTTTTTTTTAATGAGGACTTTTTGTGGGGGGAGGAAGGAGGGAGGGAGGAAGGAGAGGGTTTGGTGAATGAATTGTAGATGGAACAATAGAAAGAACTCTAACCCATAGTGTTTATACGGTCTTTCAGAGTAGCAGTAGGTGTAGTGTGCCTTCCCCAGGCAATGACTCACCAACTAGGCGCAATAAGTAGGGAAGGGAGTTGTCAGCGAAAGCTCAGGGCCCGCATGTCACACTGTTTTAACGTGTCGGGAAGTTGTTTAGCCTACTGTGAACCGGAAACAAATTTTCATCTGTGACGGAGGCACTGTTGGCAGCGGTTTGAACAGACAGGTGCCTCATCCAGTGTTTCATTCACAGTGCCTTGTGTGTCCTGCTTACTTCCCTCCCAAAACACCCTTTTTTGGGAAAGGAAAAATCTGGAGGAGCGACACACAGTCATCAAAAAGCGAAGGGAGAGGTAACATGTGGATCTCTCTGGTCACCATTAACTATACCTTCCTTAATGCCTCGAACAACTCTTTAACTTTGCCATTCGTTTTTAAAATTTATTTTTATTGCTAACTAAACTATCAGTAATGTAATAAATTTATGGAACTGCTGCTACTATTCCCCAAATTGCTCCCACTGTCAATAAACACAACTTAGTAGTAATCAGTTTATTAGTGGATCATTTTACGCATATCACAGTATTAAACATTATGAGGAAAAAGCATAATTTATATACAGGTTGATTCAGTTTCAACTACCTAATCCTGTGCAATCCTAAACACCTTCGTACACCACGAGAGACATTTTCATATTCTCCCCATCACTATGTACAAACTGCTAGTCCTACAGGAAAAAATGAACATAACCTTTTTGTATGAAATTAGTTAGATTTTATACTAGGATACGTTTTCGCTAGAAGCCGTAGTTTTCCAATTTTTCAAGAAAAACGTACGATGGAGACCTTCAAAACCGTTATTCTTCAATACCTCGATAACCGTGGCCTCCAGCGAAAAGGTATCCCAGCATAAAAATTTAACTACATTAAATTTCTACAAAAAGGTCCTGTTCATAGGAGGAACCATCACGCCGTTTGCTTGAAATAGTTTAGGAAAACCATGAAAACTTAAAACAGCATCGCCATCTTTTGTTTTTCACTGAACAATATTTTAATATCCACTGGTAGATTTTGACTTTCGCTGCAGGTATTCAAACACTTCGCTGCAATCCGAGGAAACAATGGAAAAGCTAATATCGACACTTATTCATAGGAATGAACGATGTTCATATACAAAGGACTTTTTCTCACAAATTGTCCCTGGCGTAGTCTCTTTTAATTAAATGTGAAGCACAGAGTAGTCTAATAACTGAGTTAGCTCGCAGATCTTAACTGTAGTCCGCGTAAGAGCTTCACGCTAACGCCTTCGGTTCTCTTCTCATTGATAGTCCGCTTCAGTAAAACGGCGACGTAATGAACCTAAGAGAAATCTTCCTCCAAATAAAAGACGTCTCTGTCTCACTGACTAACTTCCCTCTTTACACAGTTCCACTCTCTCAAAGTTCACACAGCTCTCTTGTCCGGAAGTCAATGACGCTCTCCCAACTTCATCGACCGGATACTCAATCTGCTCTTAAAAAACGCCTCAGGTTTTACTACCACCGAACAACAGTTTCCTCTACATCCTGAAGCTATATTCCTTTCAGTAACCTGTTGGAGTGTTAAGGTAGGTTTACACGGGCTATAGAAGTTGCATACTGCTAACAGTATGGCCCGACAGTGTTTTTCGACAACACTGCCCCTCATACGAATTGCAGCCACTGTTGGCAGGTAGTGTTTGCGCCAATATACTGCCGCACCAAAAGGGTTAACCCGGGCCACACAATACAGCCGCTAAATGGGCGAAAGCGAACTAGTGGAAGTTGTTGTGCCGGATGTGGCGTCTCCCGTCTTTTTCTTCGACGCCTTCGTGGTGCGCGTATCTCGTTGTAGCAGTGTCTCGCTTCTTGCGATTTCTTGTTGAATTGTATCTCTGAGGCATGATGCTACGCAGATATCTTGCCAAAGGAGACGCCACAAGAGTAGCATGGTTACGGATCTTCATACATGGTTCTCAGTTAACATTTTGTAAAATTGTAGCCCTGTAGTTGATGGATAATCGTATATGTTGAGAGAAACCACACTATTTTTACGTGATTGTCTGGCTTTATCGCAGTTTTATGTTCATGCTAATATTCTCTATCTTTCGCTAAAATGTTCATTCTTATGTTATTTGAATACAGATATCATTCGCAGCAGGTTTTTAGGTTTTCAACAGAACAATCCAATCCAGAGATCGATGATTTGAAAGCAATCGATATTACTCAGACAAATGACTGTAGCGCTGTAGCTCATTATACAATAGCGCGTTAATTCTTTATAAAAAAAATCTCTGTTTATTAAATTCACAGCCTATCTTAGTGGAAAAACACTTCCCTTGCTGTTCTTTATGAAATCCATCCACGTTACTTGAGCATGTAACTGAGTTTAGTCTCTTTCATGTACACAAATTAAGGACACTAGCTACACACTTTGTAAATTAAACGCTGGAATTTATTTTGTCAATATATTTCTGGCAACACGAAATCGTACATTAATGACCACACGAGCCGACATGAACACCTCGAAACAAAACGAACGACAAACAGAGAATGAAATAAGACGCCAGCCTACTTATAATATTAGAAAAACAAAAAATTGTAGATATTTTAGCTTCTGTAACTTATACTCTCTTAGCTATTTTAATTACTCTCTGTTAAATAATATTTAATAAGATTATTTAAATCATTAATTCATGATCATGTTCATCTACTTTTCTTTAGTTAATTGCTTAAGGCTGACTAAGAGTGGTTTCACGAATGAAAATCTCATTGGTACAGTGGTGAGTTCTTAGATTGTTTCTGGAGTAGTCCGAGTTGAGAATACAACACACACAAAATATTAGCTCACGTTATTATAACCGAAACAAGATTAAATACTTAACTTTTTAACAATCCATTGTCACAGGACTGTCATGTGTATTGGATATTATGAACGCTAACTTATCACTTGATACGGTACAAGATAAAAGTCTTCGCTCAAAGTGCGATTGACTGCAAACTTCACTGCATGGTTCTCTCTCCCGCACTGCTAGTAGTGAGACGATGCTGTCGGCTGCGGCAATGACTGTAGACTGGACTGAGCGGCAGTCCGCTTTGACACAAGCAAGCCTGCTGCAGCGGTGGCGTATGGAATTCTTCTGCACGTGTCTACGCTGGCCTCTGTCATTCGGAGTTGCGTCTGGCAGCGACTGTGCTTACTTGGCGTTCCGTCGTGAGTTACCAGCCTTGCATTGATACCTAGTTCTTCGGACGACACCACAGAAGTGAATGTGGCTATCTTGCTTTTCATTTCACAAGCAAAAAGTTAACAAAAAAATAGAACCTTGGCTTTGCTGGATGCTTTGTTTCTTTAGTAAGCGAATTCCTTCCAAAACTTTAATCCTTTCAGATCCTGTGGCTACAGTTGTGTACATTATCTTTTAACGTGTCTTAGGAGTAACAAAAATATGTTTCCCCATGGGAAACCTCATAGAAACATTCGTTAATGTTCAGTCTTTCCATCAAGCACAAGTGCTGCCAGCTGTTGCGTATCACGATAAAAATATCAACAACTGAACGTAGCAGCCGGCAGCAGTTTGTGACCGCCAGAATACACGGAAGTGGGTGGTTAGTTATAGTCCAGTGTATAACTGAATATTATTGTTGTTATTTTGCGTGATGGTGATGTTCAGTTTATTTATTACGACGGTTAATATTTCAAAATTAGTTATTTTGGTCAATAAAAAAAGGCAAGTGTAAAAAGCATAATTTTGCAAACGGGAACATGTTTTTATACAAATCTTGCATCTAAAATCATAAAAAAATCGTCTAGGAGCATTACAACATAAAGAAAAAATTACCTTCGTGCACAAAAAATTTAGATCTGAAAAGATTAAATCGTGAATTGATGTTGAAAACATACCTGTTCCAGAGTTTCTCCAGAATTTATAAATATGATTTTGAGTACATCGTAAAAGAAATTGGTCCGAGATTTGGTAAGACCAATACCAATATGAAAGCCTGTACTTCACTTACTACGACAATGACGATCATCCTCAGGTTTTTGGCTGCTGCTGATTCATACATTAGTTTGACGTACTTCTAAAATGCACTTCCCACCAATACGCCTCTTAGAACGAGACTTTTGATATACTTCGACTTTGGTTCCAGGGCTCAAGGAATTTGTTTAAAGCCGACCGCGATGGCCGAACGGTTCTAGGCGCTTCAGTCCGGAACCGCGCAACTGCTACGGTCGCAGGTTCGAATCCTGCCTCGGGCTTGGAGGTGTGTGATGTCCTTAGTTAGGTTTAAGTAGTTCTGAGTTCTAGGGGACTGATGACCTCAAATGTTAAGTCCCATAGTGCTCAGAGCCATTTGAACCAATTTGTTTATATAAGTTTCAAATACTAATCAAGTGATTACGTTGATATTTTATTATTGTCCATAATACAATGAGATAACTATAAAATTCACAAACACGGTACATGTATGACAGAGTTAAGGAACGTGGATAGTAATGTGCACAATGACCATAATTGGAACAAGGCCAGATGGCAAGTTGCTGTCCATGAAAACGGAAACACAGATGACGAATTTTACGAGTACAATAAAACTGAGTAGTCTTAAAAGCAGTGCAGAATACGACTGTGGCTCGCTGCTGAAGATAGCCGCCCGCGGTGGCCGTGCGGTTCTAGGCGCTTCAGTCCGGGACCGCGGGACTGCTACGGTCGCAGGTTCGAATCCTGCCTCGGGCATGGATGTGTGTGATGTCCTTAGGTTAGTTAGGTTTAAGTAGTTCTAAGTTCTAGGGGACTGATGACCTAAGATGTTAAGTCCCATAGTGCTCAGAGCCATTTGAACCCTAGACGACTGGAAAACCATGGCCTGGTTAGATGGGTCTTGATTTCAGTTGGTAAGAGCAAATGGTGGTGTCAGAATGTGGTGCAGACCCCAAAAAGCCATTGGACCATGTTGTTAAAAAAGCAATATTCAAGCTGGTGATGGAACCTTAATGGTGTGGGCTGTGTTTACGTGGAATAGACAGGCCCTCTCTCCAACTGAACTGATCACTCACCAGCTTCAACCATTCATAGACCTCATGTTTCCAAACAACGATGAAATTTCATGCAAGAAATGCACCATGTCAACGGGCCACAAATATTCGCGACTGGTTTGAAGAACATTCTGACAATTCGAGCGAATGATTTGCCCATTCCGATCGCCCGACGTGAATCCTAGCGGGTATCAGTACATGCATAAATTTCTGCACCGGTAACACTTGCGCATTTAAGGACGGCTATTGTGTCAGCATGGCTCAATTAACTGCAGGGAACTTCCAACGACTTGTTGAGTCCATGCCACGGTGATATACTGCACTGTGCAGGACAAAAGGAGGTCTGACACGATATTAGGAGGTACACGTGGATTTTGTCACCTCAGTATATTTCCTATGTTCCAGTAATCCAGTCGCAGATATATCGCATTTATGAAATTCATGGTTATATCGTTTGTCCTCTTTTTACAATTCTTGTAGACAGCAAACAAATCGAGTGTCTCTAAGTACGTGCGACACTTTTCGAACTGAAGCGAAATAATATTGTTAGATGTCTCATTATGTGGCTTGACACTGCAGCATGTACACGGCTTGTGGTCTAGCGACGACCATTGCTGCCTCTGGATCACGCTGTCCCGGGTTCGATTCCTGGCTGGGTTGGGAATTTCCTCTGCCTGGGGACTGGGTGTTTGTCTTGTCCTCATCATATCATCATCATTCGTGACAGTGGCTAGATTGGACTGTGTAAAGAAATTGGACTGTGTAAAGAAATTGGACTGTGTAAAGAAATTGGACTGTGTAAAGAAATTGGACTGTGTAAAGAAATTGGACTGTGTAAAGAAATTGGGACTTTGTACAGGCGCTGATGACCGCGCAACTGAGCGCCCCACAAACGAAACATCATCATCGTCATCGTCATCATCATCACCACACTGCAGCGTTGTTAGTGAGAGAAGGGAATCAAGAGTGAGAGTGAGACTCTACATCTACACATATGCTCCGCAAGCCACTGTAGGATGTGTGACAAAGACACGTTGTACCACTACTAATCATTTCCCTTCCTGTTCAGTTCGCAAGTGGAGCGAGGGAAGAAGACTATCAATATGCCTTCCTTACGTGTAACGAACATTGGCGGTAGTAGGGCCGTTCTACATTCAGCTTCAGGTGCTGGTTCTCTAAATTTTCTGAACAGCTTTCTTCGAAAAGACCATCGTCTTCCCTGCAGGGAGTCCCATTTTAGTTCCCAAAGCATCTTAGTAACGCTGGCGTATTGATCGGACCTACCGACAGCAAATCTAGCAGCCCACCTTTGAATGGCTTTGATGTCTTCCTTTATTCTGACCTGGTGGGGATCCCAGACACTTGAGTAATACTGAAGAATGGGTCGCACTAGCGTTCTATATGCTGTCTCCTTCATAGATAAATCACACTTCCCTAAAACTCTCCCAATAAGCCGATGTCGGCCATTGGCCTTCCCAAGTATAATCCTTACATGCTTAATCGACCTGACTGTGTCAAATAGCACGCTACTAATGGTACATCTAATCAGAATATTACGGGATTGTTTTTCCTGCTCATCACATTGTGAGGAAGCTGCTATTCATCACACCAACTAGAAATTTTGTCTAAGTCGTCTTGTATCCTCCAACACTCACTCAACGACGATACCTTCCCGTACACTACAACATAATCAGCAAACAGTCGCAGATTGCTGCTTATCGTAGACGTCAGACCATACATGTACATAGGGAATAACAGCGGTCTTATCACACTTATCTGGGGCACACCTGACGGTACCCCTATCTCCAGTGAACAGTCGCCGTGTTGGGTCCCATTAGTCAAGAAGTCTTAGAATTATTCACATTTCTGGGTACTTAAGGCTTATGCCTCGTACCTTCCTTAACAATCTGCAGTGGGGCACCGTGTCAAACGCTTTTCGGAAATCTATGAATATGGAATCTGCCTGTTGCCTTAATCCTCAGTTCGCAGTATATCGTGTGAAAAAGGCAAACTGAGTTTCACACTAGCGAAGCTTTATAACACCGTGCTGATTTATGGACAGAAGCTTTCCTGTCTCAAGGAGCATTGTTACATTCGAACAGAGAATATGTTCAAGAATTCTGCAGAAAACCGACGTTAGAGATATTGATCTGTAACTTTGCGGGTCAGTTCTATTACGCATCTTATATACAGGAGCAACCTGCGTTTTTTTTTTTTTTTGTTTGTTTGTTTGTTTTTTTCTGCTTGGGACTCTGCGGTGCGCGAGAGGTTCGCGATAAATGCAAGCTAAGTTTGGGCCAATGCAGCGGAATACTCTTTGTGAAACCAAATTGGAATTAATTTCGGACGTAGCGACTTTTTTGTTTTCAACTCTTTCATTTGTTTCTCTACACCAGAGATGCTTATTACAATGTCCTCCATACGGCAGTCGGTTCGGTGCTCAAACGACGATATGTTTGTACGATCCTCCTGTGTGAACGACTTTTTAAAGCATGGAGGCATTTATAGACAATCACAAAGGTACATATGGCATGGCCATACGAAATATTCTCTACTACTAGAGGGCACCCAGTAAACCCAAAGTTCTTTGAAGAATCGAACTGTCATGAGTAAAACAGCTTCAAAGATCTGGTAACTTTATAAATGAGTTAATTTGTTAAACGATGGACGTTTGTAAGTTATAAAAGGTTTAGAAATTGTTTGAAGTTTTTGTAAGTCGCTAAGTGTTCTCACCGTTAAACACTGGATAAGTATAATCTGGATAAACTGCGGCCTGTTTTAAGCAAAAGCTAGTTTCTCACGCATCTCAATGTTTACGACGTTATACCTCATGAACTGTGTGTTGTACGGTGGTATAATTTTGCAGTTACATTCATTGATGTATGTGGATACCGTCTGCAAATTATGTTGCGAATACACTTACGAGGAGGACGCGGCAATTGCTATATCCCGATATCCTAGAAACTTCGCTCAGGGGAAGAGGAGTAAAAATAAACCAATACTTGTTTCGGCTTATCTGCAAATACTCTACCGTTTCTAAGAAAACAGCGGTCGAAGTTTTCAACGTAATTTAGATGTCTTTTAGCGATCGATACGCTCAGCTCAGCGGTCGGACAGTGACTAAAGTCGCGGCCTCTCACTTTTGCGTCCCGAGTTCGAAATCCGATTACTGATTTTATTTATTTTATTTTTCATTTATCTACCGTGGTCGTAGAAGATTACTACACGAATGTTTCTTATCGAGATAGGGGATAAAAAAGCGTTATATTAATTGTAAAATTACTACAGGGTTTCAGAATAAGCGTCATATATTTATTAATTTATTATATATGTGTGTATGGTGTTTTCAGCCGTTGTCATCATTTTAAATTCTCATACTGTTGTATTTCATTCTTATACAGATTCTTAGTTCTTACATTATATTCTTACCTTTATCCACTCTTGTGCATTCTCTTGGATGAGATAGATCGTAGAAACATTCGAAATACAGAAATTCAGAACATCACGAGCATCGCGCGAAGGCAGCTTTGCCACAGCGACATTTCTTCGTGTGAATCTCATTCGGCAAAGAAAAATCGTTAACATTGCTGAAGATTTCATGCGTTGGCATTAATTTCGCGGAAAAACCATGCATAACGGACCACTTTTTCGAAAACTGGCGCTTGCAACTGACTACGAATCACGAACGCTAAAGGGTTCTCAACGAAAACAATTCCAAATATTTTTTCATTTATTTATTGTTTCTTTAATTCATTCACCAGACATACCGTTAATATACGAATAAGGGCAAAGTTTTTTCAATATACATTGGAAAACATTCATGTAGTAATCTTCCATGAACGTGGGAGATAAACGAAAAACATTGACTCTTCCTGACTAGTCTGTTAAACTTCAGCCTAGTCTTCATCATTACCAAATTGTTATCTGAGTCTATATCAGTCCCTGGGCACGCCTTACAATCCAGTATCTGATCTCAGAATTTATACATGATCATGGTGGAATCTAACTGAACTCTTCCTGTACCTACCGGCCTTTTCCAAGTATACCTCCTCCTCTTGTGAATTTTGATTAGAGTAAGCGCTATTTCTACCTGAAATTTATTGAAGAACTGAAATAGCCTTTTTCCTCTCTCATTCCTTGTACCAAGGCCATATTCTAGTTTATGTATTTTGGGCTCCGTGACATACATCGCCTTAAGACATATACACAGTTTGTAATCGTAATATTTGTGTTACTGTGTTAAACTTTGAACTTAAAATAACAGACTGAAGAGCCAAAGAAATTGGTACACCTGCCTAATATCGTGTAGGGTCTCCGTGAGCACACATAAGTGCCGCAATATGATATGACATGGACTCGACTAATGTCTGAAGTAGTGCTGGAGGGAATTGACACCATGAATCCTGCAGGGCTGTCCATAAATCCATAAGAGTACGAGGGGGTGGAGATCTCTTCTGAACAGCACATTGCAAAGCAACCCAGATATGCTCAATAATGTTTGTCTGGGGAGTTTGGCGACCAACGGAAGCGTTTAAACTCAGGAGAGTGTTTCTGGAGCCACTCTGTAACAACTCTGGAAGTGTGAGGTGTCGCACTGTCCTGCTGGAATTTCCCAAGTCCGTCGGGATGCACAATGGACATGAATGGATGCAGGTGATCAGACACTACGTACGTGTCACCTGTCAGAGTCGTATCTAGACGTATCAGCGGTCCCATACCGCTCCAACTGCACACACCCCACACCATTACAGAGCCTTCACTAGCTTGAACAGCCCCCTGCTGACATGCAGGGTCTGTAGATTCATGAGGTCCAAACGCTCGATACAATTTGAAACGAGACTCGTCCGACCAGACAACATGGTTCCAATCACCAACAGTACAATGTCTGTGTCAGGCGAGGCTTAAAGTTTTATCTCGCCCAGTCATCAAGGGTACACGATTGGGCCTTCGGCTCCGAAAGCCCATATCGATTATGTTTCATTGAATGGTTCGCACGACGACACTTGTTAATGGCCCAGCATTGAAATCTGCAGCAATTTACGGAAGGGTTGCACTTCCGCCACGTTGAACGATTCTCTTTAGTAGTCGTTGGTCTCCCTCTTGCAGGATCTTTTTCCGGCCGAAGCGATGTCGGAAATTGGATGTTTTACAGGATTCCTGATATTCACAGTTCACTATTGAAATGATCGTACGGAAAATCCCCAATTCATAGCCACCTTGAAGATGCTATGTCCCATCGCTCGTGTGCCGACTAGAACACCACGTTCAGACTCACTTAAATCTTGATAACTTGCCGTTGTAGCAGCAGTAACCGATCTGACAACTGCGCCAGATACTTGTTGTCTTGTATAGGCGTTGCCGACCGCAGCGCCGTATTCTGCCTGTTTACACAGCTCTGTATTTGAATACGCATGCCTATACCAGTTTCTTTGGTGCTTCAGTATAGGTCTCAGTGAGTAGATTACGACAGCAATTTAAATTCAGTCAATAGCTATACGTAATATTGAAAACCATATTTTTGTTGGCCCTGGAGCCGTTAGACAGACAACCAGCTACTGGGCTCGGGAGACAGTGCCCAGATTTAGCCATTTAGTGATGTATGTAGCGGCAAAAACTCTATCCATCAGCAGTACTGGCGATCGCAGCTGACGCCCTTTTGTGTGTGTGTGTGTGTGTGTGTGTGTGTGTGTGTGTGTGTGTGTGTGCGTGTCACGTGATGTTTATAGACGTATAGTGATTTCGGCTTCGCCGAATCTACTTGTATTTGTGTGTGGTTTCTGTTGTTATTCTCTGAGATTACATTTTTATTTGACAAAAAGAAATCGTGGGCTTTGGAGGGCATGGTCGGTAACAATAAGGCCTTGCGGCCCCCGACCATCCTCGATTTATGGGGCGTGGGTTTAGGGTTGTTGGGTTCTGTGCAGTGGGTGCAGCGGGTGCTGCTTCCCACTTCTTCCTTTTGTATAGTTGCGCCAGTCGGCCGCTCGGCGGGATGTTGTCGTTCCGTGGCGTCCGCTGTGCTCGTTGTTGCAGGATGATGGTCGTCCCCACTTTGGTGGGGTACGGTGTTTCCCGCTGCTTGCCCGCTGAGGACGGGCGTCGTGCATGCGTAGGTCAGCAGCTGGTCTGCGTCTACACTTAAACTTGGACTCTATATCTTCTAGACTAGTCTCGATAACTCTAGGTTAATCTATGATGCTAAGCGTGGTCGCACAGCCGACAGAGAGGGGGCGGGGAATTGAACTTAGTCGCTACGTCTTGGTTTAGTTTGGCTTCCTACGCTACTAATTACTTGGGAACGAAACGACAAAAACAAAGGCAAAAACTAATTAAATATTTATCTATTCACTATTGGATTCCAACAAGGGAGCACGAATCGGCTAGACAAAATAACAAAGGTATATTATATCAAAGGGAAACATGAATGGACTAAACTAGGACAAAAACATATTAAACATTTAAACTATTCACTATTGATTACTACTCTACAGGGTCTTGGATGATTAGGCGTGGTACTCTCTGCCTGTGCCATGTTCGGTGTATCACAGTACCTGTGTCCCTGAGTTGTCTACAATTTTCTCTTGTTGTTGTTGTGGTCTTCAGTCCTGAGACTGGTTTGATGCAGCTCTCCATGCTACTCTATCCTGTGCAAGCTTCTTCATCTCCCAGTACCTACTGCAACCTAGATCCTTCTGAATCTGCTTAGTGTATTCATCTCTTGGTCTCCCCCTACGATTTTTACCCTCCACGCTGCCCTCCAATACTAAACTGGTGATCCCTTGATGCCTCAGAACATGTCCTACCAACGGATCCCTTCTTCTAGTCAAGTTGTGCCACAAACTTCTCCCCAATCCTATTCAATACTTCCTCATTAGTTATGTGATCAACCCATCTAATCTTCAGCATTCTTCTGTAGCACCACATTTCGAAAGCTTCTAGTCTCTTCTTGTCCATACTATTTACCGTCCATGTTTCACTTCCATACATGGCTACACTCCATACAAATACTTTCAGAAACGACTTCCTGACACTTAAACCTATACTCGATGTTAACTAATTTCTCTTCTTCAGAAATGCTTTCCTTGCCATTGCCAGTCTACATTTTATATCCTCTCTACTTCGACCATCATCAGTTATTTTGCTCCCCAAATAGCAAAACTCATTTACTACTTTAAGTGTCTCATTTCCTAATCTAATTCCCTCAGCATCACCCGACTTAATTCGACTACATTCCATTATCCTCGTTTTGCTTTTGTTGATGTTCATCTTATATCCTCCTTTCAAGACACTGTCCATTCCGTTCAACTGCTCTTCCAAGTCCTTTGCTGTCTCTGACAAAATTACAATGCCATCGGCGAACCTTAAAGTTTTTATTTCTTCTCCATGGATTTTAATACCTACTCCGAATTTTTCTTTTGTTTCCTTTCTCTTAGTGTTTCTAATTTGTCATATAGTGTGTTTACTAATCTTTTCACAGTGTCGTGTATCGTTTCAATTTCCACTGTTTCGTGGAGCTCGCGTATGAGTGTCCATGGTGGGACGTCCAGAATCCACCTTAGTACTTTGTTTTGCACTCTTTGCAGTTTTTTGTGGTTGGCCTGGCACGTGATTCCCCACGCAGAACACCCGTAAGTTAGTGCTGGGAGGACTGTTGTCTTGTAGAGTGTTCTCTCGGTTTCCATCCACATCTCCCTGCTGAGGAAGCCCGCGTGCCGCTGTGTTACAGACTCTGCGTTCGAGGTGCAGCTGGTGAAGGGCAGCCGCGGCCTGGGGCTAAGCGTGTGCGGCGGCGCCGACTCGGCTGAGCGCTGGCCCGGCCTGGTGCGCGTCAAGCGGCTGTTCCCGCAGCAGCCCGCCTGGCTGTGCGGCCGCCTCCAGCCGGGGGACATCCTGCTCGCCGCCAACGGCGTCTCCCTCGTTGGACTCACCGACTACGTAAGTGCCCTCTGACACCTAGCCAACTCTAGCTGTGCTTTCCATTTCACAGATCAATAGGGAGGACATACTCAGCCGCGTGCAACATATCATAAAGCAATAATAGTTTATTGCCGCAAAAAGGCGTTCGATACAGTTCCACGCTGTCGCCTGATAAACAAAGTAAGAGCCTACTGAATATCAGACCAGCTGTTTGGCTGGATTGAAGAGTTTTTAGCAAACAGAACACAGCATGTTGTTCTCAATGGAGAGACGTCTACATACGTTAAAGCAGGGCTTCCCGGGGTACGCCTGCTCTTTCTAGAGGGTCCGCAGCCACCCTTCACCAAATCGTGTAAGATAATAAGTAAAATTATTGAATAAAAATGTGAAAATCAAATTCATCACTTTTTTCCGTGTGAAAAACATGTGTACATTTACTTCAGGTCGTATTCCCAAGCAGCCTTTGCGGTTCGTAAGTGAGAACGCATACAGTGTGTAAACTTTTAGATGGCAGACCTCTCCCTAGTCCTGAATCGGTAGAAGTCGGTAAACGTCGGGAGGCTTCGGTAGGCACGCAGTTTCGACTGCTGCCAACATTACGTAGCTGATTGTGTTGTACAAGGTAGCCATTGTCGTCTGCTTCGTTATTGTTTTGCGCTGTACTGTTCTGCGTGTTTTTATTGTGCAGTTGTGTTAAACATTATCCAAATGAGTGAAGAGGCAGTTGCTGGCCCATCTCGGGAGTCGCCAACAACCCCTACCGGTAGGCCTACGGTTAGAAGGAAACCGGTATTACGTAGCGATGCTAGCAAAATTATATTGCGTGTGATTGAATGCTGCAAAAGGGAAAGGGAGCAGAAAAAAATGCTTCACCCCATTTACAAATCTTCAGTGAGACCTGCTTCATACACAGGACAAAGCATGCGTAGCAATGAAAGATTCAAACAGTTTTCCAAGAATCATCCTGGCGTATCACCACAAACACCTGGCAAGAAAAGGTGAGTTTCCATTTCCGCGAACAAAATATCTGAAATGGAAACGCACATTCATTTTTATATATAGAGATTGACAGTTACGTTATACTATGTGACCTATTTATGTATATTTAAATTTTATAATTAATAGTTTAACATTGCGGGGAATGAAATAAAATTTAAAAAAATTGCGAGCAGTGGGAATCGAACCCAGGTCCGCTGCATGACAAGGATTTCCTATTTTTTTTTTTTTATTAATCTGATTTTGTTCGCTTTTGTTCGTTGCATCTGCTCGGGGCGGACGTCGTAAGACATCCGTTTAAGTTCGTTGTTGATCGATTAACTCCGTTTTTTTTTATTACAGAGGGCAGCTAACGCTCTGACCGAACACGCTGAGCTACAGTGACCTGACTGTTGAAACATTGTCCATTACACTTTTCGGGCGTTTGGAGAACAACTCACCAAAATTTCAGTGCAATCGGGTGAATGGTTTGTGAGCGTATAGTAGACAAACATACATACATTAATTTTTATATATGTAGTTTTTAATGTACATGACGATTCCAGTTTCGTTTACGGACAACATTTAAAGCGAGTTTTCATCCAAGCCATTCGTTTGCTTTCGTGTAAGCATGACGCGCAATTTGTAGTGCCAGCACTGCAACTGGTAGGCGTGCCTTGTCCCCCCTCCCCCCTCCCAACGGCTCCTCGCCCCTCGCCAGCCAATGCTTGCTTCCTCCTCTCCCCGCACTCCCCTCACAACTCCACCGTCTTACAGTTAACACACTGTACACAGTTTAGTGCCGTAGAATGCTGCTTCTCTGATTGTTTCGCAACAATACGGGGGTCGTTTGTGCGCCGGCTCACGGCGGTAGATGCGCTGAAACCTTTTACGCATGCACGGAGCGAGCTTTGTCCACCAATCACAGCGCTCGCTGGTACGTATGCGGCCCCAGGCATCATTAAATGTTAAACTTGCTTTGTCAGTGCACTACATATTTCGTAAGTCGATTTTTGACCTTCAAGTTGTTCATCTCTAAACCAAAGAAGACTGCTGATACTTGGGGAGGGGGGGGGGGGGGGGAGGAGGGATCATTGGGAACATGGAACTTGCATTAAGAAGCTTTCACTTCCCATGAGTTACTGTGCTCTTGACTGCCTAGGGGTCCGCCATGGATTTTCGACTGAAGAAGGGGTCCACCTGCTGAATAGGTTGGGAAGCCCTGCGTTAAAGTAACCTCTGGCGTACCACAGGGGAGTGTTATGGGACCACTGCTTTTCACAATATATGCAGGGTGTTACAAAAAGGTACGGCCAAATTATCAGGAAACATTCCTCACACACAAAGAAAGAAAATATGTTATGTGGACTTGTGTCCGGAAACACTTACTTTCCATGTTAGATCTCACTTTATTACTTCTCTTCAAATCACGTTAATCATGGAATGGAAACACACAGCAACAGAACGTACCAGCGTGACTTCAAACACTTTGTTATAGGAAATGTTCAAAATGTCCTCCGTTAGCGAGGATACATGCATCCACCCTCCGTCGCATGGAATCCCTGATGCGCTGATGCAGCCCTGGAGAATGGCGTATTGTATCACAGCCGTCCACAATACGAGCACGAATAGTCTCTACATTTGGTACTGGGGTTGCGTAGACAAGAGCTTTCAAATGCCCCCGTAAATGAAAGTCAAGAGGGTTGAGGTCAGGAGAGCGTGGAGGCCATGGAATTGGTCCGCCTCTACCAATCCATTGGTCACCGAATCTGTTGTTGAGAAGTGTACAAACACTTCGACTGAAATGCGCAGGAGCTCTATCGTGCATGAACCACATGTTGTGTCGTACTTGTAAAGGCACATGTTCTAGCAGCACAGGTAGAGTATCCCGTATGAAATCATGATAACGTGCTCTATTGAGCGTAGGTGGAAGAACATGGCGCCCAATCAAGACATCACCAACAATGCCTGCCCAAACGTTCACAGAAAATGAGTCGCATGTCAACACAAGCACCGAAGTCAACATTACCTTCCTTCAGTTGGGCCAACTGGCAGTGAATCGAGGAAGTATAGAACATACTGACGAAACTAAAATGAGCTCTAACATGGAAATTAAGCGTTTCCGGACACATGTCCACATAACATCTTTTCTTTATTTGTGTGTGAGGAATGTTTCTTGAAAGTTTGGCCGTACCTTTTTGTAACACCCTGAATATGACCTAGTAGATGGTGTCGGAGGTTCCATGCGGCTTTTCGCGGATGATGCTGTAGTATAGAGAGAAGTTGCAGCATTAGAAAATTGCAGCGAAATGCAGGAAGATCTGCAGCGGATAGGCACTTTGTGCAGGGAGTGGCAACTGACCCTTAACATAGACAAATGGAACGTATTGCGAATACATACAAAGAAGGATCCTTTATTGTATGATTATATGATAGCGGAACAAACACTGGTAGCAGTTACTTCTGTAAAATATCTGATAGTATGCGTGCGGAACGATTTGAAGTGGAATGATCACGTAAAATTAATTGTTGGTAAGGCGGGTACCACGTTGAGATTCATTGGGAGAGTCCTTAGAATATGTAGTCCATCAGCAAAGGAGCTGGCTTACAAAACACTCGTTCGACCTATACTTGAGTATTGCTCATCAGTGTGGGATCCGTACCAGGTCGGGTTGACGGAGGAGATAGAGAAGATCCAAAGAAGAGCGGCGCGTTTCGTCACAGGGTTATTTGGTAAGCGTTACGGAGTTGTTTAGCAAACTCCAGTGGCAGACTCTGCAAGAGAGGCGCTCTGCATCGCGGTGTAGCTTGCTGTTCAAGTTTCCTTACACCTCCCGAGGAGATCACGAATGTAAAATTAGAGAGATTCGAGCGCGCACGGAGGCTTTCCGGCAGTCGTTCTTCCCGCGAACCATACGCGACTGGAACCGGAATGGGAGGTAATGACAGTGCACGTAAAGTGCCCTCCGCCACACACCGTTGGGTGGCTTGCGGAGTATAAATGTAGATGTAGATAATATTAGAACACCTTATCGGTTTTGATCTAGCGACAGCATATGCCACCTGGGAGATGGTAGATGTACGAGGGGCGTTCAGTAAATAATGCAACACTTCCAGAATGAGATTTTCACTCTGCAGCGGAATGTGCGCTGATATGAAACTTCCTGGCAGATTAATACTGTGTGCCCGACCGAGACTCGAACTCGGGACCTTTGCCTTTCGCGGGCAAGTGCTCTACCATCTGAGCTACCGAAGCACGACTCACGCCCGGTACTCACAGCTTTACTTCTGCCAGTACCTCGTCTCCTACCTTCCAAACTTTACAGAAGCTCTCCTGCGAACCTTGCAGAACTAGCACTCCTGAAAGAAAGGTTATTGCGGAGACATGGCTTAGCCACAGCCTGGGGGATGTTTCCAGAATGAGATTTTCACTCTGCAGCGGAGTGTGCACTGATATGAAACCGCAGGAGAGCTTCTGTAAAGTTTGGAAGGTAGGAGACGAGGTACTGGCAGAAGTAAAGCTGTGAGTACCGGGCGTGAGTCGTGCTTCGGTAGCTCAGATGGTAGAGCACTTGCCCGCGAAAGGCAAAGGTCCCGAGTTCGAGTCTCGGTCGGGCACACAGTTTTAATCTGCCAGGAAGTTTCAATGCAACACTTGTTTTCTGAAAGTAGATTGGTGTTATTCATGATTCCGGTTGACCTTAATATTCCCCACTCTTTTGGCTGCAAAACCCTACTTTTAAACATAATTGCAGTCACCCAGAGTAAGATTCGCTGTCATCTTACTTGCCGGCTCATGCGACGGCTTCCTTGAGATCTCTGTCGTCTGTTAACCGGCTACCATGCTGGGAGTTGTGCATGTTTCCCGTGATAACTCCGGTGCCATATCTTTTTTGAGGCCCAGTCGGGTTCCCTGAATGGTTATTTCATAAACTACTGACATATATTTACATCAGTTGCTGTTTTAAGATTGTGTCGGAATTTCAACTGCATTAGAATTTTTGTGGAATGAATATTTATAAACTCAGCTGTAATTTCAAACCGATTAATATAGCAACAAGGAGTCTTGCGTATTACTCAAAACTCCTCACTGATAAAGTTTCTCTGAAGAAAAATAAAGGTGATGATAAGTCTGGGGAAAATAGAGCGCTACTTCTCTTGAAATTTCGACAAACTGCTACACCCTGCATCAATAACCTCCCCGTCATCCACGTACTGCTTCTTGCAGAGTGCATCGTTCTTTGGACCAAACGGATGGAAGTCGGAAGCTGCCACATCCGGACTGTAGGGTGGATGAGGTACAACAGTCAAATGAAGTTTTGTGAGCTCGTCTCGACTTACCAGCTGAGGGTGTTGCTACGCGTAGACATGTTCAGAGTACCAGGTGGGACTGGTGGCGTGCGTAAACACGTTCAGAGCACACAGCGACAGGTACAAAGGCGAGCGCGTTAACGCGTCCAGAGCAGTTGGGTTAATTTTATTCAGACAGACGCTATCAGTGTCGATTTTTGAACAACACGTTAAGTTTCTTGTTGCCACATTCACAACTGCTGCAGCAGAGTTTGTAAATATTCATGTCAATAACATTCTAATGCAGTGTAAATTGCGAAAGAATTATAAAACAGCAACTGATGAAAAGTCAGGTCAATAATTTTCGAAAATGCCCATTTTCGGTACAAAAATAAAGAGAAATTGCCTCACATATGTTGTTCCAAAACCAGAGTAATTTTCGTTTCACCAGCTATCGATGGCGCTTAAATATTACATCATTTCATTGAAAAAATCTGTAGCCGCTGGCATATCGTGGTATATATGGGAGTCTACAATATTAATCATATGGCGAAATACTATCTTCTTTTCGTCCTATCATTTGTCAAAACCTTGTTTAAATATCTGAAACCGTTTACGAAATAGAAGGAATTTTATGTATATTTCATTGTGGCTTTTTCGCTGGCTCGCGAGTTCGAGACGAAGTGATTTTTGTGCGATCCATTTTCTCGAGACTGGTAATAAATAGCAATATCCTTCGAAGCTTAAAGAAAAAGTCAATATATTAGCTACATATAACGTAACAGCCACCAAACGCAAATTCATAGCAGCCTCTAATTTTTTACTGCAAGTTTTCCGAAATTCTTCCAGTAGTTTACTTAATCCTAAAATATCACAATAAATATCACCCTTAACGAAATGATAGGTTGTTCACCGTGAAGCTGACAAGTGAAGTTATAACATCTACAAGAATCAAACTTTTTCGGTATATTCTCATTTTCTTTACAACCTGAGAAAGATTCCAGTTCGGCCAGGTGGCGCGCCCTGCTGTTCACGGAGTCAAGCCAGCCAGCGAGCCAGCCAGCCAGCTTTCACGCCGAATCATACACCGTGTGAGAGGTTAAAGTGGGATGTAGCCGGCACCTCCCCCTGCTAGCCGGCAGCGAAGCGCATCTGACAGACTTCAAGAGAACAGGAACCGTACTGCGTGGGAGACGGGCTTTGTCGCACCATACTGGAAGTGTCTGTATGACAGTATGGTACCACTCTACTGGTCGATGTCGGAGCCAACATCTTGCTGCATCAATAACCTCCCCGTCATCCACGTACTGCTTCTTGCAGAGTGCATCGTTCTTTGGACCAAACGGATGGAAGTCGGAAGCTGCCACATCCGGACTGTAGGGTGGATGAGGTACAACAGTCAAATGAAGTTTTGTGAGCTCGTCTCGACTTACCAGCTGAGGGTGTTGCTGTGCACATTCTCTTCGGAGGAGAGGTGGTGTGGTGCCACTCCATGAATTGCCGTTTAGTTTCCAATTCGAAGTGACGAACTCATATCTCATTGCCTGTGACAATGTTCGCCAAAAGGTGTCACGATCAGCCTCGTAATGCGCAAAGAATTCTGCATAAATGCTCCTTCGTTGCTCTTCATGGTCTTCTGTTAGGCAGTGAGGAACTCAACGAGCACACCCCAACTGGTGGATGAGCGTGTCACCACTACCAACAGCATCCAGTTGTGCAGTGAGGTATTTGTCATCTGTTGAGCACCTCGAATGAGTGTGTCCATATGTACCGACCTTGTACGAGTCACAGCTGTACGTGGCTGGCCATCACGTGGAAGACTGGACAGGTTTGTCAACTTGTTGCTGTGATGATGAGACATCGCCAACGACTCACCATGCTTTTGTGCACTGCCAGGTCTTCGTGGACATTCTGCAAGTGCCTATCAATTTATGCGATGCTCTGGTTTTACGCCAAAGAAATTGAGTGACAGCTACCTGCTTGGAACGCACCTCTATTACATACACCATTTTAAAGACTATATATAGCGCCACCACCTGTAGGAACTTCATAAAGCTATAGGGGCTCAAGTGGGAATTTTCCGTGATGTTCCATAAAAAATTCAGCATTTTTTCAACGGAAACTGACAGAAAAAATGTGTTGTATTACTTACTACATCTACATCCATACTCCGCAAGCCAACTGTCGGTGTGTGGCGGAGGGTACTTTGTGTACCTCTATCGGTTCTCCCTTCTGTTCCAGTCTCGTATTGTTCGTGAAAAGAAAGATTGTCGGTATGCCTCTGTGTGGGCTCTAATCTCTCTAATTTTATCCTCATGGTCTCTTCGCGAGATATACGTAGGAGGGAGCAATATACTGCTTGACTCCTCGGTGAAGGTATGTTCTCGAAACTTCAACAAAAGCCCGTACCGAGCTACTGAGCGTCTCTCCTGCAAAGTCTTCCACTGGAGATTATCTATAATATCCGTAACGCTTTCGCGATTACTAAGTGATCCTGTAACGAAGCGCGCTGCTCTCCGTTGGATCTTCTCTATCTCTTCTATCAACCCTATCTGCTACGGATCCCACACTGCTGAGCAATATTCAAGCAGTGGACGAACAAGTGTACTGTAACCTACTTCCTTTGTTTCCGGATTGCATTTCCTTAGGATTCTTCCAATGAATCTCAGTCTGGCATCTGCTTTACCGACGATCAACTTTATATGATCATTCCATTTTAAATCACTCCTAATGCATACTCCCAGATAATTTATGGAATCAACTGCTTCCAGTTGCTGACCTGCTATGTTGTAGCTAAATGATAAAGGATCTTTCTTTCTATGTATTCGCAGCACATTACACCTGTATACATCGAGATTCAATTGCCATTCCCTGCACCGTGCGTCAATTTGTTGCAGATCCTCCTGCATTTCAGTATAATTTTCCATTGCTACAACTTCTCGATATACCACAGCATCATCCGCAAAAAGCCTCAGTGAACTTCCAATGTTATCCACAAGGTCATTTATATATAATGTGAATAGCAACGATCCTAAGACACTCTCCTGCGGCACACCTGAAATCACTCTTACTTCGGGAGACTTCTCTCCATTGAGAATGACATGCTGCGTTCTGCTATCTAGGAACCCTTCAGTCCAATCACAAAATTGGTCTGATAGTCCACATGCTCTTACTTTGTTCATTAAACGACTGTGGGGAACTATATCAAACGCCTTGCGGAAGCCAAGAAACACAGCATCTACCTGGGAACCGGTGTCTATGGCCCTCTGAGTCTCGTGGACGAATAGCGCGAGCTGGGTTTCACAAAATCGTCTTTTTCGAAACCCATGCTGATTCCTACAGAGTAGATTTCTAGTCTCCAGAAAAGTCATTATTGTCGCACATAATACGTGTTCCAAAATTCTACAACTGGTCGACGTTAGAGATATAGGTCTATAGTTCTGCACATCTGTTCGACGTCCCTTCTTGAAAACGGGGATGACCTGTGCCCTTTTCCAATACTTTGGAACGCTACGCTCTTCTAGAGACCTACGGTACACCGCTGCAAGAAGGGGGGCAAGTTCCTTCGCGTACTCTGTGTAAAATCGAACTGGTATCCCATCAGGTCCAGCGGCCTTTCCTCTTTTGAGCGATTTTGATTGTCTCTCTATCCCTCTGTCATCTATTTCGATATCTACAATTTTGTCATCTGTGCGACAATCTAGAGAAGGAACTACAGTGCAGTCTTCCTCTGTGAAACAGCTTTGGAAAAAGACATTTGGTATTTCGGCCTTTAGTCTGTCATCCTCTGTTTCAGTACCATTTTGGTCACAGTGTCTGGACATTTTGTTTTGATCCACCTACCGCTTTGACATAAGACCAACATTTCTTAGGATTTTTTGCCAAGTCAGTACATAGAACTTTACTTTCGAATTCATTGAACGCCTCTCGCATAGCCCTCCTCACACTACAGCTTTCAACATAATCCACCAGCAGATGGTCTAGTGGCATAGCTACCAGAGTACCATCTCTGTCCACCCCTTTAAAACGGAATGAGCATAGTCACAAGGCTCAGTGTGGTGCAGACTTCTAGTGCAAGCGGGCACATTGCCATGGAGGCAAACTACTGCTTCCTGCAGCCAACTTAGCGAGTGTGACAGTGGTCAAATTGTGGCCTTTCAAGTGGTGGGATAGTCGCTTCGGAGAATGGCCACTCAAGTTCGGTGTGCCATGTCAATTTTGAGGCAGTGTTAACAACAGTGGACACGCGAGCATTCTCACACTTGTAGGCGAGGTTCTTGGCGTCTACACAAAACAGACGCGCACTGTGACCAACATATTTGAGGCCAGAAGTGGCAGATCGATGTCTTCCACAGCACATATGAGAGCAAATGTGACCCAGGTAGTGTCAACATCAAACGTTGCGAACCTTTTAGTAGCATTAGGATCATGGGCATGTGCACCTCAAGTTGTCCAGCCCATCTTTCACTCATGCTACAGCAACGACGTCCACATCTCGACAGGTGCTGTCAGAGGATTACCTAGAGGATAGAATGGCGTAATCTACAACACTTTTAATGTTCGTGGAGGGAACCTCACCAGCACTTGATACCTACAGAATGTTGTTCGACCAGTTCTTCTGTGGTTCTTGCAATATAAAGCTGATGTGCTATTCCAACAGGATAATGCTCGCCCATGCGCTGCTCTTGAAACTCAACGTGCTCTGTAAAACGAGCAGCAGGTTCCCTGAGCTGCACAATCGCTGGACTCGACTCTATTCGAGCGCGTGTGGGACATGATGCAACAACAAGTGACTCATGCGACCACCTACAGCTCTTACAGATCTACACGAACAATTAAAACACATGCGGAATAATGAATCCCAAGACTGTATTCGTCGCCTTTATGATCGACTGCATGCCAATGTCAGTGCATGCATTGCCACCCATGGAAGGTACACAGTGTACTAATGTGGGTGCTTTAGCATAGGCCGATGCCTGGTCCATTAGAACTTCTTGAGCTATCGATCTGTAAATTTAACTATTCAATGTACCTCATGTGCGTTGCTTCTACAATAAAGTAAGAATGGAGAACTCTCAATGGGTGTTTTAATTTTTTTTCGACTGCATGCCAATGTCAGTGCATGCATTGCCACCCATGGAAGGTACACAGTGTACTAATGTGGGTGCTTTAGCATAGGCCGATGCCTGGTCCATTAGAACTTCTTGAGCTATCGATCTGTAAATTTAACTATTCAATGTACCTCATGTGCGTTGCTTCTACAATAAAGTAAGAATGGAGAACTCTCAATGGGTGTTTTAATTTTTTTTCTGTTACGGTACTTAATAAAGAAAAGGTATGTCAGTGACCCTGCCACGAATCCTAAGTGAAATGGTCCTCATAGATGTGGAATAAGTTAAAAAAATCTTAAAATATATTTTCATATAATAGGTTTATGACAAACTTGTCACAGAACATGTAAACGTATGCTACATGTCGTGCACCTTCATTTTCATATGATAATTCTTAAGCCATTGTAGCCCTGCATCATCATGAGGAAGATCAGTTTACAGCACTTGTTTAAGTTAATCACGTTACTACCCAGAAGATGTGCAGAACTCAGATTTTAAGAAACAATTAAATTATTTGATATTGTCTACGACATGTAGCGTGTCTCAGGAGAAACTGTCAATATTCAAGGACAGGACAGGAAGGATCATTGGAAGAATAGTGTAGTAAACATGGGATCTAAAATTTATACTTTGAGCTATGACCACTCCTTCATCTTCGATACTGCGAAACAAATCTCTTTCACTGTTTGCTTCCCATATTTAGGGAGGTGGCAGTATAAACCAAAACAAGGAAAAAATGTTTAGTAAACATACATTAAGAGCTATAAGCACTTTTTCATCTTTGCAACTGTGAAACACATCTCTTCTGCTACACAAGTGCCCATAACGCCTAAGGTACCAGTATGCATTTTACAGCCCACATAAATAAACTCTTCTTTTGTCTGGTCTGTACTATGTCCTCCCAAAATATGGAGACCAAAGAGCTTGCAGTAGAAGAGATTTGTTTTACAGTATCGAAGATGAAGAAATGCTCATAGCTCTTAAGGTGTGCATTTCTTTACTTCCAATGATCGTCCCTGTCATATCCCTGAATATTGACCATACCTCTTGGAGCACCCTGTATACGCATCAGTCGGTTCCGCTAATAAATTCGTCAGTGTAGTAGAAGAAGTTGGCCGCCATCAAATCTTTAGGCTGCTCTTAAACTGAATTTTACTAGTGGTTAACTTTTCTACAGCTGTTGGTAAGTTATTAAATGTGTGTCCCTGAATAATGGACATTTTTGTGAACCAAATAAAGTAAGTTTAAATCCGTATGATGTTCATTCTTGTTTCTAGCACTGGTTTCATGAGCTCCGCTTTGATTTGAAAAAGAGATATAGTATTTAAAGCAATTTCCATTAAGAAATAAATATGTGGGAAGCTGTAGTTAATATCCCCAGTTTCTTCTTTAGTTAACATCATAAATAATTCATGTTATACGCTTTTGGACTTGGAAAATTTTAGTTTCACTTGATGAGTTACGCAAAGAAAAAAAGGTACCATATGATAATATGGAATAAAAGTAAGCAAAGTACGCAAGCTTTTTTATTTTCATATCACCCATGCCTGACAACATACGCGTTGCAAATAAAGATTTGTTTAGGTGCTTTAGCAATTCTGTGGTATGCTCCTTCCAGCTTAATTTATTATCAAGTTGCAATACTGAGAACTGAACACTGCAAATTTCTTGTATCTGCTTGCGTGATATTTTACACATGTACTGAGGAGCAAACCGCTTAAAAATTCTGAACTCGTATAGTGTCTCTTTGCAAAGTTTAGTGACAAACAACTGGCTAGGAACCGTTTATTAACGCCCATGTAAATTTCATTTACCGGTCTTTCTAAAAACCGAGCGAGGTGGCGCAGTGGTTAGGACACTGGACTCGCATTCGGGAGGACGACGGTTCAATCCCGTCTCCGGCCATCCTGGTTTAGGTTTTCCGTGATTTCCCTAAATCGCTTCAGGCAAATGCCGGGATGGTTCCTTTGAAAGGGCACGGCCGATTTCCTTCCCAATCCTTCCCTAACCCGAGCTTGCGCTCCGTCCCTAATGACCTCGTTGTCGACGGGACGTTAAACACTAACCACCACCACCACCTCTTTCTAAAACTGTATTTGATTTGCTGTTTATTTCAATGTTTGAATCATCTATAAACAAAGTAAACTTGGCATCTGCAAATTTAGTACTGAAAGGTTACTAAAATTCTCAAGAAGTGTAATTTTATTTACAAAGATATTGTGATGTGCCCAGTCTAATGGCTTTAACTGGTCACGAAATATATCAGTAGTCTGTAATTTATTATTTAATGAATTAAGTACATTTTCGCGGTATGCGTAAATAGCCTTCTTAATATCAGAACTCTTTAGAAATCACTAAGTTAAACCTTGTACGTATAAATCGGGCGCCATTTATTAATCTTATCCATTAGGATACAAATAATAGAGTGCAAATTAAATAAAAGTTATGTACCTACATAAAAAATAATGTATCATCGGCCAAACAAAAGTTGTAAGACATAGTGGAAAGATAACTCAAAAGTAATGTATCTTCCATTTTAGTCACAAATCCAATAAATCACGTCTGATACAAACTTTTGTTTGTATAATTTCTTGGTCTGACATAAAGGTACAAAGGGAAGTCCGTTAGGCAATAAATCAGGAGTATTCAAGTAAGGAAACATTAATTAGGTCTTCAGTTGTTTGACGTGCTGTGTGACAAATGCCATCGCCATGATAAGGAATGATGCGACGTTTTCGGTTGTTTTACATGATCCGATCGATGACTTGTGGCAAAGAAACTGTAAAGTACTGTTCTACATTAATTGTTCTTCGATCCTCTCAAACAACAGTCCAGTGTAACGGAAGAAACAACCAATCATTTTCTTGATAGTGCTTCTCGAACGAACCACTTTTCTTGATTTTGGTTCGTCATGGAACACCCAAACAGTTAACTGCTGCTTAGTTCCCGGCTTGTACGCTTACGTACAGGTTGCGCCCCCTACCACGATGTTGTACAGTATACGGACTTTGCATCTTTTCGGTCTAAATTTTAGAGCATTTCCTTACACCAGCCGACATGGGACTGCTTCTGAGCTTCAGCGAGATTCTGTGGAATCCATCGGGAGCAGATCTATTTCACAGCTAAATGTTAGTGCAGAATCGAATGTAGTGCAGAATTAGATACGCCTAGACATGCCTCCATGTCGCGCTAAGTCTTCGATCTTTTGTGAGTAGCATCCATGTCTTTTTTGGACAAACTGATTTTGGTGGCCTTCACGAAATTCATCGCTGACGGAATCACGGTCACGGCGAATTTCTGCAAGCCAATATTTTGAACTGTCTCCTCTGAAGGTGATCGATTACTGACAGCTGAACGAAGTTGTGCGAGGCGTTACTGTTGAGTTAGGGCTTTACAAAACTCATAAATCATCATCCTATGAAAAGTTCCAAGCGAAATTTCTAGTTTTTCACAATAAACGAACGAATTATTCGCGCCCTTTTCTGAGCTGCCATTTTTTTAATGATACAAAATGACAAATTTGAGCCGGCCGTTGTGGCCGTGCGGTTCTAGGCGCTTCAGTCTGAAACCGCGTGACCGCTACGGTCGCAGGTTCGAATCCTGCCTCAGGCATGGATGTGTGTGATGTCCTTAGGTTAGTCAGGTTGAAGTAGTTCTAAGTTCTAGGGGGACTGATGACCCCAGATGTTAAAAAAAAGTCCCATAGTGCTCAGAACCATTTGAACCATTTTTGACAAATTTGAAAGCAATAATAACGTCACATCTCAGTAGCGCCATTTAAGGGCCATACACACGCACCCACCGTCTAACAAACTGGGCGCTTGTAGGCGTTTTGGCCAACCGACCGACCGATTTTTCTTGTTGGCCGGTCGGTTGGGTATGACCATCCGACAGCCGACCCATCATCACTTCAAAAAATGGATCTAAGCACTATGGGACTTAACGTCTGAGGTCATCAGTCCCTTGGACTTAGAACTACTTAAACCTAACTAATCTAAGGACATCACATACATCCATGCCCGAGGCAGGATTCGAACCTGCGACCGTAGAAGCAGCGCGATTCCAGACAAGCGCCTAGAACCGCTCTGCCACAGAGGCCGGCCCCATCACTTCACCCCACAAATTGTGCTGGGCAGTGGCGGCTGCTGTGTAAGGGCGCAAGAGCATGTGAACTCCATAATTTTCGACACCTTGCGAATTTATTGATTATTTTTCTTTGAATGCTGTTAAACGTAACATAGATGTTGCAATGTGACAGATACGGCACATAATCTACCGTGCTACTGTTCCTCTAGACTCCGTGAAACTTGGCAACAGGGTGGTGAGGACACCTACAGTCGTGTTTTAAGGAGCTTCTGCGCATGCGCTGTTCGCGTGACGTAATTGCCTTACAGGCCACATACATACGAATTTGCTAAACAATGTGCATGGTTCGCGATGTGCACATGTAGCCCTTGCCACTCGACTAGAAGTTTACGTTGGTGCCAGCAGATGGCAGCATACTGCGCTAGACTTTTATTCCCGTTCGCTCGGCATAAATCCTGCTAGATGACAGCACACTCCTCAGATATGCTAATTCACTCACTATATAGTAAAATTAGATCGTACGTCAGTATAAGTTGTACTGACAGTAAACATATTTTGTGAGGGTCTGAGTAGGCTACAGTATATTAAATTATGAATTTTATCATAAAGTAATCCATTTGAGGCGCTGAGAATCATAAGGGCCTTAAGCACATCACCGTCTAATGTGAGATTGTATCATTTATTCATCCTTCTGAAATCTATTGATCTTATGGTGAGTCGAGTTTATCTGTGCTGTAGGCCCATATCCTACATTTGAAAATTCACGAAAAGCTGTTTCACCGGTTTCTCTGGTATTCACTTGAATGTGGTATCGACGGCAGTGTGCTTTAGGCTCTTATGGATCTCGGCTCCTCATTTGTATTCGAGTCAAGTGACCATATCAGTAAACACTACTAATTCAGTTTAATCATTTATGCAAACGACAGTTTGTGTGCCGGCCGGAGAATCCGAGCGGTTCTAGGCGCTACAGTCTGGAAACGCGCGACCGTTACGGACGCAGGTTCGAATCCTGCCTCGGGCATGGACGTGTGTGATGTCCTTAGGTTAGTTAGGTTTAAGTAGTTCTAAGTTCTAGGGGACTGATGACCTCAGAAGTTAAGTCCCATAGTGCTCAGAGCACTATGGGACTCACACTCTCAGATTTATCTGAATCTAAACATTTATGAACACACAGAATGTATACTCACGAGCCGCCACTGGTGCTGAGTGTAGTTCCGCCGTGCCGACCTCCCGACATATCTTAATCTGGCATGTCGCTGACTCTAGATAGCTTACGGCCATTTGGCAACTGGCACAGCGGTTTCACCAGAAGGCAAATGTGAATCATGAGTACACTTGCATTGATGCAGCCATAGATGCAATGCCTCAGAAACACAGTAACAGCTTCTTTAATTAGATGAGGTGACAAAAGTCGTGGGATACCTCCTAATATCGCGTCGGAGCTCCTTTTGCCCGGCGTAATGCAGCAGCTCGTCGATTTGGCGTGGACTCAACAAGCAGTTGGAAGTCCCCTGCAGAAATACTGAGTCATGCTGCCTCTACAACCGTCCATAACTGCGAAAGTGTTGCTGGTGCAAGATTTTGTACACGAACTGATCTCTCGATTATGTCCCATGAATGAAACTTCCAGGGAGATTAAAACTGTGTGCCCGGCCGAGACTCGAACTCGGGACGTTTGCCTTTCGCGGGCAAGTGCTCTACCAACTGAGCTACCCAAGCACGACTCACGCCCCGTCCTCACAGCTTTACTTCCACCAGTACCTCGTCTCCTACCTTCCAAACTTTACAGAAGCTCTCCCCGAGTTCGAGTCTCGGTCCGGCACACAGTTTTAATCTGCCAGGAAGTTTCATATCAGCGCACACTCCGCTGCAGAGTGAAAATCTCATTCTGGCTTGTCCCATGATTGTTCGATAGGATTCATGTCGGGCCATATGGGTTGCCAAATAATTCTCTCGAATTGTCCATAATGTTCTTCAAACTAATCGCAAACAATTGTGGCCATGAGACATGACATAGTTCTTTGGAAACACGAAGACCATTAATGGCTGCAATTGGTCTCCAAGTAGCCGAACATAACCATTTCCAGTCAATGATCGGTTCAGTTAGACCAGAACACCCAGTCCATTCCATGTAAACACGGCCCATATCATTATGGAGCCACCACCAGCCTGTAAAGACCCTTGTTGACAACTTGGGTCCATGATTTCGTAGCGAGTGCGTCACACTCGAAACCTACAATCAGCTCTTACCAACTGAAATCGGGACTAATCTGACCAGGCCATCGCCGGCCGGGGTGACCGAGCGGTTCTAGGTGCTACAGTCTGGAACCGCGCGACCGCTACGGTCGCAGGTTCGAATCCTGCCTCGGGCATGGATGTGTGTAATGTCCTTAGGTTAGTTAGGTTTAAGTAGTTCTAGGGGACTGATGACCTCAGAAGTTGAGTCGCATAGTGCTCAGAGCCATTTTTTTTTTTTTTTTTTTTTTTTGACCAGGCCATCCCTTCCAATCCCTAGATCCCAACCGATATGTTCACAAGCCTAAGAGAGGTGCTAAAGGCGATGTCGCGTTGTTAGCAAAGGCACTCGCTTCAGTCGTCTACTGCCCACAGCCCATTAACACCAAATTTCGTCGCACTGTCCTAAGGGATACGTTCGTCGTACGTACCACATTGATTTGTGCTGTTATTTCACGCAGGTTGTTGCTCGCTTGTTAGCGCTGACAACCTTACGCAAACGCCGTCGGCCATTGCGTCGTCCGTGGTGAGAGGCAATGCCTTAAATTTGGTATTCTCGGCACACTCTTGACACTATGGATCGCACATTTCCTAACGATTTCCGAAATGGAATGTCCAATGCGTCTAGCCCAAAGTAAGATACCGCATCCAAAGTCTGTCAATTCCCGTCGTGCGGCCATCACGCATATTTGCATATACGTGCATATCTTTCACCTCAGTGTATAATGTACAGTAGTATATCTTCAGGAAATGTTGATTGTGCGACTTCTTAGGCTGTGTCGGTGGGACACAGATGAACGGTAAGAGTTTGATTTTCGTGTTACAGCAAGCCCTGGAGGTCCTGCGGCGAACGCCGAGCCGCGTGTCGCTGCGCGTGGTGCGGCCTCCGGGCAGCCTGGTCCCCGTGCCGCCTCCGGCGCCCGGCCAGCCGCCGCCGCCCCCACGCCGCGACGCCCACCTCTCCCAGCAGCAGCTGCTGCCGCCGCCACCCTCGCATGCCGACGATAGTTCCAGGGTAAGCACCGGCAAAATACAAGTACTATAACGCCCCCCCCCCCCCCCCCATGAACCATGGACCTTGCCGTTGGTGGGGAGGCTTGCGTGCCTCAGCGATACAGATAGCCGCACCGTAGGTGCAACCACAATGGAGGGGTATCTGTTGAGAGGCCAGACAAACGTGTGGTTCCTGAAGAGGGGCAGCAGCCTTTTCAGTAGTTGCAGGAGCAACGGTCTGGATGGTTGACTGATCTGGCCTTGTAACACTAACCATAACAGCCTTGCTGTGCTGGTACTGTGAACGGCTGAAAGCGAGGGCAAACGACGGCCGTAAATTTTCCCGGGGCATGCAGCTTTACTGTACGGTTAAATGATGATGGCATCCTCTTGGGTAAAATATTCCGGAGGTAAAATAGTCCCCAATTCGGATCTCCGGGCGGGGACTACTCAAGACAACGTCGTTATCAGAAGAAAGAAAACTGGCATTCTATGGATCGGAGCGTGGAATGTCAGATCCCTTAATCGGGCAGGTAGATTAGAAAATTTAATTAGGGAAATGGACAGGTTAAAGTTAGATATAGTGGGAATTAGTGAAGTTCGGTGGCAGGAGGAACAAGATTTCTGGTCAGGTGACTACAAGGCTATAAACACAAAATCAAATAGGAGTAATGCGGGAGTAGGTTTAATAATGAATAAAAAATAGGAGTGCGGGTAAGCTACTACAAAAAGCATAGTGAACGCCTTATTGCGGCCAAGATAGACACGAAGCCCACGCCTACTACAGTAGTACAAGTTTATTTGCCAACTAGCTCTGCAGATGACGAAGAAATTGAAGAACTGTATGATGAGATAAAAGAAATTATTCAGATAGTGAAGGGAGACGAAAATTTAATAGTCATGGGTGTCTCGAATTCGCTAGTAGGAAAAGGAAGAGAAGGAAATATAGTAGGTGAATATGGACTGGGCGTCAGAAATGAAAGAGGAAGCCGCCTAGTAGAATTTTGCACAGAGCATAACTTAATCATAGCTAACACTTGCTTCAAGAATCATAAAAGAAGGTTGTATACATGGAAGAAACCTGGAGATACTGACAGGTTTCAGATAGATTATATAATGGTAACACAGAGATTTCAACACAAGGTTTTAAATTATAAGACATTCCCGGGGGCGGATGTGGACTCTGGCCACAATCTATTGGTTATGAACTGTAGATTAAAACTGAAGAAACTGCAAAAAGGTGGCAATATAAGGAGATCGGACCTGGATAAACTGACTAAACCAGAGGCTGTACAGAGTTTCAGGGAGAGCATAAGGAAACAATTGATAAGAATGGGGGAAGGAAATACGGTAGAAGAAGAATGGGTAGCTTTGAGGTATGAAGTAGTGAACGCAGCAGAGGATCAACTAGGTAAAAAGACGAGGGCTAGTAGAAATCCTTGGGTAACAGAAGAAATATTGAATTTAATTGATGAAAGGAGAAAATATAAAAATGCAGGAACCGAAGCAGGCAAAAAGGAATACAAACGTCTCACAAATGAGATCAACAGGAAGCGCAGAATGGCGAAGAAGACAAATGTAAGGATGTAGAGGCTTATCACACTAGGGGTAAGATAGATACTGCTTACAGGAAAATTAAAGAGACCTTTGAAGAAAAGAGAACCACTTGTATGAATATCAAGATCTCAGATGGAAACCCAATTCTAAGCAAAGAAGGGAAAGCAGAAAGGTGGAAGGAGTATATAGAGGGTCTCTCCAAAGAGCGATGTACTTGAGGGCAATATTATGGAAATGGAAGAGGATGTAGATGATTATGAAATGGGAGATATGATACTGCATCTAGAATTTGACAGAGCACTGAAAGACCTAAGTCGAAACAAGGCCCCGGAAGTAGACAACATTCCATTAGAACTACTGACAGCCTTGGGAGATCCAGCCCTGACAAATCTCTACCATCTGGTGAGCAAAATCTATGAGACAGGCGAAATACTCTCAGACTTCAAGAAGAATATAATAATTCAAATCCCAAACAAAGCAGGTGTTGACAGATGTGAAAATTACTGAACTATCAGTTTAATAATTCATTGCTGCAAATTACTAACACGAATTCTTTACAGACGAATGGAAAAACTGTTAGAAGCCACCCATAGGGAAGATCAGTTTGGATTCCATAGAAATGTTGGAACGCGTGTGGCAATACGTTTCTAGCATTTGTAGACTTAGAGGAAGCTTTTGACAATGTTGACTGGAATATTCTCTTTCCAGTTCCGAAGGTGGCAGGGGTAAAATACAGTGAGCGAAAGCCTATTTACAATTTGTACAGAAACCAGATGGCAGTTATAAGAGTCGAGGGCCATGAAAGGGAAGCAGTGGTTGAGAAGGGAGTGAGACAGGGGTGTAGCCTCTCTCCGATGTTATTCAATCAGTATATTGAGCAAGCAGTAAAGGAAACAAAAGAAAAATTCGGAGTAGGTATTAAAATCCATGGAGAAGAAATAAAAACTTTAAGGTCCACCGATGACATTGTAATTCTGTCAGAGACAGCAAAGGACTTGGAAGGGCAATTGAATGGAATGGATAGTGTCTTGAAAGGAGGATATAAGATGAACATCAACAAAAGCAAAACGAGGATAATGGAATGTAATCGAATTATGTAGGGTGATGCTGAGGGAATTAGATTAGGAAATGAGACACTTAAAGTAGTAAAGGAGTTTTGCTATTTGGGGAGCAAAATAATTAATGATGGTCGAAGTAGAGAGGATATAAAATGTTGACTGGCAATGGCAAGGAAATTCTTTCTGAAGAAGAGAAATTTGTTAACATCGACTATAGACTGAACTGCCAGGAAGTCGTTGCTGAAAGTATTTGTATGGAGTGTAGCCATGTATGGAAGTGAAACATGGACAATAAATAGTTTGGACAAGAAGAGAATAGAAGCTTTCGAAATGTGGTGCTACAGAAGAATGTTGAAGATTAGATGGGTAGATCACATAACTAATGTGGAGGTATTGAATAGAATTGGGGAGAAGAGGAGTTTGTGGCACACCTTGACTAGAAGAAGGGATCGGTTGGTAGGACATGTTCTGAGACATCAAGGGACCACAAATTTTGTATTGGAGGGCAGCTTGGAGGGTAAAAATCGTAGAGAGAGACCAAGAGATGAATACAATAAGCAGATTCAGATGGATGTAGGCTGCAGTACGTACTGGGAGATGAAGCAGCTTGCACAGGATAGAGTAGCATGGAGAGTTGCATCAAACCAGTCTCAGGACTGAAGACCATAACAACAACAACAACATAACGCCACGGGCAGCTATCTGTCCTATCCTCGTCAAATTATGATCAGGACCAACAACGACTGAAAATAATCGTTCAACGTGGCAGAAATGCAACCCTTCCGCAAATTGCTGCAGATTTCAATGCCGGGCCATCAGGAAATGTCAGCGTGCGAACCATTCTACGAAACATTATCAGTATTGGCTGTCGGAAGAGAACGCCTTCTCGTGTACTCCTGATGACTGTACGACACGAAGCGTTACGCTTCACGTGGGCCCACCAACACCGACATTGGACTGTTGATGACTGGAAATATGTTGCCTGGTCGGACGAGTCTCGTTTCAAATTGTATCGAACGGATGGACGTGTATGCATATGGAGACAACCTCATGAATCCTTGGTCCCTGCATGTCATCAGGGGACTGTTGAAGCTGGTGGAGCCTGTGTAATGGTGTGGGGCGTGTGCAGTTGGAGTGATATGGGACCCCTGATAAGTGTGCGAGGTGCCGGGGCAAGCAGTGTATTTAACACTAAATTCTTCTAGAATCTACATATGTAAATGATGCTCTAAGCCCCCCCCTATTCTAACTCCGACTTTTGCTGTTACACATGGATTAAAAATTATATACGCGAACTGACTGTAATCAACCCTGCAAGTGGAGTAGAAAAGAGTTTGGCACCTGCAATAATTTAATTTGATAAATAAGTTAAATAAAGGAAGATTTCATTAACGTAGTGAGAAATGATGGGTTGCTCTACCGATTAACAGAATGAAAGTCTGTCCAAAATAACAATATGATTTATTAAGACTAAACACAAAATAATAAACAAAAACACATGAAACATTTATAATACATCAAATTGGCTCAAATTGGATACTCAAACAAACGCTGTGAAGGTGAAGTTGTCCCTAAACTAGATTGTGAGGTTTGTGACGAAGTGGTATGTGGAGACAATTCCTTGCCACTCAAATCTTAAGAGAGACACACAGCTAACCCAACATTAATTGCTGCTACTCAAGACAGAACAAAGTTAGAAAAAGACGAACAGGCGCGCTCTGCTGAGCTCTGATTATCACCTAGGAAAATCCCTATCTGCTGGTGCTGCGGACATACATTACCAAACTGTCTTCTTAACTGCCAGAACACGATCTGGCGTACCAGAGGCGATGGCTGGTTGCTTCAACGTCCTCGACCGAAAGGCGAGAGCCGACTACCTAGAGCACCCGTACAGGCCGAACACACAACATTCCCGCGCTCACGACAGTGGCCGTGGTTAAACGTTCCAATCAGCAACTCGAAAACCGGCGGAAAATTCCACTCCATTGCCGGAGGTGAGAGCCCACTACCTAGAGCACCCGTACAGGCCGAACACACAACATTCCTGCCCCCACGACAGTGGTCGTGGTTAAACGTTCCAATCAGCAACTCGAAAACCGGCGGAAAATTCCACTCCTTTGCCGGAGCACTACCATTCCACCAATGGAGATTCTTGGCGCCAATTTCTGCGCTGATTTTGCTACGTCATGGAGCTATGCCCTGAGCAACCCAATCACAGTTACTATTTTGCAGAAAGCGCGGGAATTTTCCCGCCACAACTGCCTGGGTACACAAGTCATTCCCACGCCTCGCTGGTAGCCCGCCAGAAAGTGTTTTCGCTAAGATTCTGCAAAGTAACGGAACCTCTAGCCCAGCCGCTACTTCAGACCCCTCCGGGCGTGTCTTTTGACAATGTCGGCGTCTGCAAAGCATTCACTCGACTTCCTCACACCCGTCGGCTTAACCCTTTCCAGATCAGTGCATCCCGCCTGTCACCGGACCACCCGGGTGACGAGAGACGCTGTGTGGGAAGTCCGCGTGTGAAGGAATAGCGACTTTTCACTGCATGCAATTGGAGAGGAAAATCGTAATTTGGGCGCGATCTTAGAGCAATGTCGCGGCCGTGATTATGACAGTGAAGTGGAGGATGGAACAGAGACAGGCACACAGGTCGAGACGATAGCAGAAGTTTATAGTCAAACGAATGAGTGCAGACAGAGGCCAGCTCGGCCACGTCAGAGCTCTAGCGCCCAGGTGTCCAGAGTTACATCGCCCATGTTTGAAGAGGATCAAAAAGATGACGTAAACCCAATACTGAGGTTCCTACGATCAATGAAAGAAGAAGCTGATGAACAACGTAAGAAGGAGAAGGAAGAAGATGAGAAACAACGTAAGAAGGAGAAGGAAGAAGCTGAGAAACAACGTAAGAAGGAGAAAGAAGAAGCTGACGAACAGCGTAAGAAAGACACGGAGGCAATAATTTCGCATATAGGGGAAATTCGTGGGGAATTATTAACAATAAAAAAAGAATGTGGAGAAGCAAAACAAATGTCAATGGTAGCACAAAAAGTAGCAGGCCTAGCCAAAACTGCAGCAGCAGGGGCAATGAAAATCGCAAGAGTAACTTCTCAATTCGCATGGCGCTTGCGACGTGCGACACAAGTCCACTCAAAATCCCTAGCGGCCTTAAAGACTCAAGGTAATATTGCAGTTTCGAACATCACGAACCAAATGAAAGATGTAGAGAGTCGGATAGCAAAACTAGAACGAAACGGGCACACGAGCACTGCGCGTTCGGATACCAATGATGGAGTACACAGGATTGTGTCTCCGAGGAAAAGCCCGCCATGCTCTAGCCCAGTGACAGCGTGCGGAACGAACAATGCACACGCAGAAACAGCGAGTAATAGCTCCAATAATTGCAGCCCACTTAGAAGAGTGAATGCTGAATGCCACTTCCACTGTGATACAGACGTAGCACATCACAGTTATCAGCAAGATAGATCAGGACACTCAGCAGACGTGCAAGCATCGGAAACGAGTGACAACACCAGTGCGAGGATCGGACAGAATTTTGATCACAATCACTTCCTGTCGATACTAAAACTCCAGAAATTCAAAGATAATGGAGGGTCGATGCATCCGAAGAGCTGGGTGATGCAATTTACAAATTCATTACCGTCATCATGGCCAACCCAGGCCAAATTAGAATTCATGTATGGACACATCGAAGGCCAAGCCGCGGAAAAGATGCGGGGCGTGGCAGCTACGTGTCGGACTTATCAGGAATTTGTTGGTGCATTCCTGTGGACCTACTGGTCAAAGGAAACGCAAGACAGGATTAAAGAGGAAATAATATTTTGTCCTGAACTGGAAGTGTCCGGGCATAGGAGCGCAACCAAATTTTTTGATGATTTACTCAAGAAGAATCAGTTTTTAGATAATCCATATTGCAACGGAGAAATCATTAAATTTTGCTTTTCCTAATTGCCAGTTAGGTATCAACAGACCCTTGTCGGGAAGTGTGGATCTGACATAGATGCATTCAAGAGTCTACTACGCGAACTCGAAGTAGTCTTTGATAAACAAGACGCAAAGGACAGGAAGAAGGCGCAAAATAACAAATACCACAGGCCAGCAAGGGAAGACGACAACAGATCGCATAATCGCACTGGTCAGTTAGGAAACCAGGGTTACGGAAATCAAGGTAACGCTATTCAAGGTTATGAAAACCAGAGACACAGAAACCAGAACGTCGGGGAACAGGGTCAATCTAGACAAGCAATCTGGGACAAGAGGAATGACGAACGGCAAAGTGACCATAATTGGAGAGAGTGAAATCAAGGACAACAGGAGAACCAGGAGATTGAAATTAGACCTCCAAATCCTAATGCACGTCAGAGGAGGGGGAGTCTAAGAAGGGATTGACGCTAGTCCATAGGACTCCACCACTTCTCTCACACAAAGAAGTTCGTGGAATAATAGTAGTTTAAGTGGTGTACATAGTAGAATAGGCAAATATATGAACCTTTCTTCGGGGAACAATAATCGTTGCATTAATAGATTAAGATTGTTAAAGTATTAGCACGCTGCATTTTCTCGAATAAGAATTTACTGCTGTTAACTTTTTTTGTCTATGTTCGCGATCTCCTCTGTCGTTGCGATAAGAGGCACTACCTTTCCATGAGCAATGTTTTTGTCCTTTCCTATCTGGTGTCCATGTTAAGGGATAAAGATGAGTGACGAGATGTCGCACAAATGGGCGCATACAAGAACGTGCTCTTAGAAGCGTTCTGAGAAGTCGTGATACGCTCCATAGCGGCCACAACCAGTTCGTGAGACGTTCATACCAATGCTTGCAGACACGCGTCAGTGCACTGCAAGATTGTGGTATATTGCGTGATTTCGAGGATGAATATGGGCAGTATAGTTTTTTTGCAGAGCTGCGCCAGCATCGTTGTCTTGCAAGTCGGGGTGAACCTGTGAGCGTTTGACTCCAATGGTGCCCTAGACGAGAGAAATGCAGGCATAAAGCCTACCTTGCCAATGTGCTGGTTGGGGATTTAGCGTGCTGCTCGTGACTGTCACAGATGAATAACCAGGGACTTATACTTGGATATTCGTGACATACTGTGTAGCTGGCGTGTGTTGGGCGACTGAATCCTCAACAGGAACAAATCCTGGCAGGGTCGCCATTTTATGTGAGGTGCCGGGGCAAGCAGTGTATTTAACACTAAATTCTTCTAGAATCTACATATGTAAATGATGCTCTAAGCCCCCCCTATTCTCACTCCGACTTTTGCTGTTGCACATGGATTAAAAATTATATACGCGAACTGACTGTAATCAACCCTGCAAGTGGAGTAGAAAAGAGTTTGGCACCTGCAATAATTTAATTTGATAAATAAGTTAAATAAAGGAAGATTTCATTAACGTAGTGAGAAATGATGGGTTGCTCTACCGATTAACAGAATGAAAGTCTGTCCAAAATAACAATATGATTTATTAAGACTAAACACAAAATAATAAACAAAAACACATGAAACATTTATAATACATCAAATTGGCTCAAATTGGATACTCAAACAAACGCTGTGAAGGTGAAGTTGTCCCTAAACTAGATTGTGAGGTTTATGATGAAGTGGTATGTGGAGACAATTCCTTGCCACTCAAATCTTAAGAGAGACACACAGCTAACCCAACATTAATTGCTGCTACTCGAGACAGAACAAAGTTAGAAAAAGACGAACAGGCGCACTCTGCTGAGCTCTGATTATCACCTAGGAAAATCCCTATCTGCCGGTGCTGCGGACATACATTACCAAACTGTCTTCTTAACTGCCAGAACACGATCTGGCGTACCGGAGGCGATGGCTGGTTGCTTCGACGTCCTCGACCGAAAGGCGAGAGCCGACTACCTAGAGCACCCGTACAGGCAGAACACCCAACATTCCCGCCCCCACGACAGTGGCCGTGGTTAAACGTTCCAATCAGCAACTCGAAAACCGGCGGAAAATTCCACTCCTTTGCCGGAGCACTATCATTCCACCAATGGAGATTCTTGGCGCCAATTTCTGCGCTGATTTTACTACGTCACGGAGCTATGCCCTGAGTAAGCCAATCACAGTTACTATTTTGCAGAAAGCGCGGGAATTTTCCCGCCACAACTGCCTGGGTCATTCCCACGCCTCACTGGTAGCCCGCCAGAAAGTGTTTCCGCTAAGATTCTGCGAAGTAACGGAACCTGTAGCCCAGCCGCTACTTCAGACCCCTCTGGGCGTGTCTTTTGACAATGTCGGCGTCTGCAAAGCATTCACTCGACTTCCTCACACCCGTCGGCTTAACCCTTTCCAGATCAGCGGAGCCCGCCTGTCACTGGACCACCCGGGTGACGAGAGACGCTGCGTGGGAAGTCCGCGTGTGAAGGAATAGCGACTTTTCACTGCATGCAATCAGAGAGGAAAATCGTAAGATAGAAATATGAGAGGGGGCTCATGCCACCTCTCGAGTGTAGATACGATTCTGACGGGTGACATGTACACTAGCATCCTGTCTGATTACCTCCGTCCGTTCATGTCGAATTTGCATTCTGACGGACTTGGGCAGTTGCAGCACGACAATGCGACACCCCACACGCCCAGAATTGCTACAGAGTGACTCCAGGAACACTCTTCTGCGTTTAAACACTTCCCCTGGCCACCAAACTCCCCAGACACGAACATTATTGAGTATATCTGGGATGCCTTGCAACGTGCTGTTAACAGGAGATCTCCACCCCCTCGTACTCTTACGCATTTATGGACAGTCCTGCAGGATTCATGGTGTCAGTTCCCTCCAGCACTCTTCAGACATTAGTTGAGTCCACGTCACGTCGTGTTGCGGCACTTCTGCGTGCTCGGGTTAGCCCCTACACGATATTAGGCAGGTGTACCAATTTCTTCGGCTCTTCAGTGCATATGAATAGCTTAGTGTCGGCTGCTTCGCTCGCATAGGCTGTATGGTCTGCATAGGAATTTTCCCTTTTTGTTTAGTCGAATTTTTATGTTCTTCACAAACTGCAACACCTAAACTTTTTTCTCTATTTAAGGTCGTAAAAGCATGGTCCTTTCCGAAAGTACTTTCGACCAAAAAGCTATTCTGCTAGCTGGAGTCCAAGGTTTTCGTTAATCAGACCTTTTTCGTTTTGGTGATATTTCCACAAAATCGTTCATCTCCTTACCGAGAAATAAAAGACCAACTTTCAGAGGTTTAGCTTTAAAATTTTTTAACACAACGAAACATTTCCTTAAATACTGTCACGCCTATTTCACCCCATTGGGGGTTGAATTTCCAAAAATTAGTGAAAAACATATTTTATTATTTCTAACAGAGTAGCCAAATACAAATTTTCATATATTTAGCTTTGAAAGTGCTTTCATAATGAACTAATTTCATAAAATTGTTCATCCTCTATTTCACTGCCTTAGGACGTGGATTTTCCAAAAACCCCTAATTCCATGTTTTTTTTTATTTCTGAAGGTCTGGTACATTTTTTCATAGATTATCTCTAAAAAACCTTTAGTAGTTCTTTAATAATTTATTTTCAAAAACTTTCATCTACTATTTTACTACCTTATTGGCTGAATTTCCAAAAATGCTGAAGCATGAATTTTTATTCATTTCTGAATGAAAAAGCAAATGCCAGTCTTCATAGTTCGAGCGTCAAAGTTGCCTTAGTAGCGGCATATTTTCAAGTATCCTTTCATCCTCTGTTTCACCCCCTTCGTAGTAGAATTTTGAACAGTCCTTTCTTAAACGATGCCTACAGCAGATTGACACCTTCTCCAAAGTTCAGATTTTTATCCTTAGCAGTCTGGGCTGGACGATGATGAGTCAGTGAGTGAGAAGAGTCAGTCGGGACATAGTCTTTTACGTGCAGGACGATTCACCTAAAACTTGCACCATAAATATTGCGGAAATGGAAAGTGCTATTGATGTGTGGATTTCACAGAATGGACTGTTAGCCAATCAACAAATTGTAATAATACCTAGAAAGCATATTTTTGTGCAGACATAAATTTTTAATGAGTTCATACCTATTGACATTAACAAACTAAAAGTAGGGGAAATTAGAATATCAGTTGTGTTTGTTGGACGATTCTACTGAGAGTAGTTTACGAGATATTGTCTTTTGAAAAGTTCCCTCACTGACACACTGACACTTGTACAATACCTGTGGCAGCACATAATAAAAAACAACACAAGTGCATACATTAGTTATGTGGATTGTGACCAGTAACAAGACAACTGACCACCAAACGTTGTGTTCAAAATGATCACCAGCAGTGGCAATACGCACTTCCAGTCTGGTATGGAATGGCTGTTGCACACGTGCTAGCATTTCAGCGGAGATGTCCAAGCAGGCTGTAGTAATATAGCATTGTGTATTATCAGTTGTAGTTGGTATGTCCTTGTAGATAATGTCTTTCAGCATTTCCCCACAGAAAAAAAGTCTACAGGGGAATGGGCCGACCAAGGTACAGGTCCTCTGTGTCCCATCCAATGATTTGTAAAAATTTCATGAAGATATGCTGCAGTACTTTGTGCACTATGGGCTGGACAACAAAATGTTGGCACCACAGGTTCCTCCTAGTCTGCAGAGGAACATCTTCTAGCATTCTTGGAAGACGGTTTGTTAAGAGGCTGTGATACTTCTGTACATTCAAACAAGGTACATGATCATTTGGAGTATCCTGCCTTAATGCACATGTACTGAAGTTAACACGATTCTCACAATTGCTTCCATGCAGTTCTGCATGGAGAGAAATGTGGTGGAGAATGGAGAATGCGTAGGGCACTTGCCTGACAAACTCTTCTTCCTCATGCGGCCTGGAGTGATTTAGGGAAGTCACGGAAAACCTAAATCAGAATGGCCAGATGCAGGATTGAACTGTCGTCCTCCCGAATACGAGTCCAGCACCACCTCGCTCAGTAACTGCATTCTTGCTACGCTCTCCATACACCATGATAATGTCTGCTTTTTCTGCACTGGTAAAACCCATCATTCACTCACTACCTACTGGTTGGAATGTCACACGCTGACTGACTAACAAGACACAGTGCACTCAAGGAACACACAAGCACACTGTAAGCAAACATAACAACATCATGCCTAACAACAAGGCAGGGTGAATAAACATAGAAGTGTCAGTTTGGAAACTCTTCAAAATAATGATATCTCGTAAATGACTCTCACTAGAATCCTGCAACAAACACCACTGATATTCTGACTTACCCTACTTTGATTTTGTTCATGTCAGTAGGCATTGTTCCATTTATAGAATGTAAGTTTGCACAAAAAATGCACTTTGAGCCCCTGATTGCAAATCAGTTCTGTGAAAACTGCACATCAATAGCACTTCCCATTTCTGCAATGTTCGCAATTAAAGTTTTAGGTGATTCACCACGTATTTTTGTTGTTGTTAACTGTAATACCACCACATCCAGTATCCTTATAAAAGCCATCTATGAATGATTAAAACTACTACTACTACCAATACTACTACTACCACTACCACTACTACCACCACCAACTGCGGGGCTGCATATACATCTCGCACCTTATATCTGCTGCGACATAGACAACACAAATTCGCAAATGCACGCTGAAAAAATTGTAAATAGGCAACTGCGAGTGACAGTAGCTTGCACCAAAGAATGAAGATTAGTGTTTAGTATCCCAATGTCTGTGACGTCATTACAAATGAGAGCTGTATTTAGGTTATATGGACCACGAGGTTGAATCTCTGCAGCAGGCCACATCACAGAAACTTTTTGTGATAACTAACTCACAAAACTACCATTTTGGATCAGTGTTCTAATGAAAAGCATTCAAAATTTATTATTTAAATTCTGTAAAATATTGCTTTGAAATTTAAAATTTAGTAAATTGATGCTATCAAAAATGTAAAGAATTGAAATCATTAACATATTCAACATGATTTATTAAAATCACAATGAACAACTATTTAAAAACAAAAAAGTTGATACTCCTGCTATGCAGGAATCAGAGTCGTAGCTCATTCTACATATATAAATAAAAATGTTCAAAGTAGTAAATCTCAGAAAGTTCTTAAGCGATTGCTTTCGAAGTCTGAAACAATGTTGCATTCGCATACAATAGTAGGGCTCCAGTATATATGTACTGGAATGCCAGCTTATACTTTATAAAACCATATGTAATATGTAAAGGGGAAACGTTGTTACCAAAAATCTTGAAAAGTTTTTTACCAATTTACTTCAAACTTTTACACATTACTCCGATAAATGTTGGATGGACATGGGCTATGTATTCTTAATTATGTGTAATATATAAATGTGATCATAATATATAACAGAGAAACATATTTAGCAAACATGTTGAAAAATTCTTGACAAGCTTACTTCATATTTTTACATGACACTCTAATAACATTCATGTAGAAATAGGTTACATATTTTTTTTAAACAACTATATAGGCACCTACATGTTTTCTGTTAAAATGACTGAGAGAAAGAAAATGCTGTGTTTTGCTCTGGTGTGAATATGTGCAGTACTAAGTACTGCCAACTGAAGTGCCATGTGTCAGACCTGGAATTTGGAATGAGCAAATGTGTTGTTTTGAGAGGTGAAGGCTGACTAAATTCATATCAGCAGCCCACTGAAGAACCAACCAAATAAGCCCATGTGTAATATTTACATCTATGTCTTTTATGGAGGCCCACTCAGCAGTATCAGAATGATCAGTTTTTATTTATATTTTTGTGGAGTGGGCCCCTAGGCTGCAGTACAAACAGCCAGCATGTAAACACTTCCCTCTTACAGGTTGAGCACAAGATCCGATAAGACAATGAGAGCTGGACTTCACTCCTCCCAAATGTGAAGCCTACAACTTGAGTCAGTGAAGGAAGATGTCCTGGTAGTAGTGTTGCCAGATTTCAGCTATAAACTGCAAATGGCTGCAGACAAAACCAATAGCCATCTATACAACTCCGACAACACAGAGTCTTTACCACAGAGACATTTACAAAATTGTGTTACGTAATTTGTTGAGGGAAGTTTGGTGAAAAACAGCTGTGTCTAGCACACTGCAGCTGTCAGGAATCTTCTTACACTGGCTATACTGTAGCTCCCCTTTCTGCCGAGATGCCCATTCTTTCCTAAAAAGTTATGCTCCAGTCGACACTTCAGAGTATCGAATATTACCACATATGGTTTACAGGATCTATGACACTGATTTTTTTGGAACTATGAATTTTATTCTTTTTGTACATCACAGGTATGTACAAAATATTTCCCGGTCAGCAAGAAAGGTATTGTTTTTAGTCTTTGTAGCAGTTCTTGAAGGATCCTGGTGGAAAACCTTCAGCTCGCCAGTGGAGGCACATTCTGCACTACACTACTGCACTATATAACCAATTAACAGAACTTAACATTGGATTTGCCCCATTGACTGCATACTTTGTTTATAATACGGGTGTAACTGCTACACGGTATGTAATCTCCACCTTCATCTTCACTTTGCACACTGTGTTCACTGAGGTGTGCAACTTCAGGAAAACTGATGAGTGCTTATTGATGAACTTTCTCCCACAGGATCAACCACTATCCCTGCATATTCTGCCATGTGAACAATTCTCAGTTTAGTACAATGGACAGTTCTCTGACACAACAATGAACCTTTTCTTGAGTTTTCCAATTTACTGTTTGGCTTACCGGCCTTGCTGAACCATATATCTGACAGTTCCAGTAAGAAGTTCTGTTCCATTTTTGACAACCAGCAGTTAATTGTAAACAGCAGTTAATTCCACTGTGGACACATCACAGATAATTGTGTAACTTTTTTCAAACTAGTATCACCAACACCGATGTGGTAGACAGTCATTTGTTCTGTAGCAGAAGCAGTTTCCAAAAATGTGCTTTACTTACATTGTTCATACAAGACCTCACATCACATGAAATGTTTTTCCAATCACTAGTTCCTTATTTCAAAATGTTCTGTTATGATGCTCTAATGTCTGCACAATTTTGACCCTATGGATTTAGGACACCATGTCTGACAGAAAATTACCAAGAAAGCTGATATCTGTGCGATTTAATTTCTGTCCAACAGGACGATTTACCATAAGTTAATGCAGTTTGTGACTTAAGAGTATAGGAAGGTTATACTATCAGTGTATATTGTTTTTGTATGGTGATGAAGATCAGTGTGCAAGTCTTTTACAAAATACTGCCCACCTAAATCAGGAACTCCAATGAAAAAACAATCTAAGTCTTTCAATGAAATACATTAATTTCTTGTGGCTCAGAGGTTATTTTACTAAATATGCCTTTCAAATAAATGTTTAATGGGTCAATTACATGCTAACAGCTATCATTACAAAAAGTGTGAGGTCACAAAGTTTCTGTCAAATACGTTCACTGATTTGGCTGGATCTTTTGGATGTTGCAGGAATTTGATATTGTGCTGACCAAGGTGAACCGCAGCCTGGGCTTCACTCTGCGCAAGGAGGATGAAAGTGTTCTGGGCCACTATGTCAGAGCATTAGTTCGTGAACCTGCACTTTCAGATGGGCGTATTCGGCCTGGTGACAAGATAGTTGCGGTCAGTCTTTATTCTTTACACTAGATATTGTAGGCATCTGTACATGTACATTTTCAGCCAAAACTTTGAAAGACTGGTTACATTAAGCAGACCAAATGGTATCTGGATTATTTGTATTCTTACTATTTCAATGCTGAATGCTGTTTTTCTTTTGGATAGTGTCTGAGATCTCCACCACATCTGTCTTCTCTCTCTCTCTCTCTCTCTCTCTCACACACACACACACACACACACACACACACACACAGAGAGAGAGAGAGAGAGAGAGAGAGAGAGAGAGAGAATTTATTTTTCTTGGTGATTGCATTGTAAACTGGTATTTTTGGATTGAAAAATGTGCAAAATATGTGATACACAATCACATACCTATAGAGGATTGGTGTATCATGCACAGAAACGTGCAATAGAAAACAATTCTAGTAAGAGTACACACATTCACACAAACACAGTCACACAGATACCCAAATGTACTCGCTTATGGTAGCAGTGAGAGTAGTTGCCTGTGTAGATGGATGAGGGGAGGGAATAGGGAAGGATGCACAAGGCAGGGAGAGGGTAGCAGGGTAGTGTGAGGCAGGTCATCTGCCAGATGATGCAGAGGATGCACAGTAAAATGAAAGAGGGTTCTGAGGGTAGAGCATGTGGGGGGAGGAGGGGAGAGAGAGAGAGAGAGAGAGAGAGAGAGAGAGAGAGAGAAAGTGCTCACATAGGGGGGAGTGGGGGAGTGAAGGGAGGAAACAAGTTAGTAAAGGTTTACGCCAGGGGGATTGATAGTCTGTAGGTTATGCTGCAGAGGCCATATGCACCTGTACAGTTCAGAGAAATTTGTGCTGGAACAGAGTACCCAAATGCCTCATGTAGTGAAGCAGCTTTTGAAGTCATTAGTGCTGTAGTGTGCAGCATGTTCAGCACTGGATGGTCAAGTTTGTGGTTTGCCACAGTTTGGCACAGTAGTGTAAAATTACGAGAACATAGACTGGTTGGCCTGGAACTAACTTCAGGAGGTGAAATTTCAGAACTGTCAACAGAAACATTAAAAGTAGGAAAAAAAACTATTCCTAACTTTTGGAAGTTTTTGGTAATTTGTCACTGAAGAAAAAGAGATAGGATTGACGAGGAGTGGAAGGTCACTCAAGCAACAGGTTGAGAGGGACACACTCATTGTGAGGATGATGGGAGAGAGAGATGAAAAGGGAGTTGTCAGAGTATGAAGTCAAACACAGTACATTGGTAATCACTGTGTCAGCTTCAGTCCAGAGATGACAGAAGAAAAGTATGAGAAGTGAAGATGGATTGAGAGGCAGATAAACAAGAATTGTAATGAATAGCACAAAAGTGGGGTTGGGAGAGTAAAGGAACTGAAAGCTGGGAAGTAATAAAGAATCATTGTTTCATTTAGCATGCATAGACAAGGGAAATTTCAATGCTCCCCTGACTCTCCCTCAACTTGTCAGTCTATGAAAGTTATCCTCCTCCTTGCCATTGTTCCCAATTTCAGTAGTGTATGTTTATCATTAAGTCCTGAAAGGGTGTTCGGTGCTGGGATAACAGCTTTCCTTTTTTTTTTTTTTTTTTTTTTTTTAACATCATGATATTTTTTGTTCCCCTTTATTCAGTTTGTCTTGGTGAAATTCTCAATACAATTTAGTCTTTTAAAGGTATGCATTCTTTGTATTTAAGGGAAAGACACTCTGTCTCCAATGAGGTTTAGATATCAGGAGTCATGTTTCAGTTGGGTGACTATCCCAGCTGCACATTAATACATAATAATAAATTCATTGTTATTTGGCATCATCATTTAATGTTAGTGTTTTGCAGAGTTTGGTGAAATAACATGCTGCAGGCAGTTTCCACACTGTGAAAGCCAGCAGACATTTTTTAGAGAGAGTAAATGTCCCTTACTGATAGAAACAACTGTATTCTTTTTCTTTGATCTTACTTTATCTATCTACAGTGTTATGGCTATGGAGATGTAAAATGACACAAAAACAAGCTGTACAATTTCCCATTTCAGGTAAACGATGTGGATATATCTCCAATGAGTCATGAAGAAGCAGTAATGTTCCTACGACAGTGTGGCGATGTTGTCAAATTACGTTTGTATCGTGATGAGAGCCAGACTCCAGTATCTGCTCTTTCACCAACTGAGGAGGAGAAGCCATTTAAACCAAAGCCTCTCTTAAGGTTAGAATTGTACAATGACATTTAGCAACTGAATGAATTCATCACCATTAAAATGAATGTCTATTATGTGAATTTAGCAGCACATAAAATACTTGATACATTTTTCCTGCCATCATATTGATTTTTTATTAATCTCAACATATATTTTTATCTTTTCATGTTTTTGTTGTTGTTGTTGTGGTCTTCAGTCCTGAGACTGGTTTGACGCAGCTCTCCATGCTACTCTATCCTGTGCAAGCCTCTTCATCTCCCAGTACTTACTGCAACCTACATCCTTCTGAATCTGCTTAGTGTATTCGTCTCTTGGTCTCCCTCTACAATTTTTACCCTCCACGCTGCCCTCCAATGCTAAATTTGTGATCCCTTGATGCCTCAGAACATGTCCTACCAACCGGTCCCTTCTTCTTGTCAAGTTGTGCCACAAACTCCTCTTCTCCCCAATTCTATTCAATACCTCTTCATTAGTTATGTGATCTATCCATCTAATCTTCAGCATTCTTCTGTAGCACCACATTTCGAAAGCTTCTATTCTCTTCTTGTCCAAACTATTTATCGTCCATGTTTCACTTCCATACATGGCTACACTCCATACAAATACTTTCAGAAACGAATTCCTGACACTGAAATCTATACTTGATGTTAACAAATTTCTCTTCTTCAGAAACGCTTTCCTTGCCATTGCCAGTCTACATTTTGTATCCTCTCTACTTCGACCATCATCAGTTATTTTGCTCCCCAAACAGCAGAACTCCTTTACTACTTTAAGTGTCTCATTTCCTAATTTAATTCCCTCAGCATCACCCGAGTTAACTCGACTGCATTCCATTATCCTCGTTTTGCTTTTGTTGATGTTCATCTTATATCCTCCTTTCAAGACACTGTCCATTCCGTTCAACTGCTCTTCCAAGTCCTTTGCTGTCTCTGACAGAATTACAATGTCATTGGCGAACCTCAAAGTTTTTATTTCTTCTCTATGGATTTTAATACCTACTCCAAATTTTAATTTATATGATATTAAATTAATCTTCATGAATGCACAAAAATATTGGCCAGTATGTGTCAGAATATTCATAGCTTCCAGTGATCAACAATATATGTTAAATAATGAAACAGTACTACTGAAAATAAAACTGATTTTCACAGTATAAATTTGAACATAATAGCATAGCATAGAACTATGAGAGTATATTTAGAATGACTGCAGAATGGAAGAGCTTTGATCTGTTCTAGTATAGTGAAATTATTGGTCTTCATTATACTGTACTCCAGTTCATATCAGCACTTTTTACTTTTTATCTGGGTGAGGGCAAGGATATCCAGATCATTGATAAATTGAAGGGCAGCCATATGATAATGTTCCTCTTGGTGTACGAGGATTTAACGCTTAGAGTATAAAACACATGCACTAGTTTTTGCAATAGTTTTCTGTTCAGTTTCATTATTATTAACTGCATGTTCGATGGTCTCACAAATACTGAATATCCTATAAAGACAACAAGAATTGTTTGAAAATCCTATAAAAGAATTGAAGGTAAGATACATAGGAAAATTCACTTCATTAATAAATGTCATTTGCTATTTTTTATGGCAACATGTAACTAACATCTTATTTCAGGAAAGAAGCAAGAGACATGCTTACGGACTTAGCAGTGCGAAAGATGTCACCTGGCGAATCAAGCTACAGTGGTAGCAGGCTGCGCCGAGTGTCAGCTGATTCTTCTCCCTGCTCTTCACCACGCAGACGTCATCTCACAAGATCTTCTCCTTCAGAAAACAAAGCTGCAACACTTGAAAGTAAGAATAAGAAAAAAAATGAGAAAAAATTAAAAAGTTCTTATGCATAAGTTTTTATTATCTGTTGATTTTAGTTTTGCATTGTCATTCATTAACACTCTCACTGGATCATTTCTCTTGTAACGTGATTTAGTTCCTCTCCTCGTGTTAAGCAACATCCAAGTATAATTTCTCTGTTATCTTAGAGGACTTTCAAGAGGTAAATAAATGTATAGTTATTTTTTATGGTGTATTTCGAAATTTGTGCTGCCAAACAGTATGTAGTTTGACACTCTGTCACAGTCTGGCCTTTTATGGAGTTGAGGCAAACTTGCTGATTTAAGTTACCAGCTGTTTCCCTCAGCTGATTCAGATGAATCCAAGGCAGTTTTTTATCAACAAGGCCACTGCTGAATTCCTTTTCCATCATTGTTCAACTGAGCTTGTTCCAGCAGCATTGAAGTAGATAAAACTACCAACAGGAAAACTGTATAATTTTTTTGCTGTTATGCTACATTTAATATTGAAATAGTCCTTCACCAGTAAATCTCTTCCCCAATTCTTAAAAGACTAGAACTACCTTGTCAGATCCTTCTGTGCACTTCATAAAACCAAAAAAAATTTTGGGACTATATGATTCTAAAATCAATGAGACACAGTTGGATCACCCAACTTGTACAAATATCTGAGTGTAAAACTTTGGGGAGATATGAAATGGAACGATCACATGGGCAAATCAGGTGGTAGACGTAACTTCATAGGTAAAAAATTGGGAAAAAAGCAATCGGTCTACAAAGAAGATTGCTTACAAATCACTCGTGCGACCCATTTTAGAGTGAGTATTGCTCAAGTGTGTGGAACCTGTACCAAATAGGACTAACATGTGATATTGAATGTATACAGAGAAGGGCAGCACAAATGGTCACACATTTCCCTGACCTGTGGCAGAGGGTCAAAGAGATACTGAAGAAACTGAACTGGCTTTAAATATTGACTCTAGGAAAGCACTTCAACCCCGTATGTATCGCTGCGCAGGGATCATGGGGACAAGGTCAGATTAATTACAGCACATACAAAGCCATATAAACAATCTTTTTTCCTGCACTACATATGTGAATGGAACACGAAGAGACCCTAATAACTGTTACAATGGGAAGTACTTTTTGCTGAGCACTTCACAGTGATTTACAGAATATAGATGTAGATGTAGACGTATAAAATATCGTATCTCCCAAAGTAAGTGTTGTACAATGATACAATTTTCCATTATATTCAGTGGTATATGTGCTTACCATCTGCAAATGTTGTGAATAGAATGAACCATCTGCAGATGTTGTGAACATATTGTACCTGATGCTGTTGTTTTACTGAATGAACAGTGAAAATGTAGTATGCTGTAAACTTTCTTCCTTTCATCATTTTGTGGGGGGAACGTTGGGGAAAAAATGGTTTGAGAGGTTTGAAATTAAGTGTAAAGCTTGGTCAGAAGACACTAAGTGCTCTCATTCTAATGTACTGGATGAATATATTCTGGGTAACTTGTGTGCCATGAGTTATGTTGTCGAAAGACATATAAACCGTTCCTAACTGTAATTAATGACATATTGTGCTAAAATTTTAACACATGGTTGTAGCTCTTAACAAGTAGGTTATGACAACATTTTAAAGTTTTAAATTCAGTCAGTAATTTTATGAAATATTGAAAATCAAATTTTTGTTGCTCCTTGGAGCTGTTAGGCAACTGTAACTGGGACTGTGCCACAAGTTAGCTGTTTAGTAATATAGAAATTTCAGTTTAAGCACACTTTGTAATACTTGCACTGTATTTCTTTCTCCTCATTCCACATACCAGGACAAAGTATTTAGTGTTAAACATATGCCAGAAGATTCATTCATTGTTGTTTGTAACGATCATGATATGCATGTCTTGGAGAAAATGAAGCCCAGTTCTGCATTCCAGTACCATAAAAGATTAGAGCAAAAAATAGATGGCTTAAATAGTCATAAGTTTTTGTTATATTTCCAGAGGAACATTGTGATTTTAGGTTACATCAATAGCACAGTATCACAGTCCCACTTTTATTTTCACTCTGTTTGTGAATACCTCCCATTCTAACACCTCTTTGTGTCTCTTGGAAAACCCCTCTCACTTCTGTCCATATGTGGGTGTATATGACATACTTTAGACCACTTTTATCTTGTAAAATTTTCTTCACGTGGGTGATTGGTGCAAAATTTAATACAGAAAAGTGTATATAGCAGAAAGGATGCTCCACACACCCAGTCCAATGCATACTGCTTTATGTTCTTTGTAGTAAAAAAGATCAATCGTTTTCTGGTACTTTTTAGAAATAATAATATTTCAGTTTTTTAAAAGTGTACAATAAATAACAAAAAATTGTAGCTTATTCTCTAATGTGCAAATCAGACAAATATGCAAACTCATACTCTTCAATGACCATTAGGAATGCCAGCTGGTCAAAAATACATGGTATCGAGTCAGAGTCAGACGAGTACTTCAGACTCGTCTGAGGAGCACTCACAAAACAACAGCAACACACTGACATGTTCGAGCAGTGCCGATGCTGATGCCGACTCCACACGGGCCAGAGGGCATGCCAGCAGCTTTTCATCAACAGCAGGAAGTGTGGGAGAGCCTGTCAAGCCCCTGAGGCCAAATTTCCTCGATCTCTGTGGAGCAGTGGGCAGCCTGACCCCACAGACGCGGAAACCGCGTCTGGTGTTTGGGAGCAGCGGGGAGGCTGAATGGGAAGAGGATGAGGGGGACCCACCTCCTGAGCCTGCACCTGGAAGTCCCTGCCCTAGGTACAGGTAAGGTCTCCCGTAACCCTACACACTTTTCTATACATACTCATTCTTCACTCTTGAATTCTACCTGTGGTCTGAAATATAGGCTAGGAGAGGGAGAAAGACATTTTTGAGTAAAAGATGTTCATAAGAGCATGTTTATGACATATTTTGTGACACATGTAAATTTGTAATAACACAGGTTACATAACTTTATTTTTGTATCACAGTGAGATTTTTTATATAATCCAATGTTTTCTGCTGTAGCTGATGGATTGTGTGTCAATTTATGCTATCTAATATAACAATGAAAACAATCAGTTACTGACAAAAGTATTAAATTGGATAGTTAAATATCTACTCACCAATTGGCAACAGAACACACACATAAATGACTGTTGTAATTGGCAAGCTTTCAGAGCCAGTGGCTCCTTCTTCAGGCAGAAGGGGTGAAGAGGAAGGAAGAAGGATGAAGGGGAGAAGGACTGGAGAGATCTAGGAAAAGGAGTAGATTTTGGGAAAGTCACCCAGAACTGTGGGTCGGGGGACACTTACCGTACGGGATAAGAAGGAAAGACTGATTGCTGGGGACTGCACCAGACGAGATTTGAAAACCTGAGAGCTTAAAGGTGGAAGACAAGGTGATATGCAGACAGAGCTTACTACTAGAACATCATGCATGAGTTAATAAGCATGAGAAGCCAAGTGCATTGTACGTAACAGAGGTGAGAAGCGGCAATGAAAAATAGACGGGAAAGACAATGAAAGCTGTAGAAAAATAAAATAGAGGGAAGCAAAGGGTAGTTCAGTGAAGAAATGTTGAGACAGAAGAAATGGTGGGCTCTTTCACATTTTCAGGTACGGAAATATCTTGCTCTTCCTTGACTAATCTGTGACCTATATGCATCAGCAAATTTCCACTTTACCAGGTTTCTCTCTTTCTACAAAATCCTGCAGTTATCTGCCCCTCATGTTTTCTTGAATGGTATCATCTGCCAAGCCAATTTCAAACTGCAACAACATGCCAGACTTCACCTCAAAAAGCTGTCCCATCTTCTCCTAAACTACCTGAACAGTGGTATTTCCCTTCCTGTCCCTCTGCAGCTCCCATAACAGCCATACCATCAGCCACACCATCAACCACACCATCAACCACCACTCCTCTCCTACAGGGTGAGCTTGGCCAATCTCCTTAACATTGCACAGCCTTCACCTCCGCCTCCCAGACCAAGAATAACCCTTAATCCCAAGAACCAATCACAACAGTACAATGTGCATAACTTCTCGTCTAAAGCACTCTTGACTTATCTGTATTATCTGAGGGCCTCACTTTCAGCCCTAAACTTGCATCTGATCACCCTGCTTTGTTGAAGGACCTACTTTCCTTCACACTTAATATCCATTGGAAATATCACTTTACAACCCAATCCCAAAACCTTTCAAACAGCAAACCTCACATTGAATCGTGCGTTGAATAGTTCAGACCACGATCTCAACTTTATACACCACCACTATGTCAAAATCATCCCTTACAAGCCTTCCTCACACCCACCATTGCTTCACGCCCCTTCCTCAGGTCCCTACAGTATGACCCTAATCTGTCCTCTGCAGAATTCCCTAAAAGCTGATGACTCTGTCATTATCCTCCCAGCAGATAAAGGATCTACCATTGCAGTACTTGACAGAAAGGAGTATGTTAGTGAAGGTCTACAGCAGCTGTCTCACACTTCTACATACAGTGTCTGCCATCAACATCCCATGCCTGTGATTCAAACTAACCTGCAGTCCCTTCTTAAAATCTCAGGCCCCTCACAAGGACTAACACCTCAATCCATAGAACTTCTCACCCCACACAAACCATGCACCCTCACCTTTTACCTTCATCCTAAGATCCACAAACCCAATCATCCTGGCCGTCCTATAGGTGCTGGAATCAAAGCACCCACCGAACGTATACCTGCCATAGTTGATCAACATCTGCAACCCATAGTACAAAGACTCCCCTGCAAAGATACCAACCATTTCCTGGATCATCTGAAATCCATGCCATCCCACTCCCACCACACACCTTGCTAGTCACCATTGATGCCACCTCTCTCTATACCAACATCCCCCCATACATGGTCTGTTGGCTTCTGAACATTTTCTTAGCCAGCACCCACCTGATTCCAAACCTATGACATCAATCCTATTCACCTTAATCAACTCACCAAAAGCCAGCTACCCATTTCTGTCCACATTAAACCTACCAACAATCAAAAGTACTTACATTTTGACAGTTGCCATCCACCCCATGTCAAATATTCCATCCCACACAGCCTTGGTATCCAAGGTAGACTCTTTACAGCAATACACCACCATTCTCACCTCAGCCTTCACTGCACGTAATTATCCCACTAGCTCAGTTAAAAATCAGATTTCAGGGTCCATCACATCCAATTCTGGTACAGCTAATTCCTCCACAAAAACAGCTTCAGAGCATACCATTGGTGGTTCAATATTATCCTGGTCTGGAATGTCTTAAACAGCTACTTCAACAGTGCCATGACTTCCTAAAATCATGTCCTGAAATGAGATCCATTCTGTCTGAAATTTTGCCCACCACACTTAGAATAGCTTTCCGTCTTCCAATCTCCACAATATTCTTGTCATGTACTATGCTCCTTCTCCATCCGTCTCCCTACCCTATGGCTCCTACCCCTGTGACCGTCCCTGCTGCAAGACTTCCCCTATGCACCCTCCTACCACCACCTACAATAGCCCTATCAAAGAGAGAGCCATCTACAAAACGACACGTCATATACCAGCTATTATGTAAACGCTGTTCGGTCTTCTACATTGGTATATCCACCACCAAATTATCAATAAGCATCAATGGGCATAGGCAGAGGGTGTATACTGCCAAATCACAATATCCTGTTGCAGAGAATGACATTCATGACATTGGCACCTGTTTCACCACACGCACCATCTGGATTCTTCCCACAGACATCAGTTTCTCAGAACTCCACAGGTGGGAACTAGCACTACAACATGTCCTTGATTCTCGCCACCCACCTGGCCTTAATTTACGTAAATTTCTTCTGTCTTAGCATTTCTTCACTGTGGTTTAAGCTTTCTACACCTTTCATTGCTTTCCCGTCTATTTTTCACCACCCCACTCCCACCTCTGTTACGTGCAATGCACAAAGCTTTGCACTCTTATTAACTCGTGCATGATGTTTAAGCAGTAGTCTCTGTCTGAATATTACCTTGTCTTCCACCATTAAGCTCTCAGGTTTTCAAATCTCGTCTGATGCAGGCCCCAAGAATCAGTCTTTCTTTCTCATCCCATACGGTAAGTCTCCCCTGACCCACAGTTCTGGGTGACTTTCCAAAAATCTGACCCTTTTCCTAGACCTCTCCAGTCCTTTTCCTTCACCCCTCTTCCTTCCCCTTAAACCATTCTAACTGATGAAAGCGCCACTGTCTCCATAAGCTTAACAATTACAACAGTCTTTTATGTGTATGTTTTGCAGCTACTTGTTGAGTAGATTTTTTTTTTATCTATACAGTTTAATTTATACTATCTGTATTGGTGTTCTGAGTAGACAGCTTCAAGCAGTATACAATGACAGAAGCCAAAAGTATGTTCTTCTCCAAATAAGTTTGTGTTATTGACATGCAAAAGCAATCATGCAAATATGAAATGACAGCCTAAGTCTACTTTACCGTCATGGAGTGAATTCTTTCATTTAATGTTGGATGCAATGTGGATCACAGGAATATTTCTCCATTTCTCATGTTGAGCTGTCAAGCTGAACAGCAAATGGATTTTTGTGGGCTCCTTGTGAAACTGTGGCGGACATGTTCAATCTCTGTGTCAGACACTTGGGGACGGCCTGGTGATTCGTCTTTACAAAAACAACCTGTTTCTCAGAATTGTTCATGCCATCATCTAATGCTCTGTGCTGTAGGAGGATCCACACCACACCATACCTAGTACAAAAGTCACGCTGAACAGTTATTACTGGCCCGCAGTGCACAAAACATAGAATACAAAACGCTTTCCATTTCCCCGACACCATTTTCACTAGAACTGAAATGGACTCTCACTGCTGCTACGTAGCAGGAACCATGTAATACATGCGAGTTTGCTCTTTCCAACAATACATTGTTCATGCACATATCTCACATAACACAATAGTTACAATTTTTTTAATTGGATGATTCTTTTTGATACACCCTGCAGTTATTTCCTTTGTTCTTCACTCCTCCAGTCCACCTCAAAACACGCTGCACTTACCCACTTTCCACTTTCAAACTGATTTTCCACTTATGAAGATACTGAAAGCAAATAGGGTAAAATATATTTGACATGATCTTACAGCAAGGCCTCTATTGGTATTTTCAAATTTTGTGTTTTAGTAGCAGTTGCTGCAGCAGTAGTGGTGGCGGTGACATAATTCCACTAGCCACTGACTCTGTTGAGCCCATGAGCATGCCACCACTCTCATCTACATCAAGCACAAGTACTGCATTCAGTTACCGTAATCCAGCATACCAGTCTGCAGTCGATGCTACAGGGCATCGCAATCAGTCAGATCGTGCAGGTACTGGAACTTCAGGGGCAGGTGCTGGGGGACTGCTGAAATGGAAGGGAGTGGTTTTCACACCAGAAGACGGCAATGGTCCCACAAATGGATTGCACTGTCTACCAGAAGCAGAAAGGGCACCAGATGCTCACCTTCCAGCTGATTATGAACCAGGCGATCAGGTATGGCCATTCAGTTACTCACCATCAAAAGCATTACATGCTGTAGAATATATGTCATCAGTAAACCATGTGCTGCTACTCATCAACAGGGTGTTCATCTGTACAATTCTGTTAGAATAAGGCCTTTAATAAGCATTAGCATATTAACTTTGGCAGTCACTACTTTTTCCGCTTTCAGTATTCTCTCCCTTAAAAAAAACTGCCACTTATTAAACCTCTATCATATACTTATTGGACACTATGAGACCCGTCTGGTGTGAGAAGTCATTTAGTAAAGGATTTCAAATACGTGTTGACAATGTCACACTTTGCAGTCGCAATGCTGATAATCAAGGGTCGGACACATAATGAGACTTTTAACATTTATATTTCATCAAAATATATTCAGAATCAGTAATTATATTAAATAAGACCAGCAAGGTGATTTTCATGGTACCAAAATCCACATCCTTATACTATGTGCTAGAGATGGAGGCAGTAATGTTAAACATAAAACTGCGGTACTTAACTTGTCGCAAGATGTGTTGTTCTGGTGTTTGATTAATCACTGAGACACTAATTCTCCCAGTTTTCACTTCAATGTGCAAGAAGAAAAGATACAATCAGTTCGTTATAACTAGCCCCACATGGCTGCTGCCACCAACATATTTATATTTGCTCAACAATTACCTCACAATATTTCATTGTTACAAAATTCATCACAGTTAGTTCTATTACTTTACATTATTTCATAATTTACAGTGTTGCTTTTTTCATCGTTTCTTTCACCTTGAAACACTTGATTTTTGCTCACATTATTTTAATTGCAAATATACTCCTCAGGTTTGCAACGGATCGTACTGTGTAAATCCCACAATATTTCATCGATGCAACTGCTTGACATCTTCAGGAGGAGGAGGAAGAGGAGGTGGTGGTGGTGGTGGTTGCTACTGTTACTGTTGCAAGATGCAACTGATGATGATTGGATGGCAGCATCAAAATTCATCTGGCCAGGAGCTGGCAATACGCATGTGTGGAAAGAGGCTAGCAGTTAATGGAAAGCAGTGCTCCTAGTGCCCCCCTGCTGGCATCTGCAGAAAGTCCTTCTGCACATGTGCTGTGGCAGTCATAGTGCTGCTGAACACTCTTGTGGTTAAAAACTGAATTAAGTCTCGGCAGTGTGTTGCATCGGGTCATGAAACAGAAGTTCTTACTTTCCCCGTTTTGATTTAATGGCAGCCAGTGCTGGATTCCAGGTGGTGCTTAATTGAAAACCTGCATCCCAGTTGATAAGATTGTCCACTGTACGGATATTTGTGGCCTTCCAGAAGAAGATGCTGGGGATAAAATTTCAGTCTTTTCGTAAAACATGTGATGCCCTATGTCTAGGCAATGCTTCACTACAGCTGACATATCAGGTTGCCCCATGCACGTGTGACAACGTTCTTGCATGATTTGGCATGTCTGCCCTATATAAGGTTTTTCACATTGGCATGTGTTCCTATACACACCATGTTTCCTAAGGCCAAGGTCATCTTTGACCAAGCACAATAAATTCCTCCATTTTGCTGGTCACTGAAAAACACACTTGTTGTCATGCCTTTTGAGGATTCTTTCTATTCTTGAAGACGTGCCACCAAAATAGGGCAAGAACGCCATTGCAATGGGTGCCTCCACATCTTCATTTACAGCCCTGGTGTATCTGTCTACTGGGATAGCCATTCTGTTGACGTACCATTCTTAGGTGCTGTAGCTCACCAGGTATACTGTCGGCATCTGAGACTACATGTGTTCTGTGCCCCAAAGAGCGTACGACATGACTGTGTTGCCCAGGGTGATGACAACATGTGGCCTTTAAACATGTGGGTAAACAATGCCACAATGTCTTTTTCAGACTAAATGCTGATAAGCTCTAACAAGCCCTGCAGAGGTATTTTCATAAATAATGATACAGCATCAAAGCAAGCCACAAGTTGTTGTTATGCTGCACAACACAGAAGAGACTTGCACTCTTTGGTTCATAGAGCACACATGGTCTCAGATACAAACAGTCTACCTGGTGAGCTATAACACCTAAGAACAGTATTCCAACAGGATGGCTATACCTATAGACAGGTACACCATGCATTCCGTTCTAAGCAAATTCAAAGCAAAGATGTAAATAAAGATGCAGACAAACCTATTACATTGGTGTCCTTGCCCTATTTTGGCAACATGTCTTCAAGAATAGAAAGAATTCTCAAAAGGCATGACATTGTGTTTTTTCGCCACTGCAAAATGGAGGAATATATTGTGCTCGGTCAAAGATGACCTTGGCCCCAGGAAATGTGGTGTGTATAAGACCCCATGCCAATGTGGAAAATCCTATATTGGGCAACCATGCTGAGCCATGAGCTTACTGCATCACACATGCCTGTGGCAACCTGATAAAGCCTGCGATAGCAGAGTATTGCCTGGTCATGGGGCATCGTGTTTTGTGAAAAGACTGAAATTTTACCTGCAGTGTCATCTCTATGGGGTTGTATTGTTAAAGAGGGTACACATATTCATACAGCAGACAGTCTTATCAACATGGATGCAAGTTTTCAATTACTTGCCAACCGGAATCCAGCACTGGCTGCCATTAAACCAAAACAGGGAAAAGAAGAACTTCAGATTCATGACCTGACACAACACACGGCTGAGTTTCATTTCAGCTCTTAACGACAGGACTGTCTGGCACCACAGTCATTGCCCACAGCGCACACGCAGAAGGCCTTTCTGTGGCTCCCACTGCGAGCATCTTCCTGCCACGAGTATTGCCTGCTATTGGCCTGATAAATTTTGACATTGCCATGCGTTTACCATCAGTCCTGTCTTATTGCTGTTACAGCAACAACTACCACCTCCTAAAGATGTTGAGCAGTTGCATCGATGAAATGTTGTGGGATTTATGCAATACAATCCAGAGGTAAACCCGAGAAGTGTATTTGCAACAGATCTGCCGGTAAAGCCTGCATGAATTTAATTATTTAACATGGAGCTAAATTTGTAATCAATTTTGGTTCTTATAAAAGAGTTAAGCCTTTTCTAAAGTTTTGTGATACTCTCAATCCAACTTTTGGAATGAATTTTCTTTCTCTCCAGCACATGAATCTGAAGTTCTTCTTTTCCCTGTTTTGGTTTAATGGCAGCCAGTGCTGGATTCCGGTTGGCAAGTAATTGAAAACTTGCATCCATGTTGATAAGATTGTCTGCTGTACGAATATGTGTACCCTCTTTCAAACACTGGTATTGAAAAGACAACCATTCATCAATTTGAGTACTCAGTTGAACAACACAAGTTAACACCTTATTTGCATCCCCAATATCTTTTCTGTTCAAGCTGTTGGTTTTACTCCTTTCAGGATTTTCAATTATCCGATTGTTCTATGTGTATGTGCCGAGTTTCTCATGACAATTTTTTTAAATCCTAAAAGCTACAGCTTCAGCAGCATTCTTCAGTTGGTATGAGAGTGAGTACTGTTCCACATTTTTCTTCTATTGACCAATGTCAGACAGGCCTTCTTCTCTCTTGCTAACATTCATCTTGGGCATTGTTTTGCTTGATCTTTCACTCAGCTCTTATGGCTGCTCACAAAATAGTTAAATTTTACAACTAGGAATGTACTCTGCATGATTCTGACATAGTGTACTGAGTGTCATAGTCACCAGTGTATTAAAATAGCTTACACAATTCTTTTTGATTAATTATAGAAAACGTTGTCCTATCATTTAAAGCATGAAAAATAGAAAAACATCAGATTTCATTCCACCATGTGTTCACTTCTCATCAATATGTCTATTTTAAAATCTCAACTATTTTGATTTTCTACTACATTTTCAGATATTCATGGTAGAGCTAACACGCGGCTGGAACAGCAGATTAGGATTCAGTCTACAAGGCAATGGGCAACATACCTACATAAGTGCAATTTATGCTGACAGTGTAGCAGCCAAGGATGGTCGCCTGCAGGCTGGTGATCGAGTTCTAATGGTAAGGTTCTGCAACCACGTCATTGAGAATTAGCTGCTGTTTTACTCGTAGTCTCCATTTGTCCTATCACACCACCTTCCATTTGAGATGATGCAATGGTTAAGACACTGATGAACTCTCATTCAGGAGAAATGGTGTTCAAATCCCCATCCAGATTTAGGTTTTCCTGGTTGCTACAATAGTTTCTTTGAAAAGGACAGGGGAATCTTCCTTTCCCATCATTGTCCTATCAGAGCTTGTGCTGCATCTCTAATGACTGCATCACTGAAAGCACTTGTAACACTACTCATTGTACTTCTTTCTTCCTTTAAACTGCTCCTTCTCCTGCACGACAAGCAATTACCCCAACCGACAACTTGAAGAGATGTCTCAGCCACATATTCCTCTTGAAATTGTCATTTATATGCACATCTACTGCTCAACAATTCCTCCATAAGATGTATTCCACCCAAAATTTTCTATTTCTGTACTAAGTAATAAAGAATTAAATAGTAGCATAAAATTAGTTAACACAACAAGGGAAACAAAATAAATCAGTGGCATATCAGTGTGAACAGAAAAGAATACTTGAAAATAAAACTGAGATAAACAGTGGCAAAGACATCAAAGGGCTGACATAGGTTAAACTGTTAAATGCAGAAAATAAATCAAATTGAAGAGTGAATAACGTAATCAGGTGTCTGAAAATAATGTTGTGCAACTATTATCCAGCACTGATAGCATTCTTCACAAAGTAGAGGGAATGTTCATACCTGTGGCATCTGAAGCACTCTAAAGAAAGCAAAGAAAAAAGAAAACAATGCAAACAGAGACCACAGAATTAATCAAAAACTGAAGATGTATCTGGGTTCCACAAAGATCTTTGAAACAACATTAAACCCAGAGTAAAAATTTCTCATCAACAGCACTGACGGACAGTTGAAACACAATTCCATTTTCCATCCTGGTTGTGATAATATCACTGTCATTTGTACTAGTATCTGCAAACAGTCAAAATCAGCTGATTAAAGACAGTAATTTTATTACAGCCAGGTAGAAAAATGAAAACATCCTTCAATTAATTTGTGGCTGTGGCACTCAATAAAAAACAAACCTTGCAGACAGTGTTTGAACCTTGAAACCAACCCGACACCCTTAAAGCAAATATTTGTAGCATGACACTACTGCTCATACAAGGTTTAATATCACAACTGAGATCCACCTGTGCAGAAAAGTAACTGAAGAGAATTGAATGAGTAAAAAAATCTAGTGGTGACAGGCACATGTGGCAGACGACATACAAGCAGCAGTGACAGACTGTACAAAGTTGCATAGAAGCACCATGAGTGTTTTAAATGGGATTGAATGCAGCTATTCTTTTGAGGACATTATCTTTGGCCTCAATAAGTAAAACAGGCCAGCACTACAATGATGGTTCAATATATATTAAGCAACATTGACATTATTATGATCAGGAGTCCCAGCAGTTACAAACTGCTACTTCAGGAAATACAGATACAATTTCATGTCAAGCAAATCATAATAGAAGAAGATAATAAAAGTTTGAAACTAAAATCACCATCAAATAAATGTGGTATACATCAAACGGAAGGTATGTCACTGACAATATCATGAAATTATAAATTGCTACACACCATATAGTGGAGATATTGTGTCGCAACAAAAGGACTACTAGACAAGTAAGCTTTCACCAAGACGGCTTTCTTCCGAAACAAACACACACGCACACACACGCACACACACACACACACACACACACAGTCACTGGCTGCTGCAGTCAGAGACAGTGGTCATGTGCTGAGCTGCATTTGCTGTGAATGTGAATGTGTGTGTGTGTGTGTGTGTGTGTGTGTGTGTGTTTATGTCAGAAGAAAGTCTACTGGCTGAAAGCTTACGTGTCAAGTAGTCTTTTAGCTGTGCATGTCTGCGACTCAACTTCTCTGCTATACGATGAGTAGCAATTTCATAATATTGTCATTATTCCATCCCAGAAGGTATGCCATTAATGCTCCCTGACCTTTGCTCCTTTCTCACTACAATGTATTTTTTTAAGAAATAACTTGCTTTTGCAAGTGCAGCAATATCCGATTTGCAGAAGCAATATAATCAAACATTATCCCAAAAACGAATTTCACAAACCTCTCTAGAAACTGACTAGAGTCCCACAAGGCTACTGGTAGCCACAGCAGATCCTCAAACCTGACACAGTGGCCTGGCCTGGTGGTGAAACATCCATCACTATGTGTGTGTCAGCCAGAGTCTTAGTTGGTTCCTCACCTAACATTTTGAGGCTTTTGTCAGGGTAATCTTTGTTTCATCTTCTAGTATCCTGTAACCAAATAGCTTTTTAGTGGATGCACTTATTTTTCTGCTCCATTTGTTCTGCTCATGTGGTAATGCATAGTGTCAAACCAACACGTATAAGGGCAAGATGAAAAAAGTTCTCTGCTTGGCAGTTTAAGATAAAAACTGCCCTCACTTCTTGACCTTGTCTTTCTTTGGTTGGTGCACTTTTTTGGTGTTTTGCAGCAGTATAAACTTATGAAATGCAACAAAGTTCAACACTGAAAACTTTGCAGAGTACCCATGCTCAGCTGCCACACTTCTGTTCACTGAACCCAAAGTGTTTTCTAGTGGGTTTGTTTTGGGGGGGGGGGGGGGGGGGGTGGCAGGAGAACAAGTGGAAGTCAAAGAGTGGCAAATCTGCTGAACAGAGTTCGCATTCATATTTTCTATCAGTTTCCCCACTACTGAAGTAAAGAGTGGGTAGGTACACTGTACTGCCAAAAAAATTTTTCCACTACTGCAGTCACGATCTCTTCTTACTGTTTTTCCCACTCCACTGATTCAAAGACCTCGCAAGGCATTTACCAGTTACTGCTCATCTTTTGCAAGGAAATCGGAGACCGACTCCTTGATGAAATGGATTTTGCCTCTTTCGGTGTTGTCACAGGCTGCAATTCCTGTTTTGTTTCTTGCATAAGTGATGGAGTAAAGTATCATTCACAATACACACAAAATCCATTGGATCTTTTCCTCTTTTAATGGTCCAAAACTGCAGAGAGATTTGTTTTTACTTTTGCATAACACTCAACAAATCAAATGTGGCACTTGTCTGGCACAACGCTTTCTCATAGTTGAGTCTTCATGTAAAATATAACTACTTTTCCAGGAAGGAATGTACCAACATTATGATTCAGATGCCCAAGATTCTTTTTTTTTTGTCGGGCCTTGTTGGCTGAAAGCTCACTTTCCAACAGGATTTTTGTTGTGCATATCTGCAACTCAGTAGCTCCGCTATATGGTGAGTAGCAACTATCCCTTTCATAATATTGTTATAACTACTTTTCCTTCTGAAATGCATTTAGCTCAGCTTTTTCATATAGTTTTAATAGCCGATTGTCTAATACCATATTATACCCACTTTCTCAGTAGTTACAATTTTTGAGACATTCTTCATGTGGACAACCTTCAAGAGGAGGGGGGGGGGGGGGTCACATTTGAATCTAGCTTCCTACCAGTTGAGTGTTGAAAATGAATCAACGCTATTCTTAGAAATGTTTAGTAGCTTTGGATGAAATTACAATGATGATAAATCATTCAAAATGAAGAATTTAATGACAGCATGGTATTACAATTTATTTGTTTGAATAACGTACACAAAATGCTATAGAATGATATTTAAAAAATATCTGCTCTGGAGATATTGTTGACACTTGGCTTGTATTACTGCTCAGCATTTACCAATGTGACAAAAAATAAAATTTCACTGTTAAGAATTGCAATTCAATGTCAAGGTGAGGATTTTTCACAATGTCACTGTGATAAAGATCTGTTCTTTGCAATTGCTGGTTTTATCTGCTTGTTCCTTGCCCGCTCCCCCACTCCATGCCCCCTCTCTCTCTCAAAAGTAATATGTATTAACATAACTTATGTGTTATTTTCAGGTTAATGATGAAAATGTTGAGACCATGAGTACAGCAGATGTGATTGACCTTCTAAGAAAAATACGGGGGACAATTGGCATTACAGTTCTAAGGAAACATAAACAAGAACTTACAACACCTACCACGTGACTTACAAAAGCTTAAAAAGAAAAGCTATACTTATTGTTCCGCTTACCAAGGATATTTTACATAACATCTGTTAAGCATCTGTGTTAAATTTTATCTTGCAAACAAAGATGTTATTTTTAAAATGTACAGTCACTGTATTTAATTATACCTTGGCTTTCAGTAAAAGTTATTTGCAAGAATAAATACCCTCTAAAAAGAAGGGGCAATTATTTCAACATCTCACATAAAAACATGTACTTCCAGATGAAACACTAAATTGAAAGGCTATGAACATATCTTTATTTTTAGTACAGAGATTGCCCTTTTCCTACAGAGTGTGCACGACTTGTAGCACTCAAAATGAACTAATTGCTATGCAATCATGCGAAGAAAAAGCAATGAATTTACTTGCCATTTTTCTAAAATCTGAAATGTTGGCTGGGTTTTTGAGAAGAGAACAAATTCTTTTAAATATGCTTGCATTCCAGTAAAATGGTCTGAAACCAATGTATATGGGAATAGAAACAAAGTACTATTATTGAATAGTAAAATTTATTTATTCCAATTCAAACTCTGGCTGAAGGCACACTCGATCATTTCAAATAATCAGATCCTACATATCCAGTTCCTCCAAGCAGGAAGAGTTGCTTCAAGGGAGAGGAGCAATGGAAATGCAAATCTTTTAATGACTGTTCACAGTTTTTTTTATTTTTCAGTAGTTCAAGATTTTCTACAACTAAGCATTTTCAGAGTTACAAAGGTGAATGAAAATACAGGATTTCAGACCCTTGATCGTTACAGTTATTCACTGTACCAACTTAGCTCACATCTCAGCCAGAAATTTTATGATCATTGAAATAGAATTTATCAAAGGAACATTTACATTTCTCTCATTGTGACACAATCTTTCTGTAGTGACAATTACGTCAATTAAAATGATAGCATCGAGGTGGTACTCTCCTACAGTGTATTTCACAAGAAATAAAATCAGTTTCTTACACTTTGCTGTCTGAAGTTAAATATATCATCCAGTGTAGTAATAGTAAATATATGTGGAATCTGTTGACCATGACTGGCAACTATAGCAGGCCAAAAAACTGTAACTCAGCCAACTGTGTTTAGATGTTAGCAGTATGTGTATCAATCTTTCCATCAGAAATTATAAGCTGAGCATTTAAATAAGTGTATTTTTAATGGTGAAATTACAGTCAGTCTGTGGAGAAGCAATCTTGTAACATACTGTTACCATTAGTGTTTACTATAGTGTTAAATTATTTAGTTAATACGGTGATTTAATGACGCCTTCAATGTCATATGACTGTTGCAGAGAAATATATTTCATAGAAAAAATTGAGCTGTTTCATAAGTTATTTTTTCTGACTTCTATAAATGTGTAAAATATGCAATATTTTATTGTGTTATGTTACCCCATTCAGATGAAGATGATATGAATGTGTATTGTCCACCTTATTATGACTGAACAGCTTACACAGAGTTTAAGTCAGTGCTTGTAATATATAAATGTTCATTATTTTTCTAAAGCACTTAAGTATTTTAAATATGTCTACAGATAAATATTTTGTAGTTCAGTGGTTGCAAGCTATTTTGTGCTTCCATTTAGTGTGAAGTAAATATCTACTCAGGCACTAGTTCTGTATTACCAAAGATAATTTTTAGTGTAACTGTCAAATGTAAATATAATAAGAATGTTGCACTGAAATCTTGTTCTGCAAGGTCTTCAAAATTTTTAAAATCCTCTTCTTCATGTACAATATTAAGCAAATATGAAAACTCCCTAAAATTGTGAGGGTAAGTCATCAAATAACTAGAATTTTAATATAACTATTAAGGAGATTTATGCCCAATGTAATACAGAGGGCCGAGGTTGTCCTACTATGACAGTGCACGCGATTGGCTGCAATGAGCTGCTAATGAGAGAATCAGTCCATATTTGTGCAATCTTCTACTGTGTTTCCGACAGGGATGCATTCTACCACTACTGATGAACATACACAGCTTCCTTCACGTAAAACATCCTGCAGACAATAGATGCTGTGATACAGGATCAAAAATGGCATCTTTGCAATCTGTCACAATGGTGAAATAGAGATCCGAGTGATTATGTGACTGCACAGTAGTGTACACAACATGGTGTGCCGCTGGTAACAAAGTGAGACACTGAAACAGTATACTGACCAGTGAATCCATGCTGACAAGCACTTAATTGTTGACAAAATTTTCACAGATTTAAAAAACCATAACACTGCAAAACCTCATTATCCATGATGTCCTTGGCTATAAGAAAGCATGTAACATATGGGTACCAAGGTGACTATATATACGTGTTGCAGATGTCACAAGAGAATTGGACTTTTACATGTGTGAAGTCTGGCTGTCATTCTTTTGTTATGCCAGGGCCTCTGTACTTGTATACTTCTAGAAGAGGGGTCCAAATATGAGTAGGGCCCACACAGTGATATGTTGGAAAGGCACTTGACTGACATACGCCTAAAAAGCTGAGTAGTTTACTCGCAAGTAGTGCTGCTGCTCCATGACCGACTGTGCAAACTAAGGATATAATATGTGATTAGCACAGGAAGAATGTTTGAAAGATGAGAATTTTACAGGTGGCAATGATGCGACAGAAGCAGTGGAAACCTGTCTACAGACTACATCAGGAAGAATACATCAGGAAATAAAAGCAACAATTGTTTTGTAAGCACTTCTGCAAAAAAAGTAAAGTTATTTAATGGCTTAACCTCATATTTGTAAACAGTTCCAGCAAGCAGAATTTTGTCACTAAATATATAACACCTGTGTTGTTACAAGGTAAGTGTGACATGCATCCGAGCAGTTTCCAGGCAACTTGTTCCCATCTCACAAAGACAATAGGAATGGGATGGCACAGATACAGATGTGGCTCGGATGGGTCATTAATATCATTGTAAATAAAGTAACTGAGTCTTCAAATTTCAGTTTATAATTATTTTGCACTACTTTCAGTTAGAGTTAACACAATATAAAAATCTATGCGTGAACTATACACACAATAGTGGGTTGTAATGTCACTGCGCACAACAGTAAATATAATTGTATACTTTTTCACATTCCATGATATGCCTTAAGTGTCTCTCTTCATCTAATAGGTCACACTGTCTGTTTTCTCCCTCCCTCCCTCTCTCTCTCTCTCTCTCTCTCTCTCTCTCTCTCTCTCTCTCTCTCTCTCTCTCACACACACACACACACACACACACACACACACACACGACTCCTCACATTTATTTGTATGTGCAAGCTGATATCAGGAACTGCTGTAGGGATTTTGATCCAATTTTCACTAATAGATACACTGATTCACAAGCAAGATTTCTGTATGCAGTTTTTAAATATTTCTTACAAATCACCTGAATTGCGAAGAGTTAAAGTTAAGCTGTGAAAATGATACCATAGCCACCATATCTCAAGACAGCAGCAATACTGTGAGGCAGCAAACATTGTAACCATATTCGCATCTGGTGTGATGGTCTAGAGGTAAAGTGCTTGGCCGGAAGCCGAAAGGTTGTAGGATCAAATACTGTAGGGATCACTTTTTTCACTCTACCTTTTAACCTAGTATTTACCTGTCAATGAAGTAGAGATTCAGTAGACACAAAACATGGCTTGGATTCCGCGTTATACTGCAGCTCCCTTTCCCCAGTTGGATAACTGGTTAGCGACATGAAAGTTCAACAAGCACGAGTCAAAGCCTGTTGTTTTCTACTACACCGCGGTTCAACAAAATTAAAGGGTCACTTTTTCAAACTCTGTATTTGTCCCCCATTCTGACAGATAAGTTTGAAATTTGGCTCACATGTGCCTACAGCCCTCCTCTCTAATAGTGCAAAAGTGTGGCATCCTGCAGTATCATACTCGGGCTCAGTGACATTCCAACAGCAAGGTGCAAAATAAAAAGAAAGAAAGCCACAACTCCGAACTTCATGTGAGCTGCAAGGTAGATTAATGATATCACACTGGCACCAATTTTACCACAAATCTGCCCAACACCACCATGGATGTGTCACACAATGGGAAGGTCGTCATACCCTCTTTCACCAACATTTCACTAATTCTTTTGACAACTCTGCAATGGAGGTTAGAATTATAATGCCCAGCACTGAAATATCGCAGTTTCCTTGTGAGTAGCTGAGGAAAACAGTTCAGATGCACAGCTGCTCAGAATTGACATCAAAAGACCTCAGGAAGTGGCATAAAGGGTGTCAATAAAACCAACCCTTCCAGGCTTTGATTCCTACACATTTCATGGCCGAAAATGACAGCAGTGCGATGGCAAACAGGACGACCTTCTTGACAACATTTGGCACTGCATGACTGCAACTCCACTGAATGTGATGTGACCACTTCGGAGTGTAGTGTGACCACAATTTTTATGTTAGTACACAGGTTGGAACCACTAGGAATCTTTAAAAACCATTTGATGAATCTGAACATAATCCAAAGCATAAAAGATGCTTTTATGATTTTCCATCCTTCCTATTTCGCCCCCTCTTGAGGCATGATCAAGGGGAGGGGGCGGGGGCAGGGCAGTTGCAACATTAATTTGTGCTATGTTCGTGAATAAAATGGTGAAGTTTCTGATAGGTACATATTTAATGTGCTCAACAAAGGTGTGTGGACAGCAACAAGGATGTTACGTGACTGCTTTGCTGTTTTATTCACACACATGTTAATGTTGTGCACACACAACGAGCCGCCCCCGCCCCCTCCCCCCTTAATCATATCCACAAGAGTGCATGAAAAAGGAAGGATGGAAAACCATAAAAAAAACCTTTATGTTTCGGATCACATTCAAATTTGGACCCTTGTGGCTACACTGTGTATACAGGAGCTCTACACTTCAAAGGGATTAGATCATGTTCAATGATGTTGCAGCCACACAATGTCCTTACAGCAGGGTGAGTGTCTAACATTGCCACGAATGTCATTCTATTGATCATTACACTGCAAACTGTCATTTTTGACCGCAAAATGTGTGGGAATCAAAGGTCCAAGGGAAGGGGTTGTTTCATTGAAGCCCTGTATGCCACTGCTTGAAGCCTTTTCATATTTATTCTGAGTGGTGGTCTGTCTGAAAAGTTTTCTTCAGCGATCCATAAGAAACCTGCACGAATTCAACACTGGGTGGCGTCATTCTAACCTCCACGACAGAAGCGTCAAAGAAGGGGTGAAATGTCCACAGTAGCACTGGGCAGAATTGTGGTAAAATTTGGTGCCAATGTGAAATTATTAATGCACATTGAAGCCCAAATGAACATCTGAGCGGTGGCCTTTTTCTCGCACGAGTCAACACCTTGGTGTCTGAAGCGCCGCCAAGCCAATGAGTAATGTTGTATGGTGCCACACTTTTACACCGTTACGGAGGGAGGATGAAGATACCTTTGAGGTAAATTTCTAACTTATGCACAGAGTAAAAGACAGTACGAGATGCAACTTTTCTTCACTTATATAAAGAAAGGTTTGCAGCAGCACAACAGATGACTCAACTTATAGCTTTCTGGTCTCTTTGAGTCAAATGTAGATGTGAACATGATTCTCTGCCTGGGGGGACCATAATATATTATTTGTTTGGACGCTTTCAAATTATACAGAAGACAGGTAACTGTATTTCCAGTGGCGAGAAACAGATTTACGCCTTTTAAAGATCAGAGAGACATCAGCACAATCTTCTTGAATGGAATTCAGAAATTTCTTGCATATGAATACGTAAGATTTCAAAGTACTTCTACAGATGGCGGAAGGATACATTTTGAAACATGACAATTTGAGACTGCCAATTTTGGCTTCGTTCACATTACCAGTCACAATTCGCACTCTGAATCCACTGCAAATTCTTAGAATGATGGACAGTGAGTTAATCAACTTTGAAGTATTGTAATAAGTATAACCAATAACAAAAAGATAACCACTTCACTATCAGGCTGCAGTGTGACGCTAAGAATTTGAAACAAACAAATATTTTTAACCAAATTTTTCCCAGCAATCATTTCCAAACAACTGCGGGAAAAAAAAAAAAAAAAAAAAAAAAAAAAAAAAAAAAAAAAATGCATCAAAAATATGTGATGTTTCATCTTTTAAGGTTCAAGTAAAATGTTTTCTGAAAAAGTACTTCAGCAACTTTGCTTTATTTACATACACTATGTTCTTTAAGCAGCACAGCAGATGACTCAACTTTCAGTTTTCTGCTTTCCTTGAATTTGACCTGGATATGGACGCAATTCTTTGGATGGTACAGTGAAGAAGTCTGCCATAAAGAGTCCACAACAAAGAACCGTAGCAACGAGCCAACACCGCATCACAGTGCATACTATGCTTCACAAAATGAGTGATGTAACACAAGCTAAACATGTATATCATGTGGATCTTTTGTAATTTTTTCCTTTTACTTGTGCCACCTCAGCCAGATGCATATTGAATCAGTCATACACCCACAATTCACACAGAATATTTCACTGGTTGCAAACATATTACTCCCATTGTGATGTGCTCCCATTATTGCCACAAGATGTCACTCCAAATGCCAATTCAATGTGGAAAACACAATATTCATGCACTGCTTACAGTGCGAAAGTTATGATATTCACTTACTTAATGTTGTTCTCTGAATTTTATTTGGGCCCCCAACAAAATATCCCATGTCAATCAAATCATCTGTCCACAGGTACTTAATGCTACACATGCGATGCCAAGCTGGGTCGGTAGTTTAATCTATTAACATAATAAATCTGTTAATTGTGGCCAATTTCCTGCCAACCAATGTATAAACTGACATCAATGATTGAATTCCTTTTGTTGATTGTATAAATTGTACATTTTGACATGATAATGTCTAATGTACCTAAGAGTTATGACCCACTGGAATATTACAAAAAAGAAAAGACTACAAACAACAGAATGTTAATGCCTAACTTTTTATAAAGTAAAGTAAACAAATCCACAGAAAAGAGAGAGCGTACATTTATTATATCAACAATCCAATCCAGCTGTACACAATTTTCTCTCGTCCGCCCCCCCCCCCCCCTCCTCCTCCTGAAAAATTATCTGTAATTGACAATAAGAATGTGAAAAAGGCCAGTTCACAATTTAAGGTAAAATACAAAAACTGGTAAAGTACGCTTTAGAATCTTTTATAAACTGAATTCCTTTATTACAAATTACGAAAAGTTTTCTTTACTATAGTTTTATTACAAATCTGTGATGTCCTAACTGAGAAAAATATAATATTTTTTCTGTAATATACATAATCTGTACAAAACAATATTTACAGTTCTTTAAAAGCATCACTAATGCTTATCTACATGCACTGATATACTTTATGGAGTGATTAGCACGTGTTGTGGCAATTTCGTTCACTGTCATCGCTTACTTCTTTTTCTAAGTACTCTATCAAAGTTCTCTTGCTCTGCAGCATGCAAATTTCGTCTCTTGCTTTTTCTTTGATGAACATAAGGAACATATTCCTCAGATGATGGATGGAGTGGAGACCCTCCCAAATCTATCTCCTCTGATGGTGCATCCTTTACATCTACATTATTAGAAACAATTTCTTGAGGGAACTGACATGGTGTTTCCCTTTGTTCTGGAAAACTGGTGCCACCTGAAAATATAAGTGTGTTTTAAGAGAACCTATAAAATATTTAAATTTCTTTTTCCTTTGCATAGTAAAAATAGGACAAAGCATGTGAACTACACATCAAGATCATATTTGCATTCACTACAGTTTTACAATCCAAGTTTCAAAAATTATAAGCTAACACTGCATAAACTACAGAGAATGTGTGTATAGAAAGGGGGGGGGGGAGGTTGTTTTAATACAAGAACTACTTTTAAAAAAATGAGAAACAAGAGTGCATGGAAGATATAAATGTCAAATATCCCTACCACATTCCTTCATGAAAAAGCACATGCACACAAAAGTTTTTAGTAATGATCTATGAACTGCCACTTAATTTGGTTAGGAATAAAAATGTGACAGAGGTGAACATTGACTGTTATGGGCCTACATTGTAAACTGAAAGCGCTATGGTGAGATGACTGTCTATTTTTGTTACAGTATTGGTTTGAAAAACAAAGAGGTTTTTTTCCTACTGTGTGATTTTTGGTCAGGTTTCCAGAAAACAAAACACACACACAAACAAACACACACACACACACACACACATCTGAATAATATCAATTGCAAGAAGACTGTCATGACATATTTTAATTTTGTCAGGGAAAGTCAATAATAAAAATTTCTGTGCTGCATTCTCTCACAATTTCATAAATTACTTTCCTTAATAGGGAGTATATGCTCAGGCCAGAACAGGTCAAACACAACTTTTGTCAGAGCTTGCAACATCACCTCTTCTGTGTGAAAATGAACAATATTCTTCTTAAATTCCTTCCAATGAGTCCTGCTACACAACCAGCACAATATTTACACCAATCACAGACCCAACCCCATGTCCTCCAAATTAATACTTCTCCCTGCACCAATCATCCGCCCTTTCCAACAGCCAATCTGTTACCAAATTAAGGCTGGAAAAACCACTGCTTATACAAACTCCACTTCAAATACTGAAAACAAGCTGTGTAGGCATGGCAGACACACAGTTGTCTGTTCTGACGAACAGCTACTGGTAAATACTTATTGAAACCAAAACAGCCCACCCATTTGAAGAATGTGCTATTCTTGTGGTACTCTTAGTGTCCAATTTAGATCTGATGATTTAGCCCATTAAGAACAACATGCTGAATTTTGTCGGTGAACCAAGTTAGGTAAGATCACTATTTGCAGAATCTATGTTTATTTCTACAGAGGAAATTTTTGATCCTAAGAAAGATCACAACCTGGCAATGTGAAATGTGGTCTATAATTTGAAAATAAGCAATATGTGCATCTGTTCGATAGGTCTCCTTGAAAATGGGAATAATCCGCACAATTTTTCAATCACTTAAAACACTTTGTTCCTCCAATAGCTTCTTCTAGGAGAGGAGAAAGTTCTGTCACATAATCTGTGAAGAACAGTATATGCATCTCATCAGATACAGTCACTTTTCCTCTGTCAAGTGATTTAAGCTCACATACGTTCAGCATTCTGTGATGCTTGATAAGAGAAATCATATTAGTTTTCTGCACTGAAACCATTTCGCAAGACTTTACATAAGGACCCCCCCCACCTTGCTCTGCAAAATCTGACTTTTGAATTAATAGAATGTTCTTGCAGTGCTCTTTTTATGTTCATTTCAGGTTATTTCAGCTTTTGTTTGCAATAAGGCTTTGAGTTCATTTAAATCTGAGATGAAACTCATTCTACTTATGCAGCAACTATCTAACAGTGTTACAGAAACACAAATCTTTCCCATCTGCCACAACCTTGCTCGCTTCTTCATCCCCAGAGACAAAGGTTTGATTATGTCTGCTCTGATAAACTGCAATCTTTTTCTTGCCATAAGCAAGCAAAAATATTTTCCTGTCAAAAAAAAAAATACATTATGCCCACTGAATCCCACATTTAGGAATCGATAAGTCTGTGTCTGTTAGTTACTAAGAAGTGTAATGTGTTGCTGTGACAAATTGCTTCTGTACCTAAAGGTGTTCAGAATAATCTTGCTTCAGTCCATATTCCTAGAACCTATGTTAATATGGGGCTCTCCCTGTTACCATACTACAAACATTTTGCAACTACAGCTCCTGAGGCACTTGGTCTATAAAAGCTTTCAATTAGCATGTTTGATCCAACATATACGCTTACCTTCTGTAAGACTACTTCATATTATGAATCTGTAATAACCTCACTACATAGGATCAAATACTTTACAGTAATAAATACACCTCCACCTTTGGTGACCAACCTATATAATATTTATTCCAATCCTAATTTACCATTTCGTTGTGGTTCATTTCTCGTTTCAGGCAACTAAACACACTTGTATTTGCAATGTGAATGTTGCCAGGTGTAGGAGATATAAATAGAAAAAACTTGCATATTCTGCTACTTTCATTCTATTACCTCATTATGGATCATATTCTGGAGTAACTCCTCGAACTGAGAAAAAGTTTTTAGAGTGCAAAAGCATGTATAACAAGACTCCTTTGTGGTGTAAATTCACGAACAGATGATCAGTTCTGGATATTAAGATGCAACCCAAATCATGAGCCTTGCTTCCAACCTGCCTATGAGCCTAGCTGTTGTAAGGAATTCAGCCAGCTGTCCACAGGAACTGGAGATCACTCTAAACCCAGATGGCAGATATTCTTAGTGGCAACATGAGCTATTATTTACAGTTGGCTGCATCCAGTGTCTTCAATAGCCAGTAGCAGAGTCCACTTTACTCCCCTGCCCCCTTTCCCACTCCCACTTTCGGAATTCTGAGTGAGACCACATCTACTCCCCTAACATACTTAAACAATGGAAAGTCCAGGATAGAAAAACAACATTGTTATGGAAATGATATATTGCTACTCACCATATAAAGGAGACACTGAGTCACAGACATTCAACAATGAAAAGACTGTTGTGCAATTAAGCTTTAAACCAAAAGGCTTTTCCCAAAGTAGGAAACGTCCCACACAAGTTGTGCTTATGTGAAAGTATGTCTGTTTTCTACTTTTGAAGAAGGCCACTTGGATAAGAGCTAAAATCTAAAACAGTCTTTTCTTTGTGCCTGTCTGTGACTCAACATGTCCTCTAAAATATTTCTGTCCCTGAACTTTTGTTCTGTTCTTGAAAATCGTAAATCGTAATGCACATTTGTATTTTATTTATGACAGCAGAACTACTATAAATGAACAGAAATCTGTACCTAGGAAATGTTACAGTTGTTTCACTGTGGAAACGATAACTACAGTCACTTACCTTCATCATATTCTAACAAGCTGATACTTTTCTCACTCTCAGCATCACTGGCATTACCATTTCTCAGAGTGCAGCTCTCTTGAATTTCCTCTGCAAACATTTCTGGTGATGCGTGAACTTCTGAATAATCACTTCTAACTCTTTTTACTGAGGATCGTGATGCAAACACAGGTGAGGCTTGTACATTTGCTGTATTACTGTCATTCCCACTATCTTTTATATCACTGTTTCTCATATATTGCGGTGGTGTTTTTACAGTTGATGAGTAAGGTGTTCCACTGACAGGCACATTGTCACCGACCACATTACACATATTTTTGGCAGCATGATCAGCTGAATGGCTTGCTTGATTCATCAAAGATGTAGAAGGAAAATTCCAGTTAACTTGGACACCCTCTTCAGGATCGTCATCATCATCTGAGTATTGAAGCTTCCTAGAGCACTTCTTGGAACTATTCTTTATGTCCACTTCATTTGTTATACTTGAGGTACTGCTACTCTCACCATCATTACTAGGAAGAATGTTTTGACCACTCTCCATTCTCTTGACATTGTTACCAAAACTGCCCTGATCACCATCCTCCAATACTTTCACAGTGTTAGAACTGAATGCAAGTTGTGCCGGCTTTTCTTGTTGCAGTCGCTGCTTTGCCATCTGTATTAAGTTTTCAAAACTTGATTTGTTCTTTTTCACTGTGTAACAGAAACATAAAACATAAATAAGAACCAACTTTAAATATAAACAATTCATTACATAGTAATAAATTATTAAAGCTTGACAATTACTGTAATTACAAACAAAATTACAAGAATTATTATATTTTTTTAAAAGTACTTACAATATTCTCTGCGTATATCATCAGATTTCTCGTTATTTTTTGGAAATGTCTGGAATGCAGGATATGTATAAATTATTGTGATGAATTATAAAATGGAATCTGGAAACATATTCTTAGAATAGTAGTTTAAATAGATATTAAATTATACAACAAAAGTTACATGTTACAGAATAGAATTCGATGACTGAATAGTGATATGTTACAAAAGTAGATACAGAAATACATAAATAGCTTATGTCAACATAAAATAATTATAGTAGTAGGTCACACATTAGCAGACAATTCAGAATGGAAACTTATATCCTCCTCCTTCAAGTAAAATATGATTTCATGACAACAGTTACCATACAGATGCTCTAGAGACTTGCCTTAATTTCTTCCTAGTGCTGAGTTTTTTCTTTTCATGAGATTTAACAGGGCAACAGCCATTGTAGCTATTCTAAGTATGTTACAAACAGGAGCCAATTTAATCTTAATGATTTTAGCTAGTAGTTATTACCTTTCACTTTCAGGGTGTGCTGGCATGATCATAGTGCAGCATAATACCTGGTACTCAGCTAGATTAACAATTCCGTTTTCCAGCACAATATCTTGTCAAACTGTCTAATCACATCCTCTGTCAGTCATGGCAGGAAAAGAACAGAAATCTCATGCCATAATATATTTGGTATGGTACTTAAGACAAGCCTTATTTTTAACTTCTCTATCAGAAAGACAATAAAACTCCAAACATATGTTCATATATAGCCAGTTGCTAATGACTATGCAGAACACGTAATGACCATCTGTAAGATTCAAATAAATGTCTGAGAGACTGAAAATTTACCCCAACTAGTCAAATGTTATTTACATCCATTCCTCAGACACAAATTTTAAGAGCTAACTGAATATGAAGATATTTTATTCATGGGGTATCAGTGACATCAGCAGAGTAACTATGGTGGCAGCTAGAACTAACAACTGCAAACATCATATGTGCATTCTTAAGTAGGACAGCAGTAGTACATCAACAATTTTGTATCACAAATCCTAAAGGAAGAACAAACTAAACATCTCTAAATCAAAAGTTCACAACACTCTCCAGAATATTTTGAAGAAGAGAAAAGTGTGTCCAAAACACCCTGATTCCCGAAAAGTAATGTGTGGATGACTGCCCCAACTCAATTGCAATGAAAAATACAGACAATTCTTGTCTGGAAAAAATCAAAATGTTATGTGAAATTTTTAAAACATTCCAAAGAAAGACTTTTCTGCTGTTTCTGTATAATGATTCTGTGCATTGCACTTAGTTGAGAGGGAGACTATGTAGAACAGAGGTGGTCAATCCATCGATCGCAATCAATCAGTCGATTGCTATGGTTGTAAGAGCCGATCTTTCAAAACCTTTGTCCGAAATCTGTTTAAACGAGCTGTTTTTGTAAAATACCAGTTTGTTTACAATGAGTGTTTTGCACAGCATTTGTAGGCGGTAAATTGGAAAACTGTTTCCATCTCTTTCATCTCCAACTGCATTCCACTGTCATTAACAAACTTTAACTTGATGCACTGTGCAGTGATGGGAGGGGTGGGAGCGGAACATGCTCTACTTCCAGTAGGCAACACAAACCTCTGTTTTTGAGTTTCCAAAAAACAACAATGAGCACAATGAAGATAATTACTGATCAGTTAAATACTTAATGTTATCCAAACTAAGATTGCTGTTTGCACTGACATGTCAAATAACCACCTCATCACTTATTTATGAAACAATCATGATCAAAATAACAGAACAGTGCACACTCCAGTGACAATGCAGTCAGCACTGGCGAATAGTATGCTGTACAGTTGGCAATGAACATCTTCAAACCCTACAGCACGAGGTCTCCTGACCAATGCTGAGAACTACAGATAAGAACTAGGGAGTCCAAACGCCATGTTATACTTCTCATTTAGCAACATGTTTGTGAAAAATGAGTGCAGCTAAACACAGGAAAACATACCACTTCCATGCTGAGTAGAAGAACAGTTTTTCATTACAATGCATAAAGATAGGTCCGTATGTCTGATATGTAATGCCACTTTAGTAATACCAAAATGGAAATACTGAACACCATTTTAGTAACTTATCATCAGGGACAGCTCAGCCCGAGACAAGAACAACCAAAGGCATTTCACAGCATTCAGGTCAGGTCACGCATGTCCTTCACTTGTTACTTTGGAGGTTCCATGATGGACATCATCATATTTTGTTGTTTCTATATTATAACTTGCGTGTTATGACAGTAAGCCATTTCAAGGCAATGGTGCACTGAAGATTGATCAGAAACGTCACTCTTGGTATGATTTGTTACAATTAAATGTCGGTTAACAATACATCAACGGTCATGGCCAGCTACAGAGATTTTGCTGCCTCATGTGGAATTTTCTTGCCCCTCCCCCTCTTTTCTCCCATCGAGTCCTCATCCTTCACTTTCAGACAAGTCAACCTTTTCCACAATGTCACTCATGCATGACGACGTATTTTCACATATCACATTTACTTCTATGTCTTTTTCACAGGAATAAGTCTTTAACATCACACCCAAATATGGAGCACCAGTCAGTGAAACAGAAGTAAAACGTTATCAATGTACTACATTTTGAGTTATAATTCCAAAATAAATTATGCACCCTATTATTAAAATCTGTCCACTTTTTCTCGTGGCCTGAGCAGAGGGTAGCATGAGGCAAGAGACCGCTAACAACCCACACACTGAATACAGCATCATTGGTGGTGCTGTCATCACCTCTGCTGTACAAAGTGGAGGTCCTAGGACAGTGAGTCACTTACATATAAATGCTTTATTTGTTAAAAAAAAGTTTATACATTACCAGTGCTCATTTGATGTGTCCACAGTAATAAAGGAAAATGATAGTTCTGAAAGCACTTTCATTTACTGCGGTAAAAAGTAACATCTATATTTTAAATAAAGTTGGAAAGCAACCAGTGTGAAATGCAATGAAGATGGGTAAACAATTTATGTAGTTCAGTTTCTTCAACTTCAAAATAAGGTTTGATACATTTCATCCATACCATAATATTAATATCTACTGATTATGGCTTCAACACCAAGAAAGAAAAGGTGAATGAGAGAAATTTAAAAGAAATTATAGACAAAGCAGAAAAAATTAATTTAGAGGAGCATGACAATGAGAAGAGCAATGTAAGTGGTATTAATGGCAGATCCAGAGGTGGGCTGGCGGGGAAACAATGCCCCCTTAATCACAATGTCTGGATTCAAAATACTAGTGCATGTGACAGGCAGTGCATATTTTGCCTAGTCTTTATTTATTTATTTATTGCAAAGTATTTTTCTCGGTGATAATGTTATACATATTTAAGAAACTGTTATGCTATTATATGCTGACATTTATCTATTTCTTTACTACTGACCTCAGTAATGCTTTGCAATTACTAAATGTCTATGGGAGTTGGGTATATGTCCTAATCTTTTTCTCCCCCCCTTTCTGTGCGTATCTCCACCACCCACCTCTCACTCTCTCTGTTCATCTCCTCCCCCTCTTTCTGTCCATCTCCTCTTCCCCAACTCTCCCTCCTCCCCCCACTTTCTGTCTATCTTCTCCTCCCCCCTCCCCTATCTGTCCACATCCTCCTTCCTGCTCCCTCTCCCTCTCCATCCACATCCTCTTCCTCCCACCTCTTAACTTAATCCTTGCTCATAGTTGCTGCCAATGAAACTCTGATTGGGAATTGAAGTAGCTTCAAAAGAACACACAAATCAATTCGGATCACTGGTGTTCAGGGTATGAGCAACCTCTCCTGCTGTTGATCTGTGAGGGTAGTACCTTCAATGATGGCAGTTTGCGTAGTTTTAATCTGCAAAGGGGTAGGATTATAAAGTTTTGAACAATTTATATTCCGTAGAAATCACAAGCTGATAAGCCATAAATACAACTTTCATGTTTTCTGTTAAAAATAACTGCAAGGAAGAAAACAAAACGGGACATGGTTGTGTGTGCAATTTTTTTAAAGTTATATATAAGCAGAAAGAGTATATATGGGGAAAAGCAATTTGTTTCAAGGCTTAAATGCCCTACTTTAGTAGTAAAAACTGACTGTGAGAAAGACAATGAAAATGCACGTTTTCATAGCACAGCATTTTCTATCTCACAGTCAGTTTTACCAGAAAACCAATACATTATTGTTTAAAAATATACATCACCTATGTCAAATTGAATGTTTATTAGAATCACATGTAAAAATATGAAGTAAATTGGTCAATAACTCTTCAAGATTATGGGTAAGAACCTTAAACAATGTTTGTCTTTATATAACAGCACTTATTATAGTGACACGTACAAATTTGAAGTAAGTTGGTCAAGAACTTTTCGAGAATTTTGCTAACAACATTAAAGAAATGACTTGCATTTATATAGTAGTATAGATTATAAAGTTTTTTGCTTCTGTAGGGGCTTTCAAGCTGATGGTTTGGAAGCACTGTGACAAATACAGAGTGAAGAAACAATGTTGCACTTGGTGGTTGGCATACAATTTCTCAACCCCATTCAAGACAAAAGTTTATCTAACAAAACCTAGTCTCGCCAATAGGTTTAATAAAAACAAGGCTCTGGAAATGCTGTAACTGCGTGCAGCACGGCCAAGAACAGGTAGCGTGAACTCTGCTCTGTGGCGGAGCTATCCCAGTAACTCAGTCAAGATAAGGCAATGCTGTGGCGAACGGATATGCAGACTAGCCAATGTTCGAGTCACATTCATGCCAAACATTTTCTTTTTCAGTTAAAACATCCAACTGTATCCAATTTAGGCCTCCACAATGTGGTATCTTGAGCATTTCTTTCTGTTACACTTACCATTATTTAAACATTACACTGAGGTGACAAAGGCCATGGGATACAGATATACAGGCAGTGGTAGTATCACATATACAAGTTATAAAAGGGCACTGCATTGCTGGAACTGACATTTGTACATAGGTGATTCATATGAAAATGTTTCCAACTTGATTATGGCTGCATGACAGGAATTAAGTCTTTGGATGGTGAATGGTAGTTGGAGCTAGAAACAAGGGGTACATTTCGGAAATCATTACGGAATTCAGTATTCCGATATCCACAGTCTCAAGAGACCAACAGCAGCGGTGTTTGCGTGGAGTTTTCAGTGCTAACAGACAAGCAACACTGCGTGAAATAACTGCAGAAATCAATGTGGGACATAAAATGAACATATCCATTACGAAAGTGTGGAGAAATCTGGCATTAATGGACAATGGCAGCAGACAACTAACAATTGCCTTTGCTAACATGTTCCCAAGCACCATGGAATTTTTATGAATGGCAATGGGCCATGTTGCTGGGCCACAAATGTTCGCAATTGGTTTGAAGAACTTTCTGGACAATTTACACAAATGATTTGGCCACCCAGATTGTATGAAATGAATCCCATCAAACATTCATGGGACATAAGCGAAAGGTCAGTTCATGCACAAAATCCTCCACCGGTAACACTTTCACAATTATGGACTGCCATCGAGGCAGCTTGGCTAAATATTTCTGCAGGGGCCATTCAAGGACTTGTTGAGTCCACAGTATGTCACGTTGCTGCACTACACAAGTAAAAAGGAGGTCTGGCACAATATTGGGAGGTATCGCATGACTTTTGTCACCTCAGTATAAGACATAACATGAACTTCTTACAGACATAAATGACCACTTTGTTTTGTCCATGACACAAATAAAGCCAATAGAAAATAACAGTGAATACAGTTAACACAGTCTATATCCAATGAGGTACAAAAAACACAATACGTAGACTACACTAGGTTGCACATTACACTACGCACTGTAATTCCATTCTGTACATTTGATGTCCAGGCTTATCTTCACAGAGCTGGAATGTACATGTACTAGCAATTTTCACTTGGAGAAGATGTTCAAGGCGACCACATTGCATTTGCAAATGCTTCATACTTAGCTGGACCCTACACAACACATCTGCATAAACCATTGCCAAAGTGGCATGCACTTGAGTCATTAGGTCGTGTACACTCATGGTTGGAGTGCTATAAACTTTTTCCTATAAGAGACCCCACAAAAAAAAATCAAATGGATTAAAGTCTGGGGAACATGGAGGCCAGAACATTGTACCTCAATAACCATCCATCTCCCTGAATACACTTCCTTTAAATAGTTACACAGATTAATTCGAAAGTTTGGTAGTACAACAGCATGCTGAAACCACAGCTGTTGTCAAACATGAGGTGGGATGGTTTTTAATACGTCAGGCAAAGTATCACAAAGAAATGTATGATATATGGGTGCTTTCAACTTGTCTGGCAATACGTAAGGGCCCAAAAGCACTCCTCCCACTATTCTAGCCCACAGGTTTATGCTAAGTGTGCCTGAAAGCTTCATGGGTGACGTGGGTTGAGTTCCGATCAATAATGGGTTTTGTGAATGCTTGAGCACCAGCAGCAGCTTTGTTACTGGATGCACCCAGTACAAGAAGTTTATCGACATATTCATCGATTGTGTACTCCATTGGCAAGCCACCCTACATGAACTTCACTGGACCACTGCACGATTAGTAGACATACGCAAGAGGTTTAATAGGTCCCACTGTCATGTGATAGGCTATTGTCATGTGACAAAATGGTGTCCTACTTACAAACGACAAGAACTAGGAGGGGACATCTAAAAGGTGAAAATGGAACCTGATGACGAATCGAACCTTAGTTCCACAGTGGATGTGGGTTTGATGTCCCAGCAATCTACTCACTGTGCTACCATGGCCGGTATGGTAGTGTGGAGTGATACACATTCCTCTGTACGTTCCAATGCACTGCACGTTGTGACTTGTCAGCTTCTCGTTTTCATACATTTGTTTTCAAAATGCACCTGATCTGATTTTCCTAGATTAACCTTTGTCTTGTACCTTTGCTAGATAAACTTTTGTCTTGAATGTGGATGAGAAATTGCATACCAACCTCCAAGTGTGGCATTTTTTCTTCACCCTGTTTGCCTATATTAAACGATGTCTGAACGACGAACGGGAGTTGGTGCACAGGCAATTTGTGCAAAATTGATCAGTTCCTTTTGCAAAAGATTTTAAGTGGGCTGAAATTAACGCTGAGCTAAAAGCACAATTTGTTAGTGCACACTTCAGATTTTAGGAGCAAAAACAAGCGAAAAACGTTTTTCTGAGAGGTTTTCGAACCACATAACTTGTACGAATTTGTTCAAGTCTTGTACAAAGGTAGAGAAATAGATGAAATCAAAAATAATTTTTTTTATCCAGTAATCTTTGTCTGTTGTTGCACAATGATGGTTTTAAGTTGAGCTAAATGTAGCAAGTAAAATTCATTCTTAAGTGAACTGAATGAATCAGGGTGTATACGTGGACAAGGAAAAAAAATTCCTGGATTTCCTGATTAAAAATACACTTTCTCTGGGATGAAAACACACTTTTTCCATGTTATTAAGTAACAGTATATTTTCCCTCGGAACTGTAAAAATTATCAGTCCTTTGAATGGTTATGCTTTTATACACGGGCGTAGAATTTCCCGCCACTTTAGAAAACGTAAGGAAGAAAACTCCTTTCGGAAAGATTTTTGATGTGCAGCAACATGTACACTGCATATTTTCGTATTACGAAAGTATAAATTCAAATTCCACCAAACACCGCTTGTTACTTTCCGAACCATTGTAATCGAGACTACGATGCGTTTTTGTAAGCCAGTCATAGCAGATGTCACGTGATCCCGCCAGCCGATGACAGCGAATATTCAGACCACAGGACACGTGTCACATGATGTAGTCAGCTAATAGCAACATTACTGTTAAATAGCGCGGATACACAAACAGGAAAAGTTAATGTTTTAAATTAATATACATAGTGTTGCTACAAGAAAAGCAAAGCTTTCACATATAATATTGGTCTCTAAGGTTAATAAGCTGTAAGAGAAGCTAAGCTTTCACATATAATGTTGATATTTTTTGCACGTGTTACACTTTAAGATATATCACACAAATGTGCCAGTAACATTTTTAGCCGAGTCCAGTGATTTGTCCTCAAAGTTTTCCACAGATAAATTAGCTACCACAGAGGAGATCAAGGTTCCTGTAGCACTACATCAATTTGCTCATAATAACGACATGAATGTCTGATCTTCTGGGCTCGAAATACTTCTAAATGTCTCGTCATCAAACGCTCTGTGATTTAAGAAATTCATCGTACATTCTCACACATAGTTCAACTTGCGTAAAAGGAAGTTTACTTTGAAAGTAACGCTTTAAACCACCATGCGCAATATTTTCCAGCGACCTGTTAGAAATAGGTTCGTTTCAGAAGTCGTCAGAGAGCGCCAGATAACAGGCGCCACCGTGCTTTGGCAGCTGCTGCGACTCAGGAGGCCGGTATGTTCATGCGGGTAAAACATAAAAAGATCTTACATTTTGTAATAAAAGAAAAATGACATCAGAGGATACTCCAAGAGCATCGGAATTTCGTAAACCATACTAAAATAGCACACTTAAAGTGCATTCTTCAAGAGCACATTCGTACGTCCAGATTCCCAATGAAGTAGGCCTCGACCTGATGTTAAGCTTTTCAGTGTGTGTTTCGGGATGTAAATTTTCTTGGAGTACCAGTACTGTATTAACTCATTTTTGATTCTTTAATATGGTATAATGCTATATGTGCTAGAAGATGAAAACATGCACTTGAAAAGCAGCGAGCAATTGAAACTAGCCAATAGTATGGAACTAAACACCTCGTTTCAAACACACTGACTGCCTTAGCGTAAAAGATAAATAAAAACCAAATTTCTTTAGCAAACTGACAAAAATAACTTCATTGTTCTACAAGAAGATTAATGCATCAATGTCAGAAAAGCAGAAATAAAATAAAATCTGAAACTAATAACGTATATTAGCCTTCCGTAATTATGTGAATGTATTTTAATTCACTTGATAGCTCCCGGCCACAGAAATCCATTTTATTTTCATTTGACGTGAGAGCAGTAAACGAAGAAGAAACAGCAAAATCACTAAATGTAAACATGGGTCATGTGGAGACTACACACTTCACCACTATAACTCAGACTGCTCTGCGCATCAGCCCCAGATCTACGATGTTTCCAGACCGGGGCAATACTAAGATAATGGCGCCCCCCGCCCTCCCAGTCCCCCTCCCTCAAGCTTTTGAGATACAACGTCAAAAATTAAAAAAAATATCAAATTTTCAAAAATATGTTCATTTTGTAGCGCACATCTTTCTGAAGGGTCTGGTACATAAAACATATATATGTTTGAGGAAATGTAAGACATGCTATTATTCTCCGGTTAGGCGTTGTTATGTTCGTACAAACCATTTTCCACGCTACTTCCAGAATAGCGGCTGCTAGACGGGGACTGTACAACTGGCCCTTACTATTGTAGCGATCTGGGCAAACATTTCATTTTCATGGGTACACCGAGAAGATAATACGTAACCTTTCTTACCTGTTATTCCTGTTAGTCGTTTATTTCCACTCTGGTAGTCTGAATCTACGGATTTCCCTAGTAATTATAAAAACGTTGATAATTCGCAAACCCAATCAACAACATAATCTGCTAGCGATTGGAGTTCACTCGTTCGGCTTTACTCCACTCAGCTTGTATAGCCCAGTCCCCTTTTGCCAGCAGGAAAGTTTATTTCTAGATGTGTCGAGGATTCCCCTGACAGAGACATCACGTACGCTATGCATGCATTCAAAAATCAACTTATGATTTTTTTTTTTTTTTTTTTTTACAATGAGACCAACTGCTGGTGTTATCGGTCCCTAAGCTTACACACTACTTAATCTAGCTTAAACTAACTTACGATAAGGACAACACATACACCCATGCCCAAGGGAGGATTCAAACCTTCCAACAAGGGGCGCCGCGCGAACCATGCCATGACAAGTCGCCTCCAACCACACGGCACCCCACATGGCTTATGATTAATTCAGAAATCAACTTACAGAGTGTGTTCAAAAACAAACAGGGATGCACATCAAAATCATATGAGTAATCTATAGACCAACATGCACCGGATGCTAGGCACTTTGTGAAACAAGGCTTTTTCTCCTAAAGAATATGAATTTTGCAACCCCCCCCCCCCTCCATCCAACAGATCCGGGCCCGCTGCGCATGCGTGAATTTGGCAGCTTGGGCACAAAGCAAAATTTTTCCTGGTTGTATCTAGCTGTTTGCTGCGACTGCTTACACAGTCAGCAGCCACATTTCTGTAGCTAGAAGCGGGGGAAGGTAGTACTCATACCCCACTCAACTGCACATGCGCACGAGTCCGCTCGTAGCTGCTAAAACGAATCTATTGTGAACAGTAGTGACGTCACGCTCATCGGAGGCAATTTGTTATTATGAAACATTGCATAGTCTTCCTAAAGCCTTTGACACATTTTGCTGTTGGCAAACACTTGTATGAGCACTGTGTTTTGTTGTTTTACATGGCACATTTCCTTTGCAATTTATGTTTTATTTTCGTTTTTCTTCTCATTCACGTTTTATTGTTGCAGTATTATTCTGCAGTAGCGGGATACAGTAATATCCTTTGTTAGAGTATTGATTCTTAATAGTCAACAGAACAAAAATTTAACTGAAAACTAAAACAACGAAAAATTCCCAGAATTTTAAAAAATTCCCGGGTTTTTCCAGGTTTTCTCCCGGATGAAAAAATTCCCGAGTTTTTCCCGGATCTCCCAGTTGTCCCAGGTCATATACACCCTGATGAATGGAAACGGTTTAAATTGAATCGAATCAGTTCAAATTTTGTAAGAAGGTAGACAAATACATGTAATTAATAGTCCATCTGTTGTTTTGTGAAAGCTTTATCCATCGCCACTATATAAGCAACATGGGTTGAAAGACAATGTAGAATCGATACTGGATCAATCATCACACAAGTTAACAAAAATTTTCATTGGTTGTCAAGCTTTGGCAGTCTAATGTCAAATTTATGATAGTTTAAAAGCTGGGAACCAGAAATAATAAATGCTCCTATCATGACACAAAAAAGGTAAATATGTGCTGAGCAAAGTCAGTGATGTAAAAGAATGGAACTAGGCTTTTCACTTATCTGGCAGCATCAAAGGTTTTAAATCAAAACATCTTGACCCATTTGTGCTTTTTTTTTAGTTAACCCTACTTCCCAAGCACAGTGAGCTCTTTTAGCTGCAAGGTGTTGGAACACCTGCATTTCGCAATTTATAGGCTAAGTCCCTGATCCTGTGCCCAGAATCCAGAAGCTAATTTATGTGCTTCTAGAGAGTGGGATGAATCTACGATAGGATGTATCTGAGTAAGGTGGTACATATATAAGGGGAATTATCCCAGAGTGGGGGTGCATGCATCCTATATTTTAATGAAACATTGTGACATATTGCACGGCACGACAAATGCCACGTGGGTTACATGATAGCACGTGTCATGTTTTACGACATGACATCATGTATGATGGTACTTTACTTGATGTGATGCATTATATTACATGACAGGGTGTTAATACTAACAAGTGAAACCGCATCAATGTGTCACATTTAAATGTCTTCGAAGTTGCCAGATACACAGAAAAGTTAGATCCCTTCTTTAAAATCCCTAGCTCTGCCCAGGACATATCCACCTTTTCTGTGCTATGATAGAAGCATCAATGTGTCACATTTAAATGTCTTCGAAGCTGCCAGATACAGAGAAAAGTTAGATCCCTTCTTTAAAATCCCTAGCTCTGCCCAGCACATATCCACCTTTTCTGTGCTATGATAGAAGCGTTAGTCACTTTTGGCTTCCAACTTTTACTGTACCATAATTTTGACATTACACTGCAATAGTTCGGCAACCGATGCAGATTTCTGTTGACTAGGATGACAGCTGATTTGGTACAGACTTTTTATTGTCCTACAAACCTTGTAGCTTATTTAGTGGCAACAAATACAGCTTTCACAAAATAACAGGTCAACCATTAATTACATGCATTTGTATTCCTTTTTACAAATTTTGAAATGATTCACGTACGTTTGACACACAGAAGGGGCATACATAAAAGACTCACAAAAAATGTGTTTTTTTGCATGTAAAATCCGAATGAAGCTAGATTTTTGAAAGCGAGTTTTCAGTTTTATCACAAGAATGCATTTTATTTTTTTAATTTTTTAAAAATTTATTTATTTGATATACTTTAAACCGTTTCTGTTAAGTCAATTCTACAGCCTGGATCCGCGCGATCGCTACGGTCGCAGGTTCGAATCCTGCCTCGGGCATGGCTGTGTGTGATGTCCTTAGGTTAGTTAGGTTTAAGTAGTTCTAAGTTCTAGGGGACTGATGACCTCAGAAGTTAAGTCCCATAGTGCTCAGAGCCATTTGAACCATTTGTTAAGTCAATTAACATGTTACTCAATTAACATGTAACTCAATTAACATGTTACATGCTACATTTAGCTCAACTTTAAACAGTCGTACATTAACAATGGACAGCTCTGATTTGATAAAAGAAAAAACAAAATGTTTCGACTTTATCCATTTGCCTACCTTTGTGCAAAGTTTGAACTGATTCATACGAGTCTAAAGTATATAAGTGGTGTGTTTGAAAAGTTCCCATAAAACCATAAAGCATGTTTTTTGCACGTTTCTATAAAATCCAAATGATGCACCTGCAAATGATACCATTAGCTGAGCATTAATGTCAGCCCAGTTCAAATCTTTTGCAAAAGGAATTAATTGTTTTATACAACTTGCCTGGGTGGCAGCTCTGATATCTCATTCAAATCTTGCTTAGCATACTGTAACTCAGCTACAGTAAGACAGATGTTCGAATGGCTATGCAAATGCTCGCTGGTCCCGGCTAAGTGTAAAACTTTTCACCTCTTGCTCAAATATAAACTGAGCACCAAGACATTCACCCCCCCCCCCCCCCCCATCCAAATGGTGACTCTGCATGCAGCCTTTTCATATTACATATTTATATACCACATAAATTATACTAAGAAATATGTTGTCTACATCCACGTAAGCATTTATCAGAGTATTGCGTAAAAATATAAAGTAAATCAGTGAAGCACTTTTTGAGGTTTTTCCGAACAACATTAAACAGTGACTTATCTTTATATAGTAATATAGATTATTAAGTTTTTCACTTTTCTATGGGCTTTCAAGGTTCCATAGGCATGTTTCAATCATTGTGTATGTGCATTGTAGAACTGAGTTGACAACATTGCCACTAACTAGCAACCTTTGCTATTTTGAGAGATGCAACCACGGTGACCAACTCCAGTGATTTCTTTTCACAATACCATAGACAGTTACCAGTAAAACACAACAAATTTTGTGTCTGATTTGTATTTAAAGATTATTCTCAGACTTCTTCACTTGCACAAAACTTTCATTATCTTGTTTAATTCATCCTTTTGGAACCACATTAAAATTTATCATTCTGCCACCCGAAAAACCTGCCACCAGAGATGGTGGCACAGTTCGTCCTACCCTAATGCCAGCCCTACCAGAGATAAAAAGTCTTTAGGAGATCAAAAGATAAATGATACTAATGCACTGTGTTAAATGTGAATGGCTCAGTCTTGAGGACAGAGACATCTGCTTATGTTTCTGGAGGAAATAGCCACATGCTAATTATCCCCCCCCCCCCTCCCGTCACTCCTTGAACCATGGACCTTGCCATTGGTGGGAAGGCTTGCGTGCCTCAGCGATGCAAATATCTGTACCGTAGGTGCAACCACAATGGAGGGATATATGTTGAGAGGCCAACAAATGTGTGCTTCCTGGAGAGGGGCATCAACCTTTCCAGTAGTTGCAGGGGATGTCTGGGTGATTAACTGATCTGCCTTGTGACGTCACCCAAAACAGCCTGCCTGTGCTGGTACTGTGAACGGCTGAAAGCGAGAGGAAACTACAGCCGTAATTTTTCCCGAGGGCATGCAGCTCTACTGTATGGTCAAATGATTATGGCATCCTCTTGGGTAAAATATTCTGGAGATAAAATAGTCCCCCATTCAGATCTCCAGACAGGAATTACTCATGAGGAGAGAACTCATGAGAAGAGAACTTTCTAATCTTAACAGTAAAAAGCAATCACAGTTATATCTTTGTAGAGCCTGTACAGAAGCCATCTTTCATCAAAATAGCATTATTTTGTGTACCAGAAGTACTGACGAAACATGCAAAACCATTCGACAAAGGCACAGTTTTTAAGCAGCACTTTCTAGCAGTTAGTGGGTCCTTGTTTTCCACATTTAAAAACAACTCAGAGATAATATCAGCTGTCAAAAAAATGGCTCTGAGCACTATGGGACTTAACTTCTGAGGTCATCAGTCCCCTAGAACTCAGAACTATTTCAACCTAACTAACCTAAGGACATCACACACATCCATGCCCGAGGTAGGATTCGAACCTGCGACCGTAGCGGTCGCGCGGTTCCAGACTGTAGCGCCTAGAACCGCTCGGCTACTCCGGCCAGCTATCAGCTGTCACACACATACCTTTGTCAAGACCTGATAAAACAAGAAAAGTGGATTAATGATGGAAAATATAAAAGGTCAAATGATGGCAGATTTGCAATCCTGCTTGGGTTTCTTCACTGCTCTTAGATGAGACAGTAGATGAAGTACGTGCACCTCAAGTTATGATTTTTGTAGGACTGATATTTTCAGATTTCAATGCGAAAGAAGACTTGCTTACAATTTTGATCTTGAAAGACAAGACAGGAGAAGACTTTTATAATGCATTCAGTTCCTTCATTTCTGAATATGATTTGACAGCTCAGTAATTTTTGTGTTACTACTGATGGAGCACCTTCCATGGTAAGCAAACACATAGAATTTGTTACCTTGCATGCAAACAACGAATCTTTCTCGCCTTTCTTTAAGCATCATTCTATCATGGATCAGCATGTGTTTTGCGGACATATTTTGAAAATGGTACATGTTAGGAGTAGTGTCACAAAAAATGTAGATTCAGTTTGCTCACAATCACTTAAAAAAAAAGACTTTAGAGTGCTATTAGAAGAATTTGATAGACTGTACAGAGACATGCAGTTACACACCAAAATTTGGTGGCTGTGTAGATGTATGCCAGCAACAAAATCTTTTATGTCTGAAAAAGAAGAAGTCTGTTCACAACTGTGTGTTTGAGCTGCTGTTGGTGCAACCATATGACAGTTAAACTGAATGAGTTAAACGATGAACTTCAAGGGGAAAAAATACAAACTCTCATATCTTCTACAAAGTGTTTCATACAAAAACATGACCTGTGGACAGCTCATTTACAGAAATTAAATATGGAACACTTTCCTCAAATACAGTCAGACCTGTTGGATCAACAAGCACAGTGCTAAATTTGACATTGACAATTCAATCTCTAAATGAAAAAAAGAAAGAAAATATAAAACAGCAAACAGTAAGTTGAAACTTACAAGTATCTTTTGTGGAGCTGGTATTTTCTTTTCCTCCTGTTCTTCTTGTTCTAATTGTCTTATGATATCTGCAACTGGCCGTGGTTTCAGCGAATCACACTCAGTATTATACAACAGGATGAACCTATAACATAAGTATTTTTAAGAAAAGAAACCCCTTAAGTATGACACTGTTAATAAAGAATTTTATCACACATAAACAATTTGAAACTAACACAACAAAAAATATGTTCACAACAAGATATCAGTGTACAAGGTACATGAACCTCACTGTCTATGCATATTAAATATGAAAAAAGTGTTACTGGATATTTAAAACAACCTATTCAAATACAAAGCAACAAATTAGTACATTTTTGACAGATACCTCTAAATTCTATACATAAAAAAGGTCCAGAATAAAATGAGCAGTTTTCTACAAACATCTTTACATCTGAACTTGAACATTCATATAAAATATTGTCCCTAACTTAATCAGGCCATCACTAAAGCAAAGTTTCTCAATCATTTATAAATTAAGTCTTCACAGCATTCCAAGAAGTTGTAACCTCCTTGCAAACTGAACCATTACATAAACGTTTCAGAAAACTTCCCTAGACAATTTTTCTGTGAATACTGTTTATGTATTAAAAATTTAATAGTTACAATAATTTTGTGCCAGCAAGACAAACAAAACTATTGTCATGGTCTAAAGCTTTCCTTCCTAGTGTATTAAAAGTCTGACTCTGTGTTGTTCAATTTGTCAAGTTTTACAACTTGTTTTGATGACAAATTATATTCAGGTGTTAATTCCTGTACTTACTTTTTACACAGTTCATATATTTCCATGAACATGAACATCATCTGTATGAAATGTAGATTTGGAGAAGGTTACTGATAATGCACAATGAAATAAAATATTTTCATTTCTTAGTCAGTATGACATCATCTGCTGGGACAGAAGAGTAATCCACTTTCCTTGTATGAGGCAAACTGTAACTGCCAGAAGTGATGGAATGATACAAACTGCCAAAATTAGGAAAAAATGTAGGCAGAGTTGCTCATTGTCATCATTAATACTCAATCTATGTATAAAAGACACAAGAAGGAATCAAAAAGAGATGTTTATCATAGTCAGAAAATTAGCAAGAAATGGTTTGCTAATGACATAGCAGCAGTCACCAAAAATGAACAGAAACTGAATCAGATGCCTCATGAAATGCAACATATGCTAGGTGATAGCTAATACACATATAAACAAAAAGAAAATTAAGTTAACAGTGTGCACAGAAGGTGGATATGCTGGATTCCTAAATGTTAACCTCTTTACGAGGTGGATGGATTTTGCCATCTCAAAAGTAGATGAAGGTGGAAGACATGAGAAAAGCTTTGCAGTAAAGGCTTTCAATAAAAAGATGCAACAATTAACAAACCAAATATAAAGCAGGAGTACAGAAAAAAATTATTGAAAGATATGTTTGTAACACAACTCTGTATGGGTGCAAAAAATGAACAATGAGTAAGGCAACAAAAGAAACTGTTAAAAAGCTTTGACATGTGGTCTAGATGAAGACTGAAAAACATCGCATGGATTGACTAAGAAGATAATGACAATGACCTCCAATGAGTCAACAAGAAACAATACCTAACAAAAAGTTAATGAAATGAAGAGAGAGAATGTTGGGAATATATTATGGGATGAGTTATTGCTGAAAACCATAGGTGAAGAGATGGTACATAGAAAGAACTGCAGGGGCAGATCTGTGTACATTCATATATACAGCAGATATAAGGCAGTCTGTCAATGATGTGGGATGCAGCACATATGCTGAAGTGATGAGAATCATGGGCGTATCATCATCCATTGTACATGGTGTCTTTCAGCATTTCCCCACAGAAAAAAGCCTACAGGCGTCAAATCACGGGAATGGGCTGGCCAAGGTACAGGCCCTTTGTGTTGGATCCAACAATTTGCAAACAATTTGTGAAGACATACTGCAGTACTTCGTGAACTGTGGGCTGGACAACCATCATGTTGGTACCACAGGTTCCTCCTAGTCAACAGAGGATCATCAACTAGCATACAGGGAGGCTGCAATACTTCACTGAGTTCAGTGTTCTATCTATAAAAATGAGCCTATGAGGTGATGGTCCACTATCCCACACCACACATTTACACTCCATGGACGCTGACCTTTCAACCTCACCGAGCCAATGGGGATTGTCAACAGGCCAATAGTACATGTTTCAGAGGTTTACTTGGGCATGATTGGTAGATGTGGCTTCAATCATTAAAAAAGATACATGATGCATCTGGAGCAGCCTGTCTCAATGCCCATGCACAGAAGTTAACACAATTCTCGTAACTGTTTCCGTGCAGCTCTTGATGGAAGAGATGTGGTAGGGATGGAACCAATGTCAATGATGAACGTGTAGGACACTTGCCTGATTCATGCCCCTCCTTTGTTCAATTGTGCGGGAGCTAACATGCAGACCACTGCAACAGCAGTAAGAACATTAATTTCCCTCTCTTCTGTCATCACTTGTTTCCTTCTGCTACGCTGTCTGGGTGTTGCACTAAAACTTCCACATAACTGGTTGAAGAGGATGATGAATAACTGCCGAGATAGTTGACATCTATTGGGATATTTTGCCACAAACACAATACAAGAACAAAGTGCATTCTTCCTACACTCTCCATACACCATAAGCATGTCAGCTTTCTTTGCATCGGTAAAACCCATCATTCACCTAAGACCGACTGCTTTGACTGTGAAACACTGGCTATCACATTGCAGTACAATCAAGGAAAACACAATCACACTGTAAGCAAAAATTACAACATCGTATCTAGCAACTACGCAGGTTGAATGGCACAAAAAAGTGTTGATGTGTAAACTTTTCAAAATATGATATCTCATAAATGACTCACACTAGAATCCTGCAACAAACACCACTGGCATTCTAATTTGCCCTACTTTTAGTTTGTTAATGTCAATATGCATTATTCAAATATTTAAAAAAAAGAGTATGTTCGCACAAAAATACATTTTCTAAGTATTCTTACAATCTGTTTATTGGCTAACAATACAAGCCCCTGACTATAATCCATTCTGTGAAAACCACGCATCAATAGCTCTTACTATCTCCACAATATCTGCGGTACAAGTTTTAGGTCATTCACCCCGCATATTGGTATGAAACTGGTAAATAACAGAGCCTAAAATTTCTCAACAGTGATATGTATACACAATAAAATGGTGCTCATCTGATCTATAACAGACTAAATGTTTAGCAGTCAAAGTAATAAGATTATTTTCTTGTGGCTTACTTTGTATTGGGTCTTTAGAATCAATTAAAAATAAATCACCTAGTGTGATGTGAAGCATAAATGATTTCTTCAAGTTTCTACAATCAAAATCAATGGAATGCATAACAAACTCAGGAAATCTACCTAATCAAAAGGGCATCATGTGGTAACAGAACAGGAACTGTGGAGAGTCACTGGAGGAAATGCCCTGCCCTACTCATCACTACTGATGCCACCTCCCTTTACACCAACATCTCTAATGCCCATGGCCCTATCACTATTGAACACTCCTTTTCCCAACACCTGTCGGATTCCAAACCTACAACCTCTTTCCTAGTCACTATGACCAGCTATATCCTCACCCACAATTACTTCTCCTTTGAATGCATTACCAACAAACAAATCCGGGGTATGGCAATGGGCCAATCTATTCACGGGTCATCTTGAGGAATCCTTTCAAACCACAAAGAATCCAAAACCCCACACCCAGTTCAGATTAATTGATGACAACTTCGTGATCTGGATCAAGGAGAGGACACTCTATCCACATTCCTCCAGAACCTCAACGCGTTCTCCCGCATTCGATTCACCTGCTCCTCCTCAACCCAACAAGCCACCTCCTCAATGCTGAACTCAATCTCGGAGATGGCATTTTTGTAATGAGGCTACTGATTTATCAACAACACAGCTGGAACTGGCTAATCTCTAGCAACATGCTGGTTATCTCCTATGCAATTACAGTGGCACATGAGGTCATGACATATGACTACAATTTCTCTCTAAATCAAATAGGTACAGCTATATTTTATCACCAATTACAATGCTTTATGCTAATTTTAACTTTCTGGACCAGTCGATAGAAAATCAGTCAGGGATCTACTAACAGAATTCCAAATACTTGGTGCTTCTTGGGACGACAATGTTATGCACAACTACAAACCATCTCAACATGAAGACTCATGTGATGTTTTATAGGTAGATCTAGGATCCATCTCCAAATGTATTCGTGGTATGCTTTGATTTGCGTAGTCCTACCTTTTGGTTATTATGTGTGTTACATTACCAGGCAATTGACAACTTCCATACACATAAACACACACTGCAGTAAATCCAAAGACCTGCAGTATCAACCAAAAATTAAAATCTCCTATGTAGCACACACTACTGCTCAGTCCAAATCCGACAAGAAGTTGCGCAGTTTTCAACCATTCTGCACATTCCCCTCCGTTAACTTCCAGCAGCCGATAACATTTATTCTTCGCTTGGGCACCTACACACCAGTTAGCAATAGACTGTGATAACTGCTTTCCATCATACTGCGCTATTGCTGTACTTTAAGAAAATATAATTTCATTCATTTAGTCATCAAATTCTTCATTGCAGCTGAAATGTCAGTAATGTTTTGCAACAGTGGTATAGCTGTGAATGCGTTTGTCAGCTTGCTAGCACTCTCTGTACACAAATATGTCTCTACAAACAGGTGAGAGGGATTATTTACTGTGTTTATAGCGTTTTCACAATGCAAATCTGAAAGCATGACTCCTATTGTTGACAACTGAAGACACAAGAATGGACTGCAGACACGTGTGGTGTCTTAAGAGAACTGAATAGTGATCTGTAAACAAAAGTATCAAAGCTGAGTAAATATTTTTTGGAAGCATCAAAACCACAGGGTCGACCTGATTGAAAATGGTTACAACAATTGTAGGAGGTGTGGTAAATGAATAAAGAGACTGTTGACATAAATGTGATTTATTGTGAACAAAGTTGTAACAAACTTTTATCCTCTTCAACGTACGCACCTCCCCCTATCTATACAGCACTGCATAAGTGACTGTTTAAAAGCAATGCTGTAGGTCATTCTTTATCACCAACTTCAAAACTTCTGCCTTTTTTGCTTTTACCTCTCCAACAGACTGAATTTGTGTTCCTTTCAATGCACTTTTCACTTTTCGGAACAGACAAAAGACACAGGGAGCTAGATTTGGTGAATAATGATGTTCGAGCAAAGGAATGCACTTGTCTGCTAAAATCTGTTTCACAGATACAGCGTTGTGGGCTGGCAAGGTGTCCTGATGCAAAAACCACTTGTTATTCTTCCACAAATCCTGTTTCTTCTTCCTTACGCTTTCACTCAGCTCGATTAGGACTTCTGCGAAGTATTTTTGATTAATGGTTTGATCCTTAGGCACTCCTTCAGGCATAACACCTTAGACCGAAAAAATGATCTGCATTATCTTCACTTTTGACTTGCTTTTTGTTCCATTCTTGGCAACATGGGAGTCTTCCAGAGCATCAACTCCACTTAGTTTCTGGGTCATACTTGATGGCTCTGAGCACTATGGGACGTAACTTCTGAGGTCGTCAGTCCCCTAGAACTTAGAACTACTGAAAGGACTTCACAAACATCCATGCCCGAGGCAGGATTCGAACCTGCGACCGTAGCGGTCACGTGGCTCCAGACTGTAGCGCCTAGAGCCACTCGGGCACTCCGGCAGGTGGTCATACTTGAAGATCGACATTTCATCACATGTGAGGGAATGTGTGAGTAAGTCCAGTTCTTTGTTGAATCATTCTATGATATCACAGCAAATATTCTTCCAATGGTCTTTTTGTTCCTGAGAGAGGTTTTTCATAACCAGTTTTGAACATACTTATGTCGTGTTTAATTCATCACACATAATCTGTCTTACTGTCACTTTGTCCCAAGTTCACTACATCTGCAACCACCTGAATGCTTAGGCATCGGTTGTTCCACACAATTTCATAAATTTCTTGAATGTTTGCTTCGGTTCTTGAACTCACACATCAACCAGGACACTCATCATATTCCAGTTTTTCCTAACCTTCTGAATATCATTTGTACCATTGAAAAACTCAAGTGCATGATGTAGCATTATCACCAAACATCTCGTTTAACATATGAAAAATAATTCTGATGGAATATTTTTCAAATTCGTGAGGAATACGGGGTTAATGGACTATATTTTTAAATTCATCATGTTAGCAACACTACCACAGAACAAAGTCCTGTACAACCAAGGCTCAAATACAAACTAAAGCAGGCAGAAAGACAAAATGACCTGTAGTTGCTCTTGAAAGTTCAAGGTCAACTGCACTCCAATACCAACCTCCCCCCCATGCAGCTGCACGATAGAGGTGCACAGACATGTTGTTTAATTGACACACCTTATATAATAAAATGCACTGCAGCCAAATGAAATGGACTGCTGTTCGCTTAATAAAGTGGACAGTGCCTCCCTGCCCTTCTGCTGGCCACGCGTAAGCAAATTTCATCCCTTCCACATATCTCTGTCTGTGTGGGATCACCTTCTGAAGTGATATATACTCAGTCATTATACAGTGAGACATGTTTCTGGCTTTACCAGTTCACTGCTGGAAAGTGAATGATACATAAAGATATCAATTTCGGACAATATATGTAAAATACCAAAACTGAAGCAAGCTGTTACACATCGAGCTTTGGCCAAAGCCATCTTCAGGAACGAAAACACACACACAAAAATCATTATCTCCGACCACTACTGCCATACTGCAACTGTTGCATTGAACAAAAGTGGCAATCTGGAGTGATGTGGGGAAGAGGGAGGGTAACAGGTTACAGGTGCGGGGTGGGGGGGGGGGGGGGGGGGACAGACTGGTGGACTTGTGGGCGTGTTGGCAAAGAGCAGTGCACCTTGGGGATGTGGAGACAGGGACTAGGAGGAGGTGGAGGAGGAGGAGGAGTAAGAGTAGGAGGAGGTAGAACAGAGGGGGCAACAACTGCTTGGTGGAGAGTGTATGGACAATTGGTTACCGTAGGTTGAGGCCAGATAAATTTCAGAATCAGAGAACATGTTGTAAGGATAATTCCCATCTGCACAGTTCAGAAAAGCTAGTGGTGGAAGGAAGGATCCAAATGGCCAGGAATGTGAGGTAGCCATTGAAATCAATCATATTATAACAGTATCATAAATTGAGTCCATCTTGATGCTAAACACTGACGATGGTGATATTTGTTGCTAAAACTAGTTTCAGCGACAAATATCACCATCATCAGTGGCTTTTTTAAATCTAAAACATGCAGGAAATAGCATAGTTATACAAACACAGCAGAGATTATTACATTTTTACTGTTCGTTTTCTGAAATATAGTTTTCTATGGATACTTTCATACTACCTTATTTACTTATTTATTGTATGTTATGGCATGTTTTTACGAATTATTCTCGCTGTTTGCAGCATGTTTTCTGCGCTTTTTCCTGTTGCCGTCCCCCCCCCCCCACCCCCTCAGCGTACATCATGTCATCTGCAACTGTGTAAGCAGCTGTAATTGAACAAATATTAAAAGGTGAACTTAGTATGTCAGCAGTAGTGTTGTGGAATACAGTTTTGATGTCCACTGGGCTGTTAATTAGTTATTCGTGTACTCACGTTCGTTGGACAGCATGTAGCTGATTCTGTACACAGAAAAACAAAAACTTTCATACTTTGTTTATGATCAAGAAACATTACACCACCTTACTGTTTGCGTGCGTCATGAGACGAGTATTGCATGTTGCGAGAAGGCAATGAAAACTGTAGTGGGAATTACGACGACTTCTGTTCCTTGCTTATGTCTCTGTGTGTGATGGGGAAGTGGTTCTCTGTGTGTGTGTGTGTGTGTGTGTGTGTGTGTGTGTGTGTGTGAGAGAGAGAGAGAGAGAGAGAGAGAGAGAGAGAGAGAGAGAGAGCACGCGCGTGTGTGTGTGCATTTGTGTGCTTTCTGTTCTGTGTCCTTGGTCAGTTCACTCATAGCAATAAAGAGTGTGTTGTTGCAAAGTGTTGTGTTTTCGTTTATTATATTTTTGCCTTCCACTATAGCCTTTTGTGCATAGTAATTTTCTTCTATTGTTAGTTGTCGGTAAAGACTGTCACTATTTTTCAGAATGTGTAGATAGTTTTCGATATTAGTGGGGTTATGGTTTTTGTTCACTAGATGTTCTGCAAAAGTCGAATGTGTGCTGTCACTCTTTAGAGCTCTCATGTGCTCTCTGTGTATCTTGTTCAGAAGTTCCTGCTTCTTTGTCCTATGTATTGGGCCTGACAGGAGTTGCAAGTGAGTTGATATATTCCAGTGTTGCTGAATTTGTCTGAGTTTTTTCTGATTCGTCTTAGCCTTCTCTGAACTGTGGTTTGTTCTGAATGTTATTGGGATCCCTTGCTTTTTCAAGATGTTTCCAAGTCTATATGATATTTTGTTATTGTATGTTAGTGCGTACCATCTGTCTCTTTCTCCTGATGTGGTATGGTGTGTACTGCCTCTGGATTTTCAGATCCTGTGGTTGTGCTCGAGTGGCTGGCCGCTATTTTTATGTTTAATTTTTACCTTATTGTTGAGTTTATTTATGATGTCTGTTTTGTAGTTGTTTCCAACAGCAATTTGTTTGATTATATTTAGTTCCTGTGTGAAGTATTCTGGTTTAAGAGATGTTCTGTTTATCATGTGGAGCATGTGAGTGAAACTGGCATATTTATGCACTGATGGGTGTTTGGATGAGCTGTGGATAACAGTGCTTGTGGATGTGAGTTTTCTTAGATGGAGAATTCATGTTGATGGTTGTTTCTTGTGATTATGAGATCCAAGAAATTTAGTTTCTTGTTTTTTTTTTTCTACTTCCAATGTGAAGTGGATCTGTGGGTGAAATGTGTTGATGTTACTGTGTAGCTCTTCTATCCTGTTATGTGTTTCACCTACAATACATTATGTCATCCACATATCGGTACCAATAGATTGTTTTGTATCCTCCTTGTTTCACAATGTTATTGAATATTGTATTCTCTATATGGTCCAAGAAAATGGAAGATGTTGGCTAAGGTTCCACTGATGGGGCACCATGGGTAGCCCCTCTTGTTACAAATAGAAGTTATTGTTGAAAGTGAAGTAGTTTTTTTTCTGTGATTAGCATAAGAATGGATGAGATTTCATTTATTTGTATGCCTGGGAATTTCTTGCATGTTCTATAATGTTTACAGTTTCTTTTGTGGGCATGTTTGTGTACATGGATGTAATGTCAAAAGATACCAATTTTGCTGTTGGGGGATGTTGACACTCTTAATTTTCTCTATTATGTCCCCGGTGTTTTTGGGGCTTCTATTGTTTGTGTATGTGTATGTTTTCTGTAGGAATGTGTGCATGTGTCTCCCTAGTAAGTAAGGTGGGGCTTATCTGAAGTCCACCACTGGCCTGACTAGGATGAGAGGTTTGTGGACCTTTGGCAGGCTTCTTAAGAGTGGAGCTTTAGGGTTCTTTTGTGTCATTCTTTTTGTCTGGTTCTGTGTCAAGTTGTGTGTGATGTTTATTAAGAGTGTCTTCACATTTCTTTGTGTTGGGTCACTGGTTAGCTTGTTTATTTCATTCTCTGCCAGAATTTTTTCTGTTTTCTCCATGTATTCTGACTCTGTTACTAAGACTAGAGCATTCCCCTTGTCTGCCTTGATGATGAGAGCATTGTGTTGTTTTAGTTTTCTGTGTATACTGTTTATGGTTTTCTCATCAGATAATTTTGTGTGTGTGTGTGTGTGTGTGTGTGTGTGTGTGTGTGTGTGTGTGTGTGTGTGTGTGTGTGTGCGCGCGCGTGCGTACTTATGGAGGGTTTGTTCTTTCTGATGATTTGTTTCATTTCCTCTGTCACTAGTTCTCTTGTTAGCCCTGGGTTGAAGTCTGGTGTGTTAGTTTTTTCATGTTGTCCTATGATGTTTCAGTCTCAGTAATGAGATTTTGTATGGTCATGTGTGTTACGTGGGTGTTCAAATTGTATTAGGGGCCTTTCTCAAGTAGCTGCTGTTCTTCTTTAGTGAGTGTTATGTCAGTAAAATTAATCAAGCGTTCATGGAATGTGTGTTGTGTGTGTGTCTCAGTTTCAGAGCAGTTTTTGTTCAAAGTTTATTTAATTTCTGTTCCTGTTTCTGCCATTGCTTTTGCATTATTGACTGTGAGTGGTGATTTATTCTTTCCATTATGTCATACAGTACTGAGGAGCTGGAGATTTACTTCGCTAATTCTAGGTGTAATTTGTATAAGCTGACATTCAGTTCTTGTTTTTCTGAGTATAGGGAGCAAATTTCATATTTCAGCCAAGCTCTTTCAGCTGTTCATTTAGCACGCTGTGCTGCAGGTGACATGCTGTTTACATTAATTTTAACATAATTAGGAATGATGTTGTTGGCTGAGCAGATTTTGTTTATTTGAGGTTCGTGTTTGTTTTGGCCATTCATCCTGGTGGGTAGTTGGTTGGTAGTCATACCAATATAAAAAGCTGTGCAATGACTGCAGCAGAGCTGATGTATGATGTGGCTGCTTTCTCACATGGCCTGACCTCTGATGGTGTAGAATAAGCCTGTGATAGGACTGGAATAGGAAGTGTTTGGTGGGTGGATTGACAGGACTCACACCTGGGTCTTTCACGGGGATATGATCCTTGTGGTAAGGGGTTGAGATTAGGAGTGGTGTAGTGATAGACTACAATGCTGTTGAGGTTGGGTGGATGATGAAACACCACTTCAGGAAGGATGGGAAGGATCTTGGGTAGAATGTCCTTCATTTCAGTGAATGGCAATAGATAATCACAGCCCTGACAAAAAATGTGGCTCAATTGTTCCAATATGGGGTGGTATTATATGACAAAGGGAGCACTCCTTTGTAGCTGGGTCTCGAGGGTGGTGGGAGGATAGGTGGTGTGTGAGGATACGACACAGGAAATATGTTTGTGTCTGTGAAAGCCTTTTTGAGATCTTCAGCTTACTGGTAAGGCATATACGCCATCTGCAGCTGGTCACGCTGTGCAGGGGGGATTTCTTGCTGTCAGAATGCAGGTACTGTTGGTGGTTGGTAGCTTTGATGTGGGGAGAGGTGTGGATGGAGCAATCAAAGAGGAGGAGGGTATAATGAAACGGCCTTCCCCAAAAGTCATAGGAAATGTCTGATACCACACTTTTTGTATGCATCCAGGTGGTTGTCAGACGGTTTGGTGCTTCCTAGGACATTATAGAGATACACATATGTCATTTGACTCAATTTGCTAGAAATCTGAATATTTTGGGAAGACTTGTAAAATGTTTTTGGAGGAACGTATATTGTCATCATTATCAAGAGATTGTTGTCATTAACAAAATTACGTACAAATGCTGGATTGAATGTATAATAAAGAAATTGAAGGGATAAATATTTGGCGGAAAATATTAAAATGCTGTAGAAGTGCTGGCATAGGTGGAAGGTGCCTCTAATTACTATACCTTTGTGTTAACGAGTTAACACAAATAACCTAATTATCTTGAGAAACGGCTTGAAAGTTATTACCAAACGATGCATTTTCATTTGATATTTACTTTTATGTCTTCCTCTGTAATTAATATTCTTTGTAATTACATTTCTATTTAACTCTCCAATTGTTTACATCTCACAGTTTTCAAACTTACAGAATTTGAGGCCTTATTTGTATGTTGTATGTATTTAATCGGATAAAGCACGAGCTCTCTACCACCATTACATGTTAGTAACCAAAACCAAACTGTAATTAATTACATAACTAAAATAATACAAGTGACATCATTGTAATTAAAGTTCAGATCGATTTTCATATTTAGAACTACAGGTGATACTATAAAAATTACGTCAATTAATATTGTAATTTTTTCCTTATTTGACTGTAACTTCAGTTTCTCTACTTTTGTAAATTTTGATTGTAACATTGAAACTGTACAAAATTAATAATGGAATATTTTGGAAATGTATGTTAAAATTCATATATAAAGCAATGCAGTGAGACTGCGAGGAAGTAGTTTTTGTTGTTGAGTCTGCTTGAGAGTCTGTTTGAAAGTCAACCTGTGAAGTCAGTTTGTCAAAGAGATTAGTGATGTCTGTGAAGCGCTTTGTTTAAATGTGTCAAGAATGCAGTTCTGTTATCAATAAATAATGAGAAGTCGCAAATTTATGTTCTTTCACCAAATTGAACTCCAGGAAAAATTTAAGTAATTTTAAGTAACAATCAAGAAGAATGTAGCATCGTTATAAGGTCAACATCCAAGAAGGTGGCACGCTGGGTTGAGGGGGATCAGCTGTAGCGGGTAGGAAACAGGTGTTGAGGTTGTAAAGAAATGAGGATATGGTGCCTTGGCCTCAAGTCCAGATCATGAAAATATCGTTAATGAACCTGAATGAGACCAGTGGTTTGGGGTTTTGAGAGGCTAGGAAGGTTTCCTCTAGATGCCCATAAACAGACTGGCATAGGAGGGTACCATGCAGGTTTCCATGGCTGTATAGCTGATGAGTTTGTACACCTTCTCTTCAAAGGAGAAGTAGTAGTGCAGATCTACTACTTCTCTTTTGAAGGCACTGTACACAAACCTTATTTTTGAAAACTGGCACCCTTTCCACACCAAAACATCTCTTCCACACAACCTGGACCACCTGGGGACTGAGTTATCTGCAGTGACAAGAAATCCCTTGCCCAGGCTTGCTGAAGGTATCACTAAGGCCCTTCGAGACAGGCACTATCTCCCAGACATAGTCTGCAAACAGATTTCCTGTTTCATATCCCCATACACCCTCCAATTCTCTCCCACCCCCAAGAACCATCCCCTTCATCAGCACCCCAGACTGGAACAACTGAACTGCATCCCTTGTCAAGGCTTTGGTTATCTATCGTCACATCTTGAGATGAGGAATATTCTACCCATGATCTTTCCCACCTCACCTAAAGCTGTTTTCTGTTGCCCAATCAATCTCCACATCATCCTAGCCTATCCCTATGCCATTTCCAATCCCATCCCCTTGCCACAGGGATCATACTGCTGTGCAAGACAATAGTGCAAGAGCTGCACAATCCACCCACCAAGCACTTCCTATTCCATTCTTGTCACAGGCTTATCCCACCCCATCTGAAATCAGGCCACATCAACTCTGCTTCTACAGCTCCTTACATATTGGTATGAATACCAATCTGCTGTTCAGCAAGATGAATGGCCACTGTCAAACTGCAGCCAATAGCAAAGTGGACCACCCTGTGGCACAACATGCAGCAGAACATAATATGCTTGATTTCAATGGCTGTTTCACAACCCGGGCCATTTGGATCCTCCCCTCCACCACCAGCTTTTCCAAGCTGCACAGATGGGAATTGTCCTTACAACGCATTCTTTACTCCTGAAATTATCACAGCCTCAACCTCAGTAACCTACTGTCCCCATACTCTCCAACAAACAGTTTCTGCAGCCTCTGTCCAACCTCCTCCTTCCAACTCGCATCCCATCAACCTCTTGGTGCACTGCTCTCTGCCAACATGCCCAGCATTCTTTTCTCCTCCTCTGCTCCTCTCCTTTTCTGCTCCCTGTTTTGCCCCCCCCCCCCCCTCCCTCCCCCACAGCCTTTTGACAGTGTGCTTGGAAGCTTTGTCCTGCTACCAGGTCTAGTTGCTGTTTTTATTCAATGTAACAGTTGCAGTCGCTCCATAGCAGAAGGGGATAACGATGGTGTTGCATGAGATGTGCTTACTTGTGTGAATGTGTGTATTTTCTTTTCTGAATAAGGCTTTGGCTCAATGTGTAACAGGCTTTTCATTGTAGCTGTTTACAACTCAACGTGTCATCTTTACAGTATGTAGCACCCTATCCTTCCCATATCATGGTTCATAACAACACTAAGAAGAATACAAGTGACTGAAGTGAAATGTTTACCTCAGATTCTGTACATGACAATACAAATAATTAAGATTAAAGAACTTTATGTGATGTCTATTTTGAGAATTCAGAATGGCGTGAAACATCAGTGTATGATAATCATAGTACGACAAGGTCCAGAATCATATAGGAAGTGGGTACTTTTCTGAAAAATCACAGACTATAGAGAATCAATAGTGGTTGAGAAACCTGAAAAATAAGTCGCTAGTCAAGCATATTGTAGATATGTTCAATAGACTAAAGTCAGAGAAAGGGGCTGGACTGGGAAGAGTTGTCACCTGTCAGTTTTAGAAGGCTTGCATGTTTCTTCTCATGTATTGCTGAGCACTGTCTAATTGAAATATTGCATTTGAAGCTGCTTGAAAGTTGCTAAGTACCTCTGTTTCCAAGATGATCTTGATACTGGTCTACAGAATGTTCTTAAAATGTGTAAATCAAGATCTATGGTATTCAGCAGAATCCCAAATCACTAGGTTTGGCATTTGTCTCCTATGCCACATTATACTACACAGTCTGACCTCAACACATCCACATGCACAGTTCTCCAGTTGCTCAGTTCTTTTACCCCGGGGCAACTTTCTCTGTATTTTTCTCCAAATTTATTCCTTACCTGACAGAAAATAAGTCTAATCAGACAATGGACAATCCAGGATGGAATATAACAACAACAAGACTAAAAGTTCAAAATTTTTTTGGTCTTTTTTGGGCTGCTATCTGTTAAACTACAACTGCCCTGACCCCCCCCCCCCCCCCCCCACACACACACACACACACACACAGACACAGACACACCACATCCTTTAAGAACACTTTTCACTAGTTTGCAATTTTATGTTTTTTTAAAGCTTTTTTGATTTTGTACTAAGACAATCTGACATAACTTTCATCATATGTCCATCATCATTATGCATATCATATGCCATCATATTCATATTCACTACACAGGGGAATCACCTAAAACTTGCACCGCAAATAGTGTTGAAATTGGAAGTAATACTGATGTGTGGTATTCACAGAAAGGATTAGTAGTCCGGAGCCAATCAACAGACTGTAATAATGATTAGAATGTGTGTTATTTTGGGCAAACAAACACTTTTTTTAAATGGAACAATGCATATTACTATTCACAAAGTAAAAGTACAGTAAATTAGAATATCAGTGGTGTTTGTTGCAAGATTATAGTGAGAGTCATTTATGAGATAGTGTATTTTGAAAAGTTCCCACACTGACACTTTTAAATGCCTGTGATAGCACACACTAAAAAACAGCATAAATGCATACACTAGTTATGTGGATTCTGACCAGTAATGAGGCAACTGACCATCAAAGGTCGTGTTCAAAATGACCATCGACAGCAGTCTAGTACTGAACAACTGCTGTGCACAGGCAAGCATTCAGCAGAGATGTCCAACCAGGTTGCAGTAATATGTCGTTGTATATCATCAGGAGTAGTTGGTATGTCCTTGTAGACAGTGTCTTTCAGCACTCCCCCATGAAAAAAAAGTCCACAGGCATCAAATCCCGGGAACAGGCTGTCCACATTACATGTTCTTTGCACTCAATCCAACAATTTGAAAACAATTCGTGAAAACTGCTGTAGTACTTTGTGCACTGTAGGCTGGGCAGCCATCATGTTGGTACCACAGGTTTCTCCTAGTCGGCAGAGGAACGTCTTCTAGCATCCATGGAAGATGGTCTGTTAGGAGGCTATGGTACTTGTGCAGGTTCAGTGTTCCATCTATGAGGAATGGGACTAAGAGATGATGCTCCACTATCCCACATCACATGTTTACATGCCATGGATGCTGACATTCCACCTGACAAAGCCAATGGGGATTGTCAACAGACAATAGCACATGTTCTGGAGGTTTACTTGGCCATAACTGGTAAATGTGGCTTCATCACTAAACAAGATATATGTTACATCTGGAGTACCCTGTCTTAATGTCCACGTACAGAAGTTAACACAATTTTCATAATCATTTTCATGCAGCTCTTGATGGAGAGAGATATAATAGAGATGAAACTTATGTCAACGATCCTCTTGGGTATTAATAACCGCTTCAGCTGTATTTAGTCCTTTATTATTGGACCACTAAAGTTTCATGGCACTAAAAACCACATCTCCAGGTGAACATATGACTAAAACATTAGAGTGGAAAAGCTCGGAATCTTTTTACCCAACATTCATTGTCCGTCAGAAAAAAACACCACTAACAGGCGGTATGTAATAGAATAAAACAGCAGGATTCCAATATAGTGGATGGGTCTACTTCTCCGATGTATACAGAGCAACAGTCAGGGGACACGGCCATGTGCTCTGCCATACATGTCAATAGAGACTGCATAAGACCCTTGCCTGACTCATGCCACTCCCTTGTGTGATTGCACAGGAGCAAATGTGCGGATATACTGCAACAGCAGCAAGAACATTAATTTCCCTCTCTTCTGCTGTCACTAGTTTCCTTCTGTAACACTGTCTCATTGTTACACTACCATTTTCACATAACTGGTTGAAAACGTTGATAAACAACTGCTGAAATGGTTGATGTCTATTGGGACATCTTGCTACATACATTGAACACAAACGAACTGCACTCTTCCTACTCTCTCCATACACCATGAGCATCTCGACTTTTTCTGCGCTGGTAATCCCGTTGTCCACTCACTACCTCCTGCATGCTCTGTGACACACTGATTATCCAGTCGAAGTGCACTCAAGGAACACAGAAGCACAATGTAAGCAAACGTAACAACATTGCACCTAGAAACAACACAGGTCGAATGGCACAAACAAGTGTCGGTGTGTAAACTTTGCAAAATGCAGTATCTTATAAATGACTCGCACTAGAATCTTGCAAGAAACACAGCTGACATTCTAATTTATCCCCCTTGTAGTTTATTAATTTCAATAGGCATTGTTCAAACATTTAAAAAGGTGTACTTTTGCCCAAAAAATACACTTTCTAAGTATTATTACAATCTGTTCACTGGCTAACTGTACGAGCCCTACAACAAATCCTTTCGGCAAAAACCACACATCAGTAGCACTTTCCATTTCCCCAGTATTTGCAGTTCACGTTTCAGGTGATTCACCTTGTATAGTTAAAGTGACCCTATGCATACATGCACTTACATTAGTAAAATTTTCATGAAAAAGGGGAAAAAAATGGAGCAATGTGATGTGCCATATCACTGTTTAATACATCACATATGGTATACACAACATATTTCTGGATCACAAATATGAAAATCAACAGAACACTGTTCACAGAGCTTTTCATACCGCACATGAAAAGCTGAATAGTACACAACATTCCATCTCAGATCTGTGGTAAAGTTAACATCAGTAAAAGAACAGATATCTGAACAGTTACATAAGGCCACAACTTTCTATTTCTGACCAGTACTTAGAACAAGCATTTTTGCCCCCCAAGTGTGATTTCAAAATCTGTGCCCAGAGCAACAACCAGTGACAATTCATTTTATAAATCTGACTATTGAGGCTTAACTCAAAGGGTGTTCAATTTCAGCGAAGACATACATGCAGTCATTAAGTTATGCATGCACCAGATACAGTACAAATTAGCAGAAAATAGTAAGGATGGTTGTGAGCCAAGATCTAAACATATTCACCACTGCTCTGATTTCTGGTATAAACGCAGCAATGCACGGAAGTAATCTCTAGTCATAAAAGTTACCTATAGGTAACCAGCTGGTTCCTAGGCAAAATATCAAGGCAAGAAGTCAACATCATCTGACTGCAGTCCACAAATCTCATGGAATAGTTATCAGCTTATTCAGTATATCAAAAAGTAACTTCACTCACCTTTCAAATCTTTTAATAAGTGTTTCTCGACTTCCAGTATAATTTAATCCATGCTCTTTCAATTTCTTTTTCAAGTCAGCCTGCTTCAATAAACTGAATACTGGTTTTTTCAGTAGCTTCCGAGTTTCATGTTGTTGTTCTCTGTAATAATTTTGTCACTGTAAATCTTAAGAAAACTGTTTCATCAACAATAAGTGAAGCATCAAAACATCAATCAACTGATCACTTAAATGAAGATCCAGTCGTATTAAAATCTGTATACTAGCTAGATAAAATTGCTAGAAAAGTAATGTAGCTATTTACACTTTATGAAGAAGCTAAGTTGTTTCATATATTCTACATCTACATCTACATAGATACTCCACAAGCCACTGTACACTGCATGGTGAAGGGTACCCTGTACCACTACTAGTCATTTCCTTTCCTGTTCCACTCACAAATAGAGTGAGGGAAAAATGACTGTCTGTTGCCTCTATGTGGGGTCCTAATTTCTTGTATCTTATCTTTGTGGTCCTTATGTGCAATGTATGTTGGCAGCAGTAGAATTGCTAGGTAGTCAACTTCAGATACCGGTTCTCTAAATTTTCACCATAATGTTTCTCGAAAAGAACATCGCCTTCCCTCCAGGGATTCCTATATGAATTCCCGAAGCATATCCATAATATGTGTTGTTCATACCTACCTGTAACAGATCTTCCAGCCTGCTACTGAATTGCTTTGATGTCTTCCTTCAATCCGACCTGGTACGGATCCCAAGAGTACTTAAGAATAGGTTGCACCAGTGTCCCGTATGTGATCTCCTTTACAGGTGAACCACTCTTTCCTAAAATTATCTGAATAAACTGAAGTCAACCACTCACCTTTCCTACCGCAGTTCTCACACACTCATTCTATTTCCTATCACTTTGCAACATTATGCCAAGGTATTTAAATGTTTTGACTTTGAAGCAGGACACTAGCAATACTGCATCCGAACATTACTGGTTCGTTCTTCCTACTCATCCGCATCAACTTACATTTTTCCACATTTAGAGCTAGCTGCCAGCCATTCATCACAGAAACTGGAAATTTTGTCTAAATCATCTTGTATCTCTCTACAATCTCTCAACTTCAACAGCTTACCGTACACCACAGAATCATCAGTAATCAACCACAGATTGCTTCCCACCCTGTCTGCAAAATCATTTATGTATACAGAGAACAACAGTGCTCCTATCAAACTTCCCTAGGGAAGACAACGTACTGGGATCTATTATTTAAGAAGTCTTTCAGCTACTCATATATCTGTGAACTCATATATCTTCATTAACAGCCTGCAATGGGACACCGTGTCAAATGCTTTTTCCAGAAATCTAGAAACATGGAATGTGCCTGTTGCTCTTCATCCATAGTTTGCAGTATATCATGTGAGAAAAGGGCAAGCTGAATTTCACACAAGCGATGTTTTATAAAACCATGCGCATTCGTGGACATACGCTTCTCAGTCTCAAAAAACTTTAATATTTCAAACTGAGAACATGTTCAAGGATTCTTCAGCAAACCAAAGTTAGGAATATTGGTCCATAATTTTCGGGGTCCGTTCTTTTACCCTTATTATATACAGGAGTCACTTGCACTTTTTTCCAGTCACTTGGGACTTTGTGCTGGGCGAGAGATTCACGGTAAATGCAGGCTAGATGAGGGGGCCAATGCCACAGAGTACTCTTTGTAAAACCAAACTGGGATTCCATCTGGACCTGATGATTTACTTGTTTTCATATCTTTCAGTTGTTTCTCTATGCCACAGATGAACAACCCTGAAACAACACTGTTATAATAATGCTCCCTGAATCATTACCAATTCCCTGACACCAGTTACTATCGGCATCACTCATGGAATTTCAGACATTTTACCACTGTCTGTGGTACATCACAAACAGTCTGAGTGAACCTAATAAAATATAACCTTACTGTCTGAATTCCATAAACATATCCTTTCATTCAGGGCCATAACTTAAAACCTCATATTAGCAATAATCATTAAATGCTTTACCCATTTCTATGAAGAATGCAACTGTAAAAATATAATTATATATCTAATAATTATTATTAGTTCTGATGTTCATTTAGAAAATGATCAAATGTCAGTCATGTTTCTACGGCAGATTCAATGAATCATGACATGCAACATTCCAACATGTGTACCTGTTCCGTAACATCTACCCATCAATTGCAGCAGAACAATTACTGTGTGCTGGAAGGAAGGAGGGGAGATTAGGATTTAAAATTCCACCAATGAGGAAGTAATTGCAGACAGACCATAATCCACAGTTGAAGAAAGAAATCAGTTGTGTCTTGTTCAAAGTAATGAAACTGGCATACCTTATGCAATTTGCAGAAGCCACAGAAAACCAAAATATGGTTAGTTACACAAGGATTTCAATTACATCCTTGCAAAAGTAACTCAAGTGTATTACCACTGTGCCACCTTTCTTGATTTAGCGACAAGAATGCAGAACATTGGTAGGTTCATTAGTAACAGCAAAAAAATATATTTTCCGCTGTGTGGTTTCAGTTGCCACTGCAGTTGTGTGTGTGTGTGTGTGTGTGTGTGTGTGTGTGTGTGTGTATTGTTGACAAAGGCCTTAATGGCCAAAAACTTTAATTGTGAGAGTCTTTTTGTTGTGCCTATCTGTGACTCCGCATCTCCACTATATGGCAAGTAGCAACTTTCTTTCTCATAATATTGTTACAGTCCGCGGCCATTTTTATATCTGCCTGATCACTACCTGCTTTCCTCCTCATCCTCCATTGGGCATAAAAATTTTATTATCAAATATACATTGCACAGACAGCAAAAACAGGTGCATTTAAATTATCGTATTTACCAGACTACAAGACAACCCTGAATATAAGATGAGACACCCTGCCCACCCACCCTTTTTTCTTGAAGAGGCTTCTTCAGAAATTTTTATTGTTAACATGTTCTGATTAATCAAAATCACAAACTGTTTTACTGATGTAAAGCAATCTGCAGTATCACTAGTTCCTAATCAGCATCACTGGTATCATTTTCGTTTATGACTATTGCCACATCTTTCTTCCTGATAGTCCTCTCACATTATGTCATATTCTGAGTTGTCCATAGTATTAGATACACAGCATTTTTTGAATCCTTTAAGTACAGATTCACTACAGATTCCCCTGCACGGCGTAAGGATCCACTGCCCCAGCACAGGTGTTGAGGGGTTTCATTTAGTTACCCTCCTGAAGTGCGGACATGAGCTCCTTCAAGAGCCTTAAAAGGTCAGTTCACAACACCATACATTACTTGAAATGTGAAGTCACACTACCAGGAATTATTGCCAGGTCTGTGTTGTTCTTTGGTACTGTCACATCAAAACCACTCTCAAGTCCAATTGTGAATGAAGGATCATCATTGATGTACAACCACCTAGAACTAAAAGAATGTTTACTATCAACACCAACATACAGCTGAAACAGAAATTACCTCCAGACTGCTGGCATTCACACATTGATCAAATAATCCATAATACATGAGGTTCATTCAAATGAAACTTGGTCAGTGCGTCTACCTTTGCCTTACACGTAAGGTAGCACCACGTAACTACGGGTGTGGTGGCACCATCTAGTGGTAGAGAGAGACTGACACCTGCACACCGTTTGATGTTGCATAGCGGCAGTGTGGTTTCACGTCAAAGAGAAGGTGGTCACACAAGTTGTCACCCACTACCAAACATGAAGGCGATTAAGCAGGAACAACGAGGAGTGATTCGATTTTTGGCGGCAGAGGAAGCTGGAGGCCTTGAAATGTATCAATGGATGAAGGCTGTGGACAGTGAGCACAGTCTTAGTTGTTCAAGTGTTGGGAAATGGCTCTAACAATTCTTTGAGGGGCGCGAGTCACTGGAAGATGATGCTCGTCCTGGACGGGTTCATCGTGTCATCACACTGGAAATGGTTGCGGAAGTGAATGCTTTAGTCTTGGACAACCGCAGAATCACCGTGGACGAGATCCATTAGTGTTTGGATCTCTAAAACAAGCTATTTGTGGATATCGATTTGCAACGGGCGACGAAGTGTGTGACTGGGTCCAGGCCTGGATCCGACAGCAGCTTACTAGCTTCTTCAAGGATGGAATCAACCAGCTAGTGTCGCAATGGGATAAATGTGCCAACAGTTTTGGTGACTATTTTTGGGTATGTGTACTGTGTATAACTTCATTTTTGAGTTAATAAAATCGTTACCGTTACTTTACACTAATGAGCAGGTTCCATTTGAATGCCCCATATACAAACGTTACAAACAGAAGATACTTCAAGAACCTTCCAGACTTGATAATGACCAAATAATTGCTGGTCAGATTTGAACTGGTAACCTGCAGCATACTAGCGAGTGATGCTAACCACTACACCACACTGAATGCACCACAGCTTATGGTACTGTTCCCTCTCCTGGAGAAACAGCGACCTGCTGTTTCTGATATTCTCACTGGACCTAGATCATGTCAATGATTATCTGTACAACAGTACTAGCTGAGCTTCACATTTTGGTCATGTTTGTACATCCTCTTCACTATGATAAGCGTCAAATGCAGTTCCGCCTGTCAAAGCTTCACAATCATTGAGTGGGTCTTCAGATACCTTGAACTTAGCGTAACTGATCTGCATGTCTGAACTGCACTAGGGCTTCATATGGAGATGTCTGTGCTTTTGTCTTCTTGAGAAGGGTGGTTATAATCCTCGACTTCACATGTGGCATCTGACATGTGAATTAGGATACAACACAGCCCAAATCAGCACTTACGTAACTTTTCTGATAATCCCACTTTCCACACAAGTGAAAAAATTTGTACCAAGAATTCCGAGCTGTATCTTGCTGCCCGGCACATGGTTTTATAGTGCTCTCAGTCTTTTCCCTAGGCATCCAGGGTCCACACGAAAGCCAGCTGTCCTGGTGATGATGTGTTTCACGTAATCCAGAGCATTATCTACTTGAAACTGGAATAGCGTTTCCATTGTCATTTCAGACTCGTGACTGTGGAGCAGAAAGAATCATGTAAAGCCTGTACTGTCCTGTTTCACTGTATTGTATGCAAATATCACAACAGACAGTACTGTATCCAAATATCTCTGTTTGAAATTAATGTAGGTTGAGACCATATCTGTCAGAGCCTTATTAAAGAATTCCTTGAGGCCATTTGTCTATGGATGGTACGTAGTTGTAATCCGGTGGGTGCAGTCGCAACGTGAACGTACGTCTGATACTGGAAAACTTTTCAGAGATCATCACACAGGGTGCTCCGTGCTTCAAAATTATGTCTTCTACAAGGAACTTTTCAATTCCCAGAGTTTCTGCTTTGGTGACAGTATAGCAAGTGATACAGTCAGTGTTGGCTATTATTCATCGATTCCCTTTAATGAACTTCAGGAACACCCAGCAGAGGTCAATACAAAAACAGTGGAATGGGCTGCTGCAGGTGGAGATTTCATCCATGTTGCTGTATTCTGCTAAAGGATTCCTTGAAAGGCAGTCGGCATCCTTGTGCTTGCATCAACTTTTGTATACCACTTCAACATCAATGCCCATCTCACAAGTCAACCCAATGAATCCTTCCGGTTAGGTCAGCCAACATAGAGAATGATAGTCATCACAAAGGTGAATGATATACAAAATAAATACAGCTGGAACTTGTTGATGGCCTACACAAATGCAAGACTCTTTCTCCGTACAGCACTTTTTCTCTGACTTGAGAGTACTCTGAAAGCATAAACTAGCGCCTTCCTGAATTTGCATCAGAAATGTCCTCATCCCAAAACTGCTGGGAGATGATGTTAGCCCCTTCTTTAAGGATAAGGATCTTTCTTGTGCCTCGTTCCAGGAAAATTTGTCATCTCCCTGCAGTAGTTTTTGCAAGGGATGTGCCTTGGTAAAGAAGTGCTTTATCAATTGCCGACTGTACAAGTAGACTCTCACATCGTGAATGTGCCGAGGACTCAGAACATCTGTGCTGCTCTAATTTTCTTTGAGCTTGGAAGAGGGTCCATTGCCATCCGTGGATTCAGGCAGAAGTCTACAGTCCAAACTTACTTCAATGCGAATGTAAGGCAGCACAGATCATCTTCAAATGACTTCAAAAAAATGAAACTGTCATCCAGGTAGCAAAGACACATTTAGACAAGTCAGTTTAAGGTGTCGAAGCAGGTTGTTCATCACACATTTGATGGTGTCTGGAGTGTTAAATAGTCCAAATGGCATAACTTTGAACTCTAGAAGCCATCTGGAGTTATGAAAGCCTTTTTACGGTCAGTCTCATCAACAATGATTTGTCGGTAGCCTGTCTGCATGTCAACAGTGGAGAAATACTCAGCAATGGACAGACCTCTTTCTTCGTGATTTTGTTCAATCTTTGGAAGTCAATGCAGAAATGGAATCTGCCATCCTCTTCCTTCACAATGACAACAGGACAGGATCAATGACACTGAAAATTCTGATATCATTTTGCAGTATCTTCACCACTTCCTCCTGGATTATCCATTGTTCAGCTGGCGACACTCTTCATGAGTGTTGACTAACTGTTAGATAATCCCCAGTGTTGATACTCTGTTTTATCATGGGCTGCTTGGTATGTCTTTTCCAGCAATCCAAATTTCAAGGCATCCGAAAATTGACATACAATGGGTATCACATGCCAATGTTTCTGCTTGGTCTGGTGAGATCGTATTGGCAGTTCGACAGCAGCTTTGTACTCTGCAGATCACGATTTTTTTGTCGATGATGATACTCATGGCAATTAGTAATCCAAAGTACTCCTTCATCTTAGACAATGCTTATGATCATGGCTGGCATGTATATGTTTTTTTGTATGCCAAAGTAGTTTTATGCAGTTGACAAAAGCTTCACAGTTTAGCTGAGCATTTTGATTGACAAATGGAACTTGTCTCAAAGATGATGGGATAACAACATCTTCATGTTTTCAACAGCAACCAACCACACACAGCAATCTTTGTTATGTGTGCTTGTTGAAATTACTTTGTAATCCTGGAGTTCTGACTTTAGAGTCTATGATTGCTTGTGATGTCTGCAAGAAGTCCCATCTGAGAATAACATTATGACCACATTCTGCCAAAATGACAAATTCGAAGAGCCTTATTCTGCCATTGATAGTTACTTTTGCCATAAATGTTCCTGTTGGCTGGACACATCTCGCATTCGCGACCTTCAGCACAATTTCTTTCATATCACAAAACATAATTTTCTTTAACCAGTGATTAAAATGATTTGACATTACAGAAAAAGTCAACTAGCGCTCAGACTCGTTGGCCACTGACAACATTTCATATCATCTTGGCACCAATTGTCCATTGAGGATTTTCATATGTGCTGACTTCATCCCCGTATGCGGTCACCTTGCTCATCTTTTCTGAATTCGGTGGTTAGGTGAGCTGCTGGTGCTTCTGTACGGGAATAGCTATGGCAAGTTGGGGAGTCACTTTGTCCAGGATATGATGTGGAGCTTCTGCCAATGTTGACTATAATCATCTGAAGTTCTGTTTTGTTCTTGTTTTAGGCCACAAAAACAACTAGGGCCATACATGTCCATATAAGAATGGTAGGACTCGAAGACAAAGAGGAGTTAAAAACGACTACACATTAATTCCAGTGGCCAGAAGAGAAGATAGCTAAAAACAGGGATGTGGAGACGTGTCTATAAAATACACCATAAAGAAACAGAGCTTCTGAACTACAAATTACATGTTATGACAGATAAAAAGTAAAATGCGGTCGACGGTCCGCGCATCGTTCACTAAAATGGCCGATAACTCAGATGGCAAACACAAATGAGAATGTGAACTTCAGAGGAGGTTGGCCCATACGATAGAAAGGAGAGTGGAACTATTACAAGAACTAGTGGATGAAATCCAGCTAGTTTTTTTGCTATCCCAAAGAAGGTGACGACACAGTGCACGCAACTGTTTATACTTAATGCAGTTTGCCATCGAAGGATGATGGTTAAAGAAGCAGAGAGCATATCTCCATGTGTGAATTCTGTTGATGCAAAGACTGGGGCGTGGCATGGTAAAGAGAAAGTGCGAGGAATGGAATGTTTTGGGGGGGGTAAGGGTAATGTTTGTAAGATATTCTACTTAATCATCACAAATGGGAAAATGTTGTTTGTCGAAGGTCGCCAGGGAGGAGTAAAGCCTCCAGGCAGCCTTAGTAAGCTGCCATTTGGGTGCGCATGTAGGTGGAGCAGGAAGAGAGTGCGTGTGGGCACTTAGGAGGCATCTACTTTTTTCATCACCCAATGGACTGCAATGATGCCTAATCAGAGAGGTATATTTGGATTTTTGCCTCGGTCAGACCATTGAGCAACCTAGTGTAAATAACACTACAGGACAGCCATGGAAGAGTGAAGCTGCAAGCAGTTGTTGTGCTTGAGAGTCAGAAGTAGACCCCAAAAGCAAAGAGCTATTGAATAAACGAGAGTAGAATTTAACAGGGCCAGCAATTGCATCAACACCTTTCTAAATAATAAATGGGATACCATATGAAGGACTGACCATCTTCAGTATGTGAAACCACAAGGAACCATGATGAATCGTTAGCCTCATTCTGCTTATTTTTTGTAGATACTGACTGTGAAGATGATTGCCTCATTGTGAGAAATTCCCCCATGATTGCCAGACTCTCTGATGGCATGCTCCTTCCAACTGGGGCTCCCTTCAAAAGGGGGTGCACCCACCTTAGGTGATTATTCACACCTCAGGTCACACCACCCGAACACCTGACAAAGGGAGGGTTGGGGTTGGGGCTGGGGTTGGGTTGTTGTGGGGGAGGAGACCAGACAGCAAGGTCATCGGTCTCATCAGATTAGGGAAGGCCGGGGAAGGAAGTCGGCCGTGCCCTTTCAAAGGAACCATCTCGGCATTTGCATAAAGCTATTTAGGGAATGCCGGAAAACCTACATCAAGATGGCTGGATGCAGGATTGAATCGTCGTCCTCCCAAATGTGAGTCCAGTGTGCTAACCACTGCACCACCTCGCTCGGTTGACAGAGGGACCAATCGGCAATTTGGGAAAGTAGCTGCTCAAGCAATCACCCCTCCCTGGGCCTTGCCTGTACCAGAGGGTACATGTAAACCCTATCTGGCAACCCAGGGCTGGGAATTATGCATTACCCAGTCACCTGTTATGCATCAGATGCATGGGCTGGCCTTCAGGAGCACACAGGGAGGAAGAAGAAAAAAGAGGGACCTCAAACACCAAAGTGGAGGAAGAATAGGAGAAGGCTAACGAAGATAGAAAAAAGGGAATGAAAAACAGCGGAGAGGCTGTTCTGATGTTGGCCACAGAAAAAGCAGAACACATTTCCAAAAACATTCCAGACATGTTCCCCAAGAGAGGAGTAAATAGAATAGTAGGAGGATAGACCTGCAGCTTGGAAGGGAAAACTATGCTGCAAAGGCTGGGGCCCCATGGTAAACAAGCACAAACCCACAAGAGCGGTGAGCCCCCGGGTGGGGGGTGAGGGGTCATCTGCAGTTGATTGGCATGAATAGAAATGCTGTGATGACTTATGTATAGCAGTGTAGTAGTCGTCGAACACTTGTCTTCTTTCTCTACAGTAGCACACAAAATATCAAGAGCATCCACATGAAAACAGACCAAATGACTGTTCTTATACAGGGCATTTTGCTCGGTGAAGAAATTAGTTGTACCCGCACTGGTTGTATGCTGGGTTGTCCTTCGATGGCGGTGGAGTATATCCAAGTTCATTAATTTATTTTTTCATAACACATTTGAATCGTGGTGAAAATTGTTGTCATCAAACAATACATCTCTTCATCAACATCCTCTGCTACTTCATTACGATGGGATCAACTTTCATTGCCACTATCTTGTGTACTCAGTCTGACATTCATAGATGCCATGTACTGCTACATCTCTTCTCTTACTATATGGCGTATGAGAGAAGTGAGGATGTGCTGGTCTTCCACAACTGCCATAGGAAACACATTAGTGAGTTGATCATACCTCTTTCACATGACTCTTTTTTTCTGTTTCATTCCCTCAATGTGCTGGCATCACATGGCGAATTCTTCTGTTGTGAAATCTTTTAATAGAAGAGCTTGGTATATGTCTTATTCAACTCCTTTCATCAAATGTGAAATTTTGTCAGCTTCTGTCATATTCAGAGCCACATTGTTATAGAGAGCCAAAATATTCCGTACACATCGTTGTGTCATTTTGTCATGATTTTGGGCCCTGTCCTAAACTGACTTGGCCCCCTCATGAACCATGGAACTTGCCACTGATGGGCAGGCTTGCATGACTCAGCGATACAGATAGCCATACCGTAGGTGCAACCACAACGGACAGGTGTCTGTTGAGAGGCCAGCCAAACATGTGGTTCCAGAAGAGGGGCATCAGCCTTTTCAGTAATTGCAGGGCCAATATTCTGGATGATTGACTGATTTGGCCTTGTAATGTCAAGTAAAATGCCCTGATGTGCTGGTACTGTGAACGGCTGAAAGCATGAGGAAACTACAGCCATAACTTTCCCCGAGGGCATGCAGCTTTACTGTATGGTTAAGTGGTGGTAATGTTCTCTTGGGTAAAATATTTTGGAGGTAAAATAGTCCCCCATTCGGATCTCCAGGTGGGGACTACTCAGGAGCATGTCGTTATCAGGAGAAACAAAACTAGTGTTCTACAGATCAGAGCATGGAATGTCAGATCCCTTAACCAGGCACGTACGTTAGAAAATTTAGAAAGGGAAATGGACAGGTTAAGTTAGATACAGTGGGAATTAGCGAAGTTTGGTGGCAGGGGGAACAAGACTTCTGGACAAGTGAATACAGAGTTATAAATACAAAATCAAATATAAGTAATGTAGGAGTGGGTTTCATAACGAATAAAAAATGGAAACACGGATAAGCTACTACGAATAGCACAGTGAATGCATTATTGTAGCCAAGATAGACACGAAGCCCATACCTGCTACAGTATTACAAGTTTATATGTTAACTAACTCCGCATATGAAGAAGAGATTGAAGAAATGTATGATGCGATAAGAGAAATTATTCAGAGTAGGGAGACAAAAATTTAATAGTCATGGGGGCCAAGAATTCGATAGTAGGAAAAGGAAGAAAAGGAAAGGTAGTAGGCGAATATGGACTGGGGTAAAGAATGAGAGAGAAAGCAAATTGGTAGAATTTTGCACAGAGCACAACTTAATGATAGCTGACACTTGGTTTAAGAATCATGAAAGAAGACTGTATTCATGGAAGGGGCCTGCGGACACTGGAAGCTTTCAGATGGATTCTATAATGGTAACACAGAGATTTCAGCACCAGGTTTTAAATTATAAGACATTTCCAGGGGCAGATGTGGACTCTGACCGCAGTTTATTGATTATGAACTGTAGATTAAAACTGAAGAAATTGCAAAAAGGTAGGAATTTAAGGAGCTGGGACTTGGATAAACTGAAAGAACCAGAAGTTCTAGAGAGTTTTAGTGGGAGCATTAGGGAACGACTGACAAGAATGGGAAAAAAGAATACAGTACAAGAACAATGGGTAGCTTTGAGAGATGGAATACTGAAGGCAGAGCAGAGGTTCAAGTAGATAAAAAGACGAAGGCTAGTAGAAACACTTGGGTAACAGAAGAGATGTTGAATTTAACTGATGAAAGAAGAAAATATAAAAATGCAGTAAATGAAGCACGTGAAAAGGAATACCAATGCCTCAAAAATGAGATCGACAGGAACTGCAAAATGGCTAAGCAGGGATGGCTAAAGCACAAGTATAAGGATATAGAAGCATATATCACGAGGGGTAAGACAGATACTGTCTACAGGAAATTAAGGAGACCTTTTAAGAAAAGAGAACCACCTGTATGAATATCAAGAGTTCAGATGGAATACCAGTCCTAAGCAAAGAAGGGAGAGCAGAAAGGGGGAAGGAGTATATAGAAGGTCCACACAAGGGAGATGTACTTGAGGGCAGTATTATGGAAATGGAAGTGGACATAGATAAAGGTGGAGTGGGAATGATAGATATGATACTGTGTGAAGAATTTGACAGGGCACTGAAAGACCTGAGTCGAAACGAGGCCCCGGAAGTAGACAACATTCCATTAGAACTACTGGTAGCCTTGGGTGAGCCAGCCATGACAAAACTCTTCCACTTGAGAGCAAGATGTATGTGACAAGTGAAATACCTTCAGCCTTCAAGAAGAATACAATAATTCCAATTCCAAAGAAAGCGGGTGTTGACCAGTGTGAAAATTACCGAACTATTAGTTTAACAAGACACGGCTGCCAAATACTAACAAAAATCCTCTACAGAATAACAAGACACGGCTGCCAAATACTAACACAAATCCTCTACAGAAGAATGGAAAAACTGGTAGAACCCAACCTCAAGGAAGATCAGTTTGGAGTCCGGAGAAACGCAGGAACATGCGAAGCAATACTGACCCTACGACTTTTCATAGGAGATAGGTTAAGGAAAGGCAAACCTACATTTATATCATTTGTAGACTTAAAGCAAGCTTTTGACAATGACAATATTGACTGCAAACTCTCTTTCAAATTCTAAAGGTGACAGGGGTCAAATACAATTTGTACAGAAACCAGATGGCAGTTATAAGAGTCGCGGGACATGAAAGGGAAGCAGTGCTTGAGAAGGGATTGAGACAGGGTTGTAGCCTGTCCCCGATGTTCGCTCAGTATATTGAGCAAGCAGTAAAGGAAACAACAGAAAAATTTGGAGTAGGAATTAAAGTCCAGGGAGAAGAAATAAAAACTTGAGGTTTGCCGATGGCATTGTAATTCATTCAGAGACAGCAAAGGATTTGGAAGAGCAGTTGAACGGAATCGACAATGTCTTGAAAGGAGGATATAAGATGAACATTAAGGAAAGAAAAACGAAGATAATGGCGTGTGTTCTAATTAAATCAAGTGATGCTGAGGGAATTAGATTAGGAAATGAATAGATAAGTTACGTTATTTGGGAAGCAAAATAACTGATGGTGACCAATGTAGGGAAGATATATAATGCAGATCGACAATGGCAAGAAAATCATTTCTGAAGCATAGAAATTTGTTAATATCGAGTACAGATTTAAGTGTCAGGAAGTCCTTTCTGAAAGTATTTGTATGGAGTGTAGCTACAAATGGAAGTGAAACATGGAAGATTAACAGTTTAGACAAGAAGAGAATAGAAGCTTTTGAAAGGTGGTGCTACAGAAGAATACTGAAGATTTGATGGGTAGATCACACAACTAATGAGGTGCTACTGAACAGAATTGGAGAGAAGAGGAATTTGTGGCACAATCTGACTAGAAGAAAGGATTGGTTGGTAGGTCACGTTCTGACGCATCAAGAGATCACCACTTTAGTATTGGAGGGAAGCATGGCGGGTAAAAATCATAGAGAGAGACAAAGTGATTAATACACTAAACACATTCAGAAGGATGTAGGGTGCAGTAGTTACTCAGAGATGAAGGGGCTTGCACAAGATAGAGTGGTATGGAGAGCTGCATCGAACCATTCTCTGGACTGAAGACCACAACTACAAACTGACTTTTTGTCGAATGTCACCAAATGGTTTCCTTCAATTTGACCTGGAATTTGTCAAATTATTGAAGCTTCTCTTCACTGTTTTCGAACCACAGCTGGACTGTTCCATCCAAGTAAAAGTACGCGTTTGCCAAACAGTTCATGTCATCCTACCTGTTGTATTTGGTGACTCAGTTAAATCCTTCCAGCCATTTCAATGAGTCCTGACCAGCATCTCTGGAAAACACTGATGAATGCCTGACAAGCAGCTGACTTATTAATGGCTTGGAAACCATTAGCCTCCTGAATATACTGACTGGGCAAACAATGTACTGTTTAGATTCTAGTTCCTGTCCCTGTAGGCAACTACTTTTACGTTACTATTATATGTGTTCTTTCAGACATGTCTGAGAGAACAGACATCACACTTGCAATAATAATAGTTAACTCTTGATGGCATATCATGATCTCTTCAATGAGGGTGCACCCCAGGTCTGACCTCTTGTGTGACTCATGTTAGATGCTGTGAGCAGTGAGGAAAATGGACAGGGGAATACTACAGCAGTAGTATGCAATAAGTTAGGATTTGGGTTGGGCAGAAAGCATGCTCGGATAGCCAAAGCGATTATGGTGACTGCTCACATAAAGCGGGAAATCCAGGAAAGCAATACCACCATATGAAGGTTGGCAGCAGCATTATGATCCCTAAGGAGGGGGGGGGGGGGGGGTTGGGGCAGGATGGGGGGGGGGGGGAGATGTTACACAGATTTAGAATTTTTGACTGCTATGTCCATGCAAGCACACAGTACGATAATACCTAAAATCTGTAAAGGTATGTACACTGTTCTGAAGAATGATTTCATTAGGTAAAGCACATCACTTATGTAGTAGTGGTATATCAATTGTGTTAGGTTGGTTATAATATTTTTACATTTTTAGATATGTTTGAAACTCCATATATTCTAATAAACTATAGGAGTGGCCAATGAAGTATCTTTTACTGTGCTCCTAAGTATCTGGCGATTTTCAATTCTCTGCTTGAAGTCTACCAGCAAACTGCATTTATTGCTCTTAAATTTTCAACACATGAATGACAACTGTATTTCAATAAAATTCAGCAATGAACTCTCTATAACAATGACATGTTTCAGTTATTTTAGAATTTAGTGAGCAAGTAAAGACAAGAAACATTCTGATGAACAAACAGTTGACTCAAACAACATTTTGCACATCATATTACGGCGATTTCCCTTCCATATTTCGGTGCTTTAGGTCTATGTTTCTCAATACGGTCACTGAATCCATTGCCACTCACTAAAATTTAGTATTATTGCATCACTGAATGTTGTCATCTCAGTTCCCTGATGCTGAAATGTCAGAAGTCCGACCACTTCAGCCTAACAAAGCACATCATTCTTAGTTGTCAACTTTGAAAATCAACAGTGCTGAGGAGCAGTATCAGGTTTATTGCTGTTGTCGAACCCATGTTCATTTTTTGTGCCGCAGTTCAGATATTCTGTGGGGACATATTAACCCTAGAATACTACTGATAGTCAATTTAACCAACAACTCAATAACCTACCCCCCCCCCCCCCCCTCCCTTTATTGCGGCTGGGAGGGGCACAGCATCTTCACAGCAGTGTCTGGGGGGGGGGGGGTCTAGATGGTTCCATGATTCTGCTGGCAGAAGTGACATAAACCACGTTTCGTACGAAAGTTACAGGGTTGAATCAATGAAGGTAGAGGTGTGCATGTAAATGTTGATTCATCGAAACGGGCAATGTGTAAAATTCACAATCAAAACTGACTTTTCAATTCAATGAATGTTTAGTATTAAGCAACCAATTTGCTACAGGTGTCTAATTCGATGTTTGTTGAAAAGAACGTTTTGGTTTCAAGCAGGTTGTGATATCTATTCCATAACATTCATTTCTTTTTAGGTTCTGACAATTTTCCCAAAACCGAGAGTTTTGGAAGCAATGGAATCAGCTCTTGACATACAACATGATGATTCTTATGAAGAATGCAACATCAAGCAAGAAGACACCATTTCTGATGACACTATCGACTTCACATCAAACTGGGATTAAGAAACACTCAACACAAAGATGGCCCAAATTGAGAAGGAACTGTTTGTTGGCAAAACAGTCAAATTTTCATCCCAGAAAAACTGGCCCAAAAAATCTGCAGAACACAAGTAACAACGAAGAAGAGTTCCTCGGAACATTTCCAGTTGTCAGTCACAACATCGTTCTGTGGAGACAACTTCCAATATGCCTTTAAGTCATCTGAAGACGAGCTAATGTCTAAGACAGGAATATGCTGGAAAACGAAAAGTATGTGTGAAACCACTGGTGAAACATCACCAATGAACATAGTCCATATTCACCAAGGACTGACTGCTTTCACTGGATATACATGCGACATTCTAAAATGTTTTGAGATATTTTTCTCTGACGACATTCTCTACAAAAAGTTACTTAGCACAAATGCTGAAATCGCTGAGCAATGCACAGAGTATGAACTCATCAGTTAGACATCGGAAACCAGCAAAAGTGAGCTGAAAGCTACTCTGGGGCTGCTTATACTCAGCACTGGCCTGAAGACAAATCATCTTCCAATCCACATTCTTTTCAACGAGAGTAGATGTGATGCCCAGTTTTTGGCTACAATTTCCAAGGCTCGATTTGACTGTATCATAAACTGCCTTTGATTTGACATCAGAACTTCATGAGATCCCAGTGATAAGCTACCTCCAGTGAGAAAGGTTTTGGATATGTTGCGAGAGAACTGTCAGCAGCACTGTAAACCTGGTGCCTAAGTCATTATTCACGAGGTACTAGTTCGATTCCGCGATCAGGTCACATTCAAGATGTACATTCCCAACAAGTCAGACAAATATGAAATGAAAATCATAATACTGTATGAAGTGGGACAAAATACATGATACAAGCAGGGCCATATTTGGGGAAGGGTACAACTCTGGCTGGAACACCTGCAGCAGATTTTTTTGTCGGAAAACTCAGTCAATCTATCAAAGGTTTGAATCGAAATTTAACCTTGGACAATTGGTTCATGTCTATTCCACTTTTCAAGAAGGTGAAGTCTGACTACAAGCTCACCACCCTGGGAAAAATTTGGTTGACTAAGAGGGAACGTCCAGTTGAATTCGTCGACATAAATTTTGTAAACCAGCATACAATTACATCCTTCTTCATTTACGGTGGTTACCTGATGAGACAAAATCTGGCGTTGATACATTCGACCTGATGTGCCACACTGCAAATGCCAGCAGAAAAACAAAGCAGTGGCAAATCTGTTATTTGTACAATGTGATAAATATTGCCACAATAAATGCCTACACCATTTATATGCATTATTTCTATGGGGCCCATGATGTGGAATGGAGTGAACAGAATCTGTCTTGGCTGGATTTCGTGTTCTCCCTCACAGATGCTTTGTCGAAGGAATGGCTTTGCAGGGCAACATCGGAATGTGAAGCAGAGAATAGAAAATATGTTGAAGATACAAACGTCTTTCAACAGTGTCCAAAACAAAAGGAAGAAAAACGCCATCTCTCCTCCAGCAATTCCCAACACAGACTAAGGAGCTGCATCCCACATCCAGCCCTCTCAGTCTAAAAAACACCATATTTGCAGAGAGAGCAGCTATAAGCTGAGAAGGATGATGAAAAGCAACCATGTAGTGTGTTATGCACCTGTACACTGGGAACATCATGAGATTCTGTGCAATACATGCCATCAGCAACACTCATGCAGGCTGAAGGAATTCACATTGTGGGGATGAGTTACCTCTCCCCCAGAGCATTTTTCCTTCGAAGTCAATTTCGTACAATTCCTCGATGCAACATTTATAGTCAAGAGGCCATTTGCGATGTGTAGCCATATGCTTTAGTCAAGTGCAGCTTTGATTTATTTTTTGTATCTTTTTGAGATACTGTATTCATTTTTATATCAGCTATTCTGATTATTTCGTTAGGTATATGTACTTCTTGTGTTTCCACATTTTTTGTCAAGTTACTTTTGATATTACCAAAGACACACATTTATAATCTGTGGCTGGACATTATAGTCTTCGTGAGAGAAATGACCAAGGCAGGTACTTACTAGATTTCTGTGTGGGTAATGACTTGACTGTCTGTAACACTACGTACCACCTTCACCAAAGACGACTGTACACTTGCATATCACCTGGTGATAGGCTTAGAAACTTCGTCCTAGTGTGAGGATGTTGGAACACTTCAGTAATGGACTGTAAGACCTTTCTTGGAGCTGACTGTGGAAGTGCTCACAGTCTGCTGTCCAACCCACCAAGAAGGGCAGAGAAAGACAACTACAACTCACAAACAAGGAAGCTCTTCATCAATTCAGTGAGTTTGTAAGACCAAGGATCCATAACATCAGCCTTACTAAATATGCACCAGCATCAAAAACATGGGACCAAATGACAGAGGTCATTTCCTCACACTTCTGACATCAGAATGACCACAAGGTGCAAAGCATCCTTAGATATTACAACCCACACTACAACTAACAGAAGAGAGAAGCAATCTGAAGAAAACTTGTATCCACAACACACAGGATCAAGACAGATATAAGATCCTTTGCACAGAAAAACAACGGTATTGCAGAGAGGAAAAATCACACTACATTAACGGTATCTCTGATGAAACGGAGCAACATCATAATCACAATCACGTACGTGACCTCTTCAAGAAACTCAAAAGCATCACCAGTGAATTTAATCCTTGTGCTTGGGTGGTAGATGATGGGAATGGCAACCCTACAGGATACAAGGAAGAAGCTGTTGCTTGATGGAAACAGTACAGTAAAAGGCTATATTCTGGGATTAACAATAAACAACAGTATGGAAAGTGAAGTATTTGATAAACTTAAATTGGAAGCTACAATCATACCCAGCAAAACAGAGAATGCATTACTACATGCACTCAAAGTGTACAAGAGTATGGGAAACAAGGGAGTGAAGACGGATCAAAGTCTCTTGTCACCCCACTACACAAGAATGGGTCAATCAGTAACTGCTCCAACTACTGAATCATTACTCTCATATCCCACACAAGTGAAATTTTGCTCTACAGCCTGAACCAGCATTTGAACCCATACATTCAGCCTCACATATCCACAGAATAAGCAGGTTCTGTTTAAGGAAACGGAACTCGTGAACAGATACTCAACATATGACAAATAATTAAGAAATCGCAAGAGTTGTGTTGGTCTGTCTTCATTTGCTTCCTTGATTGTAAGAAAGCTTTTGACTGTGTTGTCTGGGACAAGTTGTGAGATGTGCTTGCAGTGGTTGGTGTCCCACAATTTGACAGCACTGATCAGAAGTCTGTACAATAACCACCTCGTATCTGTGAAGACAAGTGCTGGTACGTCTAATTTCTTCAGTGTATTAAAAGATGTCAGACAGTGTTGCGTTCTATCCCCCCCCCACCCCCCAAACGCACAACATCTACATCTATGCAGAACAAACACGTCATTAGAAATACTCTTGATGGCTGGACTAAAGGCATCTCAATTGGTGACAGAACTACACTACTGGCCATTAAAATTGCTACACCACGAAGACGATGTGCTACAGACATGAAATTTAACCGACAGGAAGAAGATGCTGTGACATGCAAGAGATTAGCTTTTCAGAGCATTCACACAAGGTAGGCACCGGTGGTGACACCTACAACGTGCTGACATGAGGAAACTTTCCAACAGATTTCTCATACACAAACAGCAGCTGACCGGTGTTGCCTGGTGAAACGTTGTTGTGATGCCTCATGTACAGAAAAGAAATGCATACCATCACTTTTGATAAAGGTTGGATTGTAGCCTATCGCGACTGCGGTTTGTCGTATCGCGGCATTGCTGCTCGCGTTGGTCGAGATCCAATTACTGTTAGCAGAATATGGAATCGGTGGGTTCAGGAGGGTAATACGGAACACCATGCTGGACCCCAACGGCCTCGTATCACTAGCAGTTGAGATGACAGGCATCTTATCCGCATGGCTGTAACGGATTGTGCAGTCATGTCTCGATCCCTGAGTCAACAGATGGGGACGTTAGCAAGACAACAACCATCTGCACGAACAGTTAAACAATGTTTGCAGCAGCATGGACTATCAGCTCGGAGACCATGGCTGTGGTTACCCTTGACGCTGCATCACAGACAGAAGCGCCTGCGATGGTGTACTCAACGACGAACCTGGGTGCACGAATGGCAAAACGTCATTATTTCGGAAGAATCCAGGTTCTGTTTACAGCATCATGATGGTCGCATCCGTGTTCGGTGACATTGCGGTGAACGCACATTGGAAGCGTGTATTCGTCATCGCCATACTGGCGTATCACCCGGCTTGATGGTATGGAGTGCCATTGGTTACACGTCTCGGTCACCTCTTGTTCGCATTGACAGCACTTTGAACAGTGAACGTTACATTTCAGATGTGTTACGACCTGTGGCTCTACCCTCCATTCGATCCCTGCGAAACCCTGCATTTCAGCAGGATAATGCACGACCGCGTGTTGCCGGTCCTGTGCGGGCCTTTCTGGATACAGAAAATGTTCGACTGCTGCCATGGCCATCACATTCTCCAGATCTCCCACCAACTGAAAACGTCTGGTCAATGGTGGCCGAGCAACTGGCTCGTCACAATACGCGTCACTACTCTTGATGAACTGTGGTATCGTGTTGAAGCTGCATGGGCAGCTGTACCTGTATACGCCATGCAAGTTCTGTTTGACTCAATGCCCAGGCATATCAAGGCCGTTATTACGGCCAGAGGTGGTTGTTCTGGGTACTGATTTCTCAGGATCTATGCACCCAAATTGCATGAAAATGTAATCACTTGTCATTTCTAGTATAATATATTTGTCCAATGAGTACCTGTTTATCATCTGCATTTCTTCTGGGTGTAGTAATTTTAATGGCCAGTAGTGTATTAATTTTCTGATGACACCTTGCTTTTAGCCAGCAGTGAAGACAAACTTGCTCAGTTATTAGCAAAAGTAAAGGACATTAATCTGTCACATGGATTAGGCCTCAACCTTAGCAAGTCTAAATTCATGATAATTGATGAGTAAAAGTTCAACTCTCAGGTCAATTAAAGGAACTGGAAGTCATGTATTCCTTCACCTGTCTTGGGTCAACAATCTGGGACACAGGAAGCTATGAGGATGAGGTATGAAGACGTATTATGCTAGGGTGAGTCACTATGAAGAAGTTCACCAAGATCTAGCAGAACACAGCAATAAGGAATACCACAAATGTTTGGTTTGTTGAAACACTCATGTTTTTCACCTTCTTTTACAGTTGGGGGACATGAACCTTGATAGCCAGAGACAAACAGTGCACTGATGCATTTTGCCTTTGGTGCTGGAGCAGGATGCTGTGCGTAAAATGGACTGAAAGAACAAATGTGTCCATTAGTGAGAAACTCAATATCTCGAAGAACCTTTCTTTTTATGTCCATCAAAAAATTCTCCAGTTCGATGGCCATATTTTGAGAAGAGATTGAAAAAACCTGGAGAAAATAACATGGAAGGGAAGATCGAGGGCAAGAGAGTGAGAGAAAGAGCAAGAACAGGTGGACTGACCAAATACGGAAGATCTTGGGTCTAACTCTTCAGTAGGTTCTAAGAGAAGCTGGTAACGATTCGGGACGGAGATGCTTGGTTCATGGAGTCATGAAGCTCAGCAATGAGCAGAACGACTTGTGATGTGATGACTTTTGATTCATTATATAAACTGATGTAGTATTTTTTTTCTTTGGTTGTTTCTGTAAATGGTCTTGTTGCAGTGGCAACACCAGTTCCCATCAGATTACCAAAGTTAAGTGCTGCCAGGCTGGGCTGGCTCTTGGATGGATCACTACGGGTTTGCCAAGTACTGTCAGCAAGCAGGGTGCACTCTGCCCTTGTGAGGCAAACTGTGGAACTACATGATTGACAAGTACTGGTTCCAGTCTCATAAATTGACATATGGCTGGGAGAGCAGTGAGTTGACCACATGGCTCTCCATATCTGCATCCAGCAACGCTTGTGTGCCGAGTACGATATGGCAGCTCGTCGGTACCGTTGGGTCTTCATGACCTGCTCGGGCAGAGTTTAGTTTTAGTTTTTGTTGTTTCTGTAGCTACTGTTTGTATTCAATGCTCTTGGCATGCAATCATTCAAATTATCGTGAAAGAGTTGATGCAATTTTCTTCTGAGTACTTATTCCATATTGTTCCCAGTGGGTGAAAAACATATATCAACACCCTTTTGTTTGTGAACCCATGTGGTGTGAATTTTTGCAATTTATTGGAATGGAAAGACCATGTAAACCTCAAAACATATTTTTCTTTAACTTCCCTACATTAAAGGGTTTATAATTCTATCGCTGTTTCACTTTTAATCATTTTCCTGGCCAAACCTAGCTGTGGTAGTCAAATTGATGAACGTACTGGCATGAAAGGTTTCAAAATTGATATAGTATTCTAGGCTTAATGTTAGCATTAAATTGTCTCCTGTACAAAGATATATTACTGTTCAGAAGTTGTCTACCTTTAAAATCAGTTCACTGCTGACTACATTTGGATTCAGGAAAATTGCAGTAGTGATAGTTATTCATAAAACTCAAGATACATAGAATGCATCTCCATGGTTGACAATATGGTGAAATTTGCTTCCTGTTTGCCCCACATCTGTCCTAGTGCTTAGCCAGGCTGGTCACACTGGCTCCCTTCTCACCTTTCTGAAATCACCAACAGAAATACGAGGGCAGTTCAATAAGTAATGCAACACATTTTTTTTCTGAAACAGGGGTTGTTTTATTCAGCATTGAAATACACCAGGTTATTCCCCAATCTTTTAGCTACACAACACTATTTTTCACCGTAATCTCCATTCAATGCTACGGCCTTACGCCACCTTGAAATGAGGGCCTGTATGCCTGCACGGTACCATTCCACTGGTTGATGTCGGAGCCAACGTCGTACTGCATCAATAACTTCTTCATCATCCGCGTAGTGCCTCCCACGGATTGCGTCCTTCATTGGGCCAAACATATGGAAATCTGACGGTGCGAGATTGGGGCTGTAGCGTGCATGAGGAAGAACAGTCCACTGAAGTTTTGTGAGCTCCTCTCGGGTGCGAAGACTTGTGTGAGGTCTTGCATTGTCATGAAGAAGGAGAAGTTCGTTCAGATTTTTGTGCCTACGAACACGCTGAAGTCGTTTCTTCAATTTCTGAAGAGTAGCACAATACACTTCAGAGTTGATCGTTTGACCATGGGGAAGGACATCGAACAGAATAACCCCTCAGCGTCCCAGAAGACTGTAACCATGACTTTTCCGGCTGAGGGTATGGCTTTAAACTTTTTCTTGGTAGGGGAGTGGGTGTGGCGCCACTCCATTGATTGCCATTTTGTTTCAGGTTCGAAGTGATGAACCCATGTTTCATCGCCTGTAACAATCTTTGACAAGAAATTGTCACCCTCAGCCACATGACGAGGAAGCAATTCCGCACAGATGGTTCTCCTTTGCTCTTTATGGTGTTCGGTTAGACAACGAGGGACCCAGTGGGAACAAACCTTTGAATATCCCAACTGGTGAACAATTGTGACAGCACTACCAACAGAGATGTCAAGTTGAGCACTGAGTTGTTTGATGGTGATCCGTCGACCATCTCGAACGAGTGTGTTCGCACGCTCCGCCATTGCAGAAGTCACAGCTGTGCACGGCCGGCCCGCACGCGGGAGATCAGACAGTCTTCCTTGACCTTGCGGCGATGATGACACACGCTTTGCCCAACGACTCACCGTGCTTTTGTCCACTGCCAGATCACCGTAGACATTCTGCAAGCGCCTATGAATATCTGAGATGCCCTGGTTTTCCGCCAAAAGAAACTCTATCACTGCCCGTTGTTTGCAACGCACATCCGTTACAGACGCCATTTTAACAGCTCCGTACAGCGCTGCCACCTGTCGGAAGTCAATGAAACTATACGAGTCGAAGCGGGAATGTTTGAAAATATTCCACAAGAAATTTCCGGTTTTTCAACCAAAATTGGCCGAGAAAAAAAATGTGTTGCATTACTTATTGAACTGCCCTCGTACATGTGTGACCTCAACAACCAAAGCTTCATCTGTGAATGTAAAACAACCTCTCTGTTAGGCTATTACACAAAGTAAAAACATTATCCTCAACAGCTAAAGCTTAATCTGTGAGTGCAAGATGACCCTGCATTTTTTAACGATGAATTTGGGAAAAAATCTTGATCTTATAGAAGTAAATGTGGTACTTTCATTGCAGGTGCAGAAAAGAGAAACAGGACAGAAAAACTGGAACACTGAAGCTTTCGACTGTACTGGGAATCAATGATGAAATAATCTCAGACCATCAGTAAAGTCATGGCATTGTGTTGTTGCAATGTTTTGACAAGTTTCTTACTCATCATCTTCACGTGAAGTGTCAGATTCATGACCAGTTTGTTCCTTCATAGCCTCTGGACAGCAGACTCCTCTGCCAAGGGCCTGACAGGCAGGCTAATCGCACGCCTCCAGAAGAGATGTGGTGACGTGGTGGGGGACCTACAGCCAGGAGTTGCATTTCAATAAAATCAGACAGCTGAGTCTTGGCTATGGAAGGAAACTATGGAAGTTGTCTGGTAAATTTGTCAGAATAGTTGATTTGGCTTAACTTTGTTTCTGCATGGTTCTCAGCCTGGTGGTTGGTAAATATATTTGTAGAAAACTACTTAGTCGAGTGTTTTAGAAAAATGATTTCCCCAGGTAGATAGTAAATGGCTGAGCTGCTGACCCCAGACCATCTTGGCTAGGATTTGCATCCCAGCATTGAACAGATCTGAACATTATTGGTTATGTTCATTAGCAGTGAACCTATTTGTCAGTATTTCTTTAGGTTTCGTATCAAGGCTCAATGAAAAGATGACACTTGGTTACTGCTTATATGGGACAGACACCATTACTTGCATGCCCCTGAGCCACTGTTGACTCTAAGATCCATGTTTGTACCCTTAAACTGCATCCAGTAGCAGGAAGGTGTAATGTAGCTTACAGACTTGTTTCTGTGGATTCCCACAGATGGACATCAGTGCACTGGATCCTATGCCAATTTTCTTCTTTTTTTCTCTTAATGAAAAGTGGTGCAATTTTCAAACTTTGTTAGTAAGTTCTCCAAAAAGGATATTGTTAGCACTATGGAAATCTCTTCGGTCAGTTCATTCTGTGGAAATATCTTCCATCAACTAATTCTACTGAAATCTCACCCTCAATTCATTCTTATGGAAATCTTTTTAATCACTTCATTTTTATGACTGTTTTGCTTCTTTCCATTTTGATTTCTGCTTCTATCCCTTACAGAGTGTTTATCACTGCAAATTTTATATTTGATTCCCTCTTACAATGCTGACTATTTTATAGTGCATGGTCCACAATAGTCACCACACAACCATCAACTAAATTGTGTCTGTACACACATTTATCCATTTCCTCTTTTCTCATTTAGTAGAGTTTATAAATGACTCACCAAAGGACTGAATTTTGGTCTTAAGGTGAACCTTCATTGTGTAACATTATGTTTTGGTTGTGGCTTCAGTACTTTGTTTTCCAGGCTGAGAGATACATTCCAAAACACAAGATCATTACAGAACAACATGCAAACAATTTTGGAACATTCAGCTTTGGGATATATATATATATATATATATATATATATATATATATATATATATATATATATATATAAAAAAATAGAGGGAAACATTCCACGTGGGAAAAATATATCTAAAAAGAAAGATGATGAAACTTACCAAACAAAAGCGCTGGCAGGTCGATAGACACACAAACAAACACAAACATACACACAAAATTCTAGCTTTCGCAACCAATGGTTGCCTCGTCAGGAAAGAGGGAAGGAGAAGGAAAGACAAAAGGATATGGGTTTTAAGGGAGAGGGTAAGGAGTCATTCCAATCCCGGGAGCGGAAAGACTTACCTTAGGGGGAAAAAAGGAAATAAGGACAGGTATACACTCGCGCGCACACACACACACATATCCAGAAATTTCTGCCTGTGTCTGTGTATGTGCGGATGGATATGTGTGTGTGTGTGTGTGTGTGTGCAAGTGTATACCTGTCCTTTATATATACCTAAAAACAAAGATGATGTGACTTACCAAACGAAGGCGCTGGCACGTCGATAAACACACAAACAAACACAAACATACACACAAAATTCAAGCTTTCGCAACAAACTGTTGCCTCATCAGGAAAGAGGGAAGGAGAGGGAAAGATGAAAGGATGTGGGTTTTAAGGGAGAGGGTAAGGAGTCATTCCAATCCTAGGAGCGGAAAGACTTACCTTAGGGGGAAAAAAGGACAGGTATACACTCGCACACACACTCATATCCATCCGCACATACACGTGCCAGCGCTTTCGTTTGGTAAGTCACATCATCTTTGTTTTTAGGTATATTTTTCCCATGTGGAATGTTTCCCTCTATTAATTCATATATATATATATATATATATATATATATATATATAATATATACACACACACACACAGAAGACATCTTATGTCCTTCAAAAGCTGTTATATTAATACTTTTTTATTATTTTCGACTAGTTTCAATCTTAAATCATCATAAAGTTGACATTTAACAGCACATGATTTAGGAACAAGAATGTAGTGGTATAAGGGAATAAATATATTTGTAACACACACAATAAAATGTAGATGCAAATATTATCAACAAACGTTCCTCCAATGATATGTCAGAATATTTATGAGCATTTAGGTAGATTTTTTGTATTAAAAATGTGTTAACATTCTTGTATCACCACATTCATGAGTCTAAGTTATGTGCTTACAATAATTCCATTTTAGGTCAGCATGATGATTTAATTAAACAATGGAAAATCCAGGATGGACTGTAACAATATAATGAAAAGGATAGTTGCTATTCACCATATGGCGGAGATGCTAACTCACAGAAGGGCACAACAAAAAGACTGTTGTAAAGTTAGCTTTTGGCCAACAAGATCTTTGTCAAAAATAAACAACGCGCGCGCACACACACACACACACACACACACACACACACACACACACACACACACACAGGTTCAAATGACTCTGAGCACTACTCGAGTTAACTTCTGAGGTCATCAGTAGCCTAGAACTTAGAACTAATTAAACCTAACTAACCTAAGGACATCACACACATCCATGCCCGAGGCAGGATTCGAATCTGCGACCATAGCTGTCGCCCGGTTCCAGAATGTAGTGCCTAGAACTGCACGGCTTTCCAGGCGGCAGAGGAGGTTGGGGTGGGGAGGGAGAGGGATAGCAGAGTACGGGCGAGGGACTGTAAAGTTCTGCTTGGAACATGGAGGGATGACGTGGAGAGTAAGGCAACTAGGTGCAGTCGGGAAGTTAGACAGAAGGTGAGGGAGAGAGGTGGGGTACCAGAATGGAGAGAGGTAAAAAGACTGGGTGTGTTGGTGGAATAGAGGGCTATGTAGTGCTGAAACGGGAACAAGGGCAAGAGCATGGGCAATGCCTAACAAAGGTTGAGGCCAGGAGGGTTACAGGACCATAGGATACATTGCAGGGAGAGTTCCCACCTGCACCATTCAGAAAAGCTGGTGTTGGTGGGAAGGATCCAGATGGCACAGGATGTGAAGCAGTGATTGAAATGATGATGTGTTGGGTAGCTTGCTCAACAACAGGGTGGTCCAGTAGTTTCTTGGCCACACATTGTCAGAGGCCATTCATACTGACAGACAGCTTGTTGGTTGTCATGCTCACGAAGAATGGAGCACAGTGGTTGCAGCTTAGCTTGTAGATCACATGACTGCTTCTGCAGGTAGGGATAGGTGACGTTTGTGACCAGACTGGAGTAGGCGGTGGTGGGAAGATGTATGGGACAGGTCTTGCATCTAGGTGTACCACAGGCATATGAGGCATGAGGCAAAGGGTTGGGAGCAGAAGTTGTGGAGGGATGGACGAGGATGTTGTAGATTCGGTGGGCAGCAGAATACCACTGTGGGAGGAGTGGGAAGGATAGTAGGAAGGGCATTTCTCATTTCAGGGCATGATGAGAGGTAGTGGCCTCAACCTTTGTTAGTCATTGTCCTTACCCATCTACCCCTTCCGTTCCCATTCCAGCACTACGCAGCCCTCTCCATGAACACACCTAGTCTTTTTACTTCTCCACTACCCTCCCCCTTTCTCTTGCCCTCGGCCTAACCTCCTGATGCATCAAGCTGCCCTAGTCTCCACCTCATCCCAGCATGCTCCTAGCAGTAATTTATCGTCCCCCACCCCCACTCTGCTATCCCTCCTCCTCCCCACCCCAGCCTCCTCCTCACCCCCACCCAGTTGCCTCTGCCATAATGCACTGCTGCTCACAGTCTGGCTCCAGCTGCCAGAGACTGTGGTCATGTGTGTGTGAAGTGTGTGCGTGTGTGTGTGTGTGTGTGTGTGTGTGTGTGTTTTGTCTACTTCTGACAAAGGCCTTGTTGGCTGAAAGTTAACTTTAGGACAGTCTTTTTGTTGTGACTTCTGCAACTGCATATTTCCGCAATATGATGATTTAATTAGCTACATCTTAACACCAACTAGTTCTCCTTTGCGAGGAAGGCATACAAACAAATCCCAAATTGTTGCACAGCCATGGGCTCCTGCGTGGCACCCTTTTATGCCAACCTGTTTATGGACTGTCTACAGGAAACCTTCCCAGCCTCCCAAAACTCCAAACCCATGATCTGATTCATGTTCATTGATAGTATCTTCTTGATCTGGACTCATGACCAAGACACCCTATCCTCATTCCTTCACAACCTTTTTCTTCCATCCAATTCACTTGGTCTTTCTCAACCAAGCATGCCACCTTCCTGGATGTTGACCACCTCCTCTCTGAGGGCTCCATCAACACCTCTGCCCATATTAAACCCACCAACCAACAACAATACCTGTGTTTCAACAGCTTCCATCCCTTCCACACCAAAAAATCCCGCCCCATCTAGCCCTAGCCACCTGGGGTCGGTGTATCTGCCATTATGTCAGCTTCCTTGACCAGTATGCTGAAGGTCTCACAAATACCTTTACAGGCAGGCACTACCCCCCCAGACATAGTCCGATACTCTGCAAACAGATTTCCTGTGCCATAGTTCCACACGACCCCCCCCCCCCCCCAAGAACCAGCTAAAAAAAAAACCGCTTCCTCCTTGTCACCAAATACCACCCCAGACTGAAGCAAACTGAACTACGTCCTTTATCGGAGGTTTGATTATCTATCATCATACCCTGAAATAAGGGACATCCTATCCAAGATCCTTCTCACCCAACCTAAGGTTGTTTTCCATTGCCCATCCAATCTCCACAACATCCTTGTCCATCTCTATGCCACTCCCAATACCAACGCTTTGCCACAGGGATTATATACCTGTGCAAGACAAAAGGTACAAGACTTGTTCAATCTGCCCACCCAATACTTCATATGGCAGTCTGGTCACAGGCTTACACCACTCCATCAGAGGCCAAGCCACCTGTGAAAACAGCCAGTTCATGTACCGGCTCTGTTGCAATCATTGCTCAGCCTCTTATATTATTATGACTAACAACCATGTGTCCACTAGAATGAATGGGCCCTGTTGAACTCTGGTCAAGACCAAAGTGGATGATCCTGCTGTACAACATGCAGATGAACATAAAATGCTTGATTTATTTCAATGGCTACTTCACAACTCGACTCATCTCAATCCTCCCCTCCTCCAGCAGCTTTTCTGAACTATACAGATGGGAATAATCCTTACAACACATCTCTGCTCCTGAAATCATCCTGGCCTCCGCCTACAATAATTTACTGTCCCCACATCCTTCACCCAACAGTTTTCTGCCCCCTCTGTCCTATCTTTCCAACTCATGTCCCTCATCAGCATTGTGCATTGCTCTCTGCCAAAGCACCCATCTAACTTTTCCCATTTTCTGCTCCCCTTTTTTCCCCTCCCTCCCTTCCCCATAGCCTCCCAAAGCTGCACCTGGCTTGTCTGCCACCTCTAGTCCCTGCACACTCTGCCAGGCAGCACTATTTCCTCTTCCCCAATCCATACCCTGCTATCTCTCCCCCTTTCCCACTCAACTATGGATTGTTGCTCTCTTTCGACATGTTTCAGTCTGGCCTCAGCAGCAAGAGACAGCAGTGATGTGTGGTGTGATGCATGCTTGATTGTATAAATGACTGTGTCTTTTTTCTTTTCTGATTAATAATGATTGTATAAATGTCTGTGTCTTTTTTCTTTTCTGATTAATGCTTTGGCCAAAAGCTTAGTGTGTCACAGTCTTTTCGTTGTGCCTGCCTGCAAATCACTATGTTATCTTTACGGTGAGTAGCAATCTATCCTTTATACAGTAGTTGATAATCCAACCTGAGCTTTCCGTTGTTTGATGATGATTTAAGATTGAAACTAGTGAAAAGCAATAAAATTGAGTAGCATAACACCACTAATGCACCAAATAATACAGCCAAGATGTCAAATGGAAACAAGAGGAATTATTGTCCAAGCTAAGAAGGTTGCAAGAAAGTTATCACAGAATGCAAAAGGTAGAGAGCAGAATCAGAAGTTTAATAGTCATGTATAACATCAGATCTTGAGGATGCAAAACTATGAAAAACTTATAGCAAAAACCACTCAAGATGATAAGTATTGACTTCATCTAGTACACTGATATACACACTCATCTAAAACTGTCACAACTACTGGATGTAACTCTATCTCTTGTACAACCAACAAGTGCATACCAACTGAACAGTTGCAGCTATGAGACCTGACACTGTTGCGTTTCAGCCAGATAAAAGATCATGCCTTTCAATTAACTTATCAGTCCCATGTGAACATTAAAGATAAGGTTGCTCAGAAGAAGTTGAGACATGACGATCTGATCACTTATGTCAGTTGAATGCAGAATGTTAAAACTGGTGTTATCACTGACACCAATGGTGCTTTATAATCAATATCAGACATCCGTTTCTAGGAACCCAGGATGTTGTAAAAGCAGTGAAATGAAAGATACAGTAGTGTTCCGAACTCCCCATATCTTGCGCAAAATATTGTAAAATCACTTAAAGTCACCAGGCCTACTACTGAAGAAACAAGAAGTAAACTGGAGTAACAATTACTGTGTCAATTTAATCCCTCTATTCAAAAATAAATATGATGATGATGATGATTAAACTTCTGCAGATTTATGTTAAGCACTCAATTCACTTTCCTGCAACCTCAATTCTACTAGATAGGGGCTTTTACCATCAAAAGCAGCAATTGCTTAAGTTACATGTTTTACCAACCAATGTAATGTATGTACTGTATACCTCACAAAAACACAGATGAGCAGTCTCCTAAAAGAAATAGTAACTTAAAAAGCATAAGCATCTCACTTGGCATAGACAAAATCCCGGAGAATAGACATAAGGAAGGTCAAGACCAAACTACTGGGTTTGAAGTGTGTGATGGCAACATAAGAGACCTATAATGAATATGCCACCTACAATTACTCAGACCTCCTCCAAGGAGAAACAGATGCTTAAAACATGAAACAGTGCATCTCAAGTACATATATCACCAGAATTTCTTCAATTTTGAAATCAAAATTAAACTAAAAAATTAACCTCAGCACTACAAGGCATTTGCAGTTCCAGTACTGCCTTACACTTCCGGCCCCATTAACTTGATGAAAATGGACCTGGAAAATATCCAGAGGAAAACACAGAAAATTCTTATGATGTAAGGTATCCATCATTCTATCAGCTGTTGAAAGGCTGACTATCCTATGTGAGAAAGGGGGCTTTCAGGTGTAGAACCGAGCTATTGATTCCATTTTATACATAAAATGAAATCAACACCTCAGGTGTAAAACATACCAATACTCAATTACACTGAAAAAAACTTAAAAACTAAAATATATTTGACAGCTCCATGAAAAATCTAACTTGGAATCTAAAGCAGTATTTTCGTAACAGCAACTCATCACTTTATAAAAGAACAGTAAAAATAGACAATAATTACATGCCAATCAATCTGGTAGAAACACCTGGAACCATCCTGGGTATTATGCAGAAATAATATATACTAAGATAATACATTGGACTAGAAAAGAACAGCACAGGAAATGTGAAAAACCTCAGCAAAGACCACATCAATTTGTCAGCACTGAACAATGGACTTCTGTCAGCAATTCAAGATTAGGTAATTGTGATGAGGAACTACTCAAAATATATCCTCAAATGTCAAGGAATAAATGATGGCAATTACACACAGAATGTAAGAAGTGGGTGTCATCATCAGTCCCTATTGTAATTGTGAAATCGAATAACAGCTTTGTATGTCTAGAACATTGGTTGTGAGAAATTGGTACATTTGAAACTAGGAAGGTTGGCTGTGGTGCTCCACAGACACACCGCAGTCTTGACTTTGAAGAGGACCTGAGGGTGAGTACTCAAAACATTGCCCATACCATATGCTTCTACAGCATGCAGGTCAGAGTTCATTGTCTCTGCTGTGTGTGTACCATGAAATGGTACACTTGAAAGTGCTCCAATCCTCAAACAGATCTTATATCCAAACAGTACATTTCTGGACATGGGTTCCTTATTAAAACTTCATCTAGAAAGTCCCCTCAACATCCGTAGAAGCCTGTAATAAGAATTTTGAATCACCTTGCTTATACAATCATTTCACTGTTGCAGAAAATTAAAAATTAAAAACTTACTTGGGCCAGCATAATAACTGCAACTGCACAACCTGGTGCAACTCATCTGAGATAACAATGATCAATAAAGGAGAGGAAGTTACTTTCCTCATCGACATTACTGTATCCAAACCCGATATTTACAAAACACATGCACAACGAGAAGATGACACATGAGGTAAAATCCATTTGGAAACAGAATGAGTACCTCTATTTCCATCTATATCTATACTCTGTGAACCAGTGTGAAGTGCATAGTAGAGAGTACGTCCCACTGTAAGAGTTATAAGGGCTTTTTCCCATTCCATTCACTTATGGGGAGTGGGAAGTATGACTGTTTAAATGCCTCTGCGCATGCTGTAATTAAACGAATCTTTTAATCACAACCCCTACGGGAGCAATGAGTAGGAGGTTGTAGTATTTTGCTAGAATCATCATTTAAAGCCGGTTGTTGAAACTTTGTAGGATTCCTCAGTATAGTTTCAGTCTCTCTTCAAAAGTCTGTCAGTTCAGTTCTTTTAACATCTCCATGACACACTCCCACAAAGTCAAACAAACCTGTGACCATCCACGCTGCCCTTCTCTGTATATGTTCAATATCCCCTGGTAGTCCTACATGGCAGGGATGCAACACACTTGAACATCATCTCCTTTGTAGACTATTTGTGTTTCCCTAGTATTCTGCCAATAAACTTAAGTGTTCTACCTGCTTTATCCACAACTGATCTTATGTGATCTTTCCATTTAACATCTTTACTAAGTGGTACACCCCGATATTTGTATGAGTTTACCAATTCCAACTGTGACCCACACATATTATATTCATAGGATGCCATTTTTTCTGTGAAGTGCACAGTTTTATATTTCTGAGCATTTAAAGTAAGTTAGCAATCTTTGCACCACTCTGAAATATTATTAAGACCTTTTGTGGCTTCATTCAGATTACTTCATTGAAGATACCTGCATCATCTGCAAAAAATCTGAGGTTATTACTAATTTCTTCTGGAAGGTCATTAATATACAATACAAACAGCGAGAGACCCAACACACTTCCCTTGGATACACCCAAATGTTCTTCTACAGCTGTCGATGACCGTGTGATATTGCATCCAATGCTTTTTATAAATTAATAAATGGCTTCCAGAACATCACGTGAGAAAAGTCTGAGTTGGGTTTTACATGCTCAATATTTTTGAAATTCATTCTGGTTGGCATGGACGAGGAGATTGTATTCGAGATACCTCATTATATTTGAGCTCGGAACATGTTCTAAGATTTTACAGCACATGGATGTCTAGGATACTGGATGGTAGTTCTGTGGATTGCTTCTTCTACCCTTCTTGTGTACATGTGTGACCTGTGTTGTTTTCCTTTTGTTCAGGGGGTCTACAATAGATTATAATTAGAAGAGGGACTAACTCAGCTGCAAATTGGATACAGAATCCAACTGATTTTCCATTAGGCCCTGGGGCTTTGTTCAATTTTAACAATTTCACTGTTTCTTAACCCCTCTAACACTAATATCTATTTCACTCACTTGCAGTGGTACGAGGGTTAAACTGGCACAGTACTTCTGCGTTTTTGTTTGTAATGAAACATATGAAAACGGAGAGACGTATTTCTGTCTTGTCCATAAGTGACTGGGCATTATCTCTGGTACCACTAACAGCCTTTACACAAGACCAGAATTCATTTAGATGTTTCGACAACTGTTATGGTAGTCACTGAAGGCTTCACACATTGCACTCTCTACAGCCAGTTGTGTTTCATTCAGCTTCTATCTGTCTATAACCATATGCTTTGTTTTATACCTATGGAGGGTCCCTCCCATCATGAACTGTTTTGCTGGGTACATATCTATCCAGTGCATAGTCAAATATTCTTTTAACCTTACACCAAAGTTCTACACACTCCTGAGCTGAGCTAAAGGATTCAAGTTGCTCACGAAGGTATGACATTATTGCTCCTTTGTCTACTTTGCTGAACATATAAATATTTCTACTCATTTCAGTGCCCTTTGTACTTAGGCATTCACTGCTGCTATGACAGCCTCATGGCCACTGTACCATTTCCGATTTCCGATGTGGATGTCCTCAAAGAGGACCAATCTATTTGTTGCCGTTAGATGTAGTAATCTCAATCATGAGTGAGGTTTTGAATGTCTATTCCAGGTAATATACCGAAAAGATATTTAGTAATGTTTCACAGGATTTCTTGCCACTTCCGAAGAACTGAAGTTTTCTCAAAAGTTTCAGTTACTTTAGGAAGTAAGCTGGTGGTCAATAGGAGGGTCCAATTATAATTTTATGGTCACACAATCTTGCATGCCGTTTCAATTTCCATCTTGGTGGATTTGAGTTTCCTGTCTACTGTAACAAAACACCATATCTACTTCACTACCCTTTCAGCACACCCTTAAATTTTCCCAAAATATCTCACTACTGTCAGCTTAGACAGTTTTACCCCCTTTCTGTACCTAATATTATGTGAGCTTCAATGCTTTTTTCGAATGCTTCAAATGACAGTACTTCATTGTGAATGCTTCTGTAGTTAACCAATAGGATTTTAATATTCTCACCTGTAGGAGGGATTTCTCTGGATCTTACACTAATACTTCTGGGTTTCCTACAGCTATAGTTATCTGCATTGAATGGAGAGTCGTCTAATCTTTTTTTTAAAAACAAACAAACAAACTTGTGTTCTCCATACACAGAAGTCAGCTACCTGGGTAGCTGCCTCTGACGTGTAGAGCACAACTGACCACTTAGAGAGACCCTAGAACTCTCAATCCAATGCCTCAGTCTTGGAAGTCACAGCTGAGCCTCTCAGAGAACTTTCATAGTCTCTGGTTCAAGCCCTCCACTCGACTCAGAATGAGGGACCATGATCTGTTTTCGGAACAGTACTGCAGACTGTGAGCTTCACTGAAATTCCATGAGCAAGGCTGATGTTTTCAACCTTCTCCAATAGTCACTAGACTGCTCAAAGTATCACCTTGGAGTCCAGATGACAAGCACTGCTTTCTCCAAAGTGTGCCCCAATCAGTTGGTTGAACACTGATTCCTCAATGGCTGCTGGAAGAGCCTCATTAACATGCTGAATGAGGCCCACAGGCATACAAACCGAGTGCACCTGCTGTTCTTTCCTATCTCTTGCTGCTATTGTGCCATATATTTGAACTGCCGATGATTAATAAGACTCCCATCCATTTGCTTTTGCTGCCCCTCGACACATGATAAAAAAGTTTCCCAACAGGGGAGGTGAGTCTCACTGGCTCAGTTTCAGTTTCAGTGGAAGACAGCACCTTGAACTTGTTGGGTAGGCGGAGATGGGTGGGTAGGTGGAGATGGGTGCAACATCCTGTGTTCTCCTTGATCCCTGTCTCCCTTATGCAGGATGCCTAAACCTATAATTGACATACCACTCAGTCAAGTGGATGAGTAATGATGGGTCCCATATTCCCTGTAGGAGGGATAGTATCTGCAAGAAAGGATAGTACTAGAGGCATCTTTGATCTCTGGTACACAACTCTCTGCAGCCCTCCAACAGACCCAGCTTCAAATCACTTGCAGTAGTCAGTGCGATTTGGAGCTGCTCTAGTAATAATATATGTACCAGCTTTATTGCAAAATGGACCGCATGGAGTCTACAGGACTCATTCTGGTGGAAACTACAGAAGGCAGCTGCAATGAACATCTGGAGAACAGTTTGTTTGTCTGATATCGTATTTCGTGATAACTTGTTCAAGTCATTTATCATTACATCATACCATGTAAAAATGAGCAAGTCAATAAATAACAATAACAATAATAATAATAACAATAATAGTAATGTAGCTAAATCTCAAATTGTTTTCCTGGGAAAAGATCACAGAAAAATTCTTGCTAAATAATCCAAGTTCTCCTTAACGAGTTTTGAGGACATGCAACAATAAAATTGTATTTGTGAAAGAAATCATTACCTGATCTTCACTTGGTCTTCTTCTCGCTTCAAGCAGTTATCCAAATGGAAATTTATATTCTTTTCTGGGATGTCAACATTGCATACTGGACAAGTAACTTTTCTTAAGGCTGGCTCTGTATTTTGTACATTTTTCTTGGGGCTGGTAAACATGGCTGGTATTTTGATGGATGATTTTGAAGTTGATGGTCTCCCTACAGCCAGCTGAGAGGGGAAGATGATTTTTTGTGGAGTTACAACATTTCTTAGGTCATTATCTGATATTTCTTTCACAGCTGGGTTTGATATAATTTCTCTATTAAATAGTTCACAGTTACGTTTCTCTTCAGATATTATTGTAGCTTCCCGTTCACTTGGAATACATTTTACTTGCTGCTTAATATTTGCAAGCTTATCATCTGCATCGTCTGCTGAAGTAAATGGAACTTCATTCAGTGTCAATCTGTTAGGCTTATGTAGCAGCATTGGCAAGAGAGTACCTTTAAACCCAACATACAAAGTGACAATGTCATCCAATATTCTATTGCTTCGAAGATGAGACTCGAATGTTTCCTTCATACACGTTGGGCATTCTGTTCTGTACCCAAGAGATTTTCTGATGCATAATGAACAATCTGGAACAGAATGCACACACATGGGCAATTCTTCTTTTGTAAAATAATTTCTGCAAAAATAACAAATAATCCAAAACATTTCCAGAATGCCACGAAGTTTCAATGCAAAACATATTGTATCAGTAACTAAGGAATAAAACACTGATGTCTAGGAAACCTGATGGTATGACATGACCAGGACAGTCAGGAAACTACAGAGACAAATGAAAAGCTGAACTATGTTAGTGATAAATGAGCAACTTACCTAGCAGAACAATGGATTTAAGTAAAGATGTAACAGAAGAAGCAATGCCAGGAGCTTTCAAAGGTAAGGTACTATCATTTAAGACCTAAGGAAAGAGAGATAATTGTTGAAACTTCTAAAAGGTGGAACAGATAAAGACCGATCACATGTAGACTTGCTGAACTAATTAACATTTATAATATTTAATGACCTATAACAATCTGAATGTGAATGCATTTTTACAGTTAATAACAAATATAAGGAATAAATGCACCAGCTACAGAAATACAAATACAGTGCATTACAATTTCTCTTATTCCCATAAAATATGCTGTACTGTATCACAGATTGACTGACTGCAGTTACCTTCACAGGCACTTATTCTAAAACAATTAATACTTTCCCCTCGAATGCTACAACCAAGAAAAAGAAAAAAATATGCTCATTGTGTCAATATGCATGGCAGTATCACTGTCTTGGATTTTAATTATTACTTTGAGGCAAACCAACTGTTACTGCCAGGTACTATGCAAAGTGTGCTAGTGACAGCAACTCATGACTGTGAGTGGGAATCTGCAAACAGAAAGTCCATGTAATGAGCACTGCATGAAAGTGGCAGTTATATTGCATGCATAGCTGCATGGGAGTGACCAATTACTAGTTATGACTGACAATCACAGAACTGCATGACCTTTAAACAGTAGTCGCAAGAGCCTTACATCCAGAACAGGGACGAGGTGCCCAGAACTGCGAGGGTCCCTCTCCCAGCACTTTGTGAAATTTTGTATGACCATGTCCATACACCTGATTGTCCACCATAGATCTTTCATCTCATCAATCTAACATTAACTGATGGTGTATAACACCCTTTTTTTCCCAGTAAAAGAAGCACACATATTTGCCAAGAATGTTCCTCTCTAAAATCGTTCATATAATCTGGAGTAATGTTTAGTTTGTTGATATACGCTAAATTCTATACCATGTTGAATTATCATTTTGCCACACTCCTTCAACAGTCATCACCACTTTCTCCTATCTTCGACTCTACACAAGAAAATGTGTGCTCAGAGCCCATATGTGTAATCTGTCAAGAGATACAACAGTGCCTAAGGGCCATCTTAGAATGGTGACTGCTTGGCAAAAAACTTTCCCATCTCATCTCAAGGCCATTCACCACTGCACAAAGACTGTGTATCAGTTGTGTGTTCACTCCATGGCAAAAACTTTTAGTCAGGCCATTCCCACAAAAGTTCTAACATAATGTATATTGTTATCAAGCTGTTACAAGTTGAACTCTGATTTACAGCTGAGTGAGATTTGCAAAAGTTTTGAGACTTTCAGTGAGTTGCTTATTATTGTCTTAAGATCAAGAGACTCTGTAATAAACACATTCTTCTTTTATAATTACTGGTGAAGGATGGGCTGTTCCTTCCAGCGTGCAAGTACACTGAATAGACTGTAAGAAATTATGAATATTTGCTCATTTCACCTCTGAATGCCTCAACAAAAATGCTCAAATGTGTGTGAATTCCCAAGGCACCAAACTGCTGAGGTCATTGGTCCCTAGACTTACACACTACTTAAACTAACTTATGCTAAGATCAGCACACATACCCATGCCCGAGGGAGGATTTGAACCCCCAGGAGAGAGGGCCTCACAATCCGTGAGATAGTGCCTCTAACTACGCAGCCACTCTGTGCAGCAATGCCTCAACACGAGTTTGCTCAAAGCATTATGTACCACACGATTCCTACGCAGAGCTCAGAAAGTAGCCTCCATTTCAATTTACTTGATCTCCATTAGGACTAGATTTGATCAATTGTGCATTGAATATGCACAGCATCCTTTCTCCTTCCCTGCCTTTTCCTACTATTGTATTCCACATCCCCCATCACAATTATTTTTTGTCTCCCTTAACACTCTGAATAATTTCTTTTATCTCATAGTATATTTCTTCAAAAATAGAGTAGAGCTGAATGCCCTTGGGAAAAATTATGGATGTAGTTTCCCCTTGCTTTAAGCCATTCACCGTACAAGCACAGCAAGGTCACATTGGCTGATTCTATATTGTTACCAAACAGTTCGCTCTATCATAGAGGCCTTCAATATACTCTTTCCAGCTATCTGCTCTCTCCTCTGCCCTTAGTAGTTGAATTCCCATTGTACTCTTAATGCTGGTGTCCTTGCTTTCAGTTTCACTGAAGGTCGTTTTAACTTTTCTATGTGCTGAAACAGTCCTTCTGACGACTATTTTTCTTTTGATTTCTTCACATTTTTACTGCAGCAATTTCACCTAGGCATCCTTGCATTTCATCTTTATTCATTCCTCAGTAACACACTGCTGTATTGCTGTCTTTCCCTGAACATTTTGTAGTTTCTTCTTTCGTTGATCATCTAGTGTCAATCAAATGAACAGTCTTCATCTAGCCTGTGTTTTGTGATCATTACTTTTTCTTTGTGCCTAAGGTGCCTAAGTTGCCAATTCTGATGGTGGAAGTTTTAGAAAGCTCAGAAGTGTAGTTATTAACAATTTATTAATACAAATACAGGCACTGTACAAACTATATTACCATGATAAAGACTAATCAAGACATATTGGCAGCTTTTTGAGAATATCTGGAAATGTGTTTAGGACAATGAATAAGGTCCTCCCTCTGGGACAGGCCTGTATAGGAAAACTGACACAATCTCGCCAATGTGAATACTGCCTTGCCTACCACTGCCATGGGTAGGATTACAGCATTTTCAATAAGAATGCTATGCTAAAGGACAAGTGCTGTTATGGGTGATAAACAATGAAATATAGAACATTAAAAATAAAAAGCCTGTGTCTACTTAGAGGGAACAAGCAGGTACTTCGGCTCATTAAGATTGTGTAGGACAACAAAACTACTGGCCTAAAACTATACAACTGACATATTTGGTTATCTCACACACGAAAAAAATCAAATTAGTGCACCTGACTATTTCGTTACTAGTGTCCACATCAAATTTATATTATTCAAATCAGCCGAAAGCATTAAAAAAGTTCACTATTAGTACATTAAAATAGTAAAGTCCCTCAAGCAATGAACACGGGACACTGGTTGGTACTGTTCTGAGCAGTTTAAAGCATTTTCAACAACATCACGAAATGAATCTCGTAGTGTTATTTGTGAATGCTTCTGATATAATTAAGTAGCTTGCTGTTGACTGATCTATATATCGATCTGTAGTGCCTTAAAGCAGGCCAAGAGGCTGACTGGGGCGTCTCTAACTTCTGGGATAGGATTTTAAAGGAGTTATGACAGTTCCTTTTTTGCTGGTTTCTGAAGAGATGTAACATTTTGTTGTTTATTTCTGGTAAAATTGAGTAAGTATGTTTTGTGGTGGCGTTCGTAGCAACAAACAATTCGCTGTAGAAACGGCTTACGAAGTCACCGCCACACTTTTAATAGCGGGCCGACCGGTCCGCTGGAACAGTGAACAGAAAGATGAAAACCCAAACACTCTGATTAAATAAAAGTCGGTACTTATCTTTATTAACGAAGATACAGAAACACAGAAGTGAACTCCGTGTCTACAGAGATCTGTCTAGTTCGAGTCGGAGCGGCTAGGTCAGCGTCGGCTGACGACAAACAACAACTCTGCTGCGATGAACACACAACTGACTAGCAAGTACACAATTCGGTGGCGAGTATACAACTGAGCGGCGAATACAGAACTGTCCTAGCGCTCGCGACTCCAGCGCTTAAGAAGCCAGAAGCCAGCGGTGGCGCGCGCAGACTTGCGGCGATTTGCTGTCTCGCTGGCGCTGCTTATGTGGATGGCGTCCGGACTTTGATGCTGCCAACCTTTTGGCAGCGGACTCGGGTGGCATTACTGGCTAGGATATAACACTCCTCCCCCCCAAATCGCCGCGCCGTCATTGAGTAATGACGTGGCGAGCGTCGACGGCGGGGGAGGGGTCTGGCCGCAGGCGTAGCAGAAGAGACCGGGGCGGAGACTGTTGTCGGTGGCAGTCCCCGATCCGCACCCCAGCATTGGCTGCGCGGGGCCTCGGGAAACACAGACTGAAAATCGAGGTCAGGGTGCACGCCTGTGACCACGGGCGCAGCTTCTGGTACTGGACGCGACGGGGCATCGGGACCCACGGAGAGAGGCAGCGTCTCCCGACGCTGCGTCGACGGCTGCTGAATGGGCGCCGGACAAGGCGCTGCGGTGTCAGACTCCTTGGGGGTGCCCAAGGAAAGTGGCTGCAGGACAGGCTGCACAGCCACCGCTTGGGAAGGCGGCCCGGCTGAGGGGTCGACGTCCATCAGCTCCGAAGCCGGTGGCGACTGAAGAGGGACCACAGGCGCCGGAGCAACCACCTGGGGCGCTCCCGGATGAAGCTGCGCAGGAGGCATCAACGGGACGGGCTGTCGGCGTGGTAGCGGCGACGGCTGCTACTGCTGCCCTGGGGGCGGCAGCGAAGTCGGAAGGCGCGGCTGGAACCCGCCGCGGACCAAATCTGTAGACAAAGAACGAGCGGCAGAATCCGGGCGGCCAGCGCGGCGCAACTGGTTCTGATGCCTCCTGTGCACCCCAGTAGCACCTTGAACAGTATAAAAACCGCGACCCTGGACACTTATCACGGTACCACGTTCCCAACGACGGCGACCGTGATAAACTCTGAAAAAAAACGGCGTCATTGCACTGAAAACGCGTGCGATGCTCAGAAGCGGCGGGTCGATCCGGGGGGTGCAACAACCGTAGTAGGGTGCGATGACGACGGCCGTGGAGAAGCTCCGCAAGCGAAGGGCCGTCGCGTGGCGTGGTCCGGTACGACGCCAGGAACGTGATGAGGGCCTGCTGACGAGAGTGCGTAGCACGAAGGCGGTCCATATGATCCTTGAATGTGCGTACAAAACGTTCCGCTGCACCATTCGATTGAGGGTGGAACGGCGGAGTAAGAACATGGCGAATGCCATTGGCAGAACAAAAACTTTCAAATTCAGCAGAGGTAAATTGTGGACCATTGTCAGACACTAAAACTTCTGGTAGACCCTCAATACAAAAAATTGAAGTCAACGCCTGTATAGTTTGTGCAGACGTTGTAGACTGCATGGGCACAACAAACGGAAAATTACTAAATGCATCTATCACGATGAGCCAACGAGAATTCCAATATGGACCAGCGAAATCAATATGTACTCGCTGCCAGGGACCGGCAGGGCGTGCCCACTCAAAATAGCGTTGAGGCGGAGCAGCTTGGTGTTCGGCACATGTCGAACAATCTGTAGACATCTGCGTAATCTGCTTATCAATGCCGATCCATGTACAATGACGGCGGGCAAGCTGCTTGGTGCGGATCACTCCCCAATGACCTTGATGCAACAAGTCGAGGACCTTGGATTGGAGCACTCGGGGAACCACTACACGAAGCTGGTCATTCTCGGTGCGTAACAGCAAAACTCCGTGCGAAATAGACAACAGATGACGTTGCGGATAATAGTGACGAACCACAGGATCCGATATGTCCTTTGCCTTGGACGGACAACTACGTTGAACAAAACGTAAAAGTAAACTCAGATGAGGATCCGTAGCTGTCTCACGTGCCACCTGACGATAATCAAGCGGAAAATCCCGGAGGGATTGATGCTCATCGGCGTCAATCTGATGGCAAGAGTCGTCAGAGGAATCGAAGACATCATCCGCAGCAATCGGCAATCGAGAAAGCGCGTCAGCGTTTGCATGCTGAGCTGTAGGGCGATACAGTATCTCATACTGGTATTGTGATAACAAAAGAGCCCAACGTTGTAGTCTCTGAGCTGTCCGCTGAGGAACTGGTTTAGACGGATGAAACAGTGACGTCAGGGGCTTGTGATCTGTTACTAAATAGAATGGTCTACCATAGAGGTAGTGATGGAATTTTGTGACACCGAACACAATAGCCAACGCTTCCTTGTCCAATTGGCTATAATTACACTGAGCTTTGTTTAGCAATTTAGATGCGAACGCAATAGGACGTTCGGTGTTACCGACTCGGTGAGACAACACAGCACCGAGGCCGAAAGAAGAGGCATCACAAGCTAACACCAGAGGCTTGTTAGGGTCGTAATGGACCAGACAATGATCATTCAATAAAGCCTCTTTAAGCTGCTGAAAGGCTGATTGGCAATCAGCTGACCACACAAACGGAACATTCTTACGGCGGAGACGATGCAACGGTGCAGCAATCTGTGATGCATTAGGTATAAACCTAATATAATATGTCAATTTGCCAAGAACTGCTTGCAATTCATGCAGATTGCGAGGGGCGGGCAAATCACGAATAGCTGCTAAATGTGACTGGGAGGGATGAATGCCTTGAGCATTAATAACATGTCCCAGATACTCCATCTCCGTAAGGAAAAATGAACATTTATCGATGTTGCAACGTAGGCCTGCCTGAGACAACACTTTAAACAAACACTCCAAATTACGGAAATGTTCAGCAGGCGTCCGACCGGACACAACAACATCGTCTAAATAGTTGCAACACGATGGCACATTAGCCAGAAGTTGTGACAAAAAACGCTGAAAAACAGCTGGAGCTGACGCACAACCAAAAGGCAAACGCAGAAAACGGAACAACCCCAACGACGTGTTTATGACAAAATACTGTTGTGATTGCTCGTCGAGGGGCAATTGCAAATACGCTTCACGGAGATCAATTTTGGAAAAGAAACGAGCTTCCCCTAACTTATCCATCAGCTCGTCCGGTCTAGGCAAAGGAAAAGAATCAATGACAGTCTGAGGATTAACTGTCGACTTAAAATCAGCACACAAACGTAACTTGCCAGACCGTTTCTTTATAATAACTAAGGGAGAAGCCCACTGGCCCGCTGAAACGGGTTGACTAACACCGTTGTTTTGCCAACGACGAAGTTCATCTGCTACAGGTGCCCGGAGGGCGTGAGGCACTGGACGAGCACGAAAAAATCGAGGCTGAGCATTATCTTTTAACGTAATATGAGCGGCAAAGTTCGCAGCACAACCTAGTTCGTCTTTAAATATGTCACTGTATTGTTTACACAAATCGGTTATGCTGTCTTGAGGAACAACAACAGAATTAATTTGCAACACATTGTCTTGGATAGACAGGCCAAACAAGTCAAAACAGTCTAATCCGAAAATGTTGACACTGTCTGTAGCGCGGAGCACTGTGAATGAAACTGTTTTTGTATTGCCACGGAATGTGGCTGGCACGCTACATACACCTAACACAGGAATTTGTTCTCCACTATAAGTAGCCAAAGAATGTTTTGCCCCTGAAAGTTTAGGGCGGCCGATAGCCGCATACGTAGCACTATTTATGAGAGTCACAGACGCACCAGTGTCTAATTGAAAATTGAAGGTCTTATCCTGGATGCGTAGCTTCACAAATAGTTTATTACACTGTCTCTGGATCAGTGCAGTGGAGGCGGAAGACACAAAATCAGCGCGTTTAGCGCGTGTTCGCTGTTTACGACAACTCGTGGGTTGGGCGGGTGGAACAACAACTCCCGCTTCACTTGCAGTCTGTACATTACTTTTTACAGCGTTTGAATTACGCTTGGGTTGCATAGCAGAGGGCTGGGTGGGTGGCTTATTGCGAACAAGTTTATTACCCACACGAACCGTGGAAGAGTCTTTAAACGCGACCTTCTGGGCGGGCTGGCTTTGAAGAACATGAATATCCATGGGCTGGGCAGCACTAGAATTGTTCTTGCGTTTACGCAAACAAACAGTCTGGATGTGTCCTTTCCTTTGACAAAAGTGACAAACCGCGTTTCTTAACGGGCAACGTTCACGAGGATGAGCAAGAACACACTTAGGGCAAGACTTAACTCTATCATTTTGCACACGCGGCTGACGAATGTGTTTAACATGATGCGGCCGGCTAGTGTTTACAGTCTGACTCTGCCGGTGGGGCCGCGGGCGTGACATAACTTGCTTAGCATAGGCAATTTGAGAAATACATGGCTGATCTAACTCACACTCAGCATAGTCAAAAGTATCTTGGGCTTCTATGATGTTCATCACAGTCTCTAATGACGGGTCAGGCAACTTTAAGATAGCAGCACGAATACGAGAATCTGCAATGTTTTGAGTAATAGCGTCTCGTAGCATGACATCACTGTAGGAAGCTCCACACACACACAATTAAATCGGCACTGTCGGGTGAGGCCCCGTAAATCTGTTAACCACTGTTTATTAGATTGATGTGGCAGTTTCTTTAATCTGAAGAACTTGAATCTGGCTGCTGCCACATGAACTCGCGACTCGAAATACTCAGCAAGCTTGTTAACAACAACGTCATAGTCTAAAGCTTCTGGCTTGGATTCCGGGAACAACTTACAAAGTAGTCGATAGACTTCCACGCCTGCAGTGGAAATTAAATAAAGCTGCCGCTCAGTACCTGTGATTTTGTAGACTGTCATGTGCGCCTGCAACTGCGCGAAATATTCTCGCCATTCTTCTCTTGATGCATCAAAAGCACGGAAAGGTGGTGCTGCCTGTGCTTGTTCCTTTTGTGTTGGTGGATTAGCCGCTTGTTTGGCGATTGCTTCCACCAGACTGTGTATTTGCTGACTCTGTAACAAGATCAACTGTTGTAATTCGGCAGACATAGTGAACACAAATTAAACCAGCCCCCAAAATTTTATCTCTATAATTAGTGTAACAAGAACAAGTTGAACCAGCCCTGCACACGAGTTCGGAAGTCCTAGTCGCCAGTTTTGTGGCGGCGTTCGTAGCGACAAACAATTCGCTGTAGAAACGGCTTACGAAGTCACCGCCACACTTTTAATAGCGGGCCGACCGGTCCGCTGGAACAGTGAACAGAAAGATGAAAACCCAAACACTCTGATTAAATAAAAGTCGGTACTTATCTTTATTAACGAAGATACAGAAACACAGAAGTGAACTCCGTGTCTACAGAGATCTGTCTAGTTCGAGTCGGAGCGGCTAGGTCAGCGTCGGCTGACGATAAACAACAACTCTGTTGCGATGAACACACAACTGACTAGCAAGTACACAATTCGGTGGCGAGTATACAACTGAGCGGCGAATACAGAACTGTCCTAGCGCTCGCGACTCCAGCGCTTAAGAAGCCAGAAGCCAGCGGTGGCGCGCGCAGACTTGCGGCGATTTGCTGTCTCGCTGGCGCTGCTTATGCGGATGGCGTCCGGACTTTGATGCTGCCAACCTTTTGGCAGCGGGCTCGGGTGGCATTACTGGCTAGGATATAACAGTATGTCACTGTAAATTCAATGGAACTTCAATTTTGCATTCTCCAATTTTACGTTTTTTGTGATTCTACACCATAAATTCGTAGACTGTGTGAAAACCCCATATGATAAATGCTAAAAGTTGGTTGGCAACCTGTTCAGTCACCCAATGGCCAGTGCAGCCACCACAACACGCTAACACATGTAAAATGAGCTCTTCTACTGGATGTATGGAGTGGGGGAGATGCCGTTCAGTGATGGGAGTGCAGATAGGGTTGAAAGAATTTTGTGAAATGCAGATGATGTACTATGACAGAGACGTCACATGGAAATAGAACAACAGTTTTGTGACACCACATTTTAAAGACTTTCGTGTTCAACTCTGACATGATACAGTTGCAACAACTACACACACTACTCATGTATATACCTTGCCCAACACATGCCACACACCGTAGATCATAAAAGAGTGGCAGCAGTGATAGAGGGCATGAAGTGAAACTGTAGCACCTCTGCTTTCTTTCAAACTTATATTTTACACAGAGTATAGAAACTGACTGGGCCAACTTCCAATAAGTTTTTAATGTATCTCTCATCAAGCTTAAAATAAAAGTTTAATGGTGGTGAGCATCTGAAACGTGCCTCATAAGAAAAGCATGAAAACAAATAACAGCAATGGTGACAAAGTATGTCACAAAAAAAATGTCCACTTTTATGCTTATAATTTAACCGCTTAGATGCTGTGATGTTTTTGATTTAATTCAACATGTTCATCTATTTTATTTATTTATTTATTTTTTTTTTTTCCTGGGTGAGTACAAAGGACGATCTCTCAAAAATGCGTGTTTTGAATGTATAAGTTGTTGTCATAGCTTGTCAGAAAACAGCTCAATTACCTTGTACCCACACACCAACTTCAATTTTTTGATGAGTTTTTACTTGCTGTTTCACATCTGTGATCTTTTTAAGAACTGATGAAATTCATTGGCACAAATTATTGTATAAACATTGTATTTTTTTACATTTAATTTCCTTCACTTAGACAGATTTCATACAAATTATTGTAGAGCATTGTGATTTTTATTCATATTTGCCAATTACATGTATTTTTGTTCATATTTTGGTGGGTTTAAACATTTTCCTCAATTCTGATTTTTCCTTAATTTTGCGTTTTTTTTTTTTTTTTTTTTTTTTTTTAAGTCTGGACAGCATGAAAACATAAAATAGGAGTTTCACAGTAATGTTAAACATCTTGTCTGATGTGGAATTAACAACTGTCAATTAAATCAAAGTTTCAATTGAAGAGCAATTATATCTCAAGAAATTACTATCTACTTCTATAATATGTGACATTATGCAATCAAGGTCTGCACTAAATGTGTCACCTGTATCCCTACATGATGTAAACTGGAGCCAACAAGTTTAAGTATTCATTTTATGAGTGATTTATAGATTTTTTTGGACTGAAGTTACTTCGCTACTTTATAAATCACCATTAACATGGAACCAGTGGATGGTTAGAAAACTTTACTGCTAACAGAGATAAAAAAGTGGGTAGTAGGTATAAAAGGTGAACCACTACTGGATTAGTCTATTTCAGAATTCATTTCTAAATATAATTCAGTTTTTCAAGTTAATTTAAATCTGTTAATGTAAATGTTGTACTCTCCGAAAATGAAACCTGTAATAATGAAAAGAATAAGTATTTGGGGGGGAGGGGGAAGACGATATTCTTTTCATATACAACAAAAATATTCTTTCAGACACCATGCAACAGAAATATTAACTGCTACTTCCTCTGCTTATTATTGTTAATACATAAATTATTATATCATGTGTAACACTACAACACTAAAATCACTATAACAACCCATACTTACAGTTGTGAGAACACCCCGTCATCAATGCTGTACTGAAATATTCATAGCATATTCCACACCGAAGGAGCCTGTCTAGCTGCTGAAATTACCATGCCAAGTATATTAGCAACAAAAAGAAAAACCAAAGCAAATCCAGGAATTATTTACAATGTATTTACCTCTAGTCCAGGCAATTCAACAGGCCTTTTAGCAGCTGCCATTCTGTGAGTTACTTTCCTCTGTTATTATAAACGCGGTGAGAATAAGACAGTCACAGTTCTGAAGCACACATGAAAAAGGGCAATAATAGGGAACATTATCAATGTTAATTTTTAAGCAAAGACATACAATCTTCTACACGAAATAATTCAATATGTGACCACAGTAATGGTACTGAATTTTGATTGGAATGTATATAACAATACAACCATAATAATTACATATCAAACAATGTGTTGCTGGCTAAAATCTAGATCAGGATCAGTGGCAGTTACATGTTGTTTTTCTACCAATCATAGGTTGGCAATGTGTCAGTTTAATGTTGCCAGTGATATGATACTTTCATGCAAACCAATGAGAGGCAAGGAAAGAGGAAATGAATTTCTAACAGTGAAATAGAAATCATTCTCTTCTTTGCCACTGTCACAATTATTTGACTGCTTTCTCCAATATGTTATGAATGAGGTTGTGGTTAAGTTGTAATGTCACACTTTGGTTGCAAGCTGGTGAAGCCAATGAATGTGAAAGCTAAAAATCTGATTTTGGTGACAGTCTAATTTGTAACTTAGCGCTAAGCCTAGGTTAGATTGGAATACGACAATTTTACTCACAAAAATTACATTAATAGTCTTTGTTGTCACATCCCCCCCCCCCCCCCCGGAACATTTTACAAATAACAAGGCAATGGTTTGATTAGGAGCTAACATCATAATAACACATCTTGGTTATCAAAATTTGCCTATTTCTTCTGAAGGTGTTACCAGACACAAGCACTGTTAATAGAACATGCTAATTCTAAGGGACTTTCATGACAGAACCCAGTCAACACAATACAAACCCTGCTGTGTTATTAAAAATCATGGGTTCTGCAGTTGTGTTGGGTCCACAGGTGATCACTGCACTTGTTTACATTTACCACATAAGAAAAATATAAATGTACAAATGTAATAATTGGTAGCACTCTTCCTTTTTAAATACCAAGAAACATAGCAAACTTAATTTCTAAACCAACATATATATTTAGTAGCAGCAGCAGCAGTAGTAGTAGTATTAGTAGTAGGTTTCAAAATACAATTAAATAAATAGTCAAGGCGAGGATCTGAGTTCAGATAATGGAGCATCAGACAGCATCTGCTGGAAAATACAAAAACAGTGCACTTTCGCTGCTCTGAAACATCTCTCTTCTACTGAACTAGCGCTCATAGCTCTAAAGGTATGCATTTCGGAGCTCACATTTGCTACAGAATTTTTTCTTGTTTTGGTCCATACTACCCCCTACCAAAAATTTGGAAAGCAAAGAGCTTACAGTAGAAGAAATTTATTTCACAGTATTGAAGATGAAGACATGCTCCTAACTCTTAAATTATTATTTTAGGGCCTACGCCTACCAGATTACTTTTTTTTTTTTGCTTCAGATTTCAGATGATCATTCCTGTCATATCCCTGAATACTGAACAAGCCTCCTGGGACACACTGTACATGTGAATAATTTTTTACAAAAAAAAAAGGTCTGTCAAATGACACTGTAGAGTCAATTTTCTACTTATTTACAACATAAACTGAACCAAACATCAAAGCAATTGTGAAAACAATGGAGTGTCATGTTCCAAATTAAACGGTGTAAATAATGTTTCTGTAAAAACAGGCTGTTGTAATTACATTAAATATAATGAACATCTGTGAAACATATTATGTGAACAACTGTTCACCGTCCCCCCCTTGGGTCCTTACATAGTTACAGTGAGGTGTTTGCAGCCCACTGCACTAGCAAGTCTGTACATCCTTGGTTTAATGGGTCCATGGAAAACATAAACTAGGCTGAACATACAGAGGTGTAAATGATAATCATTTAGAGTCTAGTATGCTACCTACTGTCCCACCTGTCTCAATACTATCTGTACTGATCTTTTCTCAATCAGCTTTCTGAAATAGATTGTAGTTCCCAACTGCTGTTCCACCATAGCAACAATCAAGCCATTTCCATGTTAACATAAACCAGTTTTCTCACTGCTCAGCTACACAGATTTATAAAAATATTTTCACAGAATCAAATAATAGCACACCACCACTACTGCTGATGACAGACTGAGAGCTCTAGATCTCACAGGGCAGTCAAGTGCACGCAATAAATGTATGGTAATGGTTGGCAATAAATGACGGATAGTATAATAGTACAGAGAAGGAGGTAACCTGGAGCACTGATGGCAAATCACAGCTACAATATAACCAGGAAGTTTTTCTAGAAGATTCTATTGCACATTAGTGCACGAACTCACTTATAACTCAACATGTTGTACAGAAGGAAAGGATGCATTTCAGTCAGCATTCAGAGAGGAAAACGAACCACAAAACTACCCAATGAGGTAGCACGAGAGACTAGGAAATAGCTTACTGGTGGGTAACTGAAACATACAACATAAATAAGAGTAGTTAATAGAATTTCAGGTGTCCACCCAGGTCCCAAAATAAGTTCTCCCTCATATTACGGCAAACAGAAATTTTGCCATTTTCTTGTGTTTCTTGATAACTGCTGCTCTACTCGAGTCAGCATTCTATATAAGCTGGCTGTCAACCCCCATCCCCCAAGGTTCCTGTTGCCATCCATAAAGCTGCTACGGGTCATCCAGCTGTGAATTGTGGTCCCAGTTCTCTGCTTTACCACCATCAGGTGCAGACATTACTGTGTGCAAATGTTTTGCTTTTCTGCAGCTCAGTGCAGGGTTCCTTGCCTATCTCTGCTAGATCACCTTGGACCTTAATTTCAATGGCCTCTTTAATCAGGCAACACCAGAAGCAAGATGATTATCTAAGAATCATGGATTTTCTGTATCCATAGTATGGCCAGCTTTTATACTATGGTAAACCACAGCTAATTTGGGGATCTGGTGTACTTCAGAGTGGTGTCTATGTTCGCTGCTCCTCTCGTCTAACATGTGTACAGTTTTCCCAATGTTTGCCTTGCCACATTGGTAGGGGATTTGGTAGACCCCTGGTTTGGCATGGCTTAGATCATCCTTTACTGCACCCAGTAGTGTCAAGACCACAGGGGGCGGCAGAAATACACATCTGACATTGCGTCACTCCAAGATTCTACTGATGTTTCTGTTGGTCTAGCTGACAAATGGCATATACACTACTGGTTTGTGGTTCTCTGTTCCTTCATCAACATTGCACTATCTCTGTTGTCAGTTGTGGCAAATATGTCCATGAGATCATTATGTTTCAACTGTTATGTGACAATGATATATTTTGTCTTTCAGCCACATGGACAGGACAGCTTAGGTGAATTTATCCATTGCCTTGACTCCTTTCACCCCGACACAGTGTTACTATGGAGGTGAAAAAGGATGGGGCTGTCTTCTTTCTTGACGTCCTGGTGAAATGGAAACCACATTGCAAGCCGTGACACAGTGTACATGCAAACCCTGTACACTCTGACTCGCAACTGCACGCCTCCTGTACTCACAATAGTTCTGATCACGAGTGTATTTTAAACACACTGGCTCACAGAGCGCAATCCATCTGAGACAAAGACAGGCTTCCAACTTAGCTGAAGCATGTGGAAACAGTATCCTGAAGGAATGGGTATACCAATAAGTAGTTAGGGGATGCACTATGGGTTGTACCTAGACAAGAACAAGAAGCAAATCAGGAGCACAAATCACTAATGACTGTGCATTCTGTTTGTCAGTAGTAGCTCCAGAAAAGTCAACAGAATTTTGGAATGAGAAAATGTTAAATGTATATTTTGCCCACCATCAAGACATTAACACTATAATGTTCACTGAAGGACTATCTAAGCCTTCGTATATGAGGGATCTAGCACATCCTCTGCCAATGTGGCAAAACATTCATTGGGGGAATTGCACACATAGTGGAAGAGAGGTGCAGTGAACATAAACACCACACTAAATTACGACAGACAAAAAAAAAAAAGTGTTGGCTGATCATAAAATACAAACTTGTCTTACTATGGACAACCACAAAACCAAGACAGTCTTCCTCCTTCTGGGATTCTATGATTGAAGAGGTCATTAAAATTAGGCTCCAAAATGGTCTAATTAGCAAAGATGGTGTCCTACAACTGAGTCAGGTGTGGAATCCTGCATCATGGTGAGAAAAAGCAAAGCATTCCCATACAGTGAGGTCTGTACTCGATAGTGATAATGCAGAGACTGGGGTGAACAGTTTGCAGTTGGGGATCGCCACCCCTACAACCACCCAATGTGGCAGCTGCACAGACAATGTCAGTAGCAGAGTGGAGGGGGTAAAGTCCAACACCTACAGGAGAAGAGCAGAGCACCAGTCATCAGCAACCACCTGAAGATGGTAACAAGTCTGTTTGAGAAAATATCATGGAGAACTTACAACGTGTCCAAGACAGACACTGAAGAAATCTACAAGTTGTAAATATGCCAAGAAAACATTGTATAGAAAAAGTTGTAGTTGTGTTGTAATAGTACTATTGGTGTTTAAAGACGTCCGGTGAAGGTAAGTTGGAACTGCAGTTGTACTACTAAATTGGCTCACCGCACAAAATATTTGCCACTCCTCTTAAAAGAGCACACTTATCACTTTGGAGCACTGTAGATGGCAGAGAACAGGTGCCAGGTGGTCATATGACTTCATCATGGCCATGAAGTGGTACATGTGTACCAGATGATCATATGGAATCAGCACAATGCAATGGGCTGATAAGGAGCTGTGTGTGTTGCTGAGGGGTACTTATATACAGGAATATATGAAGTTTTGATTTGGAATTTCCTTCATACATTGAGAGAGGCATATAGTTAACAGAAAAACAATTAATTAAGCAGTTAAAGTTACAAAAAATACTAATGTATGTCATTTTCCAACTACAGGAAAAATTACAAGGGCATTAAAAAATACTTATATCACATTTCTCCAGTCTCCTGGGAATCTAGTTTTGGTCTTAATCCCCAAGGTTGAGAATTTGACACAACTATTTGGGAAGCAAGTGTGATAACTGTATGCAAGGGGATGGCCTAAGGATGTGACTGTGTACCAAAGCCAGTAGCGAGACAACAATATAAGTTAATTGTGACTGAAGACACAAACGTATACTTTTTCAGTATTGTATAACATGCTGTTATACCCGTAATATCTCAGGAATAAGTAATTCTCAAGGTTGTTGACTTTCTAATAAAATAATATTAATGGGTTTTCTACGAATGGACACACAAATAAATTGCATATTAAAAACTACTTCTTACTGTGAGGGAAAAAAGTGCCATTTGCAATAAGTTCATCCAGGCCTGACATCCAGTGCCTCAGACACAGCGGTATTAAATTAGCATATTTAAATATCAGCTACTGTAGGCAGACAAATTATTTGTGAAAAAATTATTTCATTTTATTAATTCAGTAATTTTTGAAAGACTGTAATATATTGGATTCATTTGTGAATCTAACCACCTACTCAGAGTGGTAAGAAAGTATTTTGTGTGCCTGCAGTAGCTTGCCCAAAACCTATACAGACATGAAAGCAACGCAACAACCACTGACATTCAACAGTTAGCCCATTTGCATCATTTGCTCTTTGTCTTTCTTAAAGACAGGTCATATTTTCTGGCGGTCAAGCCATTTATCATCCAATTTGTAATGAAGTATGCCTTTAAATGAAATAGTGCTCAGTTAATTACAATTGAAAATATAGATTCATGTAATGTAAGAAAATTACTTACAGCATCAAGTCATTTGGTGACCTAAACTTCAGTAAAAACTGAAAAAGAAAGAACTATAAGTGCTAGAAGAATCTATGTAAAACCCACCAAACAACCATGTACAACATGTCATAAGATTTGTGAACAAAAATCTGAAATCAGTGAAGGAAATGAAAGTGATGCAGGTAAGTGGGAGGTGACATTTCATGTGCCAGTACTAAAAAGTCAAAATACTGAGAATACAAATAAAAGTTTGAAAGATTTGCATTGCTCTCCCTTAAAACTTCAATTCATTCCAAATTGCAGTAAGGTCTCATATGGCAAACAGAAGCTAGAAATAGTGGAGCATGTTTTGGGAAAAACGTGTACCAGGCAGATTACAGTCTCGAAATTTCTGACAGTAGGGATGATGAAACTATTAAGAAACCCAAAGAATCTGATGGGATAATATTGTTAATAAAAATGGTTTGTGTAAGAAGATCTTGTTTTAAATGGGAGAACCCAAACATTAATATTGCTTTTTCTAAATTTTGTTCACTAAGATGGAAGTGGTGTATTTTAACTGACACTTCAGGCACTCACCGCTATGTGTCTGTGGTATCCACCAAAATGTAAAACTGCTTTTGGATACAGAACACTCTGAAGAAACATGTAAAGAACTTCTAGAATTTCTTTTACGTAACTCGGAAAACTACGGCTGTCCCAGTGATGACAAACTGTCAGACTTTTAATATGTAAAATTAGCTTAGCAAAGTTGCTGATAAAGAAATCAAGTACAGCCAGTGAGTTACCAAAAACCATAAGACAGAACTGTTAAAGAAGTCTGTAACTGTTATTGAATACTTTGTAACAAAATTATAGGTACTTAACACCTGCAGTTATTTATATTTATTTATATCTAAGTGTCAAGTGAGATCCCTGAAAAAAATTTGAAAGAAAATCTAAGCTCTGAAAAAGCAATTCTGTTACTGGACTTTCCTGAAAAGTACAGTTTTGTAATTCAGAATGAAATTCCAAGTTACTACTGGACATGAAGCAGCTGTACAATCCATCCTGTTTGTGTTTATGTGATAAACGTGGAAAACAAATTGGTAATAGCAAACCACTACTTTACAAATAATGATATGGAGCATGATGTAGGATTTATAAAAGCTGCTCAGAAAGAATTGGTTGGCTGAACATTAAATATAAAAATGGGAGAAAGCTTTAAATACTTGTGTGAACACAAAAATGTTTTTTCTACTTATGCTGAAGATTCCTTTTCTTGTGACTAGCCATGGTATGTCTGTGTGTAATGGATTAGAAGGAATTGTAAAATGTGTATTGAGGATGATGTACAAATAACAACTGCATCTGGCATTTACAGTAACTGCAAGGCTAATATTGGGTGTGATGCATAAAACATTTAGGAACATATATCAACCTAGACAAACTGGAAAGATCACTTTACTGATCTCTCAAGGACACTGAGTTCTGCATGTTTTGCTCTGAGAATTATTTCTTATGTTCACTCCTCAGGTGGTGCTAGAATGGATTATTTGGGTTACTGCCAGCCCCTTGCAGCTTATGGAATAATTTTCTGGGGTTAATTTAATAGCTGATTAAATGAAATTTTTGCATTACAGAAAAGGGTTATCAGAATCTTGTCACATAGTTTGGCTAGGGCCCGATGCAAGTCCCTATTTAAAAATCTGTGTTTGCTTACTGTACCCTCCTTGTACGTATCCAAATGTGTGTTGATGACAAGACTTGGAGACCTGCTAACCAACTCTGATTGCAACAGTTACAATACTCAAAACTGTGAGTCCCTCCAGATGGAATGCAATAGAACAACCCGCATTCAAGGACATGTGAGGTGCTTTGGTGCCATTCTTTAAATCTGCTGCCAACATAAATAAAGAGGCTGGAGATGGAAATGGCTTTTAGATCAGAGTTAAAATCATTCCTTTTTGAAAAGTGTTTCTTATACGATTAGATGGACTGTTGGGTTCTTTTGATTATGGCAACTGAGGTACCTCTGGTGCTGTGTTTCTCCTTGCAAAGAATGTTTCTGCTTTCTTTTATTTTTTCTATTTCTTCTGTTTCAGATACAGTGTGGTACACATTGGCTACGAGGAAATTTGGTGCTTATGTTATTGTGATGGTTATAGTGTCGGCATCTTTTTGTGCTTGCGCTTTAAACTTTTAAGCAGTGATAAATAATGTGCTTATGCGATTACTTTTTTAAGAGTTGTTTTAAACGTGAGTTTCATGATTTACCTATGTAATTGATTGACTTATTGTGCTTTTTGTACTTTTCTGCAGTGTTATGTATTTTGTTCACATATTTTCACATTTTCAGTAGTTTTGTTATTCTCAAAATTTCTTTTCCATTTATTTATTATTGTGCACGTCACACAACGCAGATGTTGTAGTTTGTGATTCCCCTTCGCCTAGTGAGTGAAGTGGCTACTCCATTCTTAATGCAGTGGACTCTCACATTCGGGAGAATGGGGTTTATTCTCCCTCCAGTCATCCCGACTTGCGTTTTCCATGGTTTCTCCTTGTCACTACAATGAATACTGGGATGGTTTTTTTTTATTACGCCTTGGCCTATTTCCTACCTTATCCTCACATTGTCTTATCCCATTTTGTTAATGTTTTATATGTAAATATTATTTATGTAATGTTGCTGATGTATCTGATAGTATTGTACTAAATAATTTATTGATAAATAAGTAAATAATTTTTCCCCTTCTTAGCGAAAATCAACATAGAATTCTTATGCAAGAATCTCAAGAAGAGATTTTTGGCAATGAAGACATATTTGATACCCAGCAATGTTCACAATTACAAACCATTTTAATGTTATTGATTAGAAGTTAAAAAGAGTAACTCGTTATCAAAAGCCATTCTTGATTTTTTTCTTCAATTAGTAAATACCTCATAATGGAAAGTACCCATCATCATCATCATCATTTTAGACTGATTATGCCTTTCAGCGTTCAGTCTGGAGCATAGCCCCCCTTATACAGTCCCTCCATGATCCCCTATTCAGTGCTAACATTGGTGCCTCTTCTGATGTTAAACCTATTACTTCAAAATCATTCTTAACCGAATCCAGGTACCTTCTCCTCGGTCTGCCCCGACTCCTCCTACCCTCTACTGCTGAATCCATGAGTCTCTTGGGTAACCTTGCTTCTCTCATGCGTGTAACATGACCCCACCATCTAAGCCTGTTCGCCCTGACTGCTACATCTATGGTGTTCATTCCCAGTTTTTCTTTGATTTCCTCATTGTGGACACCCTCCTGCCATTGTTCCCATCTACTAGTACCTGCAATCATCCTAGCTACTTTCATATCCGTAACCTCAACCTTGTTGATAAGGTAACCTGAATCCACCCAGCTTTCGCTCCCATACAACAAAGTTGGTCGAAAGATTGAACGGTGCACAGATAACTTAGTCTTGGTACTGACTTCCTTCTTGCAGAAGAGAGTAGATCGTAGCTGAGCGCTCACTGCATTAGCTTTGCTACACCTCGCTTCCAGTTCTTTCACTATGTTGCCATCCTGTGAGAATATGCATCCTAAGTACTTGAAACCGTCCACCTGTTCTAACTTTGTTCCTCCTATTTGGCACTCAATCCGTTTATATTTCTTTCCCACTGACATTACTTTCGTTTTGGAGATGCTAATCTTCATACCATAGTCCTTACATTTCTGATCTAGCTCTGAAATATTACTTTGCAAACTTTCAATCGAATCTGCCATCACAACTAAGTCATCCGCATATGCAAGACTGCTTATTTTGTGTTCACATATCTTAATCTCACCCAGCCAGTCTATTGTTTTCAACATATGATCCATAAATAATATGAACAACAGTGGAGACAGGTTGCAGCCTTGTCTTATCCCTGAAACTACTCTGAGCCATGAACTCAATTTACCGTCAACTCTAACTGCTGCCTGACTATCCATGTAAAGACCTTTAATTGCTTGCAAAAGTTTGCCTCCTATTCCATAATCTTGTAGAACAGACAATAACTTCCTCCTAGGAACCCAGTCATAAGCCTTTTCTAGATCTATAAAGCATAGATACAATTCCCTGTTCCACTCATAACACTTCTCCATTATTTGCCGTAAGCTAAGTACCCATCCCCAAGAAAAATCTTTTGGAGCTGTACATGATGACAGTTGATACTTTGCCGTCATCAAGAATGAATGTGATGAAGAAGAAGATGCTAATTTTCTTTTTCTTCACCCATCTGGACCAGCAGCATTCTTTTGGCCCAAAAAGGAAAACTCTTGTTTTGTACTTCTTTATATACTTTGGTGTAACTGGATCAAGCACATCAGGAAGAATATGTTATTTTTTTAATGAAACAATATGAAGTTAACAGCTAAAAGTAAAGGTGTTATTAAAACTTTCTCTTGAGAGATCCATGGACCTTAACTGCTGAACATGCACATTTTTAACTTTAAACTTTTGCCTACCCTTAAATAAAGTTAATATTAGTATTGAAAATATTCCAATTAAAATTATAACTTTTGGCTTTGTACTTTTATTATTTTATCAAAACATGTGACACATTTACTAAAGCTTTTCAGTCTACATAATGTCTTTTAAATGACCTTTGGAACAATGACATGAAATATCTTTGCATGCAAATGAAAATCCCCAGTCTATCAAACCCCATGCTTTTTTAAAACCATATTCGAAAATATTTTGCACATTTAAGACATCATCTTTTAGGTCATAAAAATTTAAATTAATTACCAATATTCCCATACCAATATTGAGTGGAGTTATTTTAATATCTTTTCCTAGAAAGATACATCCTTTTTGTATCATCTGGAAAAATATAATAGTGATGTGTTACTAATATTTTTTCTCCTTCTCTCTCTAAAGTAATGCAATCCAAATGGGAAGCTTCAACCACAGCATTTATGTATGCTTTTTGAAAACTTTACCACTTTTGCCTCAAAAACTATAAGAAATATAGAGGAAATTTTACACTAGTTATTACTATCACAAAAGTAACAAGCAAAAAACATTTCTGAAAATCTGATGCAGTGGGTGACAGGCCTGGATAAACTTAGATGGAATTATCCCATTTTCATCACAGTAAAAAGCTTTTTGATTTCCAATTTGTGTGTCCATTCATAGGGAAAATCCATGAATATTTTTATTTTTTTTTAGAAAACCTACAGTCTTGGGAATTATTTAAGAAAAAAGTTAGTTTACCAACAGGTTGGAGAAATTTTATATAGGCCTAAGCATTTTTCAACATCCCTGTTATTTTTCCAGGAACTGGACATACAGTAATGTCTCTTGTAATTTTCTTCGCAACTTTACTGCTTCAACAATTACATTTCTGTCAGCTATATGCCTCTTTAATTTCTGAAACAACAATTCGTAATCAAAAGCTTCATAAAGACATGGGTTGTGAGTATTCTACAGATAAGCACCACTTTGCATGGACATTCACACAAAGCAAAAATATCTACATCTACAACAACATCAACATTTATCCTCCGCAAGCCACCCACCGGTGTGTGGCGGAGGGCACTTTACGTGTCACTGTCATTACCTCCCTTTTCTGTTCCAGTCGCGTATGGTTCGCGGGAAGAACGACTGTCGGAAAGCCTCCGTGCGCGCTCTAATCTCTCTAATTTTACATTCGTGATCTCCTCGGGAGGTATAAGTAGGGGGAAGCAATATATTCGATACCCCATCCAGAAAAGCACCCTCTCAAAACCTGGCGAGCAGGCTACACCACGATGCAGAGCACCTTTCTTGCAGAGTCTGCCACTTGAGTTTGCTAAACATCTCCGTAACGCTATCACGGTTACCAAATAACCCTGTGACGAAACGTGCCGCTCTTCTTTGGATCTTCTTTATCTCCTCCATCAACCCGATCTGGTACTGATCCCACACTGATGAGCAATACTCAAGTATAGGTCGAACGAGTGTTTTGTAAGCCACCTCCTTTGTTGATGGACTACATTTTCTAAGGACTCTCCCAATGAATCTCAACCTGGTACCCGCCTTACCAACAATTAATTTTATGTGATCATTCCACTTCAAATCGTTCTGCACGCATACTCCCAGATATTTTACAGAAGTAACTGCTACCAGTGTTTGTTCCGCTATCATATAATCATACAATAAAGGATCCTTCTTTCTATGTATTCGCAATACATTACATTTATCTATGTTAAGGGTAAGTTGCCACTCCCTGCACCAAGTGCCTATCTGCTGCAGATCTTCCTGCATTTCGCTACAATTCTCTAATGCTGCAACTTCTCTGTACTTCTCTGAACATTACATCAAAAATTACGTATAAAAAGGTTTAGTCTGAGAAAAAATTGGCAGAAGTTGTTACAAGTATAAGCAAATGTTCATGGCTTCTTGAAAACCCGAGAGAGGAACTACTCTTTTTGGGCATGCCCATGACCACATCACAAATAAAGATGTTTATGTGACCACATCACAAATACAGTTGCCCACGTGTTTGTGTATCAACATGTACCTACAGAAATGTAACACAGTGTAAGAGCAGCAGGCATACAAGTATCTAAACCAAAGACTGGAGATGTGTCACACTTTGTCAATGGCAAAAGGTTTCAAAGCTGACAGGAATTGCTGCTATCCTTGGATGAGGGTTAATCTCAATCAGTATCTTAGCAAACATTGGAATTGGGTACCTAATTTTAAAAGATTCCTGCTCAAAGCAATATATAAAGCTGCAAGTCTTCAGTGGGCCAAACATCACAGAAACTGGTCAGCAGTTGACTAGAAGCAAGTGTGAATAGAGTAGTCCATGCAAGATATAGTTCTCTAATGCTATGGGGACATACTGTACTACAGCCAAGTGACAATGAGAATTACATGTTTACTTCAGTATTCTCAGTGACCAAGTATGAATCTTTTTTCTACATACTCATGAAGAGTCTGCCGTGAACACTATTGTCTTTTTAGATGGCAACAGCTATATTAAGGGAACTGTATGTGCGCATTCCTCGTTTAACAAACTTTCATGCACCATACCTCAACGCAACAGGCCTGCTAAATCACCTGATATTAATTAAAACCATGTCTTGGACAATCTGGAATATTATAATCAACATCCTCACTATTTTGTGGCTTTATGGGATCTAATCATCTACGGCTGGTTTCAGCTGAATACAATAGCATGCACTTCATGAAACTTGTAGATTCTCTTTCTTGCCAAATTGAGGCCATTGTCAAGATTAGATGTGGTGTTACATGGTACAAGAGTGGTTTGAAAGGTTCTCGGAATCACCATGAGAGGTCAGCACTAGCACGAGTTATTCGCATGATATTCAGTGCACTGTGACCTGTAAACAAGTGCCATGTCAGTGCTCTTAGAGGAGAGTTGTGGCGGTGATATGGCACTGTTGCTGTTCCCGCGTAGTGATTTGTGAAGATGGAAAAAAAAATCGAGATTTGAGCAGTGATTAAGTACTTTGTACAGAAAGGTATGAAAGAAAAGGACATTCATGCTGATTTCCAGAATACACTGGGAGACTCTGCTCCTTCATATTCAACAGTTGCCAAGGGGACAAATGAATTTAAATTTTCTCGGGAGAACTGAGATGATGATCCGCATAGTGGTCGGCCAAGATGTGTCACTACTCCAGAAAACATTGTAAAAGTGCACAAAATGGTCATGAAGGATCGCTGATTGAAAGTGCGTGAAATTGCACACGCTTGCCAGATGTCATCTGAAAGGAGTCACATTTTAACTGAAGAATTATAAATGAAAAAATTATCTGCAAGATGGGTGCCGACATTAAGACAATGTACACTCGCACACACGGGCCATCACCATGGCAAAATTACACAAACTAAGGTATGAATTGTTGCCACACCTGTCTTATTCACCCGATATGGCTATCAGACTTCCATCTCTTCCCAAAACTGAAAATTTTTCTTGGTGGATGAAGATTCACTTCAAACGAAGAATTGATAGCCGGAGTTGATAACTATTTTGCAGGCCTGGAGGAAACTCATTTCCAAGATGGGATCAAAACACTGGAACATTGCTGGATGAAGTGCATTAACATACAAGGGCACTACATTGAAAAATAAAAATAGTTTCAGTGATTTAATTAGTTTTCTTTTCTATTTAATTCCAAGAACTTTTCAAACTACTCTCATATTGGAGTGGTATCTGTCATGTCTCTTGGGTGTGATCAATTTTTTGTCTGGTATGATTAGTAATGGTGTAACACAGAAAAACAATAAAAGGTGATGTATGTTATGATACAACCTGTTCAAATTTTCTTTTAATTGTATAATTTAAACAACTAGTTAGGAAGCTGAATTTTTAGTTTGTGAGGACTGCATTCCTAATCACACCAAAGAAGGTAACTTTATGGTTAAATCTACACACCACTCTGTTTTCAAATACAAACAAGCAGGAACTGGTTGCACACGCATAGACCCACGTAGCCTAGTATTCCGAAAAACTACATTTTCATATGTGTGAAAACTACTTGAACTGACTATTCTCATTAACCATACAAGAAGTGTATGTGTACAACGTAAACTACCGTATATTTCGCATTAGTTAACATTTGTTCAAATGCATTCATTTGTTACAAATCAAAACATTTAAAGAATAAGGTCAGAAGACATCTCAATACGACATGCTTGACCATAAGACAGAAGTATTTTCACAATTTCAAGAAATTTTCTGTAATTCTTACATCAGACAGTGTGCCACATTCTTGATTCAATAATTAACCGTTATGTGAACGTTCCCAAGTTCCAGTTTCACAGTCAAAGGCAACTTAACAGGTCTTTAACAGTAATATGAAAATAAATTCTTAATCTTATAAACTACTTTTGGCAGGAAATTAACACGAATTTTTCTTATACCTCAAATAGTGACGTACATCAATATTCACAGTGACTCAAACTATGTCAAGGATTAGGACCAAAAACAATTTTCCCCTGGCCCATTATCACACAAAATCGATGTGAATTGATAGCACATACTGTACTTGTTCAGTTATTCTTTTGACGTATCCTGTGTTCAGGTCCTCAAATCTTAAAAAGCACTGATGTCCGTCAATGCTAGTCTAGTACGGGGTATTTATTAAATTTTATGTACTGTCAGTTAATAAATTTCATTCCAAGTATACCGCAATCATTGTTCTGGTTAAAATAATAAACCAAAATACGAATAGGCTACTTTTTAAATTGTACTACCAACACGTGAGAGTCTCACAAAAAACTAATCATATCCTGAAACTCTGAAACACACAGCATTTCACAACAAAGGTGCAGTGCACCTACTAAACTCGTTGACGTAAACTCATATACAAGATCAACAAACCATTTAGTTTCAGTCATGTGTCCACTATCTTTCTTTTAAAAAAATAAATTCTTCGTTATCTATTTATGCATTTCATAACAAAATATCTGCTGCAACTGACACTTCATATACTGTCCCAGACAGATTTCTCAACGCGAACATTAGATTTACACACACGATCACAAGAACAATTAAGCTCAATCTCCGTTGTTCCAACGGCGAAACCGTTTTCAGTTTTGTTTACAATTCACACAAAACACAACACCCCCAAAAGAATGATAACACTTTCAATCTACCCTTCCCGCCTTCGCTTATTTTGTATTGGTACGAAACTCAATGACTACTACAAATCAGTGTTGCCAGCAGTTTCCGCTATAAGCATACTCAAATTCCGCTACATTACACTACAATGTCAAATTTTGTTTATAATATCGCCTACACAAATAACTGGCAATACATGGGCTGCATAAAGAATATGAATTATAAACAAATGTATTCCATACCCTTCAAGCTAGGCTAACTCCAAGCACGACAAGTGGTGAACTTGGTGATAGTGGATCATTCACAGAGTCACTGTTAACATAGTAAATATAGTTTCATGCAGCAACTACTTTTCTCTTTTTATGTGACTTGAACTTGCGAAGGCATAAGGAATTCATTCTCGAGGGGGTTTTGTTAGATTTATGTGTGAAATGTTTCTATGTTTATAAAATGGCAGCGAAATTCTTGATCCTGTAAACATATCAATATTTTGGTCATCTTATGGTAGTTGAATTCAATTCTAGGCTATTCGGGGATAAAAAGGAGAGATTTTTTATCCCCCCTTAGCAATTTAGGGTCATATACATTTAAACTGTCAAACTACTAACCTTTAGAGAGGAAAGATACTATATACTGTATGTATTTTATTCAACACAATAGTTTATTTCTAGCTGAGAGCACGTATTAGCTTCGTAAAATGCAATCTTTAACGAAATTATTTATTATTATTATTATTAGTATTTGAAGATTGTAATGACTGTGTAAGCCACACAACTGAGCGGTTCGAAGACAATTACAATTGTGCGATGTGTTTACTAATCCTGTCATTGTATCTGATCGCCAGACGATTCCAATAACTGTTCATATTTGTTAGAGGGCTAATACAATTACCAAACTTAAGGATGATTTGCATCGTAACTGGATACTTAGTACAACAATGCTGCCTTTGAATGGAGAGGCTTGATTGTGTGAATCATGAAATTCTTCTAGATAAGCTCAAGTATTGTGGTATGAGTGAGACAGTGCACAAATAGTTTAATTCACACTTAACTGGAAGAATGCAGAAGTTTGAAATTAACAGTACAGATAGTCTACAAAAATCAGCAGAGTACTCTAACTGAGAAGGTATCAAGAATCGTGTCCCACAGGGTTCAGTCTTGAGTCCCTTGTTGTTCTTAATATATATTAACGACTTGCCACTCTATATTCATGAAAATGCAAAGTTATTTCTTTTTGCTGATAATACAAGTATAATAATCACACCCAAGAAGCAAGAATTAGCTGAGGAATTTGCAAATAATCTCTTTCAGAAAATTATTAAGTGGTTCTCTGCAAATGGACTCTCACTAAATTCTGAGAAAACACAGTTTATACAATTCTGTACAGTAAATGGCATAACACCATTGATAAATACGGACTATGAATGGAAGTCTGTTGCTAAGGTAGAATACTCTAAATTTCTGGGTGTGTGCATTGATGAGAAATTGAACTGGAAGAAACACATTGATTATCTGCTGAAACGGTTAGGTTGGTTGGTTGGTTGTTTGGGGAAGGAGACCAGACAGCATGGTCATCAGTCTCATCGGATTAGGGAAGGAAGTCGGCCGTGCCCTTTCAGAGGAACCATCCCGGCATTTGCCTGGAATGATTTAGGGAAATCACGGAAAACCTAAATCAGGATGGCCGGACGCGGGATTGAACCGTCGTCCTCCCGAATGCGAGTCCAGTGTCTAACCACTACGCCACCTAGCTCGGTAAACGGTTAGGTTCAGCTACTTATGCTATTAGGGTTATTGCAAATTTTGGTGATAAACATATCAGTAAATTAGCCTACTATGCCTATTTTCATTCACTGCTTTCATATGGCATCATATTTTGAGGCAATTCGTCATCAAGAGAGAAAGTATTCATTGCACAAAAGCATGGAATCAGAATAATAGCCGGAGCCCACCCAAGATCACCTTGCAGACATTTATTTAAGGAACTCGGGATATTTACAGTACCTTCGCAATACGTATATTCACTTATGAAATTTGTCATTAAGAACACATTCCAATTCAAAAATAACAGCGAAGTGCATAGCTACAACACTAGAAGAAAGGATGATATTCACTATTCCAGATTAAATCTCACTTTGGCACAGAAAGTGAACTATGCAGCCACAAAAATCTTTGGTCATTTGCCAAATAGTGTTAAAAGTCTGAGAGACAGCCAACCAACATTTAAAAGCAAATTAAAAAGAATTTCTGAATGACAACCCCTTCTACTCAATAGATAAATTCTTAGATATGAAGTAGTAACTGTAAAAGAATCAATTAATTAATTAATTATTTTGTGTAAAGGAAACGTATGTTAAAGTGACACGTTCCACATCATTACGAAATGTCGTATTCATGATCTATGGAACAAGGATTAATGTATGTATGTATGTACCAGAAGTTGTTACACTATAGCGACTCTTAAGTGTGCCTGTAGAACCAAGACCGTGTTTTATGCAGGGTAACAGTAACATGGTCGCTGTGATGTTTTTAATAGTGCATTTTTAATAGTGTGGTCCTTAAGTGTAATGAATGTTGTCAGCAGTGGAATTCTTCTGTGGTTAGCTTCAAATGTCGGTTTTCAATAGCATTCCTCGAAAAGAACATTTTCTTTCCTCCAGAGTATAATCCGACTACTGAAAAAAGAAAATTACTCGCCATGCAAAGTGACTCTCATGACAATTTAATTAATTGTCTTATCAATTTGATATCAGTGACAAGCCGCCTGGCGGGTGTAGGTGATGGCTAGGGCGCCACAGATATGATTCTTCACTTGGTGTTCTTTTTTTTTCATTGCGGCGATATCTTTTAATGATATTTCACTCATCCAACTGTAGAGGTAGGGACAACCATCATAATAAAATCAGATATGTTACAGAATTTATAAACTGATACGTAGTATAAAAGTTACATTTACAACTTCTCTGTGCTGTTACCTTGATAGATTTCGTATGTGGCCAGACGTTTGGCTAGCTTAAGAGAGAGATCGAAAGTGAGGAGGTGTACTGTGACGGTGGTAGATCTTAGCGCACCATCAAGAGCCGAAAATGAATTTAATATTCTAATCTTGTGATACAAGATGCGACGGATAAGAAAAAACATTTCTCTATCTGATGGAAGTATACCATAGTCCTGTACAGGATTTTCACAAAAAATAATGATACTTTAGCGATGTGGTAACGTGTGTGTTGTCCGATTTCTTCAATCTTCGAAAATAATTCATTTAAACAGGAGGAATGTACATTCTGTGCAAGAAACTCCACGTGTATAGTCAACAACATCGTTGCCTCAGGTTGGGTAAAGTGTTTTTTTTTTTTTTTAACTGGGTGGTCTATGTCGTGGCGGAATTATTTAGTATACATTCAAGATGCTGCTGCTTGTTTCCCAGCGCACTGCAGCTGCCTGCAAGAGAGGTCACACGGAGTTGGCAACCAAAGTAACAGATTAGCTCAGTATTTGACATGTACAAAGAATGCGCCTACTCGTCTGACGGCGAGGGCTGGCGAAGTGACCAGTGTGCTGGGTGAGTGCATCAGTAGCGGACGTGTGTTTGTTGAGTGAGAAAAGATTCAAAATGATGGATATTTGCACTGGACGTATTGATAACATCCGAATTCCTACCGCTCCAATCATCCCTCGGCAGCGTTTCGGGGGCTTGGCGCGCTGTGTGTGGACGTCTGGAAGGCTAGTAATCGAGATATGCTAGTATTTTCAACTGTCTTCGACATCTAGCCATGACAGCCTGTTGCTACGAACTGGATCGTAGTTTAAGTGTGTCGTGTTTAGCTGCTCTCAATACATCACAGTGGACTCTGTCTTGCAGCGGTAGTTGCTGATTCTATTCTAATCACACAATAGAGAGGAGGAGGAGGAGGATATTGGTGTTCAACGTCCCGTCGACAACGAGGTTATTAGAGACAGAGCACAAGCTCGGAGTAGGGAAGGATGGGGAAGGAAGTCGGTCGTGCCCTTTCAAAGGAACCACCCCGGCATTTGCCTGGAGTGATCTAGGGAAATCATGGAAAACTTAAATCAGGATGGCTGGACGCGGGATTGAACCGTCGTCCTCCCGAGTGCGAGTCCAGTGTGCTAACTATCACACAATAGAACCTTCCTCTCTACTTCCCAATGTAGCAGAGAGAATCACTTCAGAAAGTCTACACTACTTTTAAAAATCCAGTTGCTACGTCAATTTCCCGATTGATCGCTTTATTGTTTCTGATAGTTGTTTTGTGTACACTCATGCATTTGGATGTGTCTCTCTCTCCCAGCCAGCTCAGTCGATCCTTGCATGTCAAGGTGAGTGCAACTGGAAAATTTTTCAACAAAAGACACCTTCAATCTGTCACAGTATAATTACATAATTAAGACATGCACGTGCTGGATGTGAGCTTTTCCCACTAAATAAAAGTGAGATCCAGCCCCTGCAAATTGATATTTATAAATAAACAGTATATCCTATGCTATATAAGTGAATTTCTTGTCGTGAGATCCCTTCTCCTCAGTATAGATAGTAGCTTAGAGCCCTTGGCGGAATCCATTCTCAGTCAGGAACTTGCCTTGGAAAGAAGGCGTTTCACATGTGTCAGTATTTCACAGGGGTTTACCGGATAAATGCTATTTTGTTTGCAGTTTGGGTCGGACCACGACCGACGTTTCGTGCAGGCCTGGCTGTGGCACGTTACAAAAGGAGAAACAGAGAAGGAGCACGTGTTTCGACGGCAAATTCTTGGATGGTTTGTTTGTGGATTAGCATGACATCTCGTCTGTCATTTGCAGGGTCCGAGTGGTCACGGGCAGCCACATGGCGTGTCGCTTTGCAGTACCCTAAGAGAGCTGCGTGTGTGGCATCATGAGCCAACAAAGGGTACGGTCCAGTGGACAGGGGATGGTGGACGACGTGTGCTTCACGATCAGAAAATTTTTAAAAGTGTTATTATGTGTGATGGGTGTTAAATACGGTATTCCTTCAGAGATCAGGATAAAAAGGAAAGCAATCTACTCGTATTTAATGCTCACACTCCTAACAAATCACTTAGTGTACTGGGGGTAGAGTATTAATATTTTTTAATTTTAATATCTGACATCGTGGAGAAAGTGTGTTTGACATCTGCATTTCCATGTGGCAAGACTAATATTATTTTGGCTACTTTATCAATATTCTAGAACATATAATGTCAATAAAAATTTTTTATATCACCTACTGCGCTCTGGAATTTGATGCTATACTTTGAGCCTAACGCCATTTTTCTATATCAGAAAAGCACACCTTTACTTTCGTAAACTCTTCGATTGCTTCATTTTTTACCTACCTTCCTTCCATACTTAAAGGCAAGTTCTATTATACATTGTTATCGTCTAATGTTTCTATTGGCTCTTTTATTTATAGTTCTGGTTATTATTAACGATTGACAACTGTCAGCAGCATCGTCTTGGATCTCATCAGATCATTCATAGCCGAAATGTACGAAATCATGCAGATCAAACTCTATCTAACATTCAGAGTACATACTGAATGTGTATTATAGTACTTGCTGGATTGTCACCGTCATGTAACCGTCACGTTTTTGAACGTTGAGGGTCAGAGGAATTTCTGAGCATTCACATTATACAGTACATCAATGTCGAAAGAACGTTGTGACGTTACAGCTGGTTCATAAAAAACTCACCATGGGTGCTATTTTGTAGTTCATGGTAGATCATCATAAAATGCTGAAATTTAGTTTAAAGCAATATGCTATGATTGTTGTCATGGTTGATGATGAGAAACAGAGAGTACAAAGAGTCTGGCTTAGATAAATGTTAAAAAATCGAGACTTTGTAGGAGATGGAAGAGAAGGAGTCATCATTCTATAAATATTTGAGAATGTCTAAACAACAGTATTTTTACTTGTTAAGCAAGATACAAATACAAATTACGAAGAGAAATTCAAGATTTACGCATCCAGTTTTACTTTGACATAAGGTGATGGTTTGCCTACATTATGAATAATACGTTTTCGGTTTTCAAGTCTCATCAATTCGAATAAAATCCTCAAGCTTTCGATGATCATCTCCGCCATTGTCGTCAGGAGTTCACTGACTGCCGGGGCTGTTACGGTTTCTCGCTTATATAGGCATGATGACGTCATCAGCGTTGAAACAGATAGACCCAATGTGGAGCGCTAGCGAGGCTATTGCCCCTGACAGCACCGGTGACGTCAGGTCGCGCCAAGTGCAGGCGCCACGTCTGAAACTGCCACTCCTGCGTAGCGCATCTGTATTTGCTTTGTTTCGATGTCCAACGCCCACCTCCATGCCCTGCTGAGTGTGTATCCTTGGTCTCTGTTGAAATTGTTGTTGTTCAATCTCAACCGCTTCCTTTATAACAGAGTCCCAATATGTAGATGCATGAGCCAACACTTTTGTATTTTAGAACTGTATATTATGTCCGTTTTCGAGGCAATGTTCCACTATGGCCGACTTGTCAAGCTCCCATTATTTTATATGGCTCTTGTGGTCAGTTCAACGTTCCACAACCTTGTCCGATATACAAGCTGCCACATTCATATGTCATCAACATTGTCACCATTCGATTGGGAGTTGGTGGATGTAGCCATGGCAGCTCTACAACATGCAAGTTTATCCAAGGCAAGGTCGGAACAATGTGCCAAGTTCGACCGACTGAAATGTAAAACCCGGTAAGGCCCACAGAATGGTTGTTAATCTTTCCAACCAAGAACTTGACGACAGGTCTATATCAGCGCTGAGTAAAAGCCTCAACTTTTCTCCAGTTCCACGACACCTGCCAATACTGGATATAATTAGTGGAATAGAGCAGTGCATTAGGAATCTTTCGCACAATGCAGTTAAGGAAGTCAGGTTAACTACCAGCCATATCCTGGGAAAGATAAGCCACCAAAATCTAATATTAGCCAGGAGGCACGACGTTGCTTTTGGTTATTGCGTGATAATGAAGACTTGATTGTCTTGCCAGCTGTCAAAGGGAATGCCACCATGGTTCTGAACTCTGCAGACTACCACCTGAAGATGCTCCATTTATTAGAAGACTCTACGTACTGCAAGCTTAGTCGTGATCCCACACAGGCCATTGTCAGAAAGACAGGGAAGTTATTAAAGGATTCTGGTTTACCAGATGAAGTGGTGAAGAAATTAACACCTCATGCCGCCAGACCTCCCAGGTTTTATGGATTGCCAAAGAAACACGAGGACAGTGTTCCTCTGAGTCCCATTGTTAGTGTAATCAGTTCGCCTACCTACAGACTTGCTAAACATCTGGCAGGATTATTAGCACCAAAACTAGGACATTGTGAACACCATGTTGTCAACTAGCAGAAATTTGATGAGACTCTCAAGAGAATGAAAATAGACCCAAACTACCTGTACATTGTGTCACTATTACGAGGGTGGCAATACAAGATACACTGGATCTTTTGGCCCAACATTTTCCATCTGGAATCATTAAGTTGTTCTGTCACGTCCTAACAACAACATACTTTTTGTACTGCAATGAATATTATGAGATGACGGACGGCACAGCCATGGGAACACCACAGTCTCCAGCAGTCGCAAATTTCTTCATGGAGCACTTTGAGGAGCAGGCTCTGTAAACTGCGACATTACGGCCGTCTTGCTATCTACGATACATTGATGCCACCTTCCTGATATGGCCTCATGGTGAAGATACGTCGATCACGTGAATGTTGTCTGTCCCAACATTAAATTTACCGTCGAGATGGAGAAGCATAGCAAGCTGCCATTCTTGGATGTCTTGGTTGAGCGGAAGGCAGGAGGCCAGCTTGGTCATTCTGTGTACCGGAAACAAACATACACTGATTGGTACTTGAACGCCAATAGTCCACCGCCCTTTATACAAGAAAGCTGTCCTGAACACGTTTGTTCATAGAGCCAAGATTATCTCTGACGATGACGACCTACAGTCCGAATTATAGAAATGAAAACATGTTTTCGGGGAAAATGGATACAGCAAAAGAGACATTGCAAAAGTTTTCAAGGGCCACTAACGAAATACACCTGGTGAATCAGTAGAAGAGGCTCTGTGCCCTCGGCAAGAGATTCTGTGGTTAAATGGACCAGCAATTAGTGAGTGGATAGGAAAGTGTATGGGCATGATATTCTAAGTAAAGACTCTGTGTTGGTAGGACATGTATTGTAAAGTGAGATGAAATCATGTATTTATAAGTAAATATGCAAGGAAATGTATGATGGTGGATATGGTTGAAATGTTTAGACAGTGGAATTATTGACAACTATATAATTTTTAAAACTGGATGTCACATGAATAAGGTAAAATATTGTAAATACAATGGTTGGTCTTCAACAAACTCTTTCTTTTTGCTAACCATATGCCTCCTAGTAGTTAGAGACTATAGTAATTAGAATTTTTTTTATTTTGCTGGCAGTTGTTGCTACTTGCTGAAATTGCTGTAGTTCATGTTATGAAGATTTTCTGTGAGGTAAGTGACTTTTGAAATAGAATGAGGTTTGTGCTATTGGAATCCATGACTGAAATGAGTTCAGGCAGTTAAGAGAGTTGGAGGTAGTTTCATATTTCCTTAATTTCATATCTTTTGGATTTGTATTATTGTTAGGATTTCTTGCAATTCAAGCCCATTCTTTTGTGCTAATTATTGGAAGTCATGTTGTCAACACATAGCAGTAAAATGGTATTGGTCTTGTACATTGAGGGTAATAAATGAATAGGTGAAGCCTGAATTGTCTTTAACAGGGAAAATTCTGTAGGACAGTGTTTAGTAAAAAAATAATTAAAGAGATAGTTTCAGTAGTTGTTTCATCAAAAATGCCAGCTTGCATCATTTAAAAGTGTATTAATCGCCCCAATCATAATCTGATTTCATTCATAAGTGGAACAATTCAAGCAATATTTTCTTTTGTATACATGAATTATTGTGACACTGTTTACTTCAATTGTAATGGTTTTGTTTCAAAAAAATGTTCAAATATGTGTGAATTCCTAAGGGGCCAAACTGCTGATGTCATCAGTCCCTAGACTTACACACTACTTAAACTAACTTATGCTAAGAACAACACACTCAACCATGCCCAAGGGATTACTCGAACCTCCGACAGAAGGCGCCACGCTATTCGTGACATGGCACCTCAAACCTCATTTGACTTTCGATTTACATTACTTTACTCAGTGTCCACTCTTTCTCTTCTTCATTGTGTTTTCCATTACCTTCGAAGTTGCTTGGATGAGCCCCACTGTATCGATGGGCTCGTCACCACACTACACACGGCTAAGTAACCGTGCTGATTGTTGGGGCAGTATCTGATACCCTAAATCCCTCTCACCAATAATTATCATTCATTGTTCTCATTTCCTCCCCATTTATAAAGCCGGAGACAGTGGTCATGTGTGCATGAGTTTTATGCATACGATTGTATGAATGTGTAAGTGTGCTGTGCTTCCATTCCTGAAGAAGGCTTTCGCTGAAAATTTGTGTTAACACTCTTTTCGTCATGCCTGCTTTGTGCTTGGCGTGTGAGTATCAATCTATCCGCTTCGCAGTATAGTTATCCCTTCATGAAGTTTTTTTGTAAATAATCCACTGCACTTTAAAATGAACAGTGATGCACATAATTACAATGTTGTTGTTGTTGTTGTTGTGGTCTTCAGTCCTGAGACTGGTTTGATGCAGCTCTCCATGCTACTCTATCCTGTGCAAGCTTTTTCATCTCCCAGTACCTACTGCAACCTACATCCTTCTGAATCTGCTTAGTGTATTCATCTCTTCGTCTCCCTCTACGATTTTTACCCTCCACGCTGCCCTCCAATACTAAATTGGTGATCCCTTGATGCCTCAGAACATGTCCTACCAACCGATCCCTTCTTCTGGTCAAGTTGTGCCACAAACTTCTCTTCTCCCCAATCCTATTCAATACTTCCTCATTAGTTATGTGATCTACCCATCTAATCTTCAGCATTCTTCTGTAGCACCACATTTCGAAAGCTTCTATTCTCTTCTTGTCCAAACTATTTATCGTCCATGTTTCACTTCCATACATGGCTACACTCCATACAAATACTTTCAGAAATGACTTCCTGACACTTAAATCAATACTGGATGTTAACAAATTTCTCTTCCTCAGAAACGCTTTCCTTGCCATTGCCAGCCTACATTTTATATCCTCTCTACTTCGACCATTATCAGTTATTTTGCTCCCCAAATAGCAAAACTCCTTTACTACTTTAAGTGCCTCATTTCCTAATCTAATTCCCTCAGCATCACCCGACTTAATTAGGCTACATTCCATTATCCTTGTTTTGCTTTTGTTGATGTTCATCTTATATCCTCCTTTCAAGACACTGTCCATTCCATTCAACTGCTCTTCCAAGTCCTTTGCTGTCTCGGACAGAATTACAATGTCATCGGCGAACCTCAAAGTTTTTATTTCTTCTCCATGAATTTTAATACCTACTCCGAATTTTTCTTTTGTTTCCTTTACTGCTTGCTCAATATACAGATTGAACAACATCGGGGAGAGGCTACAACCCTGTCTTACTCCCTTCCCAACCACTGCTTCCCTTTCATGTCCCTCGACTCTTATAACTGCCATCTGGTTTCTGTACAAATTGTAAATAGCCTTTCGCTCCCTGTATTTTACCCCTGCCACCTTTAGAATTTGAAAGAGAGTATTCCAGTCAACATTGTCAAGAGCTTTCTCTAAGTCTACAAATGCTAGAAACGTAGGTTTGCCTTTCCTTAATCTTTCTTCTAAGATAAGTCGTAAGGTCAGTATTGCCTCACGTGTTCCAGTGTTTCTACGGAATCCAAACTGATCTTCCCCGAGGTTGGCTTCTACTAGTTTTTCCATTCGTCTGTAAAGAATTCGTGTTAGTATTTTGCAGCTGTGACTTATTAAGCTGATAGTTCGGTAATTTTCACATCTGTCAACACCTGCTTTCTTTGGGATTGGAATTATTATATTCTTCTTGAAGTCTGAGGGTATTTCGCCTGTCTCATACATCTTCCTCACCAGATGGTAGAGTTTTGTCAGGACTGGCTCTCCCACGGCCGTCAGTAGTTCCAATGGAATATTGTCTACTGCGGGGGCCTTGTTTCGACTCAGGTCTTTCAGTGCTCTGTCAAACTCTTCACGCAGTATCATATCTCCCATTTCATCTTCATCTACATCCTCTTCCATTTCCATAATATTGTCCTCAAGTACATCGCCCTTGTATAGACCCTCTATATACTCCTTCCACCTTTCTGCTTTCCCTTCTTTGCTTAGAACTGGGTTTCCATCTGAGCTCTTGATATTCATACAAGTCGTTCTCTTATCTCCAAAGGTCTTAGCCATTTTGCACTTCCTGTCGATCTCATTTTTGAGACGTTTGTATTCCTTTTTGCCTGTTTCACTTACTGCATTTTTATATTTTCTCCTTTCATCAATTAAATTCAATATTTCACAATACCAGAAGAAAAAAATGACATTTATAATGCCACATTAAGGTTGTCTGTAGCACAAACAGGGGTTCACAATGCTGCAACCAAACGTTTTGATATAAAATGCCTGACACAGAATCAAAGTAAAATTTGAAACAAACCTGAAAACGTATCTCTGATAACTTCTCCTATTCCACAGAAGATTTTCTATTACTGTAATGTGTAATCGGTGATAGGTAGGTATTACTAACTAACATTTGCCTGCCTTTAATTAAAAAACTTATAAACTAATAAATGATCATCATGGAGGCATATTTACAAAGAAAATTGATGTCATTATATAGGGACTCATTCTATATCATTATGATTTGTTGTACAAATGATATATGGACCATAAAACTATGGTATAGACTTACCTACTTTGAAAACCTCAGAATTCAAAAGTAAAATCAAGCAGATTATCATAGAAGACATACATTTCAATTGTGCTATGTTTAGTTATTCCTAAATGACAAAGTTTCTGACGAGAAATATCCCAGGAAATGAAACAAATATTCTGCTGTTGGGAGGATAGGGCTACATCTTACACACAATAGGCTATCATTAATAAAATGTTACTCACATACATGTTAAAGCAAACTATGTATTTTAAGGGGTCTTAAGCGTTTGAGACCATTCCCTTAATCACATTTATAGCATTCCACAATGCTGGAAGATATTTAAAAATTATATCTTTTCTTACCCTGTAAATTGCTGTTACTAGCCACACACTAAATGACCTGCCATAGGTAAGATCTCAAAGTGAGAAGGTGGGTAAACCACAGTGAGACTAATGCATTAGCAGTCTAATAAAGGAAGAACGCTATTCTGCATGGAGATATACTTGTATGCAATTCTGTCTCTTTGACACATCAGTAAACATTCACTTTGTTGACATGCACAAGATATGCTAGCATGCCTTGTTTCTTTCCTCATGTACACGTTTATGGGCTAGCAAATAACATGTACGTAAGTTTTTTTGCAAAAAATGTTGAGCATATGAGCTGACAACTGAAAATGTAGTGAACAAGAAGCAGTACCTTTGCCAGTAAACAATCAAGCATTGGTTTTGGAGATCCAGTTTCATTTACTATCGATACAAATACAGTGAAAGAGGAATTAAATGGATTACAAAAACAACCTTCTCACAGTACTTCTTTCTGTTTCTGGTTATCCGAATTAGAGCAGCAAGAAACAGGTTACGTTAACGAGGACAAATGTGTTATATTACTGAAGCAAGTAGGCCCAAGTATATAAGAATAGAAAGGCATTCGAAACTTCCTTCCCGATACTATGTTATTCATGTAACCTATATAATTTTTAATATTTAAAACAGTTGTTGCGAGCACACGACAGGAATCATGAACAAGAGGCAATCGTAAACAGTAGTCTGTTAATGTTTTGGGCTACTTAAAGTGGCAGGCTTTAAACAACGTACAGCGTAAGCCTGTAGTGCCACCTCTCTTCTTTTTCTACCTCCATGCGATTCACATTTGATGGAATGGAAATGAATGTCTTTGCGACACTATTGCTCATTTTTGTTGTACTATGTGACAGCAGCGCTCCAAGCGGCCAGGAAGCTACACTTCTGAATATGAAATAGGATGAATGTGAATAGTATCATTTATATTGATTTTTAACATAGTTTTTACACTGGGGAATGTACGTAGTGTCATAAAAATCGCCAATAACTATAAAACGACACTAGATTTGTCTTTCTTTAGTTTCCTAAGGACTCTGGGTAGTATGAAACGCTAAATTACATAAAAGTTATTTACGATTCTATTGTAACCTACAGATATTTAATGAAGATTTTCGTTTTCTTTTAAGAGCAATAATCGGCTAGTAAACAGTAGAAAAGTGGATCTTTTGCAGAAATACTCAGCAACATGAAGTTTTCTTCAGCAGACTTCCAGTCAAATCAGTAAAAATGGAGTGTAGAAAACTTGTATGGAATGTAATATCTACATTATTATTATGGCCAATCGTATAAACATCACTGATTGGAGGTTAAATTTGACATTAGACTAGAAACTTAGCTACGTTCAGGACTCAGCTGTATTGTATAACACTAAATTTGGATCCACTAAAGCATGTTCAGATTTGATCTAAGATAGCATGTAACATGTATCTCAACATGGCTGAAATCGGCTATCGACACTATTATTGTGCATCGACAACAGATATTTGTCATATATCATAGATACGCAGTATTTATTACCAACGTTGCTGAGCTGTAAAAAAAACTATGGAAACTAGTAAACAGAAAAAGGAGCGATCCTCAAACTTGTCTCAGTATGAGAAAGATTTACTGTTGGAAATTGTGTTGGGCCAGTATAAAGATATAATTGAATGCAAAAAAACATATAAAGTCATTGCGGCCAACAAGGTAAAGGTATGCAGAGAAGTTGCTGTTGAATTTAATCCTCGTAACATGGGGACAGATCATGATTGAAAGAGTTTGAAAATGTGTTACGAAAATGTTAAGGAGAGGACCAAGAAAGCGTTAGAGCATGACAGGGTATAATTTCAAGAAGTAGTTTCTAATTATTACATATAATTTTTTATGTATGTGGTATGTAAACTGGAGCAAAAACAGTGAAAAATGTTTTCAAGGTTGGAATACATAAAACTGGAGGCTGTTACAGAAAGCAGACAAAAGGTAATTGCAGCCCTGAAACCACAATTTTTTCCTATTTCCAACCCCTACAATGACGATGTAGAATGTCATCCTGAAGTTATGTGCAGTGCTTTGATGCGATCACATTGGTTTGATACCATCGCATAAATTCTTTTGAAGTAAGTTTGCTATGTAAAAGGTAGTTCCATTCGTGTTCTCATAGAGATTCAGCTAACTAGTTGCTGTTCATTCGCGACATCAGTAAACGAGGACACAGCTGTAACTCCAAGCGAAAACATTGCTCTTGTTGCTGACAATAAAAAGAAAACGAAGGACACAATGTTTACAATGACAGCACAGCATTGCGTATTCTGCACCGAAAATAATCTCTAATTATAGTTTGATGTGCAACGCAACAGCCAGGATTCTGTTATAATGTCAGTATCTCGTCCCAAAAACAAAAGAATAGAATATGTTCTCGATAAGAAATACCAGTTTTACAAGAGACGATTAGAATGCCTCAACATTAAACATAAAATCAAAGTACAGTGCTTGATGGAGAACATGAGATAAGAATGGAAACCCTCAAAATAGATAAGGGGAAAAAATTGGAACTTAAAGAAATGAAAAGACAAATCAGACTTTTAATCTGATGCATTTTAAATTTTTCCAACCTTGAGACTTCTTGTATAAATACATTGTCGATAAATTTCGAAGTAATTGCATTGTGACTGCTGTTTATTCGTTTTCTGTTGGTACGTAGGCTACTGGAATTTATTCATGGACAGATTTTTCATCCTAAAGTTATATGCTGTGTTCTGTCCATATTTTAATCTTTATTATTATTTGGAAATGAAGGTAGTTTGTAATATTATGGTGTTCTTGTTCTGATACAGAAATCAGTAACCAGGAGACAGAGAAGTATCTAGAACTAAAAGAAAGGAAAATAAAATCTGGGTTTCAAACTGACACTTTGTTTATGAATGCCACTCTCACTACATCATGCTCCTTGTTGACTTCATGTTCTGCATGTACTGGAATTTCTGCATACACTCTTCTCCAAGCAAATACATTGTCATCAATCTCCGGCTCCTGCTCTGATGCATCACAGTCATATTGTGCAAGACTAATGCTGCAAGTGTTATAAGTGCTGCAAGATTTAATTGCACTCTGAGTCCTAGACTGAAGCAGGGAAATCGTCTTTTTACTACCGCAAATATTTTCTCAACTGCTGATCTTATTTTCTTGTGGGCACGGTTATGGATCCGCTCCCCCGCCGTTTCTTCACGAAGTACTGGCGTCAACAAATACTTGCAACACTGACAGCCACTGTCTGCCAGTAGTATGCCTTCCAGAATTTCTCCTGCTTCCAACTGGGCATGGATACGTGAGTTTCGGAAAATATTGCTGTCACGGGCAATCTTGCTATGATATTTAAACACTGGAGCTTAGCATCTGAGATTTCTTGTACATTTAAAGAAAACCACCCATAGCGATTTCTAAATATATCAGCATTGTAGCCACCAGGCAATTTGATGGGAATATGAGTGCAGTCACTAGCGCCTAAAACGCTAGGAAAATGAGCTGTTTGATAAAAATCACGATGAGTGTTTCTAAGGTCATTTTCATCCATTGGCATTTTCATAAATTCATTTTTCAATGAGGCAATTCAGCTCTGTAAGCTATTGTTGCATCTACTTTAAATAGATCACCAATAACTCAAAGGTTCCTGTGGCGTAAAATCTTAACGTTAACAGCAACATGAACATTGGAGTCAGTGGCTAGTTTCTTTTGGTTGGTTTAATCAGATAGTCTCTAAGCCTTAGTTCCAACTGCTCTACAGTTCTTTTTTCCAAACGAAACCTTAGCTTAAATGACTTGTCATTTAATTCCAAGAATGTGTTCATGCTTTCACGGAACGTGCTGGGAGCTCACTGGATCTCACCGTCATTGTCCTCAGTGGACGCATCTGAATACTCAGATATCTGTAAAGTAAACGAAAGGAAACAATGAATTTATATCACATAGTGTTGTTGCACACAGAGTTTTGTCAAAAGTGGCCCAGAACGCTCGGAAAACGGACAGTGTATGTTATGGTTCCTATGGTATGGAATGGCGTGGTAATGTTATAATTATCTTTACGAACAATACAACTTTTTTATTTTGTTTGGTACTGTCTGTTGCGTTTAGGTCTGGGCAGACGTCACATGACATCCATGCAAGCTGATCATTGATTCCTGTACTCAGTTTTCATTGCAGAAAGCAAGCAGCCCTCTAACCAGACACATTGTGCTACTGTGCCGGCTTCTTTTTGTGTGAAATGTGTGTTTATCTATTTTCTCTTATTTCAGCAGAGTAAGCTGAAATTACACACATATTAGAAAGTAGTTCTTTATGAATAAGTTGTAGCTTGTGGCACTGAATCAGTGACATTTGGCAATTTTTACATTTATTTCAGTATCATCCATGCCTTTCGATAATTAAATAGTGGCTGGAGCGTAAAAACGTTGTAATTATTTTGTTAATTAAGTAGAAAAATAAAAAAAAGCAAACTTTAGTCTTAGAGCTGCTTTCTCGCCGCTAGGAGTGCTAGTGTCGTTCCAACTGTCAGATGGTAACAGTTTTGACAGTAATGAGTGTCGTGACTGTATATGCTAGACTGTTGTGGTCTTTTCAGTGTACAATGCTCTTGAAAAAAGTAGCTTACACAAAGGCTGAGACTGTAAATGGAATGCGATGTCAAGGGGGGGGGGGGTGTCATTGTCTGCTAATATCAGTTGTTTTACTATATTTTATAGTAGTGTATTTGTGGCTTTGATACACAACATTCCAGATACGAGACAGACTAAAAGTGGATTCACACTTGACGGAACGTCACCATCACGTCCATAACATAAAAAGATTCTCCTCTGTAGTTCAAATGGTGACATTCACACATGATGTCAACAGAACATTACGTCACATCATGCAGTGTAACATCAAAGTTTCTTGGGGAGCATGTTTCCATGTGGCATTGGTGGATTCATGTTATATTTTCCTGTTGCTGTCGGCAAGTAGCCTCCATATTTGTTTTGCTTAGTGCAGCACATTTCGAGGTTCTGTGAGTATAACTGTGTTTGAGATACCTTAGGCAAACCATCAGCTTCCGTTGTGGTGATATTCAACGCCTAGATCTTGACTTTCTCTTCGTAATTTTTATTTCTATGTTGCTTAACAGTCAAAAACTGGTGTTAAGACATTCTGAAATATTAATGGAACGATGACTCTTCTCTTCCAGCTCCTTGTAATTAGTGTGTAACTCTCCTTCAGAGTCTCGATTTCTTAAAATTTTTCTAACCCAGAGTCTTTTTGCTCTCTGTTTCCCATCGTCAAGTGCAACAGCAATCGTTGTAATCTAATTTTAATTAAATTTTGGCATTTTATAAAGATCTACCATGAGCAACAAAACAGCGCCTCTGGTGGATGTTTTATAAACCTCCTGTAATGTCACAATGTTCTTTCAATGTGCCATGCAGTGTGAATGCTCAGGAATTCAAAAATGTGACAGTGAATCCACCTTAACATGTTAGATCAGATACAGTTTTAATTCCATAGACCCTAAAATAAGGTGACTGTTGTGGGTGTGGAACAAGTCAGAAAGCATAACATAAAAAAGTAAAACATTTGAATATAATATTCATTACCCTGATCGTTTTTCAGGAGATTCTCAAAAATAGTAGAATACAGTACAGTAATACCTAATCTTCAGTGTCACAACTGAAATCTAACAGACATTTTTACTAAAGATGGTCTAATAGACCCTGTTAAGATATTCATCTATAAAGTAGACGGAGTAGCCTATGAGTCTTTCAAACTCTGTTTAAACTGTGCTTTATCTGAAACCAAGTCCTAAAGGGCTGCTGGTCATTTATTGAAAATGTGTGTTCCTAAATATTGGACCCCATTTTGGACCAAGGTAAGTGATTTTGGGTCTTTATGTTGATTGTTCTTATTCCTAGTATTCATACTATGCACTTAGCTACTGGTTGGAAATGAGATATATTACTTCAAATTTCATTAATGAATAAAGACACTGAGAAGTAGTATACAAAGTTCCTTGATGAGGTTTCTACTTGATGTTCTCGAATTTACGCCAGATGAGCCTTATTACAAGCTTTTGCAAGCTAAGAACTTTTGCTCAGTTTGACGAGTTACCCCAGACTATTACTCTGTATAACATAACAGAATGAAAGTAAGCGAAGTATGAAAGTTTTTTATATTTATGTCTCCTACATCTGACATCATTCTCACTGCAAATACAGACTTGTTTAGGTCCTTCAGCAATTCTGTGAGATGCCCTTCCCAACTGAATTTATTGTCAAGTTGTAATCCCAGAAATTTATAACTGTCAACCTCTTCGATCTGTGTGTCTTCAAATGTTATACACATACCGGAACGAGATCTCTTACATTTCTGATCTATATATAGTAGGTCTTTTCAAAGTTTGATGTCAGTGAATTAGCTTTAAAACATTTATTAATGTCAGTACATGAGTTGCTACTTATTGCAATGTTTGTATGAGCTGCAAACAAAACAAGCATAGCATCTGGCAATGTAACAGAGGAGAGGTCATTAATGTACACAAGAAAAAGCAATGGTCCCAAGATAGAACCTAGAGGGGCACCACATGTAATTAATTCCCAATCAGGTGAAGACTGGCTGCTTACTACACCGCTATTTTGCAATGACACCATTTGTTTCCTGTTAGTTAGATAAGACTCAAACCATCTCGCAGCACCGCCAGTGAAACCACAATATTCTAATTTACTTAAGAGAATTCTGTGATTGACACAGTCGAAGGCTTTTGGGAGGTCACAGAAAATGCCAGTAGCCTCTAATTTGTTATCTAATGAATTAAGTACATTCTCACTATATGTGTAAATAGCTTTTTCTATGCTGGAACCTTTAAGGACCCAAACTATGATTTGGACAATATATTATTTGTAGTCTGGTGAATAAGGAGTTTTTGAACACAATCTTTTCAAGTATTTTTGAAAAAGCTGCCAAAAGTGGAATTGCTTGATAGTTTGATGGTAACTCTTTATTCCCCTTTTTGTAAAGAGGTTTAACTTTAGTATCTTTTAGCCAGTCTGGAAATGTTCTGAGATTGATTACACAAAGAACTTAAGATAGAACTCAAGTCACATAAGCACTCATTGATTAACTTTGTTAATATTTTAACATAACCACTAGAATACTCAGATTTTAAGGATTTTATTATGGATTTCCTTGGGACTTTTTACTGTGAGAGGTGAAACAGAGGTTTCAGAATTCTTATGAAGATGTTAAAGTTTCCTGAAGGTGCTCTGCGTATACTTACTACTATAAAGGACTCATTATGAAATACTACTTCTGCTGCAGAAGCTTCTAAGTGCTGTTCTGAGGAAAATGTTTTAATATCAATATTCTTGGCATCAAAACAGTTTCTGACAAATGTGGTAACTCCTACTGGTTTGTTGGCATATAGTATATACATCTATCAAATGAAGGTAGCCTACTGCAAATATCCTCAGCCTCAAACTGAGCTAGTCATGTAATTTGGGACGATGCAGCTAGGCTACAATTTGTGGAATAAAACACATATTCATCCTTGTTTTATGTACACTTTTGCAAGTCTGAGTTTTAGAAACATTTATGGTGCAGTATTGTGGATGTAAATGGATGTAAAGAGAAGTATGTGAAATGAGGACCAGTTACTTTTCATAGGTATATACAAGAAATGTATAATTGTAAATGTAATATTGATTTGAAGCACTTTATCTGTTGAAAAATAGAGAGACACAGTGTTACAAAGTCTCGTATTTCAGAGATAATTTCTGGCATTTTATGACATGTATTTATGAACCAAGTGCTTATTAAACTTGTCAGTAAACTGCCAGTAAGTGTATGTATATTGGTGCTATGTTTATATACAGATAACATTTATACATGACTATCTGATGAATTTCCTCCTATGTAGGCAGGTTATAAAACCATGGTGTGTATCAAAGTATTCTGCAAAATATTTCTGCTTCAGACAGTTTCCTATTCAGTGTCATAGTAATACAGTTATTACAACAGGTTTGACAATATAATCAACTGTTGCTGGCTGTCACTTCTTTAATTAATCCACAATTCGAGCATTGACCATGTATTTTTTTATTGTTTTGTGTGTAATGTATGGTTTTAATTGTCTGATCACTTGGTAAAAATATATTATTAATCTTTTATTTGTCTATAAGGATCAATAAAGAAAAATTGAAAACAGTAATGCATAAACAGGTGGAGCAAATCACTTACCATGTTTACTGAACAATTTCATAGTTCTAAATGCATTGTTTTTTCGTGACACTGTGGCGTCATCTTTGACACTTTGGCGTCATCTGTGACACTTTGGCGCCATCTATAGTATCATTGTAACATAATTAATTCGAACACAGATTCGACAATATAAATAGGCACAACAGAAAGTGTAAAAAAATATCGTTGTCTGGCAGTTCATATCTCATTATCGAAAAAATGCACATAAAGTGGAATCAGAGCTATAAAATTGTGCCAAAAAAGCAGGATACTATTTCTCTTCACATCTTTAAGCCAACTTCAGTTCCTGGTATCAAAATGTTAACATGTTTGTAAAACACATATACAAAGTTTCACAGTACTTCTGAAGGTGATCTCTCTGTAACATCGAAATAATAACACTCAAAATAAGCTAAGCACTGTAAGGGCTAAAATGCGCTGCTAAAAATCACGTGACTTGAGAAGCAGCCATTGTGGACAGAATTTACCTTCTGTGCATCACTCCATAGATGATTATACTTTATAGCTCATTTTGCCTTTATTTTCATATACATTACGAGAGGTACTTTGGCTGTGCTTCTTTCAAAGATACACTCCTGGAAATTGAAATAAGAACACCGTGAATTCATTGTCCCTGGAAGGGGAAACTTTATTGACACATTCCTGGGGTCAGATACATCACATGATCACACTGACAGAACCACAGGCACATAGACACAGGCAACAGAGCATGCACAATGTCGGCACTAGTACAGTGTATATCCACCTTTCGCAGCAATGCAGGCTGCTATTCTCCCATGGAGACGATCGTAGAGATGCTGGATGTAGTCCTGTGGAACGGCTTGCCATGCCATTTCCACCTGGCGCCTCAGTTGGACCAGCGTTCGTGCTGGACGTGCAGACCGCGTGAGACGACGCTTCATCCAGTCCCAAACATGCTCAATGGGGGACAGATCCGGAGATCTTGCTGGCCAGGGTAGTTGACTTACACCTTCTAGAGCACGTTGGGTGGCACGGGATACATGCGGACGTACATTGTCCTGTTGGAACAGCAAGTTCCCTTGCCGGTCTAGGAATGGTAGAACGATGGGTTCGAAACGGTTTGGATGTACCGTGCACTATTCAGTGTCCCCTCGACGATCACCAGTGGTGTACGGCCAGTGTAGGAGATCGCTCCCCACACCATGATGCCGGGTGTTGGCCCTGTGTGCCTCGGTCGTATGCAGTCCTGATTGTGGCGCTCACCTGCACGGCGCCAAACACGCATACGACCATCATTGGCACCAAGGCAGAAGTGACTCTCATCGCTGAAGACGACACGTCTCCATTCGTCCGTCCATTCACGCCTGTCGCGACACCACTGGAGGCGGGCTGCATGATGTTGGGGCGTGAGCGGAAGACGGCCTAACGGTGTGCGGGACCGTAGCCCAGCTTCATGGCGACGGTTGCGAATGGTCCTCGCCGATACCCCAGGAGCAACAGTGTCCCTAATTTGCTGGGAAGTGGCGGTGCGGTCCCCTACGGCACTGCGTCGGATCCTACGGTCTTGGCGTGCATCCGTGCGTCGCTGCGGTCCGGTCCCAGGTCGACGGGCACGTGCACCTTCCGCCGACCACTGGCGACAACATCGATGTACTGTGGAGACCTCATGCCCCACGTGTTGAGCAATTCGGCAGTACGTCCACCCGGCCTCCCGCATGCCCACTATACACCCTCGCTCAAAGTCCGTCAACTGCACATACGGTTCACGTCCACGCTGTCGCGGCATGCTACCAGTGTTAAAGACTGCGATGGAGCTCCGTATGCCACGGCAAAGTGGCTGACACTGACGGCGGCGGTGCACAAATGCTGCGCAGCTAGCGCCATTCGACGGCCAACACCGCGGTTCCTGGTGTGTCCGCTGTGCCGTGCGTGTGATCATTGCTTGTACAGCCCTCTCGCAGTGTCCGGAGCAAGTATGGTGGGTCTGACACACCGGTGTCAATGTGTTCTTTTTTCCATTTCCAGGAGTGTATATGTAGTACAGGGCAAGTAATTTAGTACAATCATGTCATACAATTCAGACTTCTGTCTCATTGCTTAAATTACTCTGTCATCATCTACTATAAATTTTAAGAAAAGAAATAACGAAACGAAACAATTTATAGCAAATAAGGAACAACAGATAACTGATATCAACCACAAAAAACAGTGGATGTATGATGGCAGCTTTCAAAACTTTCCTGCAGAGGATCGTTGATGGTGCTGTGACGTGTCATGATGAGATGGCCGGTGTGAAGGCCGCCATTTAAAATGCACTGCAGAATGTTTTATTAGGATGGGATGCGACGAGGCACCATAGCCTGTGTGAATTGTCCTTCATTCATACGACCTCATGCCTTCTGGATGCGTCTGTCTGCACACTGGTAAAGTCACATGTGATGTCATGATGAGGTGTACACGCTGTATCGAAGACGACAGAGGCTGTTTATCGACTTTTGTGATCATTCGAAATGCTAACTGTGGTAGCCGGTTTTTCAGACGAATTAAAAGAGTGACTCACTATATCTTCAACTGGTATATGCACTGCAATTTGGGAAGTGTGAAACCGCCCAAACTTTCGGAAACGAATGACCTCACAATGTGTCATCTAATTGATAAAACTGGCAGGTTTGGAAGCAATGTTAAGGCCCATTCATATGCAATGATCTGTCTGCAAAAATGTCCGTGCAAATCACTTCTGCACAGACAGATCGTTGCATGTGAACAGGGGCTTTGTGCAGTTTTGACATTTAAGCAAAACTAGAAGTTGGAGTTGGAGGTTTGAGCAATTACTCAAATCTATGTGTTTAAATCATTCTACACAGACAAGTTGGAGAGTTTGGACAGGAGATCACAGAAAGCCTGACGCCAAAACATGTTGAGTAAGCCCTTTGTTCAGCAAGTGTTTCTCATCTGTGTGTGCAGAGTGAATTTGTGAGTTTTAAAATGGCAGATACGTGTCAGTGTTCTAGATAGTTCGCTGCCGAATTTATCGAAGTGTATAGGAGTCATACATGTTTGTGGAAAACTAAAAGCAGGGTATACAGCGACAGGGATGAGAAGGGAGGCAGCTGCTGACAATTCTTTTACACAGGAATTGCGAGCAGTTGACCCATCGGCAAAGAGGGAAACGAAACAGAATAAAACAAATCGCTGTGGACTGTTCATCACCAAAAGATAAGCAAAGTAACGAAATCTTTCTCATCTGTTGTCGGAGGATTGCTAGCATACTTTTACTCAGTGCTGTCCTATGTCATAATCTAATGCGAGTTGTGACAATGTAGCAAATAAAGAAGATCCTGTTTGTTCTGTGGGGTCGAAATGTTACGTACGGTAATATCAAACCCAATATAAAGTACTCGCTCGTTTATAATGAATTCACTTTATTTTGATGACGTCGGTACAAACACATCCACTCCAAGGAACATAGAATAAAAAAGGTATGCCAGATTGGCTTAGTGCGCTGTCATTGGTCAGCGACTTGTTACGTCACCTGGCAGCCAGACGGCAGCAGTCTCCGTTTGTAGAATATGAGTGATTGCAAAATAACTGTTTTCACGTCTCTTCTCTTCTCATATAACGTAAAGTTTCGCGCTCACAGGGTTGAACACACTTCATGTTAATATTATATACAAGGTTTCCGAAAGAAACGCGTTAAATATTAGTAGCAATGATGATATATCGCCACGCAAAACTAGTGGCCGATGTTCGCATCCGCATTCATGCTTGTGTTTTAGGCATCTGACTATGGTAAATGTTTTACAGTTGGGTACTGCCGATTTTACACATGTTTTTGTAAATAATGTAATCTCCCCACCGTAATTTAAAAGGAAAATGAAATACTTAATACAAATGGGAGCCGAGTGTAACCTCCCCACAAAAATTTGAAAGAAAGAAATATGACAATATTTAATTATGAATCCTAATGGACATTGCGCTAACCGTAACCTGCCCACAATGAAATGTACTGACAATGGCAACAAAAATGTGAAATACGCAATCTGACTCGAATATAAATCCTTCAAAAAAAAAAATTTAAAGTCCATTCAGTGATAAGGAAATTCAATTAAACCGAAACAGCGGTCTTTGGCCCTGTGTAAAACAATCAGAGTTAAAGTCTTACCTCAGAATAAATGGATGTCACATTTCTGCTCTTATCTTTCTGCACGGCTTGGAGGAACTGCATTGCAAATGATAATATTCCTTTTTTCTGTGATTTTACTGAAAATTTTCTTTAAAAGAAGTGGAGTGAAATGGGAAGTGCAACGAAATCTTTAGTTCAATAAAAATTAAATTTTTGAAAAAAAATGCTTTTGAAATAAAAATTATTATTGGGGCACTTGTTAGAGAATAATTACAATAAATAAATTTTTACATTATCTAATGATTATATTAATTAACAGTATACCTTATTCAGCATCTTGACCAGTCTTGCCGACCGCCTACATCACCCGCACTGGACTGCTATCACTGACCGACCGCTCTGCATGACGACTATTAGCGTACTGCACGCGACGACTACTGACAGAGTACTGCTCTCAACTAGACAGAGCTACAGACTCGCAACGACTAACTGACAGACTGAGAACTGCTCGCAACACTCGCGCGGTCAAGCGCATACTCTCTGGTCACAGATGCTACAATGCCTCGCCATCGCTGCTGCGTTACATACGTGTTTCAATAAAAAGATAGTAATCGTCGAACTTACCTTACAAAGCTGATGCAGAAGCTACGTCGAAGATGCTGAAGGCGACGCTGACCAGAGCCGATTCTTCCTTGCCGAATTCCGTTTCATTGCATCAATTTTGGCTCTTTTGTTTAAATGTCTAATCCGTATAAAAGTTCTTGTTCTGACATATAACTCAACTATTTTGCTATTAAGTTCGGGAAATTTCGCACTTACATGACCTGCTAAGGTTGCCATCACTCTATTACAATGAGAAATATTTGATCCATGAAAAGCAGCAAATATAATTTCTAACTCACGTATTTTAGCAAACCAGTCAGTAGAGGGAGAAATGAGGCCCCCTTTTGAAATAATGGTAATCCAGTCTTGCTTCAGACTTAGTTCTGTATCAACAACACACTGCCCTGCTGTATTTCCCAAAGAACTGTCAACGTTTTTGCACTTGAATGCTATATATCCTGCTAGATATTTTAGAGCATCCTCATTCACGTCTTCACTGGTACACACTGAATCACTGAGCTCGAAATGTAAGAGCAAGTTTTCGTCATCTGTAGCGACGTCAAATGATTTATCAGTTACTCTTATACATAATTCACTCGAGAGAAAACGTGCAAAATCTTCCTCAGTTTCATCAGCTGGTGTCGGGTAGTTTTCAGAAACAGAATTCTCATTTCTGTCCTCTGAAGTCGAAGCACCTGAAGACAAAGGTATTTCACTTGCACTTCCAATCAGTATCAATAAACGAATTCTGTTTTTCACCTCAAAAGGAGTGGGGTTGTTGTAGAAGACACCAAGGCCACGGATTCTGGAAAAGAAATTTTCCAGACAATCTTGATTAAGTCTGGCTGTCAATATATAAGTAGCTCCGGAATTTTTCATATCATTGTACAATCCAAAAAGTGAATTTATTGATACAATGAATCCCTTCTGAAATGGGATAAGACTGTTTCTTTTTCCTACTCGCATACTAGAGCACATTTCAAGAAATCTTTTTAGAGTGTTTTCCTGACTTCTGATATGAAACCCGTAACCACTTCTAAGGGGAGCTTTCTCATCTTGAGGGTATCTCGAATTCAGCACATCGAAAACATCGTTCACGAGCTCACTGAAGCTTCCTTCGCGATTTTTCTGCAGAACGTATCTCACAGCTTGGGCAGTGCGACGTGAAAATATCTGTGCAGCCCTTCGGACATTCTGACGATCACGTCCACTAACGTTGAGATGAACCTCCGATATGTGGTGATTGATCGAAAGGTCGCCTTTCTGATGTCGAAGAAGATCTTCTATAACCATTTTTGTAATCACAGTACCATCAGGCAAAGTGATTCCGTCATCAAGAAAATGATTTCTTAATAACTTAAGCAAATGTGGAACATCAAAAATAACCCAAACTTTTCTGCTGTGATCAACAGGGTTTGAAAAGAATGTCTTGGATGTAGACACACCAAGTTGCTTCCACACATTCATATTTTTTGGTCCCATGTCACACGTAACAGCTACAATACGGATTCCTGCTGTTTCAACTTCTTTTATGACATTCTGCAACAAATCGCTAGACATTGCAACATCAAAGTCATAATTCACTGGCTGCTTCCATTTTGAAAACAAGCTGCGAACCATGACAACTTGGACATTGTTGTGTGGTCCGAGTACTACATCGTCGGACGAATCATAAGTCACACGACCGTCAATGCTCATCTCGTCGAAGCTTAGGACACCAATCGCCTCTAATGATGTGAACATTTCTGACCTACTTTTAATTAACTCCAAAACTGGTTTCAAAATACCTGGTCGGCACTTGAACTGTTTCGTCCATATCTGGAGTGTTGACCTGCAGGGAAAAGGATAATTCTTCCTCCTCAGGTAGGCATATGCTTTAGGAGACAAAGCTCTCAATGTGAGAGCATTTGCAATATCCTCTGAGCACCACTTTACTTGCTTCCTCTTCTTTAACAGACAACGAATTTGTCCTGGTGTGAAACACTGAGAAAGTGTACTTCTCACATCCGAGCATACACATTTGTGCTTCTTAGTGTGAGACACATTAGGTTTTACAGATGTAGCTTGCTTTATAACTTCTTTCATGGACTTAATTCTTTGTTCCAGTCGAACATTTTTAATCTTCAAACTAACCAATTCTTTCTTCAGTGCTTGAATTTCCTGGTCTTTAAATGAAATTAGCGGATCAGTAAAAACGTCTGTGTTGCTGGATTTGTCCAGCTTACTTTTCTTGGGAGATAAAGTTTTCAACGTTGAGAGAGCTCTTTTTTTTACTGTTCTAGTGTCACAGCGACGTTCTCTCTCTGTTAGAACACTACCGGTAACATTCGCGGTGCTGGGACCTGGAACTTCGAATACATTTCCGTGCCAGTTTGGTATTTTTAGAGACGGAACAGCATTATCCTGTAGCAGTTTCCGTGTAGGTAGACCTAACAATTCATTCTGCAAGTCTCGTTTGTAATCGCTTTCACAAAAATGTTCAGAACAAACTCTTGCATTATTAACATTAATTTTGTCCTCTCGTTTACAACGAGCAATCCACTTACGCTGTAGTTCAACATTTTTTGGAAAACGATGATAAATTACGCCTTCAGTCTTACGTCCACTATTACTACATTCAGCAACTGCACAATACGACGTATTTGTAGACATAATTCCAAGAACGAAGCTACAAGACTCACGGAACAATTCCTTTCCAACTGAACACTCGGCAGGACAAGAATTACACACAAACTAACGTGTAACACGAACTCGCATGCACGCCTTCGATAGAAACACTGAGAGACACCGTTGTAAACAAACTGCAGTAGCTGCCAGGTGACGTCACAGCTCGAGATTCATCATGGCGGAAAAAGGAGTGGGAGGTCGCATTTACACTCCCCTGATCCACTCGAATACAGAGTTCGGAACACACTGTAATCAACTGTTTTCAAAGAAGTTCGTTCTCAAAGATGAGGCGGTCGACTCTTACAGTCGATAACCGCCACAGTTCTAAGGAAAATGGCAGTCAGAATATTGTGCTAGCTAATAATGGAAGATGTTGGAACAGTTCCTCCTGCGTCATAGCTATTGCTACTCCTCTTTTATTTTCTAATATATTATGTGGTTCATAAAAAGAGTAACTGTAAAAATATGAAATGTTACTTGTCAAAACTGAGGTACAGTAGTTTACTTGCCTTTATGAAATCATCCTTTAGGACAGCGTAAATAGCTTATGTGTGTTGGATATGGTTTCACTGAATGCTTGTTTAGATATTGCAGAAAAAACTCTACATCTTTGTAGCTCCAATTGGCAGGGACCTTAATGTCACCATCAGTCTCTCATGTGGAGAAACTGCTCTCCTCTTGTAATTTTTTCCCTATTATACAAGGAATTATGAGCTTAAAAAAATAGTTATACATTTCTAAATCCATCCTGAAATATTTACCGCAGTCATATAGTTCGTCCTGCAACTCATGAAGTAAATTTATGAGCGAAAACTGCCTTTGCTTGAGCAGCCTCTGCATAGACCATTTTGATCTGTATTTCTGTTTCTGACATTTTGTTTGATTTTTGTTTTTTACAATACAACTTGTGAACACAGACAGTAATACAATTTCCTACATTTCTGAATAGATGAAATTAACTTTGAGGTTATAGTACATAAGTGCAGTCGCTTGCCAACGAAATTTCTTTTCGACACCAACAGATGGCAGCAGAACAATAGATCGAAACTAGTCTCATGTGAACATACCACATTTGCAGCTATCTATAGAATGCACAGACATTTGCACAAATATCTGCTCAGACAAATTGTTACTTGTAGATGGGCTTTATCTGTGGCTCAGTCTGTTAACTGCAGTTCTGTGGTGACAAAAATTCCATGTTTTTGTACATACAGAAATGATTCAGTTGTTAAACCTGAAGATTGAAATATCTAATGCCAAAGCATAATTTGATAAATACCGTATTCTCCCTTTCTCTCTCTTTCTCTCTCTCTCTCTCCTCACTCTCATTGTCATCTGACACAATTACTTTCAACGTGTTTTAAAATTTGCAACAATACTTACATGGTGATGAATACTGCATTGAAGTATTCTGTACCTGTAAAGATTTGAGTAAATTGAGGTGAAGATATTAAACAACCTTCGAAAAATTATCCATATGATGCCATGCCCTTCTATGTCTAAGAGCAGCACATCATGTTTCGTGTGTAAACGCAGACTAGTTTGCTTGCATACATTGTCATTAGTCATGCCGTAAATTTTGAGACTGTGATGAATAATGTTAACAAAACCATGCATTTTAATGATATAAAAAACCATTTGTAAATATTATCAGCTGAGTACATTCACTACAAACTGGCATTTGAGAAAAAAGGTTTAGGTCACCTATTTTCAGCAAAAACGATGTACTATCGTCTACCGTTCACAAATAACATTGTGAGACCATTTTTTCCCAAACGTTGGCAGGTTCACAAATCCAAAGAAAATAAAGACATCAATAGCTTTCAAAATTGCAGTGAATCAGTTTAATTCATCTGCAAAAAAGCTATCGCAGTTTAGCATCTCGAACAATCACAGAAGTCGATAAACAGTCTCTGTCACTTGTGATACAGTGTGTATTCGTCATTAATACTCCTAGAGCTTCACACATGACTTTACCAGTGTGCAAACAGACACACCTGCGCCTATTTTGCTACTATATAACTCAATTTATTCTGGCTGTCACGTCATATTACATCCAAACATCCCACAATGAGATTCAAATGGTGGCATTCACACTGTCCATCATTAGATCCTCTCGTCACGTCAGTGTTTCTTGGAAAGGAAGTTTTGACGTTGTCCTCGTCTCGTAACATCGGAAATTCGTCACAGTTGCACATGTTACAATAGTGGGTTAAGTGCTTTTGTCTCTTCTTAACTTTTTTTCATTTGATTTGTTTTGGCAGCAATGTGCAAAAATTCCATGATGACTTAGATATTTTTCCATTGATTTTTCTTCCATCATTGGGATCTCATATATAAAAGCAAAAAATTATGTAGGCCTTACAATAACAGATCAGAACTGACACCTACACAGCATACAAAATAAAGAATAAATGTTGATGACACAATTAACATTACATAATATTTTAAGTTTAAAAGTCAGCTCTAATGAAAGATAAAAATACAGTTGTGTATGACATTGTTGGATACTTGAGAAAAGAAAAACATAACGAATGCAATCAATTTGTTGTTGGGTTACGTAAAGCAGATTCACACACACAACTTACGTGACACCACAGCCAGTGGCTTTCTGCAGTGGCACCGTGAGCTAACATTTACACATTATGCCACAAATTCCATGTAGTTGCACAGCTTTAAAAATTGCGTCAACTGGAATCACATGGGCAGGGATTAATGTTATAGTGCAGGTTGTGGCGTTAGAGCAGTGAAGAGACATGAATACAAGAAGCACAAAACACAAATCTTGGATCCAAAAATAGATTTCACACAGGGTTAAGTCACACACACACACACACCGCTAGAGAAAATTAAACATAGGTTATTGTTCTTGTAATTCTCTGTCATATTGTGCTGTCTGCTTGTTTTGGAATTGGAAGATTGTAACTGTGATCGTTATGAGCAGGTGTACTGGACACCAAAAGAATGAAATTCCCCTATAAGATTCTAATAGTAAATTATTAAGATCTGTCTGTATATCCAGACCTTATAAAAACTGCGAATTGACCAGCCTGATTTTAACATATTCGGCTCCTCTTAATGTTCTGAGCAGCGTGGAAGTAGCAGCCGAGTTTCCACTGGTTGTTGCAAGGAATGCTGAAGTTCGTGTGTTAGCCACTCTATGAAATTTTAAGTCCTTCTCTTTAAAAGACAACAAGCAAAAGTGAACTAAGAGAAAGATACCAATTCGCACAGCACACTGCACTGAACTTAGTGGGTCGGTGGATCTGGTGGTCGCCACAGTAGCTTTGTTTCCTTGAAAAGCTTTAGAGCCTGCAATTTGAACCAATAGAGCGTTATGTCTCATCTTTCTTCGGCGGTTCCCTAGGACGTTGGGGGAGGCCATCTACTCAGGTCCATGGCAGGCTGCCATAGTGGGACATGGATGGTTACCTTTCTCAAAGAAATCTTGGGAGAAAATGGGAAGTGAGCACTTGCATGTAACTAGAGGCATGGTAGGGCTGTTGGTAAAATATGGATACACCGATAGTTTCTCAAAAGCTATTTTGAAAAATTATTAGAATTTTACCTTCACTGTGTGAAGAACTCATTGTGCTTTTTGAGCTGTCAATATGTCTGATCTTTCGCTTTGTCTGTTTGAAGCAAGTATATGTTGCAAAAAAGAAGAAGTCTCAATGCACTGGGGGTAAGGGGAGGGAAGTAGCAGCGTCAAAGGATTAACAAGATTTCTGATGTGAAGAAATAGCTCACCAGTAGAGTTAAAAGCAATTTTTAACATAAATAGTGTGCTTCTTCTTCACATTGGCATTCTTCAAAAACAGTTGCTGAAAATGATGAACAAAAATCTAAATGACAAGATTGGTCTTTGCGGTGGGCAGAGCCGTATGGGGAAATGCTGATGTAATTGGCGCTTTCCGCTGCCAAGAGAAACTGCAACGTTTAGCTTCACTGCAGAGTTTTGACACAACAACTGCTAGGTCGCATGCGTTGGCAGAAATGAAAAAAAAGTCATGAAGTGTTCCGGAAAAATCCGATATGTGACGAAACGAAGTGACTGATCCATTGGACACCTTTTGTTTTGCCATTTACGTAATATAATTGTTAGCAAAGTGGTTATCGCCAAGTGCGAACGTGTATCGTTTTCCTTTCAGTTCTTGCTCTAAGGGGGATAGGTAGGTTGCTAGTTTACTGATCTCCAGAATATCTCATAACAAATCAACACATAAATATCTCTAAAATCAGCAGTATATTTACAATGTGAAGCTTATATTTTTATGTGTCGCTAGATCGATATTACTTCTGCGAGATGTCGATACATCGTCTTGATATATAGTGTCCCTATGCCGACATTTTTTAAATGTCGATATATCGGATTTCCTATATATTAGGAAACGTTAGCGAACAGTGATTGAAATGCTACTTCCGACTGTGACTGAAATCGCAGTTAGATTTTGTAAAGTTATTATTGTGATATCTGTGACTTCTCAATCACTGTGATTTCTAACAGATACGCGATTTCCTGCCCACCACTAATACTTAGTATGGAGATCTCTGTTAGCGACAGCCCTGGACATTGCACACGCCCTGCCCAGTTACCCCCCCAACATACCAACCAATAGTGGCCAAGCAGTTCTGGGCGCTACAGCCTGGAACCGTGCTACCGCTATGGTTGCAGGTTCGAATCCTGCCTCGGTCATGGATGTGTGTGATGTCCTTAGTTTAGTTAGATTTAAGTATGTCTAAGTTCTAGGGGACTGATGACCTCAGAAGTTAAGTCCCATAGTGCTCAGAGCCATTTGAACAATTTTTGAACCAACCAAGAGTACATGTAAAGTTTTTGTCCACACTGTGTACTGCATCGATATGACCTTTGGTCACCGCCTGTTGAAGAGCGAGAATTTGCTTGTTGCCCGCTTTTTTGTAGTTCACGTGTTTCGCCGCTTCCAGAGCGCACCCACAGCAGTTGAACGAAATCAGACATCATGTTACAAATAAGGAAACCTTCGTGTTCCTATGAGTGCTATATATGCGACAACAATAAAGAAGCAACAGAAGAGATTGTATGATGTGTACATTTGAAGCTGAGTGAAAAACGTGTTGGATTGATCATTTCCAAGCCACTCATCTAATACGTATGAAATCTGAAGGTATGGTGTTCTCTAGTGAATGTCAATTTTTGAAGAGGAAAGAGGAAATTGAACACACTACACAATCCAGATTCGTCAAACACAAAGGCATTAAGTTTGTTGATGATTGCTCAACCTGTAATATGTTTACCATCATTCAGGTCAGTTTCTTACCAAAGGTGAAGGTATGAGACATCTCAAAATGGCAGGTGGTAACTGAATCGATGGAAAGTGCCCTGCAGAGTTGAAAATCCTCTATAAGGAAGAAAAATGCCTTGTTAATTCTGTTTGCACTCCTCTAGCCTTAAGTCATTTGAATCTGACACCACAAGAGCATAGCTGCAGACTTGCTGTAGGAATCCTGATTCCCACTGTTCTTAACAAAATTTAATCAACAGTGCAGGATTCAAATTCAGAGAGAGTACATTTCGCAACATTGCAGGACTTGCATAACATTGCAGCTTCTTTTAATTTGGCTTCAAAGTCTGTTGGACATCAAAATGATTCCATCAGGAACCAAGGTTGGGTACAAGAAGTTAAGCAAAGTGATACTCTGTGTGTATTATTTTATAAGCCTCAAGAAATAATCAATGACCAGCACCCAGAATTGAGAAGCAAGGATTTCATATTAGTAATAATGAACACTGCACAAGGTGAATTATAGGCAAAATATGGAAATTATTATATTTGTGTTGATGGGACTGATGGTCCAAACGGCTATGATTTTGAACTTTCTGCTAAAATAGTACTGGGTGATATGAGACAACGACTTCTATGCACTTTCATCACTTCTAACAGAAATAACAGTGGTGTGTTAAATATATTTCGTTCAGCTGCCGTGGGTGTGCTCTGGAAATATGCTGCCTATTTGTTTCCACAAATTTCACAGTTAAAAGCACTCCTTTTAAATGTTTTAATTACACAAACTGCTAAGAAGTAGAAGTTGGCAGTCGCTCTATTTCTGAGCAGAACAGGAAAGGAAGTGACAAGTAGTGGTGCAGGGTACCATCCGCCATGGACCATATCGTGGCTTGCGAAGTACTTATGTAGATGTAGAACATTTTACATGGAAAAACTCAGGGAATTTCAGGAATGTTATAAAATCCCAAGGAATTCTGCATTTTAATGTAGCATTCAAATTGAATTTTATTGAGTATAATAAAAAACAAATTTTGAAAGACATAATATTTGAAATTGTGTTACTTATATGAATATTTTTCCATATGAATTAGTGACATTTAAAAATTAATTAAACAAGTGTTTAAGGGGATCCGGAAAGGCTCAAAATCATGAAAAGTTCAATTTTTACTTTTTTGCGTTTTCTGAATCTGCAGACTATTACCTTTTAATAGATATATAATTTATTCAATTCCGAAGACTACAACTATTTTTAAATTTTTTTTGAAATGTGTTCTACATGGGCGTGACCCACATTTAAGTGATGTGAGATGAAGTATATGTTGTGGCTAATCTGTGATGGTTCAATATATATCGCTGGTGTGATTGTCGTTTGTTTCATGTTTATTTATTCTGTCGTTATCTCGAAAATATTCGTAATTAATTCTGTTTCTTGAGTCTCTGTTTTGTTGAAGTATAAGTATTAGAAATCCTCTGAAGGCTTTTAAGAAAAGGAGAAATGTTGGAAAGCCAAAGGTATCTGTTATTACTGTAAACAATAAAGACGATAACCAAGTGAGTGAACCTAACCTCTCAAGCACACCTGCCCATAGCAGTCAAAGTGGGAAAGAAAATACTTCACAGAAGAAGCTTGATTCAATGACTGAAAACTATGAATGTTTTATGGGCAAATCGGATGTGAATGAAATATTTGATATGTCGGTTCTCAAAGGAATTTTTTCAAACTGTGTAAGGTGTATTCATTGTAGTGAAGTTGGTCTGGAACTCTCCATAATAAAGCACGTAGGACTTGCTAGTGAAATACAACTGAAATGTGATAAGTGTTCATACATGACCACCTTTTGGAACAGTGTTGCAGTAACTGTAACTGAAGAAAATGGTAGCAAAATCTACGAACACAACATTAGATTTGTTTATTCCTTGCGTTCAGTTGGTAAGGGTGCTACTGCAGGTGCAATTTTCTGTGGCATAATGAATCTTCCAAATCCCCCAACCAAGTTTACGACCTATGATAAATTAATAGGGTCTAAAGTAGAAGATGTCTGTATAGAATCTATGAAGAACGCTGTGGAAGAGGCAGTGTTGTTGTTGTTGTTGTTGTTGTGGTCTTCAGTCCTGAGACTGGTTTGATGCAGCTCTCCATGCTACTCTATCCTGTGCAAGCTTCTTCATCTCCCAGTACCTACTGCAACCTACATCCTTCTGAATCTGCTTAGTGTATTCATCTCTTGGTCTCCCTCTACGATTTTTACCCTCCACGCTGCCCTCCAATACTAAATTGGTGATCCCTTGATGCCTCAGAACATGTCCTACCAACCGATCCCTTCTTCTGGTCAAGTTGTGCCACAAACGTCTCTTCTCCCCAATCCTTTTCAATACTTCCTCATTAGTTATGTGATCTACCCATCTAATCTTCAGCATTCTTCTGTTGCTCCACATTTTGATATCTTCTATTCTCTTCTTGTCTAAACTATTTATCGTCCATGTTTCACTTCCATACATGGCTACACTCCATACGAATACTTTCAGAAATGACTTCCTGACACTTAAATCAATACTGGATGTTAACAAATTTCTCTTCTTCAGAAACGCTTTCCTTGCCATTACCAGCCTACATTTTATATCCTCTCTACTTTGACCATCATCAGTTATTTTGCTCCCCAAATAGCAAAACTCCTTTACTACTTTAAGTGCTTCATTTCCTAATCTAATTCCCTCAGCATCACCCGACTTAATTAGACTACATTCCATTATCCTTGTTTTCTTTTGTTGATGTTCATCTTATATCCTCCTTTCAAGACACTGTCCATTCCATTCAACTGCTCTTCCAAGTCCTTTGCTGTGTCTGACAGAATTACAATGTCATCGGCGAACCTCAAAGTTTTTATTTCTTCTCCATGAATTTTAATACCTACCCCGAATTTTTCTTTTGTTTCCTTTACTGCTTGCTCAATATACAGATTGAACAACATCGGGGAGAGGCTACAATCCTGTCTTACTCCCTTCCCAACCACTGCTTCCCTTTCATGTCCCTCGACTCTCATAACTGCCATCTGGTTTCTGTACAAATTGTAAATAGCCTTTCGCTCCCTGTATTTTACCCCTGCCACCTTCAGAATTTGAAAGAGAGTATTCCAATCAACATTGTCAAAAGCTTTCTCTAAGTCAACAAATGCTAGAAATGTAGGTTTGCCTTTCCTTAATCTTTCTTCTAAGATAAGTCGTAAGGTCAGTATTGCCTCACGTGTTCCAGTGTTTCTACGGAATCCAAACTGATCTTCCCCGAGGTTGGCTTCTACTAGTTTTTCCATTCGTCTGTAAAGAATTCGTGTTAGTATTTTGCAGCTGTGACTTATTCAGCTGATAGTTAGGTAATTTTCACATCTGTCAACACCTGCTTTCTTTGGGATTGGAATTATTATATTCTTCTTGAAGTCTGAGGGTATTTCGCCAGTTTCATACATCTTGCTCACCAGATGGTAGAGTTTTGTCAGGACTGGCTCTCCCACGGCCGTCAGTAGTTCCAATGGAATATTGTCTACTCCGGGGGCCTTGTTTCGACTCAGGTCTTTCAGTGCTCTCTCAAACTCTTCACGCAGTATCTTATCTCCCATTTCATCTTCATTTACATCCTCTTCCATTTCCATAATATTGTCCTCAAGTACATCGCCCTTGTATAGACGCTCTATATACTCCTTCCACCTTTCTGCTTTCCCTTCTTTGCTTAGAACTGGGTTTCCATCTGAGCTGTTGATACTCATACAAATCGTTCTCTTAGCTCCAAAGGTCTCTTTAATTTTCCTGTAGGCGGTATCTATCTTACCCCTAGTGAGATAGGCCTCTACATCCTTACATTTGTCCTCTAGCCATCCCTGCTTAGCCATTTTGCACTTCCTGTTGATCTCATTTTTGAGACATTTGTATTCCTTTTTGCCTGTTTCACTTACTGCATTTTTATATTTTCTCCTTTCATCAATTAAATTCAATATTTCTTCTGTTACCCAAGGATTTCTACTAGCCCTCGTCTTTTTACCTACTTGATCCTCTGCTGCCTTCACTACTTCATCCCTCAAAGCTACCCATTCTTCTTCTACTGTATTTATTTCCCCCATTCCTGTCAATTGCTCCCTTATGCTCTCCCTGAATCTCTGTACAACCTCTGGTTCTTTTAGTTTATCCAGGTCCCATCTCCTTAAATTCCCACCTTTTTGCAGTTTCTTCAGTTTTAATCTACAGGTCATAACCAATAGATTGTGGTCAGAGTCCACATCTGCCCCTGGAAATGTCTTACAATTTAAAACCTGGTTCCTAAATCTCTGTCTTACCATTATATAATCTATCTGATACCTTTTAGTATCTCCAGGGTTCTTCCATGTATACAACCTTCTTTCATGATTCTTAAACCAAGTGTTAGTTATGATTATGTTCTGCTCTGTGCAAAATTCTACCAGGCGGCTTCCTCTTTTATTTCTGTCCCCCAATCCATATTCACCTACTATGTTTCCTTCTCTCCCTTTTCCTACACTCGAATTCCAGTCACCCATGACTATTAAATTTTCGTCTCCCTTCACAATCTGAATAATTTCTTTTATTTGATCATACATTTCTTCAGTTTCGTCGTCATCTGCAGAGCTAGTTGGCATATAAACTTGTACTACTGTAGTAGGTGTGGGCTTCGTATCTATCTTGGCCACAATAATGCGTTCACTATGCTGTTTGTAGTAGCTTACCCGCATTCCTATTTTCCTATTCATTAGTAAACCTACTCCTGCATTACCCCTATTTGATTTTGTGTTTATAACCCTGTAGTCACCTGACCAGAAGTCTTGTTCCTCCTGCCACCGAACTTCACTAATTCCCACTATATCTAACTTCAACCTATCCATTTCCCTTTTTAAATTTTCTAACCTACCTGCCCGATTAAGGGATCTGACATTCCACGCTCCGATCCGTAGAACGCCAGTTTTCTTTCTGCTGATAACGACATCCTCTTGAGTAGTCCCCGCCCAGAGATCCGAATGGGGGATTATTTTACCTCCGGAATATTTTACCCAGGAGGACGCCATCATCATGTAATCATACAGTAAAGCTGCATGCCCTCAGGAAAAATTACGGCTGTAGTTTCCCCTTGCTTTCAGCCGTTCGCAGTACCAGCACAGCAAGGCCGTTTTGGTTATTGTTACAAGGCCAGATCAGTCAATCATCCAGACTGTTGCCCTTGCAACTACTGAAAAGGCTGCTGCCCCTCTTCAGGAACCACACGTTTGTCTGGCCTCTCAACAGATACCCCTCCGTTGTGGTTGCACCTACGGTACGGCTATCTGTATCGCTGAGGCACGCAAGCCTCCCCACCAACGGCAAGGTCAATGGTTCATGGGGGGGGGGGGGGGGGGGCAAGAGGCAGTAATGGAAAATAATGGTAACAGAGATTTGACTGCAGCGTTCAATGGTACCTGGCATAAACGGGGACACACATCTCTTCATGGTGTAGTATCTGCCACCAGTATGTATACAGGGAAAGTTTTAGATGTAGCAGTAATATCAAAGTATTGTAGATGTCCACAAAAATATAATGGTACACATGAAAATAATTGCAAAGCTAACTATAGTGGCAGTAGTGGAGGAATGGAAGTGGCTGGTGTTGCCAGTATATTCCAGCGTTCTGAGGCGTGTGATAAAGTGCGATGTGTTAATTACCTTGGTGTCGGTGATTCTAAAAGTTTCAAACACATTCAAGGACTGAAGCCCTATGGTGATGATGTTGTAGTGCAGAAATTTGAGTGTATTGGACATGTACAGAAGCGAATGGGAACAAGACTTCGGCGACTGAAAACTTCGTACAAAAAACAAAAACTCAGTGATGGTAAAGGGTTGGATGGGAAGGGAAGGTTAACTGACAGTGTAATTGACAAAATACAGAACTATTATGGAATGGCTATTAGGCAAAATACACAAAGTGTCGATGAAATGAAGAAGGCTGTTTGGGCTCTTTTTTTTTCATACTACTTCAACCGATGAAAATCCCCAACATAGCTTGTGTCCCAAAGAAGAAGACAGTTGGTGTAAATATAACAAAGGATTGCTAACTGGTGAAGTGTACACTCATAAGCATAGTCTGCCTCATGCAATAATGGAGGTGTTAAAACCTATTTTCAGAGACTTAGCAGCACCTGAACTGTTGAAAAAGTGTATTCACGGAAAAACTCAAAACCCCAATGAAAGTGTAAATAGTGTTATATGGTCAAGAATCCCCAAGACTGTATTTGTTGGAATAGAAACACTTCACTTTGGTGTGTATGATGCTGTTGCGACTTTCAATGATGGCAACATTGTAAGGTGCAAGGTATTTAGAAATATGGGAATGAAGATAGGTTCTAACATGGTACGAGCGATGCTTGCTTTAGACAAGGAACGCCTTCGGGCTGTAGACAGGGCTGTAAAGAGTAGAAATACAAGCAAGAGTAAACAGGAGGAGGAACAAGAGGAAGCTGGAGGAGGAGTTTGCAGAGGATGAAGATAATCCATCCTATGGACCTGGAATGCACTAAAAAGTTACACCAATCTTTGTCGCTCAATTCCCAAAACTTTTATTTTCTCATACTAATTACATGTTTTCTAAGGATCTTTCAAACATATTTGTTTCAAACTTTCAGTAAATGTTACACAGTACCTTCTGCATAATTTAACACAGCCTTTTTCCAAAAAACTGTATATTTTTTGAATATATAAATAAAAAATTGCAAAAAAATGTTGTGAATTTTCATTACAATTGAAAAAAAAAATCATCTTTAATAACTGAACTAAAATTTTGTAAAATCCCTGTGTTAAGTTGTAGCCCATATTCCAATAAATAATCTGTAAAAAGTTTAACTTCCTACCTCAAATACTTTGTGAGGAAAGATGTAATTTATAAGCGTTATTTTAACATTGCAAGTATGGGGCGTTCCGGAGCCCCTTAACCCTAGTATATAGTACAGCTGAGAGAAAGGAAAAGTCATTATTGTATCTGCCTGTGCCCCCCAACCCTACCTTCCCCTCTAACTGTTACTTTGTCAGCAGTGTATTGATGCATTCATTCTCCTCGCACTTGGAATTCTCAGGAAATTTTTTTTTTTCCAAGTTTGAGTAGCCACGCTGGAAGAAGCTTAGCATTATTAAATTCTTAACATTGCAGTTGTGTGTTATTTTCTTTGCACTGATGAGGCGACAGTGTTAAACTGGAGTACGTTTGCAGGAGTTGCACTGTTCCTCAATGTAATTTGAAATATAGCATGTGGAATAATGTTCTCCTTTAGATTTATTAAGGCTGTTGTGACAGCCCAAAAGAAATCATCATTTGTTTTCTGCAGTAGTCTACATCTGTGAGGTTCTCCTCACTTATATGTGGAACTAAAACTATGTATCTGATCCCTGTGAGAGCTTAGAGCTTGTTGCGTATGTATTTCAGTGGAAATGAATGAATGTTAATGTGATAACTCAAGTCTCGTGTTTTAATCAATGATATTTGCAGATCCTATTCCCAATGTAATATATTTTTGGTGCTCAGTATTTTGACTTGATTTACATAATGCCCATGTGATGTCATATTCCTATCCTAATTTATTACATTTTGCCACCCAACTTAGGGCATAATTTAATGTACATAGTACATTCTTTCTTTAACTTTTTGTGTTAACCTGATACTTTGTTGTTTTGTGTGACCTTTACTAAGCTAAGCAAATACTGTTTTTCAGTTGTGGATAATTTTAGCCATGAGTGTTGTAATCTGTTTCAGCCACACTATTATCTGTGTTTCGCCAACTTAAGTACTTGGCTTCCTGAAACAGTAATCATACTGAATTGTCTTATTTGTTTCAAAGCTTTTGAGAAATATTTAAATTTTGGATGCAGTGGGGAAAATGTTTTTGTTTTCTTGATGTGTTCAGAGTTTAATATTTCATTTAGTAAGCACTGAAAGCCAGTTGATTGCCTGTTTTGAACTACAGATATCTGACAGTAGGTCACAAAACTTGTTCCCACATTTGTTTTACTCTGATGTCAGTAATAGTTATGAGAATTTTACTGAGTCAATAAAAGTATATCCTTACAGAATTTGTTTCTTATTCAGTACGTTGCCTATTTTACATATTAAAATTACCCATTGGAAATATGAAAGGGTACCATTGAAAGCTCATCACTTGATAAGTATTTGTTAATGAAATGGTCATCCTAGAAATATTACATAGTGATCGATAAAAGTACACAATGCACAGTCCTAGCTCTCACCCATCACAAAAATCTGACAGTTTTATAATGCCTATATCCTCCTCAGTACCTGTGGCTGCCTGAGTTGTGAACTAGTGTTGACAACTGTCAGTGCTATCTCATGATGTCCATGCTGTACATAGTTCTTAATGTGTAGTTCTACACTGAACACCCAAGATGATTTCATCACAAGGATTCTTTCTGGCTAATCAAAAATGCACAACAGTGCAAAAGGACTCTCAAAATTGATATCAAGCAATGGATAATACAGGATAGAATAACACTCATATTAAGAAAAGGATAGATTGATACCATACACACGAGCTGTTGAGTCCCAGACAGGCATAACAAAAATACTGCTATATATGTGATTTTTCAGCCAAAGGGCCTCCTCCTTATGTAGAAAATACACCTCCTCTTCCTCCCCCCCCCCCCCCCCCCCCCACACACACACACATCCATGCAAGCACAACTCTCTCACAAATAAGCACTTCGTCTGGCCATGAACAAGGCATTTTGGCCAAAAGCACTCACGTGTATAGCAGTCTTTTTGTTGTGCCTGTGTGCGACTCAGCATCTCCTCTGTGTGGTGAGTTGAAATCTAGCCTTTTCAAACTTAAAGTATTGGACCGTATGCAGCAAACAGTTTGTAATATTTGAAAGTCTCATTGAGATACATGCAAACTTGTAGAATAATTTCCATCTTCATGTTTAACTGGTCATATAACTGTGTATTACTAGGGGGTTGTGAACAGTGAAATTAAACTACTGTGAAAGGCAACTGTCCACTGTTGGCCACATTATTTACACTAGTCAGTGTCAGAATCCACAACTCATTTTTCAGCCAGTGTAGCAAAGCAGTATGTCGACACCGAGGACGAACAACCAAAGAAATAAATCAGGCAGAACCGCTACAAACTGTTTCCAGCCCCCTCTGTCCTGTCACCTCACAATTCGCCTCCCCTCACCCACACTATATGCTGTTCTGAGCCGTTGCATCCACCGGTCTTTTTTTTCTTCTCTGCTACCCTCCTTTCTGTTCCCCGTCTTCTCCCTCCCCCACAGCCTCCTGATGCTGCACCTGTCAGCCCTACCCTGCATCCACTGGTCTTTTTTTTCTTCTCTGCTTCTCTCCTTTCTGTTCCCCGTCTTCTCCCTCCACCACAGCCTCCCAATGCTGCACCTGTCAGGCCTATCCTGCCCTATATAGTTCCTACATGCCCCGCCAGAAGGGCCGATTCCTGTCCCTTCCCCTTCCCCACCCTGCTCTGGATTATTGCTTCTGTTCAACACGTTTCTGTTGCAGTATGGCTGGAGGTAGCAGTAGTGTATATGAGGTGTTCTATCTTGTGTGAATGTGTGTGCATTTCTCCTTCCTAAAAGGAAGGCCAAAAGCTTATATGCACCAGAACATATCTTTACAAAGAGTATCAATCTATCCTTTTCATAGTATCATTGCCTTTCCATTGTTAGATTTTTATTTGAAACATTAATGGAAGATCACAATTGTGAACTGGCCAGGAGTTGAATGCAGGTACTTGATTATCTAGAGCAGTGCACTCACCAGTAAGGATACTTCAATCTTCCATTAATGTTTGAAAAACAGCTCACACTCAGCTGCAGAATGAATGATTTTTCCTGAGACAGGACAAGTGGAACAAAAAATGCCAGTACACAAGGGGTATGAAAGTGTGAGGTGAGAGGAAACAAAACATCATCTGAAAAGTGATCTTCTGAGGGAATATATAGAGGAAAGAAACACATGCACATAGTTTTCCAATAATTCAGTGTAGTTATATGTAGTTGAATGAAGAAAGTCCAATCTACCTTGTTACTTTACACGGAGAATCTGTCAAGGCTGAAACTTTAGCTTGCTATTCTCATGGTAATATATTTATATTGAAATGAACTATTATATTATGGATCTTCTGACATCATAAACAAAACTTAGTGTACATTATAAAATTACACATATGTGGACATGTGTTATTACATTGCTGTGAGAAAGAGCCCTTGTGGATACATATGGTAATAGTGAGTAATGTAATGGCCCTCTGATTTTGTTCTGCATAAAAATTTGTAATAGTGGAATATATTTTTATTTGGATTAGTGTCAAGTGGGTGGTAGCTTCCATGAGAGCAAAGGCTGACACTCAGCTGAACTAATCTAATATAGATAAAATAGGTTGGTGGGGAGAGGAAGGGTTATTTGTTTGATTCTGAGAGAACGTGATGAACAATCATACATTAATGGAGCATCCTTGTAAACAACATAGAAGGAAAACATTTTCAACTTAAACCTCTCTGATTTGTTACAGTCAATGATCCCGGTAAGAGATGAAAAACACCAATTTGTAGAGGTACATGATGACTCTGTGGGAAGTTACAGGTTTGCAAATCCAGAAACAATGAAATTTACGCATATATGTCTCAAGTTAAAGGACTGCATTGTGATTCTAGTACAGGTGCAGCAATGGAAATTTTTTCATTGTAAAATAAATTAATAGAGCTTTACATTATTAGATTACATGACCTTGCTCCCAATAGCTACTCCTTTCCCTCCCTACTCCAGGCTGTTGCTGGACAGCAGTTAAGGTGTCCTGGGGTGCAGTGGAGCCTTTGTTAATATCAGTGTGTTGTCACTTGGTGACGTCCATAGAATGATATGCAAGTCTGTATATCTGCTGCTTACAATTTTGTCTGCATGGTGCATACATCCACATGAAATAATTATTTTTTTAATACTGAAAACTGTTCATATGGTTGCAACGTTGTATTTTTTCATCCAGGGTAGCTAAAGTAATCCCAGTCCACAAAAAAGGTGACAATAATTTGCCTAGAAATTATAGGCCAGTTTCTCTTGTACCACTTTTATCCAAGGTCATTGAGAAACTAATGAGTATTCAAATAATCAATTTTCTAGATTCTCATCAATTACTTTCAAATAGCCAGTTTGGGTTTAGAAAAAATCTATCAACATGTGATGCTGTTATGAGCTACGTATGTAACTGTCTTGAAGCAAAAGAAGAATAATTTATTGTAAGTACAAAGTTTTTTGATTTATCAAAAGCATTTGACACTGTGTGCCACAACACTCTGCTGCTGAAATTAAAAACTGTAGGTTTCTCAGTCTCTGCTGTTAAAATTATTCGGTCATACTTATCTAATAGATCTCAAACAGTTTACTTCAATAACCAATATTCTAGTTTCTTACCCGTTAACCATGGTGTTCCTCAAGGGTCAATCTTGGGCCCTCTCTTGTTCATATTATATATGAATGACCTACCCAGCAATGTAATAGATGATACTACAAACTGTTACTTGTATGCAGATGATATCAGTTTAAGTGTTACAGTGCCTACGAACAATAACATAAGTAACTCTACCTCACTCAAGGTAGATATACTTTCTGACTGGTGCAATGCCAATAGCCTGTCTATGAACATAAATAAAACACAGGAATTAAACATTTCTTATAACAATAGAATCACCCTAGAGACAGTTCCTGTAAAGTTTCTTGGCATTGTTTTGCAAAATAATTTAGGCTGACAGGCACATATGAATTATTTAACACTAAATATTTCTAAAGGAATATTTATGCTCAGAAAATTACAAGCAACAGTAGATGAGAAAATTTTGCTTTCTGTCTATTATAGTTATATTCACTCTCATTTGACGTATGGGACAATGTTGTGGTGAAAGAATTGCTACCCAAAATGCTTATTTACAGCCCAGAAAAAAGCTGTCAGACTGATATGTAAAATACCACCTAGGACTCACTGTAGAGAATTATTTATTAAACTTAGTATTATGACCTTGCCATGTATATACGTAGTTCAATGTCTCTTGTACATTAAAAAGAACTTGTCTAGTTTTGATCTGAATTCTGATGTACATAGTTATAACACACAACACTGTAATGATGTAAGAAAAGACTACTGCTCATATACCAAAAGTCTAAACAGCTTCAAACACACATCTGTAAAGCTATTTAATAAACTATGAGAGTCAGTTAAGAGTCTGGAGCTGAAAAAATTTAAGATATTTGTAAGAACTTTATTAATTCAGAATTGTTTTGATACAATGGAAGATTTCTGTGAGCATAATTTCTAACATAGATTAATTATTTGTGTATTTATTGTCATTGTTGTTTGTACATTTATTGATGTTGCTTATACAAGCTTTACATCCCTCTAAATGTTTTGTTTTTGGGCAATAAAAATCAATCAATCTTACAATGGTATAGGATTTCTCATTCTCTCTCTCTCTCTCTCATGATCATTCAAGAGTGCAAAATTTAAGTATTTTCAGATGTGAGCATTAATTAAGCATCCTTGCTTTTCCACCAAGTTGGAAGACAGATATTGCAAAAATGAACACTTGCTGATTTGGTTTCACCTGTGACAGCAATTTCTACAGAAAATGTAGGTGAAAATGACAGTACCTGAACTTACACCAGATTCTTTAAACACATGCACTCAGTATTTAGGTGAATAGCTTAGGAAGAAATAGATCTCAGTGTGATGAAAAGCAAAAACTGAAAACTGTAACCTCAATGCTTGAGGCATATTTATGTAACACAATCAGAGAAATAATAACGAGAACATCTTAGAGAATGTAGATCAACATACTAGCTGAGAGGTAACTTTCAGAATCCAGACAATATGTGTGACAAAATACAAATTTTGGCTGAAGTTCTGCAAGGGAGCCAAATCACTGTATTCCTGCCAGTGCAACCCAAACTTTCTGTGTATGTGATTCACACAGTTTTACATTTTGCTCAAAGTTTTAAGGGTGGAAAAAGAATTTAGCAATGCAATCAAGAACATTGGTTTTGGCCATAAAAGAACTTGTAGTGCTTCTTTCATGCCTTTCCATTCTGCTAATATGTTTCTTACATCCATATCCCAATTATTAAGTTCAGATTAGATTCAGTTTTCGTTCCATAGACCCATGAGATGATTCTCATGGGTGTAGAACAAGTCAGAAAGTATGAAACAAAAAACCAAACTTTTGAATACTCACTACCCTGATCATTTATCAGGACGTTGTCAAACTGTGTGAATACATTACAGTAAACTGGAAATGCTAATATTTAAAGAATTAATACACTGTCAAAATGTAACACAGATATGCACTTTCAACAAAATTATCATACACTAGATACCTAATCTTGACTGTTGTGACCAACTGCTGTCAAAACTGAAATCGAACAGACATTAAAGTAGGATAAGATGGGTTGCCCCCCATGAACCATGGACCTTGCCGTTGGTGGGGAGGCTTGCGTGCCTCAGCAATACAGATAGCCGTACCGTAGGTGCAACCACAACGGAGGGGTATCTGTTGAGAGGCCAGACAAACATGTGGTTCCTGAAGAGGGGCAGCAGCCTTTTCAGTAGTTGCAAGGGCAACAGTCTGGATGATTGACTGATTTGGCCTTGTAACAATAACCAAAACGGCCTTGCTGTGCTGGTACTGCGAACAGCTGAAAGCAAGGGGAAACTACGGCCGTAATTTTTCCCGAGGGCATGCAGCTTTACTGTATGATTAAATGATGATGGCGTCCTCTTGGGTAAAATATTCCGGAGGTAAAATAGTCCCCCATTTGGATCTCGGGGCGGGGACTACTCAAGAGGATGTCATTATCAGCAGAAAGAAAACTGGCGTTCTACGGATCGGAGCGTGGAATGTCAGATCCCTTAATCGGGCAGGTAGGTTAGAAAATTTAAAAAGGGAAATGGATAAGTTAAAGTTAGATATAGTGGGAATTAGTGAAGTTCGGTGGCAGGAGGAACAAGACTTCTGGTCAGATGACTACAGGGTTATAAACAAAAAGTCAAATAGGGGTAATGCAGGAGTAGGTTTAATAATGAATAGGAATGCGGGTAAGCTACTACAAACAGCATAGTGAACGCATTATTGTGGCCAAGATAGATACGAAGCCCACACCTACTACAGTAGTACAAGTTTATATGCCAACTAGCTCTGCAGATGACGAAGAAATTGAAGAAATGTATGATGAAATAAAAGAAATTATTCAGATAGTGAAGGGAGACGAAAATTTAATAGTCATGAGTGACTGGAATTCGAGTGTAGGAAAAGGGGGAGAAGGAAACATAGTAGGTGAATATGGATTGGGGCTAAGAAATGAAAGAGGAAGCCGCCTGGTAGAATTTTGCACAGAGCACAACTTAATCATAGCTAACACTTGGTTTAAGAATCATGATAGAAGGTTGTATACATGGAAGAACCCTGGAGATACTAAAAGGTATCAGATAGATTATATAATGGTAAGACAGAGATTTAGGAACCAGGTTTTAAATTGTAAGACATTTCCAGGGGCAGATGTGGTCTCTGATCACAATGTATTGGTTATGACCTGTAGATTAAAACTGAAGAAACTGCAAAAAGGTGGGAATTTAAGGAGATGGGACCTGGATAAACTGAAAGAACCAGAGGTTGTACAGAGTTTCAGGGAGAGCATAAGGGAACAATTGACAGGAACGGGGGAAAGAAATACAATAGAAGAAGAATGGGTAGCTTTGAGGGATGAAATAGTGAAGGCAGCAGAGGATCAAGTAGGTAAAAAGACGAGGGCTAGTAGAAATCCTTGGGTAACAGAAGAAATATTGAATTTAATTGATGAAAGGAGAAAATATAAAAATGCAGTAAATGAAGCAGGCAAAAAGGAATACAAATGTCTCAAAAACGAGATCGACAGGAAGTGCAAAATGGCTAAGCAGGGACGGCTAGAGGACAAATGTAAGGATGTAGAGGCTTATTTCACTAGGGGTAAGATAGATACTGCCTACAGGAAAATTAAAGAGACCTTTGGAGAGAAGAGAACCACTTGTATGAATATCAAGAGCTCAGATGGCAACCCAGTTCTAAGCAAAGAAGGGAAGGCAGAAAGGTGGAAGGAGTATATAGAGCGTCTATACAAGGGCGATGTACTTGAGGACAATATTACGGAAATGGAAGAGGATGTAGATGAAGATGAAATGGGAGATAAGATACTGCGTGAAGAGTTTGACAGAGCACTGAAAGACCTGAGTCGAAACAAGGCCCCGGGAGTAGACAACATTCCATTAGAACTACTGACAGTCCTGGGAGAGCCAGTCCTGACAAAACTCTACCATCTGGTGAGCAAGATGTATGAAACAGGCGAAGTACCCTCAGACTTCAAGAAGAATATAATAATACCAATCCCAAAGAAAGCAGGTGTTGACAGATGTGAAAATTACCGAACAATCAGTTTAATAAGCCACAGCTGCAAAATACTAACACAAATTCTTTACAGACAAATGGAAAAACTAGTAGAAGCCAACCTCGGGGAAGATCAGTTTGGATTCCGTAGAAATACTGGAACACGTGAGGCAATACTGACCTTATGACTTATCTTAGAAGAAAGATTAAGGAAAGGCAAACCTACGTTTGTAGCATTTGTAGACTTAGAGAAAGCTTTTGACAATGTTGATTGGAATACTCTCTTTCAAATTCTAAAGGTAGCAGGGGTAAAATACAGGGAGCGAAAGGCTATTTACAATTTGTACAGAAACCAGATGGCAGTTATAAGAGTCGAGGGACATGAAAGGGAAGCAGTGGTTGGGAAGGGAGTAAGACAGGGTTGTAGCCTCTCCCCGGTGTTATTCAATCTGTATATTGAGCAAGCAGTAAAGGAAACAAAAGAAAAATTCGGTGTAGGTATTAAAATCCATGGAGAAGAAATAAAAACTTTGAGGTTCGCCGATGACATTGTAATTCTGTCAGAGACAGCAAAGGACTTGGAAGAGCAGTTGAATGGAATGGACAGTGTCTTGAAGGGAGGATATAAGATGAACATCAACAAAAGCAAAACGAGTATAATGGAATGTGGTCGAATTAAGTCGGGTGATGTTGAGAATATTAGATTAGGAAATAAGACACTTAAAATAGTAAAGGAGTTTTGCTATTTGGGGAGCAAAATAACTGATGATGGTCGAAGTAGAGAGGATATAAAATGTAGACTGGCAATGGCAAGGAAAGCGTTTCTGAAGAAGAGAAATTTGTTAACTTCGAGTATAGATTTAAGTGTCAGGAAGTCATTTCTGAAAGTATTTGTATGGAGTGTAGCCATGTATGGAAGTGAAACATGGACGGTAAATAGTTTGGACAAGAAGAGAATAGAAGCTTTCGAAATGTGGTGCTACAGAAGAATGCTGAAGATTAGATGGGTAGATCACATAACTAATGAGGAAATATTGAAAAGGATTGGGGAGAAGAGAAGCTTGTGGCACAACTTGACCAGTAGAAGGGATCGGTTGGTAGGACATGTTCTGAGGCATCGAGGGATCACCAATTTAGTATTGGAGGGCAGTGTGGAGGGTAAAAATCGTAGGGGGAGACCAAGAGATGAATACACTAAACAGATTCAGAAGGATGTAGGTTGCAGTAGGTACTGGGAGATGAAGAAGCTTGCACAGGATAGAGTAGCATGGAGAGCTGCATCAAACCAGTCTCAGGACTGAAGACCACAACAACAACAACAACATGGGTTGGAATGACACTGACAAAATTATATACAAATGTTTAACAACATACAGCTCTAAATCTCTCAAACACTAAAGAAGAACTCAAAGTAATCTCGTGTCTGCAATAAGCAAGCAATCACAAGATTTCACAAGTAAAAATTTACCCATTACACATGCAAATACTAATGAAGTGTACCACATATATAAATGTCTGACTGCTCGCATTATGCACATCTACATTGTCGCACTCTTATATTCTTTAATTTTGATGAGGTAACCACAAACAAATCAAGACATTGATTTTGGCTTGTTTATACACAGCATTGACTTTAGACAATCAAGATAAGAGACTGCATCCTTGGCGTTACTACTAATAAATATTTCCCAACAGAATTTCTTACACTAAGTGAATTGATGGAAATTGGTACTCACTGCAGTTAACAAATTTCCAGTTTTTTGATATACTGCACACAAAAGCCAATAATTAAAAAAGACAATATGGATAACAATTTTATTTTTGTTTTTATTGATGATTTTTTCAACTCTTATATTCAATATACATATTTCTATTTCTTTAATAATAAGCTCTTTTCACAATGGTACCAGTAAAACTGATTTTCGTACTACCACAGTCTCTACTTACTGATTTTCTCCTTTGTTTTTATGACTGCCATATCTGTGATACTAACAACTTTGATGTGGGAACATGCAGCAGACTATGGGCAGGACTTAGCAGATGGATAGGTGTGGAGGGGGGGTTAATGGGCAGGACTTGTGCAATGTCCGGGGCTGTCACTAACATTACGTTATATTTTTAACAATATCAACAGCACCAGTACACGGGCAGTAAGTGCGGTTTGATTATCAGTCAGATGGTCAACATCTGTCTCCTACTTTCTGCCTATATGACAGCCTGGTGTGCTGGAGACATCTGGAAACTTGCACTTGATATGTCTGATCACACATGTCATTGCAGACGTAGCAGGGTGTGGGTCAGAAAATGTTGTGTCTCCCGCCACAAGTGTTGCTGGCAGTGGTGCATAGGGGGCATGGTTGTTGATGGTTGCTGTGCAAGTGCCAGTGCCATTGACCTACGTAACTTCATTTGTTGAAATGTCAATCAAAGTGGGTTTAAGTTGCTCAACTGAAACAGTCTCATTCATATCACTCTTTTGGATGAAGAAAGTGTTTGGCTCTCTTGATATCACATCATATGGTTGAGATATAGAGAAGTGAGAGGTGTGAATACAGCATCATCATGCAGCCAGACATCTGATGATGTGTTGAACTTTTTGAAAATGAATTGGGGGTATTGTCCATGGCATTGCGAGTTTTGCGTGCATGGTTCTCAGATGTCCAAACCTAGTTTTTGGAGAAAACCACAATGGTAAGTGGATAGCTGGGTTGTTGGCTATAATATCACCAGGTACTTGCACATGTTCTCAGATCAGTGATGCACTGGAGAACACAACAAATTTTCTTTTACAGTCATCTTGAGCTCAAGCAGAGGCTGTGGTAATATATCAATCCAAGATTCTTTATGAAACATGAGAATAGATTGAAGTGAGCTCTGCATGCACTCGATTGTGCTGTTACTAGCTGGGTGGTAACTCATGGTATGAATATCATGGCTGCCACAAAGGTTAAGTAACTCTTGGTCTGTGCCAGTGGTAAGAGGAATCCTGTGAAAAGAAAACCAAATGTTCACAAGTGCCTTGATGATGGATGCAGTGATGAAGTCTGCTGGCAGTATGGCTGATATAACAGTCTTATTAGTAGGGAATGGTGACCATCTATACATGGTAACGGGCCAAGAAGATCCAGATGGATATGTGCAAAATTTACAGGTTAGTAGAGGAAAATCCTGAATGGCTGCACGCGTGTGTAGTGAAACTTTATTTTTGTGGCACAAAATACAGGAGCAAGCTCACACACACCTATCTTTCTTGACACCTGGCCAGACCACTTACTTGGCACAAGTTTGACCAGATCTATCAACAGGTTCGTGAGTCAAGTAAAGTGAGATAGGTGCTCCATTGAGTATGTACTGTTGTATGAAAGTGTCCTTCACCTGACTGTCTGCAATCTTCACCCAGCACACCATAGTTATGCTGGCTACTGTTCTCAAAAGTCAGTCTGCCAAGGTGTTGTCTTTTCCTTTGATGTGTTGAATGGCCATTGTAAATTGCGCCACGAATGCTGCACATCGGAACTGATGTGGTGAAATAAGTTGATTTGGCTGCTGTGGAATAGAAGCAAGTGTTTGATGGGCCATAAAGACTGCAAAGTTTTGGCCCTCTAAAATGGGTTGGAAGTGTTTAACGGCCAGGTGCATGGGGAGAAGTTCTCTTTCTGTAGTGCTCCATTTAGATTACGCCTCTGTAAGATTTCTGGAGAAAAATATTGCCAAGATCCATGAATCATATGCCGTGGAGTAGTGCACTCTGCTACCTTGTTGGCATCTAGAAAAAGTCTGATTCATGCACCAGGGTTCAGATGTATTAGCAGTACTGCCTTAGATAGTGCTATCTTGAAACGCTTTACATGCTTCCGCAAACCACTCAATTTTTCTGTTGCCAGAGGGGTTTCTTTCTGTGGGAACATAAAAATCACCAGAGGCTCCTGTATGTAGTAGAGCGTGGCATATTTTGAATAGCTGAAACATTTCCTTGTAGTGGTATCAAAATATGGTCAAGATAGCAAAAACAGATGGGAGATCATGTAAAACACTGAATGAATCCATGACATGTCTGTATGGTGTTTCTTAATTCATAAAGTATAAAATTTTGATGATGTAGTCCCCAGGGTGTGGTGATAGCTGTTTTCTTTATGTCCTCATTGGCCATTGGAATCTGTGAGAATGCCTTGGCTCTATTGATGACAGTAAATACAGATTCACCACTCACTGCATAATTAAAATTGGTGATGTTTGGTACCAGACAGTGTTACGGTTTCTTCCAAGATTTTAAAGCTCAGTAATCACTGCATAATCTCCATGTACCATGTGGAATGGAGATGACCAGTCACGATGCCTTCTTCTAACACCTTAATTTCTTCTAGTGCTGCTGCAAATTTCTCAGGAGTTAAGTGACATGCATGGCAAAATACAGGCTCTCTGGGCATGGTCTTGATGTAATGTTGTGTGGTGTGGCAGTGTTTTCCCAAGCTTTGACTGTGTCTATCCCCAGAGGGGGGGGGGGAGGAAAAAAAAAAAAAAAAAAAAAAAAAACAACCAGACAGATTGCTTTCACATACATGTGCGGTCAGCATTTGCTGAACAGTAAGACTTGTGGGTTCTGTGAACATGCAGTGGAAATGTGTAGGTGGAGCAGGATGTGCACAGTCATCATGAAGCAGTAGGTTCGATATAGAAATTTGTTTACATTAGCACTCACTAAACAGCTGTTAACCAGGTATGGCACTACATCGAAAAATTTTAGAAAATCAGCTCATATGACTTGGCTGATAATGTCAACACTTACAAACTTTCAAGTCAGTGTGAAGTATGACATAAATGTAACAAAATCTCCCGTTCACTATACATGTTGGAGCAGCTTGTAATATTACTCATAACTAAGCAAGCTAGTCATCTGTCTAGAACTGGTGTGAGGTGGGATGGATTTGTTAGTGAGGCTGTGTGGCTTGGGGGCCAGGAGCACATCATAGCTGTATGGGCTGCAGCAACTGGTACAGGCCAGTCAAGTGCAGAATTCTGATGATGGATGATTGCTTAAGAGAACAGACAATGCTTGAAGATATGGCAGAGTGTCAGATAAGCTGAAAGATTGCTTCTTACAGCTCTTTGAGAGTCTATAATAATTTACAGTCAAATATTAATGCAAATCTGAATACATAAACAATTCCAGAAGAAAGGCACATGTCCAATGACACAACAATACCTGAGTATCTTTAAAACTACAGAAAGTACCACACAGTGAATAAACATTTTCACAATGAACATCTGAATTAACAACTTTCAACCCTTTGAGTCGCAGTATGTGAAAAATAAGAAAAATCCTAATAATTTTCACAAAAGTTGCTTTTGTTAGTCTCGTAAATGAAAAATACAAGAAATCTTTTTAAAAAATAAAAAAATAGTTCTTTAATTAATGTGGTTTCACTGCAAAATCACTGGGACACACGATCCTGTACCATCTATAATTTCGAGTGGTATTTTTTTGAAGCAATTTTGGACTTTCACCAGGCACAATCCCACATTACACACATTGCAATGCCATTTTGTTCTGTGATGTTCAGCTTTTGTGATGCAGTGTGCAAAACGGCGAGATCCTCCCTGCATTGACATGTGTTCACACTTGGTTTCTCTCAGTTCTTGATGCACCATCTTTTTTATTTTTTTTGCATTTCGAATCTTGCACCTTCTTGATGGCGTAGCATTTATTGTGCCAAGTCCATTGACAACTGCAATCCAGAACCCCTTCAAAACATTATTACCACATTCCTGCTTTCTTGGAACAAGAAATATGCATTAACAATGCAGACATCCAGCATATGCCAAAAACTTCTAAGCCACCATCTTTTGCTTTTCCTATCAATCTCACAGAGAGATTTCTGCATGACTGTTTTATCAACTTACCCCATATGCATGGTGTACTGTTTCACAAATATGGGGCATGAGATCTCAATTACTGACCCATCTTTTTGTTTTCAAGTCGCTGTTGTTGTCTGCCCTGGTTCAAGAAAATTAGACAGAAATAAAATTCCCCTCTTGTCCTTCCATATTAAGGAAGGCATGCCTTCTTCTGTGCATCTGTAACCATATTCTCCATGCTGAAGATGTTTTTCAGACTTCAAATCTTTGGGCAAGTCCTTTCAACCTCTTTTTACTGTCCCATGAGCATACACACCATGATCATGAAGATTTTTCATTAGACTAACAGAAATGAAAACACTGTCGAAGTAAATCTTATAGTTTTTGTTCACCAGTTTCTGAGTCAATTCCTCCACTACCCTTTGACCCAATTGTTTTTCTGGACATTAACCAGTTTTTCCTGTATAAATCTGTAATCATGATATATATCAATTTTCATTTGCTCTCACCTACATCTTGTAACCTCGTTTTATTGGTTTTCCATTCTTTGAATTTTATCATTGACTTGTCTACAGACTGACATTCAGTGGGCTTGTAGGAATCTAAGAAAGTCCTAGCCAGCACGTCTAGTAGCAGACAAAATTTATATACTTATTAAAGTTGTCACTTCCACTTTGCGGCTGGCAGCTGTTATCGTTGATGTGGAGATTTGGTAAGTACCAAATGAAACCGTTTCAAGATATTTTCGACAAAATATATTTGTCTTACAGCACAAGGTCTGAAAACCAGTAGTCTTTGTAGCTTGGAAGAATTTTTACTCCCATTAGTTCATTTAGCGTAAGGAAGAGCTTCATTTACTGTTCCATTACAGGTGAAAAATTGCTATTCCCTGTCCTTTCTTTTGGGTGGCATACATATTAATCTTGTATACAAGTTCCGAAGTAAATTTCCCTGGAAACAAGCTTAGAAACACTTGAACAGGAGTCACACATGTCATCAATATTTGGTCCAAATTCTTCAGAGAAGGCACACACAACAGTTAATTTGTATAACGTGTACCATATTGTTTGTGAATTTATTACTATTACATCTTCCTCATCAGTGTCACCATCACTATCCTCATCAACTCCATTGTCAGTGAATAATTCAGGACATGGCAAAGGTGCCGAAGTTCCTGAAGTACCTGACTGACTGGGGCCACTCAAAGAAGCTTCATCCTCGGAGTCACTCTCTGCCTCAGATACATCAGAATCTACATCGATTGGAATTTCATCTAAAATGCCAGTTACGAGCTCATGGGTGACATCTCAAAACCTCCACAAACTCATAATGCCTAAAACAAATAAAAGTGCTCAGTGAAAAGCAAAATTATTATTAAATGTAATAATTTCATGTCACACTACATAATGTATGAAACTGCATACTGTCTCATTGGTTTCAGACTGAAACCACCAAAACCAGTACCACTAATTGAAATTTATGTAAAAAAATTTCCAATACAAAAACAAATCACCAACAACCGCTAGCAAGAAGAGGGCGCCAACTGTTCCTGTGAAAGATTTGGGTCGCCGATTAGAAGCAGAAAGAGCCATAGAAGTTTGTCACACCACTGGATGTTTCTGCTTTGCACTAGCATTGGTGGTGCAAGCGAATGCCTCTGGTGCTTCTGAAAAGAATTAATGAAATGGTGGTTACAAGCAGAAATGACTGGTACTCAAAAGGTTAAATGCTACATGCTATTTCAACATATGATATCTCTGATGACAGCTTTGCACTATAGCCATAATCTCTGAAAACTATGCATCTATATCTGTTTTATTTCTTGATTAATTATGTCTTTTTACTACATAAATGTTTCTCAGAACACTGTATTTTCCACATTTACACAGCAAATGAATACAGCACCAGTATCTCATATTTTACCGTACTTGTGTATTTATTTAATGAATAGATTACCATTTTCCAAGTAACTTTATGCAAAAGTTGATTGTATGTGCTATTAAAAAACTGTTATCAATTGCGTGTGTTAGTGGACAAAACAATTGAAAAGAGAACCAAAAGATGCTTCTGCCTAGAAGGCATAAATAATTGTTTAAACAAAATTTAATGACAGTTTATTGCCATTTAATGTGAGTGCACTTGTGCAAGAGTAGTAGCTTATTTATTTATGAAAATATCTTTATTTGTAATTATTGTGAATGATCTGAGTGTGACCGAATATTTATAACTGTTCTTTATTTAAGTATTATTATAATATGTTAGTTTAGTCTGGGAAGTGATCATGATATAAGAATGATGTATTTTTGGTGGGGATGGCCTCCAGCAGTGGAAAAGCAGATAGTAGTGGGACACTATGAGAGTCAAGTGAAGACTGAGACTTTTTGAGTGAAAAGCCCAAGTTAGTGATTCTGGACACTTTTTGTCAAGTGCTGAAAAAAGGCGGACCTGCCTGTGGTAATGCATGTGAACAGTTGTATAGGTGATTCATTCTGGATGGTGAATGGCTGCTAAATACTCTAACATTTGAAGAAACTCTAAATCAAAAGAGATCTGAATGTGCTCTAGTATATGACTAACTGTTCCTGCTTGTATTGTGGGACTGAGCATAGACAGAGTATGGGTTAATGTTCTTTGTATCACAGTTTCAATTTGTGAATCATCATGTTGAGCTGATGAATATTTCATGTATTGTGGTCACAAAATGGACTTAGTTTTCATATGTCTTTGATGACTATTTAGTTTGGGAATTTTGCTACCAATCTTATAACGTTCTCAATGTAACTTTACCACATTTGATCAGGATTTTTTGTCTGTATTTTAACTGAAAATAGCAGGAGCTCTTCCCATTTATTTCAGATGTTCTTTCTTGAAAAAACATTATTCATCATAATTCTCTGTCATCTACATCAATAAAACCCAAGTTATTAAATTATTCATTTAACTTTTATCTAGTATATCTGATATTTTATTAACTCACAATTCTACCCAATGTACAGACTATTTGACTTCAGGATCACATTTATTATTTGCAGCAATTTAGCTGCAGAACATGAAAGCAGACATGTGTGGCTTGAGCCCAAGACTACATCGAGCTATTCTTTTTTAAACAGAGTCGTGCATAGCCCAAGTACCTAAAACTATGAGTAATCACAGGTAAACAAGCAACTGGTTTGTTCGTATGGGATACTGTTTGGAAGAGTAATTAGTCAAGTAGCAAACATTAGGTACTGTTGCAAGATAAATGGTTGCTACCATAAACTTATGGCTCGTACAGATGGTGGATCAGAGCATAGGTGCCATGGAAAAACACTTATTTCTGGACCAGAATCTATCAGGAATCTGCATCTATAATTTCTGTCTGTAAGAAAGAGCTGATTAGATTATCTTAGCGCTGTGACTATAGCATTGCTGCACTGAGCACTATGATTGTTTTTGTTGTTGGGGAGGGGTTTATCTGGACATCGAATTTGGCCACCCACTAACACTTGTCATTCCTGTTTGAGTAATTGCATGGCACTGTATATTGTCTTGAACTGTGTCCAAACTTTTTGTGGAACCAGCACCAAGTTGTCTTTCTATGTGAAGCACTTGCACTACCTTCAAAATTTTGTTCCTTATACCCATGAGTTTTGTTTGTAGGTACTGATGCATGTGTGAACTGCCATCGATTTTCACAGTGTGAGCTGTCTGCTGGTGGTGACTGTGGCATCTTTCTCATGAAGTCACTCGATCCTGCACCGGTACCATCTACAGGGATTGTCATGAATGTCTGAGGCCAGGAGCATCATTGTGTAGCATGTACATTCTGTTGCCGCTCTCCGAAGATGAAGAAATTTGGTCACGAAGATCCACTGACAACTCAAGGTATATTTTTTTGGAAGTTTGTAAAGCTATGTTAGATGTGTTATGCCACAGGATAGTATCCCCAGAGGACACTAAAAATTCATCCAAGCCCTACCTTGGCAGCTCCCTAAAGCTGAGCCATATGTGTCAATGACCAGTAGACTATTAGGTAGGGGGAATCTGAGTGAGTTATGGCAAACACAGAAGCTATCACAGCATGGGAAAACGACAAGTGCCCAGGTCTGCAAGTGAAGCATAGTGACATCACGGAACCTGAGAGATGCTGTAACACACACATAAAAAAAGTTTTGCATCACCTCGGTTCCCAGAGTTCTGGAACCTGTACAGAAAATTGGAATAGAGCTCATCATAAATATTATTTCTGCCCTTTTTATTGCTCATGAAAGCCACACTTTGCATGTTTTACCAGACCTTCAGAGGTGGCGGTCCAGATTTCTGTACACACTGGTACCTCTAATACCCCGTGGTATACTATCCACAAGTTCACCAAGGCACTGTTGGTCCAGATTGTCCCACTCTTCAATGGCGATTTGGCATAGATCCTTCGGAGTGGTTGGTGGGTCAAGTTGTCCACAAACAGCCCTTTCCAATCTATCCCAGGCCTGTTTGATAGGGTTCATGTCTGGAGAACACACTGGCCACTCTAGTCAAGCGATTTCATTATCCTGAAGGAAGTCATTCACAAGATGCGTGCAATGGGGGCATGAATTGTCATCCATGAGGACGAATGCCTCGCCAAGGTGCTGCCCATTAGGTTGCACTATTGGTCGGAGGATGGCATTCACGTATTGTGCAGCCGTTATGGTGCCTTCCATGACCACCAGCAGTGTACGTTAGCCCCACATAATGCCACCCCAAAACAGCAGGGAACCTCCACCTTGCTGCACTCGCTGGACAGTGTGTCTAAGGTATTCAGCCTGGTCAGGTTTCTTCGAAACACATCTCTGACGATAGTCTGGTTGAAGGCACATGCGACACTCATCGGTGAAGAGAACGTGATGTCAATCCTGAGCGGTCCATTTGGCATGTTGTTGGGCCCATGGTGTCGTGGTTGCAAGCCATGAATGTCAGGAGTGAAGTTGCGCATCATGCAGCCTATTGTGCATAGTTCAAGTCATAACACAACGTCCTGCTGCTGCATGAAAAGCATTATTCAACATGTTGGCGTTGCTGTCAGGGTTCATCCGAGCAATAATCTGTAGGTAGCAGTCATCCACTGCAGTAGTAGCCCTTGGGCGGACTAAGCAAGGCATGTCATCGACAGTTCCTGTCTCTGTATCTCCTCCATGTCCGAACAACATCGCTTTGGTTCACTCTGAGACTCCTGGACACTTCCCTTGAAGAAAGCCATTCCTGGCACAAAGTAACAAGTAACAATGCAGATGAGATCAAACCATAGTATTCACCGTCTAGGCATGGTTGAATTACAGATAACACAAGCCAGGTACCTCCTTCCTGGTGGAATGAGTGGAACTGATCGGCTGTTGGACCTCCCCCCTCCCCCCTGTCTAATGGGTGCTGCTTGTGCACGGTTGTTTACATCTGTGGGTGGGTTTAGTGACATCTCTGAACAGTCAAAGGGGCTGTGTCTGTAATACAATATCCACATTCAACATCTATCTTCAGGAGTTCTGGGAACTGGGGTGATGCAAAACTTTTTTTGATGTGTGTACTAGTGACAAAGCACAGTTTCATAAGGGACACTAGGTACACTGCAACAACAAGTATTCAGGTGCTGAACCAGCAGAAAAGAGCCTCTGAAAGGTTAAGCTGCAATAGTCTAAAGTCACTAACAGAGCTGACAGTGAGGGATAAACACTATACATGATGTCATAGCATCCCCACTACCCAGAGCACATGGGAAGTGCCAACATAAGTACCCCACACTTCTTCACAAATGTCTCATTGCTGAGTGCTGACCACTGACTGCACAGTGTATAGTCTCAGTCCTTGTGTCAGTTGCACCTATCCAGTGAGAGGCGAGACTGTGAAGGTCGACCCTCAGCATGCCTAGCTGTCTTCAACTGTCAATGGAACCGGTGGGAAGGACACTGCACTGCCAATTCTGATGCAATAATGATGGGGCACAAGGGCTGCCATCATCGTGCAGACCTGCTTGAGACTTGATGTGCATGACGTGGATGCTGTTCATCATCTGCTTCTGAGAAGGGGAGCACTGCTACTGCTTATCCCTTTCCTGAGGCTGACACTGATGCTAATAGCTCCAGTCTCTTAAACAGGGATTGCAAGCCAGCAAGTATTTCAGGTGGACACGGGGCGAGACTCTTGAGTGCAAATCTAACTCAGCATCCCACTTGGCTCTGTCCTGACAACTGTAGAAGTAAGGGATTTGATCCCTATATCTGATGTCAGTGAGTGGTTGCCAGAAGTAGCGACATCTACACCTGGTGCCATACCCACACATCTAAGACAATCACAGCTGACCATCTACACAACTCCAACATGAGGTCAACAGCTACGAAGTGAATTTTGTAACAATGAGGTGTTTTCATTTGCTGTATTTTCTTGTGGCCATGATGAGCCATAGGGACCGTGAAAGTATATTACAACATTCGTTTGTTAGACCACAGGAAACTACAGATTTATCTCAGTTCCATACATGCTGTTTAATGGCAGCTAGTGAGATGTCCTTAATGTAATTTGTCTGGGCATGACTTGCCATGAGTTCAAGCTGTGTCAGCTACCTGTAGTATGTGTAGAAGGGTTGGTCATAAAGCACACCAGTGCACAGAATCTCATTGGTCTACAATATTGTATAATGATTGAGTATAGTTTAATTCCTTTTTTTTTTGCCTAATGTGTGTGCAGTTTCCTTCTTTTCTGGTATAATGGCAGAAACATGAGCAGCAACTCTGAAAGAAATGGTGGAATCTTTGAAGGGGCAGATAGCTACACTGTTACAACCTACAGTGAAACAGCTATCAGACATAACAGTGTCAAGTTCTTCAGGGAAAAACCCAACAGACTATCACAGAAGTATGGTGAATCAGTGGAATCCATCTCTGACAGGGTTAGGAAACTGAACTTTCAAACATATGAAGTAAAGCAAAATGTGAAGGCCAATAAAGTGATTCTGTGTGAGAATAGGGTTCTGGATGTATATCTAAGAGGTATTTCTGCTGATATGTCAAGGAGTATCAGAATGGAGAACCCAAGTGACTTACCTACTGTGATTACGATTACTGCACAATTGGAGGAGATCTACATTGCTACAGAAAGACAGAGTGATTGTGTTGTTTTTTCTTCTGAAGTGAAGTGTTTCAGATGTGGGTGCACTGGCCACATCAGGAAACAATGCCATCAACCTGAATGTCATGGGTGCGAGGAGATGACCCATAAAGTGTGTGATTATCATAAGAAAGCACAGGACAAGCAGTGTCTTAAAAATCAGTTGTTAAACATGAATGGAATTGCTTCATCCATCAGAAAGCATTCCCAGCAGAACATGAGACTGCAGAAACAAAATATTGGTTGCTTGGAAAATGAAATGGTAGAGAACATAAATTTATGGTGAACACAGGGGCTCATGTACCAGTAATCAATCTGGACCTCTCAGGGAGAAAGGGACTGTGGTCTCCATGGTATAGATTAGCAGAGTAGGCTATAATAATGATGTGAAGTCATTGGAGATAATGCTGTTCTGTTTTATAGGAAATAAGTGTTTTTGAGAGCATGTACAAGTATTGCCATGTCATATTGAGGGGTACTGTGCAATCCTGGGGCTTGACTTTATTGCTAAACATCACGCAAAAATTGACCCTTTGCAGCATACAGTTGAACTTGGAGGGACATTTTTTCTGTTAAGTGCAACAGCTACAAGTGTTACACTCACAAGGTTCACTGATCATGAAGGTTGTACCCGATGAACTGTGGAGACAAGCACTCAAGATCAATTCATGTGATACAGTGCCACGAGGTACGGCAAAGTTGATCTGGGTGAGAGTAGATACAGACCTACCTATGGATTTATTATGTGTTTTAGAGCCATTAAAAACTAATGAAGAATTCGTAAGTCAGACTATTTCATACGCAAAAGTACAGTATGCTTCAGTGATGTGGCAGGTGATTTTATTGTTCCAGTCAGTCTTGATAATTTTGGCAGGGATGAAGAGAGTCTGTCAAATGGTTTACTAATTGTTAATTTGCATGTTTTGAAGAACGATGATGTGGATAGGTCAAGTGAGGACCTCTGCCACAAGCAAACCATCAATCCATCTGCATTATGTGAGAAAACGAAACATTTACAAGAAAATGACAGAGAAGCAATGAAAGTTTTTTTAGTGCAGTTCACAGATTTGTTTAGTCCAAGTGGTCTATAAGAAGCAATGTCCCTCGTGCAGCACAGAATACCAGCACGAATAATGCTCCATTGTACAAGAACGCATATTGAATTCTACAGTGAATGCAACTGATAATAGAAAAATTTATTGACCAGCAGCTATCTGATGGTATTATTGAGTATAGTGATAGTCGCTAGGAGGTACCTGTAATTTTGATCCCAAAAAATCACCCGATGGCACTAAAAAATACAGGTTTTGCTGTGACTACCAGTACTTCAATGCACAAATGATCACCAATGCATATCCAATGAAAAACATAATAGAGATGCTCAACAGCTTGGGTCAGTGTAACTACTTCTCCGCAATGGATTTAAAGAGCAGATATCATCAAATAGCAACAGCACAGAGAAGCAATGAAAGTTTTTTTAGTGCAGTTCACAGATTTGTTTAGTCCAAATAAATAAATAAAATAATGATCAAGGGCAGCTTTTTCTGTTACCGGGGGTCACTTCCAGTGTTGCTGAATGCCATTCAGGCTCAAGACTGCACTCATTATCTTTCAGAGCTTATTGGATCAAAATCAAAACAATGTTTGATCTATCTGAATGACATAACAGTATTTTCAAAGGACATGGAAGACCATGTACAACAGCAGGAGAAGGTATTCAGAAGACAGAACAGCATGACTAATGCTAAGCATCAATAAATGTCATTTTGCAGCAGTGGAAGGTGTGAGACCAGATCCATACTTAGTCTCAGCAGTTCAGAATTTTTTGCCACCAAAGTCAGTAATTATTATTGTCAATTCATAAAATACTACTGAAATTACTAGATCTTTAAACCATTTGTTAAGGAAAGGAGCAAAATTTGAATTGTCTGCTAAAAGTCAGAAGGCGTTCCAGGTAATACAACTGTGGGGGTCATCCTGGGACACAATACAGATGGTAAAGAGCATCCTGTAGTGTACACATCCCAACAGTTGAACAAAGCAGAGCAAAATTATTCCATGACTGAGAATGAGTTGATAGCTATGGTATTACATACTTCTGATGTTATTTATATGGCCAAAAGTTTAAGGTAGTGATGGAGCATACTGCTTTCAAATGCTTGTTAAGACTGAAGGATACATGCAGCAGATTACCAAGATGGGCACTCTGTCTGAGTGAATTTGGTTAGAGGCAATACACAAACCAAGGAAAAGGCATTATAATGCAGTCTAACAACCCTACCACAACAAAGGTAAAATTTTAATAATGATTGTGGTGTTGCTCACGCTGCTAAATACTGCATTTTCGGGCAACATCAGTCATATTATGTGGCAGGTGTCATTACAGCACAGTTAATAGTCATTTCATGTAATAATGAAAAAACTAGGCACTCATCTTTTTATTTTTCCCACACTGGTCTCGTCATAAAATCATGGCTCAATCGTTGAAAATCTAGGTGGTTGTGATTCCAAGCTCGGATGCAAAGAGGCCTAGGTTTTATCGTGCTACATTCAAAAGTTTTGTAGATGCGCTTCTCAAACCATTCTTGGAGATTACACTTTTGCTGGACAATGGTGATGTACAAAAATAATCAGCACTCCGAAATTAAGTTACACTTCCTTTTAATTGCTTTTATTGCAATATCATGCGACACACTAAACATCACTTCACAATACAAAACATACTTGAAAACATCTTCCTCACAGTGACTGTTAAAGTTCACATTTTATAAGCTGATGACAATATTCATCTTTCCAACATGATGTCCACAACTTGACTTTCTCAAGGTCCGACTCTCTAACAAGTTAACAACCAACCAACAATCACTTACGCGCCCAAAAATCAGAGTTACAAGTACGTCAAAGATCATATCAACAAGAGAAAGAATACACATAAGAATAATATCATTGCAATATAAACATATCGATGTATCACAAATGAAATCAAATCTGAATGTTGTCTCAGAAATATGTCAACTACTTTACAGAAATACAGTAGAATATTACTGGTATCGAGAGGTTCAGGTGAGGTGCCGTAATGGTTGCGTACCATTACAGCAGACAGTTTGAGTAGAAAAATTGCAGTTCTACAAGGGGCACTGCTGAATGGTGCAAAGCTCAAGCTGCTTGTGCTGACCGTCAACAATTCAAGTTGCAACATTAGTTTGTGACAGCCGACAGCTTGCTGTGCAGAATGACAAAATGTGGGTTATGAATGGTAGTACCTACAGCTTTCTGGAACAAAGTCCTGGCACAAGCACATGACTATAAGATGTCATGCAATGGTGGGTGAAGAGCAACTGATAGACAAACTGCCCAAAAATTTTGGTGGAGAACTATAAAAGGAGATGTCGATCAGTATGTCAGGAACTGTTATTGTGCACAACAAGCTGATCTTAGTCATCGATTGATTCCATTAAAACATATACTGGAAGCATCTAAATTGTTTGAAATGCTTGGGATGAACATTTTAGATCCATGTCAGGAACTGTTATTGTGCACAACAAGTTGATCTTAGTCATCGATTGATTCCATTAAAACATATACTGGAAGCATCTAAATTGTTTGAAATGCTTGGGATGAACATTTTAGATCCATTTAGTAAAACAACAGCAGGAATTTCTCACATACGGCACTCCGGACATGCTAATTACAGACTAGGGAACCAATTTCATGTCCAATGTTCTGCAGCAATTGTGTTGGTTGTTCCAAATGCTTAAGCAGTGAACAAGCCCCTTCCACCCTCAAGCCAATGGGAGAAATTAGAGAGCTCACAACATGATTTCAGAGATGTTGAGCTATTACTTTAACAGTAGTGATGAAAATTGTGACTTTTGTTTAAATTATGTAACTGCTGGCATACAGTTCTAATGCACATACAAATACTAGTCCAACACCATATGAAGGTTGCCCAGAAAGTAAACCACCGCATTTTTTTCTTCAACAATTCTTTATTGAACATAATTAGAATTACACACACAGAAGAATGGTGTTTTATGTACACACCCTATTTTTCCACATAATCTCCATCCTGTTCTATGGCCTTCCTCCAGCACAAAACAAGGGCATGTATGTCCTGTTGGTATCAATCCTTGTCCTGATGACAGAGCCAGTGCTTCACTGTGAGAATCACCTCATCATCATCCTCAAAATGTCACCCACAAATGGCATCCTGCAATGGCCCAAAGAAGTCGAAGTCCGAGGAGGCTTGGCCAGGATGGGGTAACACTATCCAACCCTGTTTTGCGGTGTGTTCAGCAGTCCTCAGACTTCTGCATCCACATTTCCTTTGTTGATTGACAGATCCAGTGCCAAATTCTGAGTCATAATTTGTGTGTCCTCGCAAATGACGATATCAGCTTGCTGCAACATGTCAGGTGTGATAGCCACAGATGGTCTCCCGACCGTTGCAAATCGTGGGGCTCCACCAAACCATCTTCTGATGACCTCACCCTATGTGCCCAGTGACTAACTGTCCTTCTGTTGACAGCAGATGCTCCGTAGACATTGCACAAGCATTTGTGAATATCTCCACAGTTTTTTTCTCTGCAGTGAGAAATTCAATGATGACACATTGCTTGTAATGTAGACCATCTACAGACGCCATTTTGGAATTGTTCTGCAGCTATGCCATCTGTCAGAAGTGATGGAAACTTGGTGTGCTCACTCAGGAGACTTCAAATAATACATACATAACGTTTTGCATTCGTAGCATTATTTTCAGCTAAGAAAAAAATGTGTTCATTACTTTCTGGGCAACCCTCGTACATGAGAGAAAAATGCCTTCACCTTTCCAAGTGATTAAGCTAAAGGTTGGATTCCAACATCAAATCAGTAAAATAATTTGGTACAAAATTGTGAGATGTTGGCAACAAGTAAAACACACAAATAGCCTTAGAATGACAAGAGCAGATAGGACAAAGTGTAGGGAAGTTACCACAATACAAGTTTTGGCAATGGATATTAGTAATGAATCCATGCACACCAAAAGGCAAAACAAAGAAATTCCTGACCCAATACCATGGACAATAACAAAACAATGTCACTTGCCAATGTTAAATTACAGATGCCAATGAAGGCTTAAATTATTCACTCGGGATGTACTCAGCCTTTTAAGGGAGCTGTTGACCCATTGCCACAGATACAAGCAGCATCTGAGGTACAGTATGTGAAGCATCATCGAATGAAGAGGAAACAGACGACTAATGACCAGAGTACTTCCTTAGGCAACGTCAGCAGATAAGATTTGAAATTGTTGTTTGCCTACAGTATGTGATATTGACTTAGAAGTTTGTGGTGCCCTCCATTGGTAATGCTGGAATTCAATATGGCGTTGGCCCACCCTTAGCTTTGATGACAACTTCCACTCTATCAGGCATATGTTCAGTTAGGTGCTGGAAGGTTTCTTGGGGAATGGTAGCCCATTTTTCACGGAGTGCTGCACTGAGCAGAGAGATTGATGTCGGTCGGTGAGGCCTGGCACAAAGTCAGCATTCCAAAACATCCCAAAGGTGTTCTATAGGATTCAGGTCAGGACTCTGTGCAGGCCAGTCCATTACAGGGATATTGTTGTCATGTAACCACCCTTGCCACAGGCCATGCATTATGAACAGCTGCTCGATCGTGTTGAAAGATGAAATCACCATCCCCGAATTGCTCTTCAACAGTGGGAAGCAAGAAGGTGCTTAAAACATCAATGTATGCCTGTGTTGTGATAGTGCCATGCATAACAACAAGGGGTGAAAGCCCCATCCATGAAAAACATGACTACACCAAAACACCACTGCCTTCAAAGTTTACTGTTGGCACTACATATGCTGGCAGATGACGTTCACCGGGCATTCGCCATACCCACACCCTGCCATCGGATCGCCACATTATGTACCATGATTCGTCACCCCACACAACATTTTTCCACTGTTCAATCATCCAATTTTTATGCTCCTTACACCAAGTGAGGTGTCGTTTGGCATTTACTGGCATGATGTGTGGCTTATGAGAAGCCATTTGACCATGAAATCCAAGTTTTCTCACCTCCCACCTAACTGTCATAGAACTTGCAGTGAATCCTGATGCATTTTGGAATTCCTGTTTGATGTTCTGGATAGATGTGTGTCTATTACACATTATGACCCTCTTCATCTGTTGAGGGTCTCTGTCAGTCAACAGGCAAGGTGGGCCTGTACACTTTTGTCCCTCCACGTTTCCACTTCACTTTCAGCTCAGAAACAGTGGACCTAGGGATGTTAAGGACTGTTGAAATCTCATGTACAAACGTATGACACAAGTGACACCCAATCACATGATCATGCTTGAAACCCATGAGTTCTGCTGAGTGCCCCATTCTGCTCTCTCATGATGTCCAGTGACTTCTGAGGTTGCTGATATGGAGTACCTGGCAGTAGGTTTCAGCACAATGCACCTAATATGAAAAAAATATGTTTTTGGGGGTGTCTGGATACTTTTGATCACATAGTGTATATTGCACTTTGTTTGTTCTCTTGTAGATGACAAGATTTGAGATTGTTGTTTGCCTATATTGCACTTCATTTGCTCTTGTGGATGATAAGCTGTTATTTGGAAGTACTAAAGATCATGTAAGTGACTGAGTGGTGAAAAGTGCTGAGTCAAATTGTCTGCTCTGCTCCATTGTTATTGTGGCAGGGCAGCCAAAACAGAAAATCCTTAGACTGACAAATACTTTTGCAGTGGTCTTAGCAGTGATGTTCCTGATCAATATAGTCTTAACTCAGCATGTTAACCTTCTGATTGCTGCATGGATGTACTGATAACCATTTGAAACAAGGAGGGATCCAGTGAGGTCCAACTGGAACTTAGGGATAGAATAACAGCTTTGTTGTGATTGTGCATGCCATCCTATTTTAGAGCACTGGCAGGCAGTACATGCTTGTGTTCAAGATTTACAGTTTTTCTTGACATTTGGCCATATGAAGCAGTCTGTGACAAGTTTCATTGTGGGTGTGATAATGTAACATCACTTATGAGGTTGTTTGTTCACTGAGCTGACACAGTATGGTGATGAACTTGGAGCTATCATTGCAAATGACAAACCTTTGTAGAATGCATTTGGTGGTAACGAGCCACATGTCTGGTTGTCCTGGACAGAAAGATGGCAGTTGGGTGTAAATTAAGGCATGCAGGATAGCCATTAAAATTCTGGTGCTCATGTAGCACTGCAATTTGTCAAAGAGCAACAACTGGCAGGCTCTCGTGTAAAGAACACGGCGTGGAAGGAAAACCCAGGAAGATGTCCGTGTATGGCCTGGCTGGATGGGCTATGTATGGCAATGTGAGTGTGTTCGGTAAAACAGCAGGGAATGTGGGAGGTGTAACATAATCAGGCAATACCAGTCCTTATCTGTCCACAGTAATTTGTTGAGAAGTGTTGTGTTTCTTTGTGGAAGAGCTGCATTTGTTGCCAAAGTCACCCAGAAAGTCAGTAACTGGTACACATTGTTCAGGTACATGGATATCGTTAATGATACCACTAATACTGCACAATAAAATGTCACTTTCACCTTTAATGGAAGGCAAAAGTTGTTGCTGCTGATAGGAAGCACTGAAATCAGTCCCGTATAAGTCACTGTCTTGTATTTGCTTGTCTCTTAATTAAGATTGTAAGATGACTCCATTGTTGTTGAAAACAAAATGAGACAATGAACATAGAACAATCTCTAGCTGATAGCATTGTCCAGTGAGGGGCCACCAGTGTGAGATAGATGTAGGTGAGGATGCTCCAGGTTAAAAATGGAGATCCCAAATACTTGAATCTACACTTTATTACCAAGCAGAAATACATCTGAGAACCACAGAAGCTCAGAATGGGCTAGTTCAAAAATGGTCCTGTGTTGGAGACATAGTGCTGGCCAAAGAGTCACCTTATGCTGCATCATGTGACTGCTGCCATGTTACCACTTATGTATTTTCTATAGCAAATAAATGTAGATGTTCAATGACAATGATAAAGTTTATAATGAACAAACCAAACTTCATAACAAATGCTCTTGGTCAATTTTGTTTGGTACGTTGCTGAGAAGAGCAACATTTCCAAATACCTACATTTCCTTTCTTGTGGAAAAATATTCATATATTTATTCATTCATTGTGCACAGACTCTAGCTGATAATGTTAGGTTATAATATAGGATGCTTCATAAAATTGTAAAGATGGACTAAAACAGATCAGTGCCTGTGTTCTGACTGTGTTTAGCATGTTACATTACATAAAGAGTTAAATACAATGATATACAATAAACATACAATAACAAAAACAGGAGTACATTTTACAGGCACATATGAGGTTATTACATATTTTCTGTCACAATATAACATCTAATATTTAATTTGGTGTTTAATATTCACTAATATTGTATATACATACCTCTGTGAAACCCGCTGAACCCGCAGATTTTTTTTTTTTTTTTAAAAAAAAAGTATAGACAAACTACCAGTCTCATAGGAATGAATTTAAACCAAGTCACAACATCCTATACCTTAAAGTATAATGTACCCACTTTATGTTATGAAATATGATTTAATATGTAAGACTATATTTATTATTAGAGTTAGCCGAGAGCGCTAATGTGCTGCTTCTTCAACTCAGGCAGGCGCGCCGGTCCCGGATCGGATCCGCCCAGCAGATTAATGACGAGGGCCAGTGTGCTAGCCTGCCTGGGTGTGGTTTTTAGGTGGTTTCACACATCCCACTAGGCGAATACTGGGCTGGTACCCATGTCCCGCCTCAGTTACATGACTCGCAGACATTTGAAGCACGTTTATACTCTTTCATGAATTACACTAGCTGCAGACAGCCGGGCGGGCACACACACACACACACACACACACACACACACTCTCTTAAATTTGCCATGAAGCAGTCATTTAATAGATTACTGATTCAGTTAAATATAAGTTTTTCTAGTGCACTTCTTGATTACCCAGACAAATTATTTGGCCACATCACAAATAAACATCACACATTAATACAACTGGAGCTTTTTCATAGTTGATATTTGATAAGTTTCATAACCATATGTGTTACTAGCATTCTCAGTTGAACCACTATTTTAAAGTCCTTACTATGTTTTCCTGATAATATTAATATTAATAACATGGGACTCTACTCTTTGTACACAGTATCCATAAAATTTTAGAAACTATTGCCGGTAATCGTTTACACACATACACTGCAAACTACTGTGAAACACACCAGTAATAATATATATTTTGTTATGGTTTAATAATAGCACACTTGAGTATTCTACAGAAAAATGTTTTGAGCTGGCGATACACCACTTCATTTAAGGAACTATGGTATTTATATGAGAACAACTCCCAAGTTTTTGAGGAAACATAACAACAGCCAATAGGTTTCACAAATCTGGCTCTAAAGAGAATTCCCTTGCATCAAGACTAGTTGGAACCTATGAAGCAAGTAAATGTTAACCCTCATTTACAACTCCAGAGGAATAATGGGGTCATTTGTTGAAATATCATGTATAAGCTGAGAGCACAGTACTAAGCCAAATTCGGCACTTGGTCAGTTAAAACAGGTATAATGAAATACAAGTACAGCAATTTCATTCTTTAGAGCATGAATATATCACTCAGAAGACTATCTTTTTCATAGTCCATTTATATCCATAATTTTCGAGAAATACAGAAGAGCAGATTAAGAAATGGACAGGGGGTTCAAGCAATGACATACCAATACTTGCATAGAAAAAGTGTGTGTGTGTGTGTGTGTGTGTGTGTGTGTGTGTGGGGAGATGAACTCTTGTCCAAATTACAAATTTAGTTGTTGCCTGATCAGCTGAGTATTGTTCTGGACAGTCATCCCTGAAGTGCCCTTGTATTTCTGTGGCACAGCCCTTGCATACAGCACATTTGAAGTGAGCTGATATACACAAGTTCATTGCAGATAAAATAAAGTCATCATTGGTTTTGACAGCATTGCTGCATTGTATTTGACTTATTTGTTGATGATAATACTGTTAAGAATCAATCCATGTTTTTAGAAGGTCTCAAATCCCATAATTATTAAATTTCTGTAACAGAATTTCATGATCAATTTCATAAAACAAACTTAACTAAGGCCAAGGAATGCGTCAAAAATATGTTTATTACCTACTGCAGTCAGAATTCCATTTAACAAAGCAAAAAATAGCTGACTGGCTTCACTTGCCAGCTCTGAATCAATGTTGTGAATTAATTATTATCAATTTTTTATTTAGGAAGTTGTTAGTCTCCTAAGAAACAGATCTGCAGCTCATGGCGCAATGGTTAACAAAATTGCCTCAAAAACACAGGGAACTAGGTTTGATTTCTGGCTGCGTCAGAGACTGTTTTCATTCAAAGGCTTGGTGTTTGTATTGTCCTAATCATTTCATCCCATCTTCATCACAAACACTTGTGGTGACACTGTCAGTGACAGTGGCTGCCACAGAGATGAAACTTTCTGATTTGTGACAGGGGCCTGTTGTGGAATTACTGAGGTACTATGACAGAGTGTGTTTTATGCTTGCTGTGAACTTAGACATGTATTTGTCCTGTCAGTTACAAAATAAAGTGCTTGTTATATGTAACTGTGTCATTGCTACACATTACTGTTATCCCATCTCAGAGTAAAATCCACATTAGTGGCCTGTGATGATCACTTATGGGTCATTGGAATGCTTCTACATTCCCAATATCAAACTGCACATCAACAGTGAGCCTTCTTGCTACTGTTGAGCACCAAGGTTGCTACAACAAGACAGTGACTTTTCCACAGACGTGTTTAGTGCTTTGCAGCAAAATACTCAGCAACCGATGCTTTTCAAGTAGGAAAATGATTACACTCAGTGCAGTTGTCACCAATGCTGACAATGCTACCTATAGTATTAATGTCCCTACAGACAATCTACTGGGTGATTTCATTCCAAACTTTACTTTGTGTGCATATCATTCCACTACTGTGCAACAACTTTTTGGTCTTGCACATTCTCGAATGTTCAACGATGTTGACATACCTATCATGCCACTTCGATCAACCTGTCCGCACAGCATCACATGCTGCAACTGGGTGGACAATTTCTGGAAATTGCTGTGGAACTTATACCTGCACCATGCATAGGTACTGTGAACCTGAGCATTGTGCCGATCCAGATATCATCCTGGGCATCATCACAATCATGTATCTGTGACTCCACTGCCAATTTTGGTTCACATGCCTTCAATGTGGTCCGTGATTGCTGAGTTCATACTGGCCACCCACAGCCTCTCAGTCAACAGTGCACAATTTGTCAGTTTTCTCAGCCACCTCAGTGAAAACACTGGCATAATCTGTGATATTATTCTGGCTCCAACAGATACCAATAAATACAATGCCACAGGGGCTGCACTACTGCAACTTCTTTAACAAATAAATCATCTATGATGAAAGCCAGGGAGCAGGAAGTCTTCACAATTCTGGTAGCGATTACATACAGTGGTGGATATTAAGCTCATGCCTGATCACATAAATTGGACTCCATGAATTGCAAAGTCCCCACCTTAAATACAACTACTGATGATATTGCACAAATGTGAATCATTGGAAAATAAATTAGAATATTTACTGTTTTGCAGCACCAACAATGCACAAATGCTGCAGATAATAATGCCTCCGAACACGACTCAAGCAGATATGTTATGCCCAATCACCTAGGTGCAGCCTTTACCAGACCCACAATGTCCAACCAACACTGAGTGTGATGTCAACTCTGCCACAGGGGATAGTGACCTTCAGCTGACGCCAACAAACATTCACACAACTGGCAACCATGGCTTGTGTGTTGATATTCCTGTACCGTATTGGCTCTGCTAGGTCCACACACAGTTTGACGATGCAGCGTGCAACAGGTGGCCACTGTGTGTTTACCTAAATAAGAAGCATGATCTGCAATAGGTGCACAGGATCACAGTGATAATTCAAGTCATCTCACATTGAAAGAGATCAACACGACGTCTTACATGTCGTCTCTTCAGCACAGTGGTAGATTCTATTATCTACATATCGCATATGTAGATAATACGAGGGCAGTTCAATAAGTAATGCAACACATTTTTTTTCTTAAACAGGGGTTGTTTTATTCAGCATTGAAATACACCAGGTTATTCCCCAATCTTTTAGCTACACAACACTATTTTTCAACGTAATCTCCATTCAATGCTACGGCCTTATGCCACCTTGAAATGAGGGCCTGTATGCCTGCACGGAACCATTCCACTGGTCGATGTTGGAGCTAACGTCGTACTGCATCAATAACTTCTTCATCATCCGCGTAGTGCCTCCCACGGATTGCGTCCTTCATTGGGCCAAACATATGGAAATCCGACGGTGCGAGATCGGGGCTGTAGGGTGCATGAGGAAGAACAGTCCACTGAAGTTTTGTGAGCTCCTCTCGGGTGCGAAGACTTGTGTGAGGTCTTGCGTTGTCATGAAGAAGGAGTAGTTCGTTCAGATTTTTGTGCCTACGAACACGCTGAAGTCGTTTCTTCAATTTCTGAAGAGTAGCACAATACACTTCAGAGTTGATCGTTTGACCATGGGGAAGGACATTGAACAGAATAACCCCTTCAGCGTCCCAGAAGACTGTAACCATGACTTTACCGGCTGAGGGTATGGCTTTAAACTTTTTCTTGGTAGGGGAGTGGGTGTGGCGCCACTCCATTGATTGCTGTTTTGTTTCAGGTTCGAAGTGATGAACCCATGTTTCATCGCCTATAACAATCTTTGACAAGAAATTGTCACCCTCAGCCACATGACAAGCAAGCAATTCCGCACAGATGGTTCTCCTTTGCTCTTTATGGTGTTCGGTTAGACAACGAGGGACCCAGCGGGAACAAACCTTTGAATATCCCAACTGGTGAACAATTGTGACAGCACTACCAACAGAGATGTCAAGTTGAGCACTGAGTTGTTTGATGGTGATCCGTCGATCATCTCGAACGAGTGTGTTCGCACGCTCCGCCATTGCAGGAGTCACAGCTGTGCACGGCCGGCCTGCACGCAGGAGATCAGACAGTCTTCCTTGACCTTGCGGCGATGATGACACACGCTTTGCCCAACGACTCACTGTGCTTTTGTCCACTGCCAGATTACCGTAGACATTCTGCAAGCGCCTATGAATATCTGAGATGCCCTGGTTTTCCGCCAAAAGAAACTCGATCACTGCCCGTTGTTTGCAATGCACATCCGTTACAGACGCCATTTTAACAGCTCCGTACAGTGCTGCCACCTGTCGGAAGTCAATGAAACTATACGAGACGAAGCGGGAATGTTTGAAAATATTCCACAAGAAATTTCCGGTTTTTTCAACCAAAATTGGCCGAGAAAAAAAATGTGTTGCATTACTTATTGAACTGCCCTCGTGTTTTCTCTTTTCTCATCATCTCACATTGAAAGAGATCAACACGACATCTTACACGTCTTCTCTTCAGCACAGTGGTAGACTCTATTATCTAAATATCGCATATGTAGATAATATTTTCTCTTTTCTCATCATCTTGGGTTCGGACATGAGTGAGTATACCACCCCCCCCCCCCCCCACCCCCACCCCCCTACCCCCCCTCCTGACATTTTGACCTGAGCTCCTAGAGTTGGTGGTCATGTGTGTATGAGGTGTGCTTTATTTCAGCGTATGAATGGTGGTTGTCTCTTTGTCTCTCTTTTGCTGATGAAGGCTGTGACTGGTACCTTCACGTAAGTGTCTATTAATTGTGCCTGTCTACAACTTAACATGTCTTCTTTATGGTAAGAAGCAATCTAGCTAAGGAACACTCAGACAGACATAGGCTACATATTTTTTAATATAAGCATCTATGTAAAATATAAAGTGGAAATGTTTATGCAGAATATCTAGAAAAGTTCTTGACCAATTTACTTCATATTTTTACATGACACTCTAGAAAACGTTCTGATGGATAATGGCTGTATATTTTATAAATGTATATAATATATATTTAATGTAGAAGGGGGAAACAATGTTAGTAAAACTATCAAAACATGCTAGACCAATTTACTTCAGATTTTTACACGATAGTGTAATAAATATTCAGATGGATATAGGCTGTATACTTTTTTAATCGATAATGTACAGGTTTTCTGTTAAAACTGACTGTGAAAAAGAAAATGTTGTGCTGCGAAAATGTGCAGTTGTTTCTTGCAGTCAGGAGGGCATGTAAACCATTAGAAAAATTGCTTCCCCAAATGATCTTCTTTCCCTTATATACAGGTATATCTCAAACAAAAATTTTGTACACGATAATGTGCTGTTTTGTTTTCTTCCTTGCTGTTGGTTATACAGAAAGCAGGAAAGTTGTATTTATGGGTTACTGGCATATGATTAGAATACTACTACAGAATGTGGATCATCCAAAACTTTTTGATCCAACCCATTCACAGATTAAAACTATGCAAAATACTGTGACTGTCATCACCAATCCAGCAGCTGGAAAGTTCTCTCTCATACCCTGTATATCAATGGTCCCAACCAATTTACTCATTCATTTTAAGCAACCTCAATTCCTAACCACTGTTTTGTTTGCAATAACAATAAACATGGCTCAAGGGTAGAGAGCTGGATAAGAGAATTGGGGAGGGTTGGGGGGGGGGGGGGGGTTGGAGTAGATGGACAGAGTGAGGGGGAGGAGGTGTGCACAGAGAGACTGGGGAGAAGGAAAAAATGGGCAGAGAGAAAGGGGACAAGAGAAAGGAGTTTAGGATGTGTATCAAATTCCTGTACATATTTCTCCATTTCAAGGTATTGCCAAGTTTCAAGTATTTAAAGCAGACAGGATTTGTGGTTTGTTTGAGTATTCATATTGTTTTGGAAATTTCTTCCCCTACTGTGATCCACTTGTTTGAATTTCATACAGAATTTATTACCAGTAATTGCTTGGCAAAAGCTATTAAAAAAAAAGATGTATGTCACAATAAATTTATCAGACTTGTCATTTGTTCTGCTTGAGCTGTAAACATCAGTGCAGTTTTGAGAACAAAAGCAATTTACATTTTAATCTCTGAACTTAATGACATTAGCTCTGGTTTTCTAGAATAGCTATTGTCAGAATTTTAGCTAAACCAGTGTTTACAACTTGCGCCTTGAAGATACATTTGTCTGTATTTACAAAAACCTGGTCAACGTGTCATGGTGCTAACCTGGTGTAAACCTCATCTTCTCAGTTCTGCCTTCAGGTTATTGTTTTGATACTGAACAATGTTAAACAGCAATGATTTTTTTCATTCCTGTTTAATGCCATGGATTTTAGACTCACTTATTTCACACATATGTTAAACATGAATTGACTTATTGGGATAATGGCTGAGATTTCAGTGGGTGACCCAGGAGATGACAATTTAACAGGTGGGAGGTAGGTTCAGGGTGAGCTTATGGAAGGTCATTTGCTGCTTCACAATAGTTAGTAATCATTTATTTAACAAGATATACTTAAAAAAAACATCAATAACATACAAATAAATGGTAACTATCAGATTAATTTCAGGACAGCGAACCAAAATGGCCAAAGTTACAATATTTTTTTTTCTTTTTCAGTAAAATAAAATAACAAGTTTAAAATTCACAAATATAGCTTGAGAGCCCTTTAGGCATCCATAAGATTTCAACCAGGCAAATAAAACTTCACTAAACTCTCAAAAAAAACATTTTGGAAACCACTCATTAGATATTAAACTTCAAACAAGGAAGGTGGCCCTTACTTAGAAAAATTTTACAAGATCAATATTACCATTAAAATAACTTGATGGTGCTTTTGGAGCTAGCAATTCAGCAATGTTTCAAACAGGAAGGTAACAATATTCACAATTTTACAAGTTCAGCATTTGACAATATTTTAAAATTTACATGTCAAGGATTACTATAAAGATTTGGAAAGCCATTTGGGCACTAACAATTTTGAAAGAGAAGGTAACAATGAGTTTAAAATTTACTGCAATTCACAATTAAGAATTGAAAGATCTTCAAATCAAGCAGCAATACAAGACAAGGATGGGCTGACAGAGGCCGGGCTTGGCTAGGATGACTTAGGGTAATGGAAACCTCAATTTAAGATTAAGTCTGAATGCCACATGATTAAGAACTTAACATATAGAGAGATGTTGTGGTAAGTGAGGAGGCTGCATGGCCTCAGTAGTTACTGCAAGACAGGAGGCAGAATACCATTCAGCACACACATACATAGCCAACATGGACTAGGCCATACCCAATGAATCAGCGGGTAGTGGATAACATTCCATACCCAATGACTGCATGATTAAAACAAGTGTGATTAACCAGTTAATTGTTTAACAGTGATGACCAAACACAGGAATTAATTTGATTAAACATCACATTGTTAACAAGACCCCCCCCCCTGCCCTCCCCCCAAAAAACCAATTCACTTAAGTAAACTTAAAAGTAACAAGAAATGCTTAAATGCTAATAACTAAGCACGAGACCACACTAACAATAAAATACACAACAGCAAAAGAATAAATTCCTTCTTTTAAGAGAAGTGTTTGGTCCCAAAGAAGCTTACCACAAATCTCCAAATTTGAGACAAGTGCTGGATCTCACCAAGACCTTCCAAAATGAGTACAGAAAACGAGCCAACATTTATTGGGCCACTGGCATTTGCTTGTCATGACCAAACCCAATGTTACAATTCATGCACAAGTCAGGCAAGCAAGAACTTTCCACCTGAATGGTCAGGCTCGATATTCGACCTCAGTGGTCACTAATACCGGGTGATCAAAAAGTCAGTATAAATTTGAAAACTGAATAAATTACGGAATAATGTAGGTAGAGAGGTACAAATTGACACACACGCTTGGAAGGACATGGGGTTTTATTAGAACCAAAAAAATACAAAAGTTCAAAAAATGTCCAGCAGATGGTGCTTCACCTGATCAGAATAGCAATAATTAGCATAACAAAGTAAGACGAAGCAAAGATGATGTTCTTTGCAGGAAATGCTCAATATGTCCACCATCATTCGTCAACAATAGCTGTAGTCGAGGAATAATGTTGTGAACAGCACTGTAAAGCATGTCCGGAGTTATGGTGAGGCATTGGTGTCGGATGTTGTCTTTCAGACATCCCTAGAGATGTCAGTCAATCACGATACACTTGTGACTTCAGGTAACCCCAAAGCCAATTGTTGCACAGACTGAGGTCTGGGGACCTGGGAGGCCAAGCAGGATGAAAGTGGTGGCTGAGCACACGATCATCACCAAACGGTGCGTGCATGAGATCTTTCACGCGTCTAGCAATATTTTTTTTTTTTTTTTTTTTTTTTGTTCTAATAAAACCCCATGTCATTCCAAGCATGTGTGTCAATTTTTACCTCTCTATCTACATTATTCTGGGGTTTATTAAGTTTTCAAATTTATACTGACTTTTTGATCACCCGGTATATGCCCCAGAGCATATTACAAACAAATTAATGTGACACTCTAGCAATAATGATAAGCTCACCAAAACGCTGAACAAATTGCAATCAAAGGTAAATATCATTTAAATACACTCAAATATATCATGCAGAAGGGGAGTTCACACAGAGAGGGGGAGAGCAAATTTAGTAGCTTGAGTACAGAGTGCTGTAAAACTGTGGGCAAACCAGCCTAACAGGAGCAAGTCCAGCACCAGAGAACAGGTGCCAAAACCCACAAACAAAAGTACCTTACCCAAAAATAAGGTAGCATGGGTGGTCACCAGGGATCACAATGCCCACATCATCAGACAGTTACTCGCAAACCAAGATAGTGAATGGGGTGCAACAGTGTAGAGCTGTCCAACACTCCACACCAACACGACCCCATACAAGTAGCTGCCCCCTTGAGCCAGCGACTGCTGATCAGGCCCCATAATCACATGCTCTCCATTCATCACCAGTTCCTCTCTCTTACTGCCCCACCATCCATTAACTATCTCTAACCACCTCTAACCAAAGAGCCAACTACAAGAAGACTGAAGCGCCACCCAGTGGCATGACAGGAAAACAGAGCGCACCAGTAAGCAACAATATAACAGCCCAGAAAATGAGCCAACATTGCTCAATGATCAGTATCTTAACTCTGCTTATTGCATAGAACAACAGCCAGGCTAGTCCACATATTCAGTAACAGTTCCAATGACAATTCCTATCATCAAACTTTTCATCCCAAAAATCACAGTTTATGCAACACAGTTAACACGTTCGCTGCGGCTGACGCTTATAAGCGTTTCCGTGATCAACACACCAGTGCGACTGATGCTTATAAGCATTTCCGCAATCAACACACCAGTGTGGCCAACATTTATAAACATTTCGACGATCAACAAGCCAGTGCAGGTAACGTTTATAAGTGGCATGTTCGCTGGCTGAGTACTCAGTTTAGTTTGTGCAGCTGTGCACTCATGTTAGTACAAGCAAACAACAAAATATCATGTAACGTTTTCCTGTCTGCAGTTGTGTGTTTTTGTCTTTAGTCATCTGTGTTGTACATCGTTTTCAATGGTTGCAAATCAACTGACACTGGGGCCTTCTAACCTGAAAAAGAGTAGGAAGAGTGAACAGTATATTGACCATGAGTTACTGACTGTGTTGGAAGATAGTGCTGTTGAATTCAGAAGGGACAAACCAGAGGAAGGTGGCTGGAATTTAGAGATGCAGAAACATACCATCGTGATGACAGTGTGATAGCAGAACTGTTGAATATGTTTTGTGACAGTTTGGAATCGGATGATACAGATGACGATGATGAAGAAATTGCCGATGATAAAGTACCTGCGCTCGCAGAAGTATGCAAACCAGGTGTGACTTGGCATGAAGAACCACACAGAATACAGTATCATCTGTTTACAAAAGCAGAATGTTTGCAGATAAACCCTGCTGGCAATACACCAATGGGTTTCCTTACGCTACTGGTTACAGATGACATACTGCAGCTCAAAGTAGATTAAGCAAACGGTAACACATGCAATATATCTGTGAGCAAAAATATGAAAGAGGGCTCTAGGATTAGTAAGTATAGGAGAAATACTAGTCTTCCTGGGTATTTCATTACATATGAGTAATGTCAGATACACCCGATTACAAGACTACTGGAAGAAAGACCCACTGTTCAAAAATGGAGGAATAGCAATGAGTATGGGCAGAGACAGATATTTGCTCATCTTATGCTCACTGCACTTTTGTGTAAAATCCAAAGTCAGAAGACCCAAAACCAGATGACTGACTATATGAGGTATGGCCTATATTGAATTATTTTAACAACAGAATGTGTATTACCCAGGTGGGGATCTATCTTTAGATGAATCAATGATTCTTTGAAGGGGACAATTGTCAATTAGACAATATATAAAGAACAAAAGGAATAAATATGGCATCAAATTATACATGCTAAATAATCCAGATGGTTTTGTAAATATATGTGCTGTGTACATGGGGATGCGTGGTGATATGTGGGGGGGCATGCTGAAAAGATAGTATTGCATTTGTTGGAAGAGAAGCTGCATGTTGGCCATCACATTTACATGGACAATTTTTACAACAGCTTTGCTTTAGCTAAAACCCTGCTGAATGCAAAAACACATTGCACTGGTACACTAAGGGTAAATAGGAGAAATACCCCTAAAGATGTGGTATGAGCAAAACTGGGGAAAGGAGACACTATTGCGC